>NC_082648.1:55189778-55814778 GCF_028023285.1 Balaenoptera ricei | reverse complement strand
TTTAATTAATTAATTTATTTTTATATTTTTATTTTTGGCTGTGTTGGGTCTTTGTTTCTGTGCGAGGGCTTTCTCTAGTTGCGGCAAGCAGGGGCCACTCTTCATCGCGGCGCGCGGGCCGCTCACTATCGCGGCCTCTCTTGTTGCAGAGCACAGGCTCCAGACGCGCAGGCTCAGTAGTTGTGGCTCACGGGCCTAGTTGCTCCGCGGCATGTGGGATCTTCCCAGACCAGGGCTCGAACCCGTGTCCCCTGCATTGGCAAGCAGACTCTCAACCGCTGCGCCACCAGGGAAGCCCCTGTTGGAAGATTTTTAATCACAGTTTCAATTTCATTATTTGTGATTTGTCTGTTCATATTTTCTATTTCTTCCTGGTTCAGTCTTGGAAGGTTATACCTTTCTAAGGATTTGTCCATTTCTTCCAGGTTGTCCATTTTATTGGCATAGAGTTGCTTGCAGTAGTCTCTTAAGATGTTTTGTATTTCTGTGGTGTCTGTTGTGACTTCTTTTTCATTTCTAATTTTATTGATTTGAGTCCTCTCCCTCTTTTTCTTGATGAGTCTGGCTAATGGTTTATCAATTTTGTTTATCTTCTCAAAGAACCAGCTTTTAGTTTTATTGATCTTTGCTATTGTTTTCTTTGTTTCTATTTCATTTATTTCTGCTGTGATCTTTATGACTTCTTTCCTTCTGCTAACTTTGGAGTTTTTTTCTTCTTCTTTCTCTAGCTCCTTTAGGTGTAAGGATAGATTGTTTATTTCAGATTTTTCTTGCTTCTTGAGGTAGGCTTGTATTGCTATAAACTTCCCTCTTAGAACTGCTTTTGCTGCATCCCATCGGTTTTGGGTCATCGTGTTTTCATTGTCATTTGTCTCTAGGTATTTTTTGATTTCCTCATTGATTTCTTCAGTGATCTCTTGGTTATTTAGTAATGTATTGTTTAGCTTCCATGTGTTTGTGTTTTTTACGCTTTTTTCCATGTAATTGATTTCTAATCTCATAGCATTGTGGTCAGAAAAGATCCTTGATATGATTTCAAATTTCTTGAATTAACTGAGGCTTGATTTGTGACCCAAGATGTGATCTATCCTGGAGAATGTTCCATGCTCACTTGAGAAGAAAGTGTAATCTGCTGTTTTTGGATGGAATGGCCTATAAATATCAATTAGATCTGTCTGGTCTATTGTGTCATTTAAAGCTTGTGATTCCTTATTAATTTTCTGTTTGGATGATCTGTCCATTGGTGTAAGTGAGGTGTTAAAGTCCCCCACTATTATTGTGTTACTGTCGATTTCTTCTTTTATAGCTGTTAGCAGTTGCCTTATGTTTTGAGGTGCTCCTATGTTGGGTGCATATTTATTTATAATTGTTTTATCTTCTTCTTGGATTGATCCCTTGATCATTATGTAGTGTCCTTCCTTGTCTCTTGTGACATTCTTTATTTTTAAGTCCATTTTATCTGATCTGAGTATTGTTAATCCAGCTTTCTTTTGATTTCCATTTGCATGGAGTATCTTTTTCCATCCCCGCACTTTCAGTCTGTATGTGTCACTAGGTCTGAAGTGGGTCTCTTGTAGACAGCATATATATGGGTCTTGCTTTTGTATCCATTCAGCAAGCCTGTGTCTGTTGATTGGAGCATTTAATTCATTCACGTTTAAGGTAATTATCGATATGTATGTTCCTATGCCCATTTTCTTAATTGTTTTGTGTTTGTTTTTGTAGGTCCTTTTCTTCTCTTGTGTTTCCCACTTAGAGAAGTTCCTTTAGCATTTGTTGTAGAGCTGGTTTGGTGGTGCTGAATTCTCTTAGCTTTTGCTTGTCTGTAAAGCTTTTGATTTCTCCGTTGATTGTGAATGAGATCCTTGCTGCATAGAGTAATCTTGGTTGTAGGTTCTTCCCTTTCATCACTTTAAATGTACCATACCACTCCCTTCTGGCTTGTAGAGTTTCTGCTGAGAAATCAGCTGTTAACCTTATGGGAGTTCCCTTGTATGTTATTTGTCGTTTTTCCCTTGCTGCTTTCAATAATTTTTCTTTATCTTTAATTTTTGCCAATTTGACTACTACGTGTCTCAGCGTGTTTCTCCTTGGGTTTATCCTGTATGGGACTCTCTGTGCTTCCTGGACTTGGGTGGCTATTTCCTTTCCCATGTTAGGGAAGTTTTCGACTATAATCTCTTCAAATATTTTCTCGGGTCCTTTCTCTCTCTCTTCGCCTTCTGGAACCCCTTTAATGCAAATGTTTGTGTGATTAATGTTGTCCCAGAGGTCTCTTAGGCTGTCTTCATTTCTTTTCATTCTTTTTCCTTTATTCTGTTCCACAGCAGTGAATTCCACCATTCTGTCTTCCAGGTCACTTATCTGTTCTTCTGCCTCAGTTATTCTGCTATTGATTCCTTCTAGTGTAGTTTTCATTTCAGTTATTGTATTGTTCATCTCTGTTTGTTTGTTCTTTAATTCTTCTAGGTCTTTGTTAAACATTTCTTGCATCTTCTCAATCTCTGCCTCCGTTCTTTTTCCGATGTCTTGGATCATCTTCACTGTCATTATTCTGAATTCTTTTTCTGGAAGGTTGCCTATCTCCACTTCATTTAGTTGTGTTTCTGGGGTTTTATCTTGTTCCTTCCTCTGGTACATAGCCCTCTGCCTTTTCATCTTGTCTATCTTTTTGTGAATGTGGTTTTCATTCCACAGGCTGCAGGATTGTAGTTCTTCTTGCTTCTGCTGTCTGCCCTCTAGTAGATGAGGCTACCTTAGAGGCTTGTGCAAGTTTCCTGATGGGACAGACTGGTGGTGGGTAGAACTGGCTGTTGCTCTGGTAGGCAGAGCTCAGTAAAACTTTAATCCGCTTGTCTGCTGATGGGAGGGGCTGAGGTCCCTCCCTGTTGGTTGTTTGGCCTGAGGTGACCCAGCTCTGGAGGGTACAGGCTCTTTGGTGTGGCTAATGGCAGATTCTGGGAGGGCTCATGCCAAGGAGTACTCCCCAGAACTTCTGCTGCCAGTGTCCTTGTCCTCACGGTGAGCCACAGCCACCCCCCGCCTCTGCAGGAGACCCTCCAACACTAGCAGCTTGGCCTGGTTCAGTCTCCTATGGGGTCACTGCTCCTTCCCCTGGGTCCCGATGTGCACACTACTTTTGTGTGCCCTTCAAGAGTGGAGTCTCTGTTTCCCCAGTCCTGTTGGAGTCCTGCAGTCAAATCCCGCTAGCCTTCAAAGTCTGACTCTCTATGAATTCCTCCTCCTGTTGCCGGACCCCAGGTTGGGAAGCCTGATGTGGGGCTCAGAACCTTCACTCCAGTGGGTAGACTTCTTTGGTATAAGTGTTCTCCACTTTGTGGTCAGTCACCCACCCAGCAGTTATGGGATTTGATTTTATTGTGATTGCACCCCTCCTGCCATCTCATGTGGCTTCTCCTTTGTCTTTGGATATCTTTTTTGATGAGTTCCAGTGTCTTCCTGTCTATGATTGTTCAGCCGTTTTCCTCGGTTGGCATTCTTTTTAGCTGTAATATTTAATCCCTTAAATGGTGATGTGATTGTGATTAATATAATTTTAGAGGACATTCTGTCAGTGTGAAGAAACCACCATACATTCGTTTTTAAAATGAAGTTTTGCTCTGTTTGGATGTTTTTTAACGTTCAGAATCAAAAGACCTGGTCCCCTTTAAGAATATAGAGCACATCAGTGTCAGAATGAGAATACTGTAAGGAAACCTGCAGAGTAAAGGATAGGCAATGATGCCATGCAGATGCAAAACAAATAACAAAAGAGAGGAGAGAAGTAGAAGGTTGGAATAGGGGAAATCATCTCTTCATAGGAAAGGGACTGTAATGGAGCAGCTCGCTGCCTCTGCCTCCTGCCTTCAAGCTCAGATCGTTCTTGCTCCCTTCTGATTTAAATCTAGTTGTGTGGACCACTTTACCCCGGTAGGGAAGGAGATGAAATTAATTTATTCTCAAAAACTCATGCCAAAGCAATAGAGCTAAAGTCTATGTAGCACCCAGAAGCCTGTGACTCTAGGAGAGATTAAGGGTGTACTTTTCATTTGCCCTAGAAAAACAGGGTCATTTTAATCAGGAATTAAGAACTATTTCGGATTGCAGAGGAATATTTGGCCATATCATTGAGTTTGCATTTCTTTAAATTATGCAGGGCCTTGTGCTTGTAGTTATACCTTGTCTTAATAAGCAGAGAAAGACAGAATTAAGATCTATGATCAAAACCATGTGACAGCTAGCCTTCAGGAAATCTTGCTTAAATTTTAGAGTATGCCATCAAACCAGCAAGGCAGCAAACTGAACTGGAAGTCTAATGTCAAAAAGAGAGAAATATATTATATCTGGCTGCTTTTTTGGTCCATTTTCAATCTCTGTCACTACTACAAAACTGACAATGGAGCAAAAAAGCAGCCAGAGATAATATGCAAATTAGTAGCTGTAGCTCTGTGCATATGTACTCCTGTTTTCTAACAACGATGAGTTGCATTGTCTTAGGGCCGTGGTTTGTCAGCTGTTTTCAAGAGTCAAGATGCTTCTTTGTGTCCCAGTTTCTGAGTTTTATATCATTAGTATATGTTGAACTTATCGAATGCTTTTTTCTGAATTGTCTGTGATAATAGTTCTCTTTATCTCCTTCGTTCTGGGAATTTTCTGAATTGCAGCAACTGACTTTCAAATGTTAACAAGAATTTGAAAAAGAATAGATACATGTATATGTATAACTGAATCACTTTGCTGTACACATGAAACTATCACAACATTGTTAACTATACTTTAATATAAAATAAAAAGTTTAAAAAAATAAATAAATTCTCACTATGGCTTTCATAAATTTATTAAAGATAAAATGTATGCCTGGAGTATAACCCAATTGAATGTGATGAATTATTTGTTTTTTTAAAAAATTTTTTAAAGATTTAGTTTTTAAAATATATTGTCAGTTTTTCTTATTTTTTGTTTTGTTTGTTTTGTTTTAGATGCACCGTGCTGTAATTTTTCTTCCTTGTAATATTTCTGTCGCACTTTTCTACCAAGACCATGTTGCTCAAACTTACAAAAAAAAAAAAAAAAGAGAGAGAGAGAAACAGTCAATCTGTAATATGTTCCTGCTGGGCTGGGATAAAATGTTCACAAGACCCAAGTACTGGAAAGATTATGGTCCCACACCACACAAAACTTCCAGGCTAGCTGAAAATGAACATTGCCTGTTTCTTGATTTTTCTGATTTCAGAATTCTGCATTAATTCATCACAGTGGAGCTACCTTTCTCCTACTGGGTCCCACCTCCACCAGTACCCTAAGCCTGTGCTCATTTTGCCCCTCAGCTAATGAACCACATGCTCCAGTCTCAGACCTATGATGTCATAAGGATTCCTCCGTCACCATTCATTAATGGTGAATATAAAATTGGATATAAGATATGAGTCTTATTATCTTATATCCACTTTCTTAGTTTGCACATAGTAGGCACTAAAACTTGTGCAATGTAATTGAATTCTAGGGACAGATTATTTCCTTCACAATGGATTTCATTTTGTTTATTCACGAAAAACAGTTTTCTTCTGCATTCGTAACGATGTGCATGAACGTTGTGGCATGAGCTGGCTGTCTCCCTCCCTACTGCTAGGAAATGGTCATAATGTTTAATTGCACAAAATGCCTTTTTTTCCCTAATCAAGAAGTTGAGGGATTTTCTGGCTTAGCAGGTGCCTCAATTGCACATAATTAGTTGCTAGGAATTGTTTAGCATAGGCTGATTAGTCTCAGCCAAAGGAAATTAAATTTTTTTTTTCAATAAAGCCCTGAAAACAGCTAGAGATTCTTGAAACCATAGTCATATCCGGTTTCTCTGGGAAGCCCAGACTCTGGGAATGGGAGAAGCAGAAGATGGAGACAAGGACCAGCCTGATTACACATGGATGCTATTTGATGCCAGGCAACCATTCAAGGTTACGAGAACATGAGGGGACGTGAGTCCATTCCTCAAGATGGGTTTCTCCCAACTCCAGCATGGGCTTTGGTTGTGATGCAGGATGAAACCTTGCTTCTTAGGTGCCTGCCATTTGCTTTCCAAGTTTGTAAATACCAGCTTCACTCGGAGCATGTAATCAAAACAAATGATCTGTGTTTGCCCCTCCTGTGTTTGGCACATAAGGAGAGTGGCCAAATTAGGGAAAATGAGAGGGATAGATGGGTCCCCGCCATTGTTGCACTTCTGTTTTAAGTACATGCTTGACTAAGCCCTTTCTGTGTCTCTGTCACAGTGTCGATTCTCCATTTAATGGAGGGCATTTTCCCTAGCCTCATGGGATGTCACCGTAAAGGGGACACATGCTCTTTCTTGTGACCAATGGCAATGGGTGGCCATCATATGTGCCAGTGATTATCTAGCTGCTAAGATGTCATGTTAAAAGGCTGACAGTTCTGATACCCTGAGGTGCCCTTGATGAGTACTTGTAGCATTCACTTCAGTGAGCAGTGACTCACTAGCTCAATGCCTCCTTTGCCCCTATAGTGACTTTCCATAAGGATCCCTTGTTAGTATGATCCACCATCAAAGTCAAGGTTGGGCATCTGGTATGAAAATCAGAATTCTTTTGTTTAAAGGCATTATGTTAAAGGTTGTTCGATAAACCTTTCTGTAGTCTGAACAAAAATTAAAGGAAATATATTTTAATATTATTTTTATAAAGAGTCACAGATTTTGAACATACAATAGGGCAATACTTAATAGCTGTTAGGTGGTGATGTGGCTTTAAAAGCAATAGGGTGTAAACCTAGAAAATGAAATCAGAAGGAGGAGGCAGGATAGCTCCTAACAAATGTTTGACTTTCTTCAGTTTGCTTTTTTACAATAAATGCTCTAGTTTGAAAAGTTAAATGCAGTCTAATCATCTATAAGCAAATATTTAATGAATGCATACTATGAGTCAGGCACTGTTCTAGAGATATTATCTATAGATTGATTCCTTTCTTTGTTATTTGAGCTATTTTTTAATTCACTTACGTAGTTAGATGGAACTGGAAAGTCTATTTAGTGTCTTCCTGATAAATCAAAGAAGTATTACCATAGATCTTATAATTCACTGAAACTTTTGAGGCTTTTACTGAGGAACAGTGAATTGTATTGGCATTTATTTTATTTATTTTATTTTTTTAATTGAAGTATAGTTGATTTACAATGTGCTAATTTCTGCTGTACAGCAAAGTGACTCAGTTATACACATATATACATTCTTATTTTATATTCTTTTCCATTATGGTTTATCCCAGGAGATTTGGATATAGTTCCCTGTGCTATACAGTAGGACCTTGTTGTTTATCCATTCTAAATGTAATAGTTTGCATCTACTAACCCCAAACTCCCAGTCCATCTCTCTCCCTCCCCCCACCCCTTGGCAACCACAAGTCTGTTCTCGATGTCTGTGAGTCTGTTTCTGTTTTGTAGATAGATTCATTTGTGCCATATTTTAGATTCCACATATAAGTGATATCATATGATATTTGTCCTTCTCTGTCTGACTTCACTCACTCAGTATGACAATCTCTAGGTCCATCCATGTTGCTGCAAATGGCATTATTTCATTCCTTTTTATGGCTGAGTAATATTCCATTGTATATATGTGCCACATCTTCTTTATCCATTCCTCCATCGATGGACATTTAGGTTGCTTCCATATCCTGGCTATTGTAAATAGTGCTGCAGTGAACATTGGGATACATGTATCTTTTTGAATTATGGTTTTCTCCAGATATATTCCCAGGAGTGGGATTGCTGGATCACATGGTAGCTCTATTTTTAGTTTTTGTTAACGAACCTCCATACTGTTCTCCATAGTGGCTGTACCAACAGTGTAGGAGGGGTCCCTTCTCTCCACACCTTCTCCACCATTTGTTATTTGTAGACTTTTTAATGATGGCCATTCTGACCGGTGTGAAGTGGTACCTCATTGTACTTTTGATTTGCATTTCTCTAATAATTAGTGATGTGGAGCGTCTTTTCATGTGTATTGGCATTTATTTAAAATTTTTGTCTTCAAATAAGTGACCTTAAAGGTATAAATTGGTTCTGCAGTACAATTTAAATTTACTTATTTTAGGCAAATAAGTATATGGAAGAGAGGGAAGTGAGATTTTTCTATACACACAAAAAGAACTGGCTAAGATTGCTCATTTTTGTAGACTTCTCCAAAGTAATTGACTTACATGATGCCAGGTGTCTGCTGGAGTGGTGTGGCCAGTCACTTGCCTGTGTGATGCCGAAATGTGTGATACCTGATAACCTATCAAACCTTGTTGTCTATCCAAGAGGAAATAACATAAGGAGGAAAGAGCACAGAAATAGGAATAAAAGAAATTCAGTCTAGACTCATTCTAGATGCAGGTCCTTCTATAAATTTTCAGCTCTGGACCTCAAGTCCTGACTCTAAAATGAAAGAGTGGTCTAGAGCATCCCTTATAATCATGAGATTCTAGTGATATATCTACAAATGGCCATTAAAGGACTTACGAGAAAACTACCATGGAAGACTCCACAGCTCTCCGTGACTGTCTGCTCCCGAAACATTCTTGCCCTTGAATATCCTATTATGGAGCCATCAGCCACTGATTCATTCAGTGTCTTCCCTCTGTTTCTATCTTCAAAGTTTGAATCAAGAATTGACTTTGCGTAAATCGCATCAAGAGAATTGATGTGCATTCTCTGATGGGTAGGTTTTTATAAAAGGCCTACGATGCCTCCTGGAGGTTTAAATTAAAGATATATTCTTAGGAAAAAGTTTCTTTAAAAGCAAATGTTAAAAGGTGTCATGCTGCTCTGTTGCTATGCTCTCCTTAACTCATGATGAATGTTGCCAAGATTCTGCCTCACTTCCATTGAGAATTATTGCTTTCACCCTGACTAACTTCGGTAAGCTATTCTCAGATAATATCAAACTTATTTCAGTCTGGTCCTTTGACCAATGCAAATTTTGACTTCTAGGTAATTGTCTACTTCCGCCTATGTTCAGCAAGGACACTCTTGATACTGGGAGTGAGGCTGGGGGCTGGGGAGTGGATAAGCAGAGGCTGGCCAGGTGGCCATCTATAATTCAGTTTCAACCTTTTAAGGATGTGTATAACTAGACTTCTCAGCTCTAAATCAAGGACATTGTTTTCAAATATAAATGAGAAAACAGTTTTACCAGGGTTGACTGCTTCTGTAATGCAAACTGGGTAAATTTCTAAAGACAGGGCTCCTTAAAATAGAGCATCAAGTGCAAAACACCCCAGAGTCTCCTGGTCAAATCTCTTATTGCCCTTTAAGAAAATCCAACACTGAATTCAACCCAAGACTTTAATTGGCTGGACTCTAGACAAATGGAAAACTGAGGAAAGCCCTTAGGCTTCCAAGATGCTGTCCCTGAAACTGGTCATTGTGATTGGTATCTCCTGGCTCAGTGCTCTGTACTCATAAATACACAGTTTCAAAGTTTTAGATAATAAAAGGAAATACATTTTAAAATTGGTTTTATAAAGAATCCAGATTTTAACATATAGTAAGTTTGTGTTAATGGGTGCTATATAAAGCATATTGCCTGGTTATTAAATCAACACTGTGAGAAAAGAGTTCAAATACTCAGGTGGGCATGGTATAGCAAAATGAAGACTTCTGTAGTATAATGCTTGCATTTTGTTTTGTGGTTTGTGAGTCTACTCAAAATCACATTTGCAAAGAGAAGAGTCAGAGATCTAGGATACTGCTTCCTAAGCAAAAGTGACGCTGTTGAGTGTATTGGTATCTGAAAGTTGGTAGTTTATCTTTATGGTTGGAAGAATTTAAAGAATTGTGTGACAAATGGAATAGACACATGAAACAGCATGACTGCCATTTTTTAATTGCAGCTTACAGCAGTGTTAATCTTTCGTTTTTGTCATTGCTTACAAAGACCTTGTTAGTTTTATGAAGAAATCGTGAATCATTTCAACCAGAAGAACATCCTAAAGAGGAATCGATTTCCTCAATTTTGCAACACAAATTACTTAGTTGGGAGAATTATGTTTTCAGATGACTAAGTCTTGTTGCTGAATTAAATCCTTGTTATATTTAATAGTTTGCCATGCACAATATAATGGTTTTTAATCCTTTAATGATTTCCTATCACAACAATGACAACAACAACAACAAACTAACCTGTTAGTGTGGCCAGAAGTAACCTTTGGGTCATCCAGCTTGAGTAGCTCTGCTAGGTAATTATTTTACATTATGTCTGCTCAGGCCATATACATCCTATTCTTGAAAATGTTTAAGGTTGTCACTCAGACATCTCTTTTACTTTATACAAATGTCCCATGCAAACTAGAAAGAATACTTCCTTTCTATTTAACCCTAATATTTGCCATCCTAGATCATTATTCCTATATTCCAAGCCAGACTAAATCCTTTCCTAGATTAAAAAAAAAAAAAATCACTTTACTTAGAATTTGATGGATCCATCACTTGTATGATTTTGTCACCTAGTTTTGCTCATTCAGCTTCTTGCCTAACTGTCACAGGTATACTAGGCTTTAGTCCTTCTGTCTCTTCAGTTGCTCTTTTTCTGGTTCTGCAAGTTATTTCCATCTCTTTCTAAAAGAGGGCAAATCAACTCATTGCGATATATGTCTTCTTTTCCCAAACCATCCTTCCTTCCCTGTTCTTCACCTATTAGCTTCTCTGGTCTTACTCTGAATGTCCCTGTCCCTTTATTTTCCACTGGATGCCAGTTCGTACTTCCAAGAGGAACCCACTAATTCTGTGTCTTTATTCCCCTGCAATACTAATACTCTGTCATCTGCTTCTCTGAAATACAACATTTCTTTTCATTTCCTTTGTTCTTCTACCTGTTTATTCTTAGTGCCCATTGAGCCATTTTATTCCTTCTTTGTCTTCTGGTTACTGATATTCACTGATACTTATTTATCAATGAATATAGGTGACAGGCAAATAATCTGTGTACTGTATTTACAAACTTCTTACCATTCTATGCCTTCATGTGCATTATAGCTTGATCCTGACAATCCTAAGAGGTGGATGAGAAAGTATATCCCTCTTTCACAGGAGAGAAGACTGATGTTCAGAGCATTTTAAATGACTTGACCTTGTCCTATGGCTAACCCAAGGTTAGGACCCAGGTCTACAGACTCTTTCTATTGTATCATATCGCCTCTCTCTGGCAGAAGGTTTGCAGTCCATTGAAAAATCTTCACTACGTTAGAAACTGGATGGAAATTAACCAAACCCTTCATTGTACCTTTGCAGATGAGAGTCCCTACACTAAATCCGCCAGCCAGACAAAGCCGCCTGATGGAGCATTGGCTGTGAGGAGACAGAGCATCCCAGGTTAGACCAGACTGTTGGATTTTTCAGCTGTTTTACTTTTTGAACCCTGTTATTTGGTGATCCTAAATAGTTCCAACTTGGTAAAAAAAAAAAAAAAAAATGCTATTTCATAGGGTGGAGACTGCATTCTACACAGCTTGTTCAGACAATGTTCATGAAAGCTAGACTCCGGAAAAGCTTGCAAACTTGTGAAAATTCATCTTGTGTGCAAATCCTTTGTAAAATGACTTGAATTTATATCAGCTCTCACTCATTGACTTACTTTCACCTCTGATTTCAGGGGATGATTCTCACAGCAGCATCTATCCCTTTACTGAGACAAACCCGGCATAACAAAGTGGTTCAAAATTGCTGTGGCAGATCACATATATGCTGAATAACAAATTACTCTTTTCTTCTTGTCTCGTTGAACTTGGATTTACTTCCATCGAACAACTCTTGTAGAATTCTGGGACTTTGTTTCCTTAGGAAGCTGTGATTAGGTTCCTTGTAGTACAATAAACAATACCTATTTTTTTCAACAAAACATTTTGCAGAAATATCTTAAAATGTCTTTATCCCAAAACTTCCATATTTTGAAACTTTGAATTTGAGAATGACATAAACATTCTAAAATTAAAGGAGGAAGGAGATTCAAAATATTATTCAAACTTTATCTGAACTAGGTAATTTGTGGAAAACCTCTTATGGTAGCAACTATACTTAAGGATTAAAAGCATTAATACATTTAGAAATTTATCAAAATTAATGTTTTTCTATGTTATATACAAGTAAATTGAGTACAGCTAAAGCTTAGTGACAGGGTTCTAGAGTACAGTAGTTTAACAATCCAGGAGAAACAAAGCAGTGTTTCCAATGTTAAATTGAATGGTTTGGCAAATCTGTCAGTGAAAGGGGAGTTTTCCATTTGAATAAAGAGCAAGATGAGTCCAGTTTCTGCCCTGTTCATGATTATTATTTATTTTTATAAGAACTACGTGTGGTTATTTTTATTCTTATTCTGAAGGCTTAGACTCATAATGAAAGTACATGGCTTATAAAGAGGCATGTTGTGAATGTTACCTATCCTTGTTTGTGTGCTTTGAAGATTCTAAAGTAATTTGAAATTTGTAATTAGATGGCATCACCCAGTGCTAAGATTTCTTCTATTCCATCCTATAAAATGTCATTCTTAGTGCCGATCACGTTTAGAAAAACTACTGCAATCAGCTATGTGCTGTGTTCTCTGCTTTCTCCTTGTCAGCAGTAAGGGAGTACCCAAAGTTTGAAGCTCAAGAATGCCAGTTATCCATCAATTCCTTCTTGGCCTCTCTAATTAGCTAGTGCTCAGTACTCGGCTGGCAAGAGTTGAAGAGACTTCCCACTGTCCTTACCACTTTATGTGGTACTAAACAAAAGCACCAACTAGTCTCATGTTTTCCTTTCATGGGTTTTCTAGTGTTACATACTAAATTATAACACAGGTTTATGGGCCAGACTTTTCCTTAAAGTCAATAAGTCGTTTTTAACGTTACATGTTAGGTACAGAGAAGTTGTTAATTATAATCCTTAGTTCATGACATACAATGATTCTTCGTAATAGACTTTTTCCTTTTGTTCTTCCTCAGGTCAGTTTTTAAGTCACTGGAATCAGGAACCTTTTTTGTAGGCTTCAGAGGTTATTTTCCTGGAGTTTGAACATGAACAAGCACCCTTTTGTTCTCTGTTAGAAGGCAGCAGCCAGAAGGGTTGGGCGTCCTGAAAATCTTCTTAATTATTTAGAACAGCCTAAGAGAAAAAAAAGAGTTCACCAGCCAGAAGGCTAAGAAACCAAAGTGATTAATAGCTGATTAGGACTTAACTGTTATATCTTAAGAAGAAAATTAGGGAACTTCTTGGAAACTGCTTCATGACTGAGTTCTGACACTTGGAGTTCTGAACCTTTACTGTCTTACCTAAAAATCCCCATTAATTCTTGTTCTGGCAAAAAAAAAAAAGGGACTCTCCCCGATCTTTGGCCAAATAGTTAAGTCAAAGGGAGATCTAATCCAGCATTCAGAAATCTTAACCAATCACCTACCATGGCAACCTTTATCCCTGTGAAGTCAGAGAGAGAGAGGGAAATGCGCAGAGACCTGGAAAATGCACACTCTTCATTATTTGCTGGAGCTTCAGCTGAAAAATCCCAAAGTGTCCTCCTGAGGAATTAAGGTGGACCCCGGGGAGCTAAAAGAGCAAAATCAAAGTTTACAGCCTTTTTTTCTTTCTCCTGTGCTTATCTCCCAACCTCACTTCCCTCAGAAGTATTATCACCACCCTGGTAGCAAGGAAAGATGTGTCTAAAGAAAAAATGCACCAAGGAACTGAAAAAGGCGTAAAGGAAAGCTTGGCTTCTCTACTGGCCCCTGCATCTTCTCAGTGCAAAGGCACTCCTCAGGGCAGATTTTGGTGCCCCAATTCCTGGGGCCATTTTGGTGCCCCAATTCCTGGGCAGTAATCAAACACCCGGAAGCTGAAATTTTAAAGGAGCTATGGCTTTTCCTCACATCTCTTCCCACTGATCCAATGATGGTGATTGAATTTGATCATTCATGTGAGCACTTTCTCTGATGGAAGGGGGGGAGGTGTAAGGGAGGAAGAGTATAAGGTAGTGGAAGGCATTTTAAAGCTCTCTATACACGTTTTTATGAAAGCTTAAGATGTTCTTTGAAACTAATTCTGTAGAGACCTGATGCTTCCTGGAATAAATATTTGTACACATAGACATAGATAAGGTTTCTTAACATGGGTTCCACTATTTTCATGGCATAACAAAGAGTAACTTTTAATAATTCTGACCCAGAGAAGTAACCTTGAATGTTAACAAAAATATAATTTGCTTTTCATTCGTATCAAAATCTACTACCACTGTCTAAACTCAAGATTGCTATAGCAGTTATTTTATAATCACAAGTCAAATATGTGTCCTTCATGAAATGACAATTCTAACTGTAAATCCTTTCGTCCCACTCCTGTCTCTTCTCAAAAAAGGGAATGGATTAAACATCTCTTAGGAGCAAAATGCATTTGATTTGGATAAAGGGGAAATGCATTTTTCTTGTTATTTGGAAACTTGTCATTTTAATCGTGTCTCTTATGGCATAATGTGTAAAAAAAAGGTTTTTTAGTCTTTCATAAGGTTTTGTAAAATTTTTAATAACCATAATAGTAAAAAAGAAATGACATGGCTATCTATGACACTGAAGTTTAAATTTAAAGACTTAACATTCTGTTTAAAAATATTAAGGAGGCATATTTCAATCTCACTTCTGCTCATTTTTTTTTCAAAGAGAAGATGAATTCCAAGTACAAAGCTATTTTGAACTAACAGATTCTACTACACATCTATGATTATTAAAAAGAATCTGTTGGTCTGATCTTCCTTTATTTGAGAGATTACTGGTGAATCAAAGTTTGACCACCTGAGGGTTTGTCCAGATTATTACAGGATATCTGTATGATTCTTGGATTAGCATATTTTACAATAATTTGTGGCTTTAGCCACTTAGAGATGAGACATTTAATCATATCTGTCTAATTTTCATGAACGGAAAAGACAGGATACTATACTAGACCTGAAGGCCTAGAGTTAGTGTATTATTTATTTGATTCACCTACTTTTTCCAGGTAGGATAGCTTTCTTTGTTTATGCTAGTCTTGACAAAGAATTCTGGGCAATTCACAAAAGCAGGAAGATGTCAAGTGTTCACACCCATTGCATTTCCAAACTTTGGTGCCCCAGGAAAATTATCTTAACTCTGTAGCCAAAATGAGCCCTCAAAAGTTTGTGTGGGAATTTTTTTTCCTCCTAGAATATGAGAAAAGACATTTATCAATTTGGTCATAATTAAATGAAGATGATATGTCCTTCTTGCTTCTCACATTTGAATATTTGTAGAGGGTGTACAGATATGAAGCTGAGAGTCTGAAATGCCCATTAGCCCAAGATGTATACACTCACGCTGTTTAGAATACATCCAGGAAGCATTGACACCTACTGAAAAATCAAAGTGTGGAAAATAATACAGTGCCCTTGGAATCACAGAGAAGCTGGCAACCTTGAATTGAGGGGGAAGGACAGGAATTTTGAAGGTTCTGCCCTCCCTGTTCAGCATTTTCCTCTTCGTTAACACACAATTTGACGCTTCATTGGTCTAAATTTTCATTATTGTAGTAGATATAGTGTGACATTTACAATAGGATTTTATAGCTCTAACACTCTTCAGGTGGATGAAGGGCATTTCCTCTGATTTTCAGGCCTGGTTCTCCTTCCTCTGTTTAGTTCCATCATTGAGGTGCTCCAAGAAATGGGCGAGTCTCACAGATGGGAAACCAAACTCAGTTGACTCAAGCAAGTATGTCATGTCATACAAAGCACGGTGCGGCACAATGCATACGTGTATCAAATCGTCACATTGTACACTTTAAATGTCTTACAATTCTGTCAATTACATAGAGAATTTCAAAGGCCAGAGGTCTCTCCCCCAAGTCTCATTTGTTCCTGTTTGAACAGAAAATATCTATGCGATCCTCTAACACCTAAAGAGAATGTTTGAGCACAATTTAACAATAAAATCGACAAGATGAGAGTGATTCATTCGAGAACGTGTGCTGCTATAGAAAAAAGGCCACAAAAAATATGCAAAAGTAGCTGGAGTCTGTAAATAGAGTGATGCAAAGCAGAACTTATTACTTCTTATGGCAGATACGCATGAAGGATTTCCCCCGGAGAGCTGATCCACTTTGCTCTGTGGTACATCCTGAGTTCTCAAATAGTGCTGGGCAAAACGAGCAGCTTGATTTGTGTGTTCAGTGCTGCAGCTTTCATTAGCGATTCAGACAAATGACAGTCTATTTATGTTTGAACTTCTCTCCTGCCTTAGTAAACATGGGTGAAATATAATGAAGTGGTACATAGGCAGCAAATGATTTTTAAACAATAGTTCTTCCAGCATGCAGTTTAGGGGAAATTATTTGTAATGAATTAGTCCTGTGCTTGGATATTCCCTGAGCCCCACTGTGTTACAGGAGTGGTGGCATTTGGTCAATGTCGTGCTCTGGGTACACGAAGTAATAAGAATGACTCTGACGACGGCCAGCACAGCTTCCCAGTGTCTGGAAACATTTTACAAGGAGGCTCAAGGAGATGTGCACAAGAGCCACAGGAGAAAGTATTTTCTGTCTACTACTTTGGCACTGAAGAAAAATGAATTCTCCCACTCCCCAGGTTAGGGAGACCTTCAGTTCAGGGTGTTTTAATTAAGTGACTTTAGAGAATTTGGCTGGGTGCAAGCTGTATGGATAAAATAGATAACCAACAAGGACCTTCTGTGTAGCACAGGGAACTCTACTCAATATTCTGTAATAACCTATATGGGAAAAGAATCTGAAAAAGAATGAATATATGTATATGTATAATGAATCACTATGCTATACACCTGAAACTAACACAACATTGTAAATCAACTATACGCCAATAAAATTTTTTAAAAATAGTTGCTCTGTAAAAAAAATAAAAAATAAAAGAGTTGTATGGATTGATTGGCACTAGGGAAAGAAAACCATCCTACACAGTTTAATGCAGAATAGAGCAGTTGGGCTCATTAATACTCCTTTCTTATTAGGGCTGACATGACTTAGAACAGCCCCCCAATTTCAGTCGTGTCATCTTCATAATGTTTGTTATATATGTTTGTTCCACCTTGACTATAATTAATATGATTTTAAGTAAATTTAAATTGATTCACTTTTTTCCTTATCTTTATCCTAAGCTTTATTATCTTGAATTTGATATGCTAATTATATTTTTCTAATATAAGTTTTTAAAAATTGTAACTCTGAAATTTTTTTTTTTAAGTTTTATGTGTTCCCTCAAATACATCCATCAATATTTACATACACTATACTTTGGGAAACGCTGGCTTGGAGTGAGATTCTTCTCCAAAGAAATGCCTTTGAGAACTTCAGTTTGTCAGTATATTGATGAGTAGTCGTTGATTTATAGTGCAGAAATGGGGCGTTTGGACGGGAGTGGAAGGCATTTGGAGCTTTTGCTATAAAATGGAAAGAAATACTGATAGCGAGGAGAGAGAACAATATTAACCCAAAGCCTAGGAAATAACAAGAATGCAATGACGAGAGTGAGGGAAGCCATAGATAAATTATAAAAATACTGGTTGTCATTCATTTCATGCTGTGTTCCAAGTATTGGCCTAACCATTTTAATAAATAATGTTGCATTTCTTCCACAACACCTGCAGGAACTAAGTTTTGTTCATTTCCCTCTAACAGTTGAGGGAACAAGTTCAGAGAGCTAAAGTAAGATGCCAAGGTCATAGGGCTAGAAAGTAGTGGACAAAATAAAATTGTATCTGAAATGCATTTAGATAACAATGAATTTCCACCAGAGTCCTGAGCAGTGAGTGAAAGGAGAAGGTGGTGAGAATTCGTAATGAGAATGAGGTGTAAAGACTGACTCCTAGTGGCCAATGGAGCCTCTGCTCTGAAGTAATGTAAGAAAATGTAAGGTGAGCCGGAGCCTCTGAGTGTGGGTGGCCTCTGCCTGTCCAAGTTGCAGAATCTATCTCAGTCATCACTGACTGTGCCCTTGATTACAGGTGGGTCAGCAAGTAGAGGCTGCGCTCATAGGGGTCATGCCATTATTTCTCTAAGTAACTGAGGGCTAGCAGAAACTGAGGAAGCAAGCTGGTAGTTTGCTTTAGGCTGTGCTGTCATTTATTCTATACATTTGTAATTTTCAAGGAAAAAAACTGAAATTGCCGAAGCAGGCTTCTAAATACTTGTTCTTGAACAGGTAACACCATAACTCTCTGCTTTGTGTTTCCCTTCTAAAACCTTAGAATAATACAGAGTTTTAAGATAACACTGAATGAGTAAAATGAGTCACTTTGCTCTGTGGCAGAGCATTTCACCTGGCAAATAGATTTCTAAAATTAGTTCACATATATCTCCCATTATCTGATTCAGTGAGTAAAGACTGACTCTGGGCAATGTGCTCAGTATATACATTTTCAATTCTCTTGATATTAAACATTCTTGCACATTTCTAAGGACTCTTACTGAGCTAGATGGTAAACTGATGTTATGAAGATTTCTGCTTCAGAACTGGGGTGGGGGGGAAACTTTATAGCACCTGGGAAATCTTTTTCTCTTTAGGAGTTTGATTACTCCCCTGGTGCTTTCCTGCCTTCTGCATGTAAATGTAAACTGCTTACACATTGATTCCATGCATTTCACCCTTGCATATTTCACCACATGGCCTTTATTTTTCCTCCAGCCAATCCTTTACTTGCTCCCTAAGTCCATTATAACTAAAATGATCTTCTCTCATTTTTTATATGTGCCTAGTAGTGTTCCAGAAGCTAGCAGTATCCTACAAACCTCTGTCCTCCTGGAGTTGGCATGCTAGTGGGGAGACTGACATTCAACAAGCACTGACTGCCTAACATAAAGTCAGGCTGTGCTAAGTGCAGTAAAGTGAAATAAACTAGTATAAGGTGTAGAGAGTGGTGGGCAGAAAGACCTGACTCTGTGTTTGAAAAGAAAGTCAAGGATAGGCTCAATTAGGCAGTAACAACTGAGTGAGCCTAAAAAGAGGGGTGAACCCATAATGGTCTGGGGGAAGAGGATTCTAGGCCAAAGAGAACAGCCAGTACAAAGGCCCTGAGGTCAGAACAAGCTTGGCTTGTTAAAGAAACTGAGAGAAGGCCAGCATGACCAGAAAGGATGAAGCAACACTGAGAGTGGCAACTGATGAGGTTGGAGAGAGGGAGAGACAAAGGTAGGTTCTGTAGGACTTGTAGCCAAGGTAAGAGCTTGAGTTTTATTCTTGGTGTGACAAGAAACCATTGCAAGGATTGAACAGTTGAGGTACTGATGCATTTCTTTTTAAATCTCTCCAGCGTCTATATGGAAAATAGACTTTAAGGAGACAGGAACAGAGACAGGGAGATCAGTTGCCATTGCACTATTTCATTCAAGAAATGATGGTGTCTTGGACTAGGATGATGGAGGTAGAGGTAGTAAAAATGGTCAAATTAGATGTGGAATGTGAGAGGAAGAGAGGAGTCTGGGATGAGTCCAAGGGTTTTGCTCTTAACTGGGTAAGTAGTGATGCCATTTACTGAGACACACCCTGAGGAAGAAATGGATCAGTGGAAGGGGGCAGTAGGGAACTCAGAGGAAAGGTCCGTGGAGATATAAATTTTGGAGCAATCAGTTTGTATTTACACCCTTGGGGATAAGGGATACCATCTTGGTAGTGCAGATAGATGGAGACGGGGTCCAAGGTCTGAGCCTGGGGCTTCCAGCCTTCCGAGGTCAGCCATGAAGGAAGTTTCGGCAAAAGACTTGAAGAAACGGAGGCAGTAGGAGGAGAAGCAGGAGAATGTGGTGTCCTGGAATCCAAGTTAAGAACCACATGGGACCAAGGAGGGAGAAAAAAACTGAACCAAGTATTGATGATAAGATGAATAAGACGAGGACTGAGAACTGGCTAAAGGATTGTGTAAGAAGAGAGTTTGTAGTGGGCCCTAACTGGAAAAGTTTCAGTGAAGTGGTGGGAGCAAAAGCCTGCTTTGAGTGGGCTGAGGTGAGACTAGGACCTAAGTAAACAGAGTCAGAGAACGTGCACAACTCTTTCAAAATTTCAAAAGACTTGGACTTCCCTGGTGGTGCAGTGGTTAAGAATCTGCCTGCCAATGCAGAGGACACAGGTTCGAGCCCTGGTCTGGGAAGATCCCACACGCCGCGGAGCAACTAAGGCCATGCGCCACAACTACTGAAGCCCAACTGCAGAGCCTGTGAGCCACAACGACTGAGCCCACGTGCCACAACTATTGAAGCCAGTACACCTAGAGCCCGTGCTCCGCAACAAGAGAAGCCACCGCAGTGAGAGGCCCGTGCACCGCAACGAAGAGTAGCCCCCACTCGCCCGTGCGCAGCAGCAAAGACCCAACACAGCCAAAAATAAAGAAATGAATTTAAAAAAAATTTTTTTCAGAAGACTCTATCAAGAGGAGCAGAAAAATGGGACAGTAGCCAGAGGGGGCATGTGGTCTCCGGGAGACTCCCTTTTTAAATACAGGAGAGGATACAGCGTGTTTGTGTGCTGATGTGGTTGATCTAGTGGAGGGGGAGAAATTGACGCAGGAGGGAAAGGGAATGAAAGCTAAAGCAAAACCTTTGAAGAGGCTCGAAGGGGGGCATCCAGCATGCGGTGGAGGTGTCAGCAGGAGGGAAGGCAGACGAATCCAGAGGCACAAAGGCAGGAGGATTATGGTAGGTTTCCTGCTAAGAAGATAGGTGAGTCTTCTTCTGTGCTCTGTTTTCTTCTTGAAATAATAGGTGAGGTCATCACAGAGAGGAGGGAGGGGGAGGGGAGGACACAGGCTTGTAGAGTGAGGAGGGGGTGTCATTTCAAAGGCTGGGAGAGTGGATTGCCTCGGGCGACGTCCAAGGATTGCCCTGCAGCCTTGTAGACCCCTAACTAAACAGAACCCTCTTCTCTCTTAACCTGACTTCTTCAAATCAAAAAAGGATGAAATGAACTCACACATCTGATGCTGATGCCCCATGTCGTCCCCACATGTCATATTCCATCTCCCCTGGGAGCTCTCCTACAGCTTCTACCTTTCATAAGCATTTCTTTTTATGAGCACCCAGAATATCATGTGTTTTTATCAAACCTTCTGGCAGGTTAGCTCATCCTGTTTCAAGTCGCTCTGCAATTATTTTCCTGGGTTCTAGACTTACCTCTAATTTAAGGTACAGTCCCTTATGTTCAAGAAAATGTTTCTTTATTTACAGTTCTCCCACCAAGCTTTGCCCAGCAGGGTTCATAACAGGGTGTAGTCCATGGTGGTTGCATTAAAGACTTCTCTCATCACCTGCTTTAGGATCTGATTACTGTTATGCGCCAAACCTTACAGAACACTGAGATGGAATGATGAGGCATGGCTTGTAGTACTCTTACTGGTCTTTCTCTTCCAAACACTGTCCGCGCACACACACACACACACACGCACATCTTTCCTTCTGTTTTCCTCTTTCAATATAGGAAACTTCACATCTAGCCTCTTCTGCTTCAATATTTTTAGAGACAGGAAACTTACTGTCTTACAAGGTAACCCCTGCTTTTTAAAATCTGTGTGTGTTAGGAAGTATTCCTTATGCCAACAGGCTGAGGTTTCCCACCTTATACCTCTACCCATTGGCTCTTCTGATTCTTCTGAACTTCCCCAAAGTCTTTCGAGTACTTTAATGCACCTGTCACCTCCTCCCTGAGCCGTCATTGTTGTTTAACCAGATAAAGCATGTTCCTTCCTTCAGCCTGGCCTCCTGTGACATATTTTTCACACCCTGGTAGCCTTTCTCCATTTTGTCAATGCTCTCTTGCATGTGGCAGCCAAAACCGAATCCTTCCTCCAGCTAAAGAGCACAGAGTATAAGAAAACCAGTGCCATCCCTGATCTGGGTGTTCTACTCAGTTAGTGCAGATTATGATTGTATTTTTGAATGAAATAATGATGTTTGTTTACACTGAACTTTCAGTCAATAGGTCTTATTCTCATGAATATCCCTCAAGAGCTAGGCTTCCTGCCTTGAACAGTAGCACTTCGTATAATGCTAGCCAACACTGTACCCTTTGTTCAGTTGTCTACACATGTATTTCTGTTATATTCCACTAGGAAGATTTGAGAAGAGGAGAGGAGGAGGGGTACTAACGATTGTTGAGCATCAATTGTGTACCAGTCTTATTTATTCAAAAGAGGTATTTAATGATCCCAATTTTATGGAGGAAGAAATTAAGGCTCACTGAGGCTTAAGTAACTTGCCCAAGTTCATCCAACAACAAAGCTGATATTTGAGTTTAGCTTAGTTTAATCCAAAGCCCCTCATCTTTCAGCTCTTGTTCCCAGCTCTCAAATGATTCAGCTCATCTTTCCAACATAGTGGAAATAGTCTCTATTCCTGCACATCACATATATTTACCACTGTCTTAGCAGTGAATTAGCCATAAATTTGACAAACATCTAACAATGTTAAGAATTTTGAGCGTACCGTGCTTTGTGACCACCTAGAAGGGTGGGATAGGGAGGGTGGGAGGGAGACACAAGAGGGAGGGGATATGAGGATATATGTATACGTATAGCTGATTCACTTTGTTATACAGCAGAAACTAACACACCATTGTAAAGCAGTTATACTCCAATAAAGATGTTAAAAAATAATAAGAAAAGAAAAGAATTTTGAGCATAGCAGTCAGTACCAAGGACAGAGCTCTGCGGCACCCCCACCACCAGAAACCTTGATCCTCCCCCATCAACAATGACTTTCGACCTTTTGGGTATCATCCTCAGTGAGCTTCAAAGCCACCAGCTTTTAGTTCATGGTACTCTATTCTGTCCACAAGTTATCATGAGAGATCTTTCTCAAATCCCACTGAAATATTCAAATATGCATTTACATTATATTGTCTTTATATATAGGTATCCCTTGGAGATACTACAGGTTCAGTTCCAGACCACCACAATGAAGCGAATATCACAATAAAGCAAGTCACACAAACTTTTTGGTTTCCCATTGTATATAAAAGTAATGTTTACACTATACTGTAGTCTATTAAGTGTGCAATATCATTATGTCTTAAAAAACCCGATGTACATATCTTAATTTAGAAATGCTTTATTGCTAAAAAATGCTAACCATCATCTAAGCCTTCAGTGAGTCATAATCTTTTTGCTGGTGGAAGGTCTTGCCTCAGTGGTGATGGCGGCTGACTGATCAGGGTAGTGGCTGCTGAAGGGTGGGGTGGCTGTGGCACCTTCTTAACATAAGACAACCATGACGTTTGCCACATCGATTGACTCTTCCCTTCATGAACAATTTCTCTGTAGTGTGCAATGATGTTTGATAGCATTTTACCCACAGTAGAACTTCTTTCAAAATTGGAGTCAATCCTCTCAAACCCCGCCACTGCTTTATCAACTAAGTTTATGTAATATTCTAAATCTTTTGTTATCATTTCAACAGTCTTCACAGTGTCTTCATGAGGAATAGATCCATCTCAAGAAACCACTTCCTTTGCTCATCCGCAAGAAACAACTCCTCATCCATGAAAGTCGTATCAGAGATTATAACAACTCAGTCACATCTTCAGTCTCCACTTCTAATTGTATTTTTCTTGCAGTTTCCACCACATCTGTAGTCACTTCCTCCACTAAAGTCTTGAACCCCTCAAAGTCATCCAGGAGGGTTGGAATCAACTTCTTCCAAACTCCTATTAATGTTGATATTTTGACTTCTTCCCATGAATCAGGAATGTTCTTCATGGCATCTAAGAATGGTGAATTCTTCCCAGAAGGTTTTCAAGTTACTTTGCTCAGATCCATCAAAGGAATCACTCTCTATGGCAGCTATAGCCTTACAAAATGTATTTCTTAAATAATAAGTCTTGAAAGTCAAAATTACCCCTGGATCCGTGGGCTACAGAATGGATGCTCTGTTAGCAGGCATGAAAACAACATTAATCTCATTGTAGATCTCCATCAGAGCTCTTGGGTGACCAGGTGCTCATATTTTGAAATAAATCTTTTTTTCTGAGCAGTAGGTCTCAACGGTGGGCTTAAAATATTCAGTAACCATGTAGTCAACAAATGTGCTGTCATCCAGGCTTTGTTGTTTCATTTATAGAGCATAGGCTGAGTAGATTTAGCCTAATTCTTAAGGGCCCTAGGATTTTTGGAGTAGCAAATGAGAATTGGCTTCAACTTAAAGTTACCAACTGCATTAGCTCCTAACTGACAAGAGAATCAGCCTGTCCTTTGACGCTCTGCAGCCAGGCATTGACTTCTCCTCTCCAGCTATGAAAGTCCTAGATGGCATCTTCTTCCAATACAAGGCTGTTTCATCTACATTGAAAATCTGTTGTTTAGTGTAGCCACCTTCATGAATTATCTTAGTTGGATCTTCTGGATAACTTGCTGCAGCTTCTACATCAGCACTTGCTTCTTCACCTTGAACTGTTATGTTATGGAAATGGCTTCTTTCCTTAAACCTCATGAACCAATGTCTACTAGCTTCAGACTTTTCTTCTGCAGCTTCCTCACCTCTCTCATCTTCATGTAATTGAAGAGAGTTATGGCCTTGCTCTGGATTAGGCTTTGGCTTAAGGAAATGTTGTGGTTGGTTTGATCTTCTATGAAGACCACATTTGTGTGTTCACTGGAGTAGCGCCTTTAATTTCCTTCAAGAACTTTTCATTTGCATTCTTGTTTGGCACAAGAGGTCTAGCATTTGGCTTATCTCAGCTTTTGATGTCTTCCTCACTAAGCTTAATCATGTCTAGCTTTTGATTTAAAGTGAGAGATGTGTGACTCCTTTCACTTGAACACTTGGAGGCCATTGTAAGGTTATTAATTGGCCTAATTTCAGTATTATTGTGTGTTTAGGAAACAGGGAAGCCCAAACAGAGGGAGAAAGATGGGGGAAGGGCCAGTCAGTGAAGCAGAACACATGAAACGTTTATCTGTCAAGTTCACCATCTTATATGGGTGCAGTTCGTGGTGCCCCAAAACAATGACAATAGTAACATCAAAGATCACTAATCACAGATCACCACAACAAACATAGTAATAATGAAAAAGTTTGAAATATTTCGAGAATTACCAAAATGTGACACAGAGACACGAAGTGAGCAAATGCTGCTGGGAAAATGGTGCTGAAAAACTTGATGCAGTGTTGCCACAAACCTTCAGTTTGTAAAAATGCGTAAAGCAGGCCACAACAAAATGGGGTATACCTGTATAATGTTGGTTTGCATGCCTTATTCTTCAGTGGTCTAATAATCCTTTCTAAAATTTTGCCAATACATGCCATCAATCCCAGAGATCTAGGATTTCCAGAGCCCCTGATTGTAGAAATTTAGTTGCTCACTTATTCCCAGACTTTAAGCATATCTTTCATTTTTATGTTTGTTTCATTATTACATCTGCGTATTCTTTTAATTCTCTGGGAGGTAATTTACCTGACTCTGGAAACTCGAATATATTTTAAACAACTAAGGGATTATTTTAATATCACTTTACTTAACCTTTGGCATAAGTTTCCTCTTACTTTAATCTTAAATTCTATCCTTTCTAGTTTAAGGTTATTCTCCTTGGAAGCTACTGGAGATGCATCATTGGAATAGAGTAACTCAGCATTTCACCATGCTAAAAGTAACTTGACACCAGCTTCTGTCAGAGGTAGACTTCTTCCCCAGGTTCTTCTTCTTCTGGCCTGGAGAACTTGGAAAAATGATTCTAGTTGACCTTATCATCTCCTGTTAGCTATAGTTCTCACTTGATAAAGTTGTCCATATTTCAATAGAGCATATTCAAAAACTATTCTTTCCAGGAGGCCAGATGAAGGTGGTAGTCATTATGGTGGCAAGGACTCCTCTTCTGCTCTCCAGGCACAAGGAATAAAGGGAAGAAAATATTAGAAGTTTGCAAAAAAATGAAATGGCAAATATTTAAAATGCTGATTATATCAAGTGCTATCAAGGATACAGGAGAATAGAAACATATATTGTTGGCAAGAATATAAAATTTTTGGAAGACACGTTGGTAGCATCAATCAGAGTGTTTAAAAATATATGCAATTTTCCCAACATTTGTGAGAATATATTCTACAGTAATCCTCACACTTGTGCACAAAGATGGAACCATACTTGCCTACTTATAAGATGTGGTAATTTTTGAGAATCATCCCAATCTGATAAAGAAATGCTTTGAAAAAGTACAGGTAGCCCCCAACAACCACTGTCACCATCACTCACTGCCTCTGAGGGAGACCATCACTGGCTTTGAAGTAGGGTGACTCCAGGGGTAGAAAGGGACCTCTCCCAACTCTGGTGCCTCACTGTTGAAAAGTGGGGACTGAGAGTCCCTTTAGTCGTCCAGGAGTTGGACAGGCGAAGTGTGTTTGACCATGAAAATGGGCAGGTCTGGGAATAAAGTGTGCCAGCAAATTGGTATAAACAGAGATGTTCATTGGAGCTTTGCTTATTGTTGAAATATTGGAAACAACCTAAAGTATCCATCAGTTGAGGAATGGTCAAACAAACTAAGGTGCAGCCATTCTAAGAGAGATTATAAAACTGTTAAAAAGTATGAGGTAAACCTATAGACCACGTCATGAAAAGATCTCCAAGACATATTGCCATGTTGAAAGCAGCAAGTTAGGGACTTCCCTGGTGGTGCAGTGGTTAAGAATCCACCTGCCAATGCCGGGGACACGGGTTTGAGCCCTGGTCCGGGAAGATCCCACATGCCGGGGAGCAACTAAGCCCGTGCGCCACAACTACTGAGCCTGAGCTCTAGAGCCTGTGAGCCACAACTACTGAGCCCACATGCCACAACTACTGAAGCCCGCGCGCCTAGAGCCCGTGCTCCACAACAAGAGAAGCCACTGCAATGAGAAGCCCACGCACCGCAACAGAGAGTAGCCCCCACTCGCCGCAACTAGAGAAAGCCCGCGTGCAGCAACGAAGACCCAATGCAGCCAAAAATAAATAAATAAATTTATTTTAAAAAAAAGAAAGGAAAGAAAACAGCAAGTTAGCATTGCGTGGTTTAACCCAATTTTGGTTAAATGTTAGTGCCTGAAAAGAGAATGGAAGTTGGGCACAAACTTTGACAGTGGTTTCCTCTGAGATGAGAGGAGGAGTAGAGGGAGGGTGTGGAAGGGTGCCTCAGGCTTTGGTCCGTATACTTCTGTATCATTTGAATCTTCCACTAAAGTGTATTTGTGTAATACCTGGGTGGTTTTTTAAAAATACTATAATGACAACAAGGAATATTAGTGGATTGGAGCCACCTGGCATAACCACATCTTGGAGGACATACCAGACCCAACCCTGCAGATGGAGAAGAAGAGGAGGAGGCATGCCTGCCAGCTGATACTAAGCCAAGAAACTTGTAAATATTTATCCACATGTCAAGAAGCTTATCTGCAAGAGAGAACTACAAAAATGTGAGGGTATCGCCGTTCATTTAAGAAGAAGAAAATAGAAGATTGGAAACAAAATGATTACTGGTATGTAATATTTTAAGTCATATGGAAAAGGGGTCCATGTGTTCCCCGTGATCTCAGAAGCATAACAAGAGCTTGTATGTCAGAGGTCACCAGCGAACTTCATCCCACTGGCTGAGGGCAGCCTAGGTACACTTGGCCAGCAAATACCGTGAGGCAGTACCCATCGCTCTTCACTCTGTTTCATGTCCGCACCCTACTGATCAGGTCACAGACGGCCTGCTTCATTCATTTAATGTATCAGATTTGTATGTGCATTTGGATTTTTCACCCATGCTATAAGGGTAAGTTATAGGAAATCAGATTTGGAAGCAACTTAAAGTGGAACTTTCTAAGAAGTACAGAAAGGCAACCTACCTTACTGGCTGGGAACACAGACTCTGGAGTTAGCCTGCCCCTTATTTGAATTCTGGTCCTGCCACCTACTGCTATGTGAACTTTGGCTGGTTGCTTAAGTTTCATGCTGCATGTATCAGTTTTCCTATTGTGTGAAATGAGAGAGTAATAAGTTAGTGCCTATAAAGCATCTATATTAGTTATCTATTGCTGTGTGTCAATACTACTGCAAATTTCACAGCTTAAAAACAACACACATTCATGATCTCACAGTCTCTGTGGGTCAGTTATCGAGGCATAGCTTCTCTGATTCTCTTTTTTAGGGTCTCACAAAGCTCAATCAGGGTGTCAGCCAGGGCTGCAGCCTCATCTGAGACTTGACTGGAGAAGGATCTGCTTTTAAGCTCACTCAGGGTGTTGGCAGAATTCAGTTCAGGGCTTCGGTTTCTTGCTGGCTGTCAGCCAGAGGCCTTCAGCCCTAACCCAGTTGCCTGCTTTTCCAAAACCCACAAGGGCAGGAAAGCCTCCAGCAAGATGGGTGCTACAGTTTTACGTGCATAATCACTTACATGTCATCGCATACATCCCGGCACCTTTGCCATATTCTACTGGTTAGAGACAAGTCACAGGTGACACCCACACTCAAAAAAAGGGGATAATACAAGGCCTCATAGTCAGAAGTTAGGCATCATGAATGACCACCTTAGCGTCTGTCTGCCACAGCATACTAACTCAGGCCCAGTACCTATAAGGTGCCTAATACATGTAGTTAGTATTCATTTAAACTGTCTGAAGAAGACATAGGTAGCTTTCTGAGAAGATTAGTTTCTCACACTGGGGGTACTCAGACAGGACTGGATGGTGACTGTAAATAAAATCAAATGGAGGTAGGTCTTGAACCAGATGACCTTTAAGATCATCTGTGATTTAATTCAGCCACCAGACAAGGTGAACCAACTGCCCTCCTCCAAAGTCTCCTGCAGCATGTTTATGCGTTTGTTGCTGCTATTCTTCTTGCATGATATCTTATCATAAATAGATGTTGAATTTTATCAAAAGCTTTTTCTGCATCTATTGAGATGATCATATGGGTTTTATTCTTCACTTTGTTGATATGGTGTATCACATTGATTGATTCGTGGTTATTGACGAATCCTTACCTCCCTGGGATAAATCCCACTTGATCATGGTGTATGATCCTTTTAATGTATTGTTGGATCCGGCTTGTTAGTATTTCGTTGAGGATTTTTGCATCTCTGTTCATCAGTGATATTGACCTGTAATTTTCTTTTTTGGGGGGTATCTCTGTCTGGTTTTGATATCAAGGTGATGGTGGCCTCGTAGAATGAGTTTGGAGGTGTTCCTTCCTCTGTAATTTTTTGAAATAGTTTCAGAAAGATAGGTGTTTTGCATGGTATTTTTTTCATTTTTACCTGACTTCCCCTGTGTAAATGGGAACTAGAGCAGCCTATATGATTTTCTCTGAGAATTCTGAGAGTGACTTTGGTCCCTCTTAAAACAGCCGAGCTTTAGGGGTCGGGTGGGGAGGAAGGAAAGAAATGCATTTTACCTTGACTAAGATTTGCGGAGGTGCAAACCCTCTTTTCAGCTTCTGGGCCTCTCAAAACCCTAATCAGGTTTGTGTACCTAGACTGCACTCAATAAAGGCCGTGTAACATTACTGGGAAGAGGGCGAGATGATGGATTGGACTTCTAGACTCTCTAGATCTTGCTGGTGACTAACGAGGCTTTTTACCCTTCTGATCACTCACCAGCTCAGCCTCTGCTGTTTGCACTGAAGGCTTGATAAACATAAACTTTCTGTTTAGTAGCCCAGCCATGGAAGAGGATGAACAAGGCAGTTCCACTGTGGCAGCACAGAATCCAGAAAGCTGTTTTTTATGCCTGAGAAATTATTGATTTAAGACATACATAGCCTTGCATGTGAATTGTGTCAGTGCACACACCAGCCCTATTTCTGCATTCAGCCTCTGAGAAATGTGACCAAAGAACCACATGCACCACACATGCCAACACCCAAGTACACCCTGAGTCACGCACACACTAGCACCTGGCCCTGTTGTGCTGGGGAAGGGGGGAAGGGGGATGACTGAGGCACTCTACAGCCATGCGAGTGACTAAATATTAGAAATACAATAACCATGATGCATCCCTGTTATTTCTTTAATTTAAGCAATTTCCCAGTAGGGTGTTGAGGTGTTAATTGCTTCTGCGCTTCTTTGTTGACAGATATGTTCTTTTTCACCTGGCTACGAGAAGCAGTTATTGTAATGCTCTCCTGGGCTTGGTGAGATATTCTTTAATAGATTTTAAAGGTATTGGTAGGGCAGTGTGCTTTTAAAAAGAAACTGTTCTCTGCCCTGTTCATACTTGATAACATGGGTGGGTATTGTATTCAGACCACATGATGAATCTGTTAAAGAGAAATATGCAATGGAGGAAAAAAAGACAGGAGTAATATTTTTTCAAGAAATATATATCCAGATTTCAGATATGAGAAAAAAATGTTCCTGTGTGTGTATATCACTGAGTGGAACAAAGATTAAACAAAACAACAACAAAAAGAAAGAGTAAGACTTTTCTTACAACATTCAGCAGGGCATATTTCTCATGAACTTCAACACAAAGTTGTTATTTTCTGGGACTGGTGTGGCCTTCCAAATGATGTTCTGGCAGGTCACTAACTCAATACAAATCAGTAAATATTCTTTTACCCGTTGTGTGAAAATGACTTTCACAATCCACTTGAACCACACGCGGTTTTGTGTTTCATACTTACATTCAAGAAGAAAAAGAAAAACAGTCTTAGAATTTTTTGTTAGAATTTGGAACTTTTTTTTTTTTTTGGCGAGAGTCACTTTGGCAACCTGCCAAGCCAAGGCAACCCATGTTAACCAAAGTGATGTGAAAAGAAGACTGAATTCAGAGTTGAGAGCCCCTGGCTTTAAGTTCTAGCAAAACGGTTTGCCTGATGCGGTGTCCTTAGGCAAATCATCTAACCTTGAAAAGCTTCTGTGTTTTCATCTTTAAGATCCTGGGTTTCTGTGAGAATCAAATGAGAAAATGTGACACTGCTAGACGCTTCTTCAAGTGGTATAGAGATGTAAAATGGTGTGATCAAAGGAAAATATAGGTTTTTGTGGTACCCAAAGCTTATACAATTTGAGGGTAGGCAGCTTTTTAAGGAAAAAAATACAAAAATGTCTTTTTAAAATTTTACAAAACCATGTGACCATGTGAACACCTTGCTAGGACCTCTGCCAAGGCTTTAGAAGAAGCCTGTGGCAGTGAAGGTCCTGGAAACTTGAGTCAGTAGCTTTAGCTGTGCGTTATTATTACAGACTTACAGAATGCCAGAGCTGAGAGTGGCCATAACTGCCAACCGGTGTGGGTTCACACCTGTTTTTTCCCAGTAGAAACTTCTTTGGAAACAAAATCTTACATGGAGAAACAGAAGAGAAAACAGATAGGTGGAGCTGAGGTTAGGACGAGGGATTTAGTTAGAACTGTGTCCGTGTGGCCTCCTCCTTCCTTGGGTACCTAAGAACTTCAGTTGAAAGGGGAGTTTGGAGAAACACTGTATTTCATTTATTTGAAGACTGCCCCCCCCCCCATTTTAACTACCATGAAACCAGGATGCACCTTACAGCTGTTCTTGAACCTGCAGTAGTTGTGATGTCATCGTTATTGCCTGTGCATGCTCTTACTTGGTTGTAATTCCTGGTAATATGATTGGATAAATGCAACCCCTGGAAGTTTCAGGCATTAAATCATTTAAGGACCATTTGAGGCAGGAACATGCATTGCTGTCTAAAACATTCTGTTGACACTTTGGGGGAAGATCAAGGAAGCATAAGCATCATAACTTGCCAAAAGGGGTCTCAGCAGCTTGGAAGAAAGACCAAGAGACAGTAATGTAGCCCTCTCTCAGAAACTGGCATCATCAGTGTTCTTGAGGTCCAGAGGACAATGTCATATGGCAAATAAAGACATCAGTGGCACTGGTTCAGAAAGTGAATGTGAAGAAGATACTGAAGTCCCTTAACTGACTTTAACTTACATCTTCCTTCTTATGTATGCACTTCGAGTTCATTTGTAAGTACAAAAAAATTTTAAACTTAGCGGTAAGAAAGCATTCTGTTGTAATTTAATTGGAAGCATTTCTTAGTGGTAAATAAAACAATAGCGTTCCTTAAAAGTGCTGGTGTCTTGGAGTCAATGAAATATGGTACTTTTTAAACCATTTAGTTCAATTCTCTCATCTTGTAGTTCAGAGATTAATACCCAGAGAGGGTTTAGTGACTTGCCCAAGGCAATATGGCTGATTTTTCCAGGGCATAATGAACTAGCTGCAAATATTTTTCAAGCAGTTGTTCCCTAGTTAGCCCCAGACTAGAACCCTCACCCTTTATTTCACTAATCATCCCTAATCAGATTTGTTATTATTTTTTAATTGCTTGGGATCTGTATTTCCTACTAGAATATAAATTCCTGAGGGCAACAATGAAGTCTGTCTTGTTTCCTGCTAGGTAGCAAGGTGCCTACCATTTAGCAACTGATCATTAGATTTTCCAGCGGAAGGATGGATGGATGGATGGATGGATGGATGGATGGATGGAGGAGGGGTAGATGAAGAGAGGGATAGATGGATGGATGGAAAGGGCTAAAACATTTCATACTCAGATTGAGGCTACAAGATAGTTGGATAAGGTGGTGTTATATATGGCAAGTGATGTGCTAATACAAGTATGGACTGATTGTCAGGGTGGAGGAAGCTGGCAGGGAGGAGGTGGATGTAGGATGGGGGAGCTGCCCTTGACGTGGGCAGCACAGCCTCCTCCAGTTCTGGATTCCAGCGGGGTCTCAGGAGGGCTCTAATAAAACGGAGACTCACTGCAGCAGGCTGCTTGTCTTCTCCATGGAGAGTCCACAGGGCTCCCTTGATGCCTTGCCTCTCGGTTATCCGCAGTGACTGCAGTTTTCCATCTGTTCCTCTGAAATGGATCAAGTCTCATAAAACAAGAGAGTCAAATAAATGCCTCTGACATCTGTAACAAAGTGATAGGGATGGATTTACTGATTTACTGTTGCCCTGGTGGCTTGGAGTTGGCCTAAGGCTGGCCTTATTTTTCAGCTCCTTTCTCAGTAGTATTTCATCTACATGTTTTTGCATCCATTGTTTAGCAATTACTTTATGACAGTCTGAACATTTATAGCATTCAGTTGTCTGAGAAGGCAATCCCCTGCACCTAAAACAGATACAGATTTCTGCCTAACAAACCAACTTTCAAGTCTCAAGTTTCCTGATTTATAAAATGGAAGTGTAATCCTCTTCACAGGGTTATGCTGAAGGTTAAATTAGATGACAGATGTGAACCATTTTGAGAAGTATTAACTGCTTTAAAAGGATGGATAATCTTAAACGGTGTCAGGGAGTTCTTCCTTTTAATTTTTCTCTTCAATCCAGTTATCTCACTCATGATAGACTCACGGGTACTTTGGTCTTCATGGAAGGAGGAGGCCAAGCAAGTGTAGCTCTAAGTCGCATTTTGTCCTGATTATTCAAGAAGTCTGATTTCCTGTTGAAGTTTATCCTCCCTTCATTTCCTTTTCAGGCAGAAAGAATGTTCCCCCCAAGCATTGTTCTTTTAATTGTCTTTGAAGACGCAACGGCCCCTAAGCAGTGTTTAGCTCCCTGTCTTGGGCACTGGCTAAGCTCCTAACTCCTTGATGACTTGCTCTCACTACTAGCAGCCAGTGCAGCCTTACCTGATGTCTGTCTGTCTCAGGGTTTTTCTTTTTCTTTTTTTTTTTTTTTTTGGAATTTTTGTTTTTAAATTTTATTGAAGTATAGTGGATTTACAATGTTGTGTTAATTTCTGATGTACAGCAAAGTGACTCAGTTATACATATATATTCTTTTTCATATTCTTTTCCATTATGGTTTGTCACAAGATATTGAATATAGTTCCCTGTGCTATACAGTAGGACCTTGTTGTTTATCCATTCTATGTATAATAGTTTGCCTGTGCTAATCCCAAACTCCCATTCCTTCCCTCCCCTACCTCCCCCTCCCCCTTGGCCACCGCAAGTCTGTTCTCTATGTCTGTGAGTCTGTTTTTGTTTCATAGATATGTTGATTTGTATCGTATTTTAGGTTCCACGTATAAGTGATATCATGTGGTATTCGTCTTTCTCTATCTGACTTACTTCACTTAGAATGATAATCTCTAGGTCCATCCATGTTGCTGCAAATGGCATTATTTCATTCTTTTTACTTCTAATATTCCATTGTACATATATACCACATCTTCTTTATCCATTTATCTGTCAATGGACATTTAGGTTACTTCCATGTCTTGGCTATTGTAATAGTGCCTGCTATGAACATGGGGGTGCATGTATCTTTTCGAATTCCAGGGTTTTCCTTTGCTTACAGAGTGTTTCTTTCTTCTCACTCACGCAGCTGAACAAGACATATTTCTCATCCCTTGTTCAGCCGGGCTCTCAGACCAGACCATCTGATCACTCTAATCCTAGCATGGGAGCTCTGGTTTTTCATATCTAAATAGTTATTTAATATAAGATACTAGCCAAAAGGATATCCTAAAAGTCATGCAAAAATAAAAGACCCTCCCCCAGCAATATCTCATTAATTTGCTAAGCAAATTTTGATACCTCTATTTCTCCAACTATTGGGTGGGAATGATAGTAATATTGCAAGTAAATTTCCTACTCCCCCCTAAAGAAAGTATTTAAACCTCCAAATACACATCCATAGCCTACAGGGGCTTTCCCAGGACCACGGATCGAACTGTTTGTTATTCTTCAGGCTCCCAGGCCATGCTTTGCACCAACCACATTTCATTGAAAGTATAGATATTTGTCTCTTAGACACTTAGAATGCAGAAAGGTAGAGGTTGTGATTATGGGTCTTGGAAATGCTAGCCCCTAGCACAGAGTCTGACAATAGCAGATGCTCACAAAATATTTTTGGACCAAAATGATCCACAAGTAGCTGTAAGAATGCAGTTAGCTTCTCTAGGAGAACATTGAAGATCAGAGTAATTTCAAAGTTAGCTGTGCTAGTTGCTTAGTTTCACTGGTAGAATCCAGGTTTCAATCATGTCAACAACTTAAAAAATGTGAGTACAACCACCTGCAAGTAAAAAGTTGCAGATTGGGAGCCTTCCCAAAGGAAAATTGCCTGGGTCTCTTGAGACAAGTGCAATTGTTGGATCTCCTGGCCAGTGCCTTTTGCTGGTCCTTTGGATTCTCAGATATAAATGTCCATCCCTCGAGCAGTCCTGCTCAGGAATCAGGGGAGTTTCACCGAGGTGAGTCACTTCCTGTTTCTGATGTCCTGAATATGGTTTCATCTTGATTTTTAGATGACTACGTAGGAACATGTCACTGATAAGTTTGACATTATTTGCTGTTTCATGACTCCCTACCTGACATGCACACAGTTTATAAAATGTCGGCCTAGCAGAGGATGTACTTTGATTTTCACATTGCTCAAATCTGATCTGACTTAAGATCTTCAGGATTTCTATGTAGAGTACATGGATAGAGTTCAGGGTATCCATGAATTCCCCTGAAACTGTATACAAAATTTTTCTGGGAAGAGGGCCCATGGCTTTCTTTAGATTCGCAAAGGAATCTGTGATTCCACAAGTGGTTGAATACTGCTGCTAATTGTTTTGTCTTCTATTCATAACAATCAAAATACAGCAGAAGATTGGCAACCTACATATCTGGAATTTTCCTATATCCAAATAATAATAATGCTGACAACCATAATACCGTGACTAACATATATATTGAACACTTACTATGTGGCAGGTACTATAATAAGTCCCTTATGAGAACTTTATCACTTAGTCTTCACAACACCCTAAAGGTAGGTACTTTTTTTTTAACCATTTTTAAAAATTGAAGTATAGTTAATTTACAATGTTGTGTTGTTTCCAGGCCCTGCTCATCATGAATGTGGTGGTGTGGTGTGTGTGCTTATCTGGGCCAGGTGTGTGTGTGCCCACACACACGCATGTGCACAGGAATGTACATATCTCAGTGATTCCAGACGCCACCACACGGTTCTCTAGGAACCATACCCTTGACTCATATTCTAAAAACAAATTCTTATGCTTCATCTAAAAGCAAGAGCAGAGAATGGTATATGAGAAGCAGTAAATATTTTATAGCAAAAATTATACAACTTTATTTGAAGATGTATATATGTATTTTTTTAAAGAATGTTTTTTAAATTTTATTTATTTATTTATTTATTTATTTATTTATGGCTGTGTTGGGTCTTCGTTTCTGTGCGAGGGCTTTCTCTAGTTGCGGCAAGCGGGGGCCACTCTTCATCGCGGTGCGCGGGCCCCTCACCACCGCGGCCTCTCTTTTTGCGGAGCACAGGCTCCAGACGCGCAGGCTCAGTAATTGTGGCTCACGGGCCCAGTCGCTCCGCGGCATGTGGGATCCCCCCAGACCAGGGCTCGAACCCGTGTTCCCTGCATCGGCAGGCAGACTCTCAACCACTGCGCCACCAGGGAAGCCCAGAAGATGTATATTTTTATTGAAGTATGGTTGATTTACAATGTGTTAGTTTCAGGTGTACAGCAAAGTGATTCTGATATATATATATATACACACACACACACACACACATTCTTTTTCAGATTCTTTTCCCTTATAGGTTATTACAAAATATTGAGTATAGTTCTCTGTGCTATACAGTAGGTCCTTGTCGGTTATCTATTTTATATATAGTAGTGTGTATATGTTAATGCCCTCCTCCTAATTTATCCCTCCCCCCCATCCCCCCTGGTAACCATAGGTTTGTTTTCTACATCTGTGACTATTGCTGTTCTGTAAATAAGTTCATTTCTACCATTTTTTTAGATTCCACGTATAAGTGATATCATATGATATTTGTCTTTGGCTTACTTCACTTAATATCATAATCTCTAGATTCATCCATATTGCTGCAAATGTCATTATTGCATTCTTTTTATGGCTGAGTAATATTCCATTGTGTATATATATATATATATATATATATATATATATATATATATATACACATCTTCTTTATCCATCCATCTGCCAGTGGACATTTAGATTGTTGCCATGTCTAAGCTCTTGTAAATAGTGTTGCTGTAAACATTGGAGTGCACATATCTTTTTGAATTAGAGCTTTTTCTGAATATATGCCCAGGAGTGGATTGCTGGATCATATGGTAGTTCTATTTTTAGTTTTTTTTTTTTTTTTTTTTTTTTAGTTTTTTAAGGAGCCTCCATAGTGGCTGCACCAATTTACATTCCCACCAACAGTGTAGGAGGGTTCCTTTTTCTTCACATAAGGGTAGGTACTTTTATTATCCTTGTTTCAGATAAAGAAAATAAGATGAAAAAAATTAAATAACTTACAAGTTGTGACACTGGGAAACTTAATAGAAAATTTTGACAATTAAATTATTGATTTGGGAACAGTGGAAAACTGAAAGAATCCTAGTATTGCCATAATTTAAAAGCAGTGATATTTCTTCTAAATGACTCAAAAGACATAATATATCTGAGTCAATTACACCAAGAGTCCACATTTCTGCTTTATCTATTTTTTAAAATGCTGATCTATACATCGCATACTTTCAGGGGTCTCAGATTTTTGTGGCTGGTACTGCATATTTGTGTATCCTCTTTCTCTTGAGGTGATCTGAGAAACTTGCAGATATTAATCCAGCCCTCCCGTCACTGTGGGAGATAAATACCTATCATAATTTTGTTTCACATGAATATTTGTGGGAGGTAATATTTATGTGCTGTACATCCCTGCCATGAGTCTAACTTATGTTCAGATTCCCAGGGGATGAGAAAAATTCTGGTACATCCTTCATGTCACTATACAAAGGTGAAAAGTGCCAGAAGACCTTTCCCTGCTAGTCTGGGTGGCAAGAACTGAGACAGAAAACGCAGCCATTCATCACAGAAACCCAGCTTTGAGCCCGACAGCTTTGCTGAAGCAGGGGATGTTAGAAGGAACTTGAAATGAGTATTGGAAAAAGCATCTGTTTATTTCCTGAGGGGGATAAACATCCTAGTGGCACCACTAAAAGTAATATACAGATAAGACTGCATTGTGAGCAATAATATTCTCTCCAAAAGTAGTACACAGGAATAGCTATAGTATTCTGGTATGAGCCTCAATCGCCCTTATGAAGGCAATGGTAAAAAAATCAACCAAAGAAGCTTAGAGAAATAACTCTGTCTGCTCCTGTTCAAATTCTGCCGATTTATCATTTTGCTTTGGCACCATCCAGCAAGAATTCTGTTTGCCGCAAGCCGATGCACATCTCCAGGTCATAATTCCCTGTGTTGGGACTGACGTGCCCATTTGTTCAGTAGCTCCCAGGAAGCACCTACCACAGTGCCAGGTGCCATTCTAGGCACTGGAGATACAGGAGGGAACAGAACACTATCTCTGTCACTAGCATTTGAAAATCTGTGACTTACTGTATAAAGTATTTTTACAATAAATATATCAATAGTATTTTTAATACTCTTGGTATTATATTTATTTAATAAAATATACTATTTATTAATTTTTTTATTTTTTATTCAATAAAAAATTCTATTTTTATCAATAGTATTTCTATTTTACTGTTTATGATATACTTTTAAAAGTCTAGTGAATGGAACTTCAGCAAGTAAAGAGCTCCCAGGGTCTATTTTGCTGAATGTGCCAATGGTGGTTGCTGTTACATGGCTTTTTTTTTTTTTTTTTAATTTATTTTTTGGCCACGTTGGATCTTCGTTGCTGCATGCAGGCTTTCTCTAGTTGTGGCGAGCAGGGGCTACTCTTCGTTGCGGTGTGTGGGCTTCTCATTGCGGTGGCTTCTCTTGTTGCAGAGCACGGGCTCTAGGGTGTGCAAGCTTCAGTAGTTGTGGCACACGGGCTCAGTAGTTGTGGCACACGGGCTCAGTAGTTGTGGCACACGGGCTTAGTTGCTCCACAGCATGTGGGATCTTCCTGGCCCAGGGATCGAACCCATGTTCCCTGCATTGGCAGGCAGATTCTTAACCACTGTGCCACCAGGGAAGTCCTGGTGGTTGCTTTTAAAATGCGTTTTTTTCTTTTTGTGATATGGCTCTAAGGTGAGGGTCTTACAGACCCTTTGGGGTGTGACAAAAACTATTCGAAGACTAGGTTTTCCCTAGTACTTAAATCTCATTTGGTTTCTCTCTAACTGGCATTATATCACGTGACTTTGCCCTCTCCAATCAGTCTCAACAACGCAAACTTCCTCTCTTTTCTGGATTCCCTTCCTCTCTTTTCTAGATTCCTAGTCAAACAAGGTGGAAACCTTGAGATCCTCTTGTCCGTCCTAGTTCCTCACTTCCCACACACTAATTTGTCTCTAACTCAGGGAAGTTCTTCCTCGGTATATCTGGAGTTCGTGCCATCCACATAGCTACCAATGGATTTCAGTTTTTCATGTGTTGCCTACCTGCCCCCCCCAAGTCTACACTTCCCTCATTGCCTTGGCATCTGTCCACACTCCAATTCTTAGCCTCCCTTGCAGTTAGGTGTGGACGTGGAACAAGTTCTTGCCCTGGGGACGTGAACAGAAGCCGGTCAGTGGTGGCTTTTGAGAGCTTTTTCCCCTTCCCCCAGAGAAATGCAGACAAGATAAAGTCCTAAGGCAGAAGTTCCCAAACTTTCTCGGTTCACAGAGCCCTTGATGTCTCAGTAATTTTTTCACAGCACCTCTAGGTCAAGTGAAATATCAGTAGTTCCGCTTATTAAGTAGTTAGGTCCAAACAACGTAATACATATTATCTCCTAACCATTTAGTAGCCATTTGAAGAAATATAATATGTATAAATTTAAAGAATCACAAATACTTAGTAATGGTATGTGTGTGCTTGTTAGGCATTGCACAGTTTCTCAAACCTTCAAATCAAATGAAATACTGACAAACTCATTTCCTGTTCCTCATTGACTTTCACACAGAACTTCCCTTTTGTCATAGAAACCACCAAAAAACCCAGCTTTGGAAAGTTAGGCCATCAACAAAAGCAGGGTTGTGTGTTCTAATGTTGAACAAAACTGCTAGTAGGTGGTGGTGTGCCCAACTGATATCACATATGGCTGTAATTCCTTCAGATTTTTAAGATACTCCACCGTGCTCCCATGAGTTCACTTTGAAACCTTGAGGCACTTTGTGCACAGTTTGGGAACCAGATCCCTAGGGGATGACAGAGTCACAAAATGGAAAAGAGCAGAGATCCCTGAATCTCTGTGTGAAGGGAAGCGGGCTGCTGATTGGGAACAACCCCCGCAGGCTTGTAAATATATGAGTGGAATAAGCTTCTGTTGTGGTTGAGCCATTGTTCGTTTTTGAATTTGTTGACACAACCTAGCCTAACTTAATTAATACCTTATAGTACTGCAATGACCTTCTAATGGTTCTCCTTGATCCAAATCTAATGCCTTCCTCCCCAACAGTTCATTTCATCATTACCAAATCTACTGCTTTACGCTAATAACAGGCTAAAACTTTTCTAAAACTCAAAGCTGAGCACTTCCTTTGTTTGCTTCCCAGCCTGATTTCCACCACCAATCTTTCCTCATGCACTAAGCCCTAAATCAGTGTCTCTCAATCTTGACTACATGTAAGAATCACCTGGGGAGGTTTAAAAAATACCAACACCCAGTTCCCCACCTGCAAGGATTATCATCTGATTGAAATGGACCAGTTCCTTGAAGAGCAACAAACTACCACAACTCACTGAACTTGAAATAGTTCATTTGAATAGCCCTGTAACTATTAAGGGAAATGAATTTGTAATTTAAAAACTCCAAAAAGAAGAAATGTCCAGACCCAGATGGCTTCACTGAAAATTACACAAATATTTTAAAAAGAATAAACACCAACTCTACGCAATCTCTTCCAGAAAATAGAAGAGGAAAGGATGTGTTTCTCAATTCATTTTATGAAGCTAGTGTTATTACCCTGATACCCAAACCGAAGAAAGAAAAAAAGAAAACTACAGATGATATCCCTCATGCATATAGATGCAAAAAAAGTCCTTAACAAAATATTAGCAAATAAAATTCAGCAATATATGAAAAGAATTATATACCATAAGCAAGTGGAGTTTATTTCAGGAATGCAAGATTGGATCAATATTAGAGGATCAATCAATGTAATCCACTACATTTTCACACTAAAGAAGAAAAATCACATCATCATAGGCAAAATTCAAACTCATGATAAAAACTCTCAGAAAAATAGGAATAGAGGGGAATTTCCTCAAATTGATAATCTACAAAATACCTACAGGTAACATAATACCTGATGAAATACTGAATGCTTTTCCCCTAAGATAGGGAACAAGGCAAGGATATCCATTCTCACCACTCTTACTCAACATAGTACTGGAAGTTCTAGCCTGTGCTTTAGGCAAGAAAGGGAAATAAAAGGCATATAGATTGGAAACAAATAAAAACTGTCCTTTCTTGCAGGTGACATGATTGTCTACATAGAAAACCCTAAGGAATCTACAAAAAAAAAAAACTTCCTAGAACTGTTAAGTGAGTTCAGTGAGGCCACAATATATGAGACAAATATACAGAAATCAATTGTATCTCTGTATACTGGCAATGGACACATGTACATCAAAATTAATAATACAGTACCATTTGCAGTTGTTCTCCCAAAAATGAAATGCTTTGGTGTAAAACCAGCAAAACATGTATAGGGCTTGTATGCTGAAAACTACAAAATGCTGATGAAAGAAATCAAAGAAGTTTCTACATAATTTGAAGAGATATGTTTATGGATTGGAAGACTCAACATAGTAAAGATGTCTATTCTTTCCAAATTGACATACAGCTTTAATCCAAATCCTATCAAAATACCCACAAAAGTTTCTATAGATATAGACAAGATTATTCTAATATTTATATGGAAAGGCAAAGGAACTAAAACAGCTGAAACAATTAAAAAAAAAAACCAATGAAATAGGAGGAATCGGCCTACGCAGTTTCAAGACTTATTATATAGATATAGTAATGAAGACTGCATGATATCTGTGAAGGGAGAGATACATCAGTAGAACAGAATAGAGAACCCAGAAACAGACTGATTTTTGACAAGGTGCAAAAGCAATTCAGTGGAGAAAAGACAGCCTATTCAACAAATAGTGCTGGAGCAGTTGGACACCCATCCCCCTCTTCCCCCCCAAAAATTATATGAAACTTGACTAAGTCTCACACCTTATGTAAAAAATTAACTTAAAATGGATAACAGACTTAAATGTAAACCATAATACTATAGAACTTTTCGAAACTGTGGAAGAAACATGGGAGAAAATTTCCAGGATCTAAGGCTCAGCAAAGAGTTCTTAGACTTGACAACAGCATAATCCATAAAAAGAGAGATTGATCAATTGGACTTAAATGTTCGCTCTGCAGAAGACCTTGTTAGGAGGGTGAAAAGAAAATCTACAGACTGGGAGAAAATGTTTGCAAACCACATATTCAAACAGGGGACTAGTATCTAGAATATATAAGGAAGTCAAAACTCAACAGTAAAAAAGCAAACAATCTAATTAGAAAATGGGCAGAAGACATGAAAAGACATTTCACCAAAGAGGGTTTGCAAATGACAAATAAGTACACACAAAAAAATGTTAAACATTTCCCATTAGAGAAATGGCTCGAAGTACCCAAGAATTAAAACCATAATTAGATATCACTAACACACGTATCAGTATGGCTAAAATAAAAACAATGACAGTCAAGTACTGGCACAGATGCCGAGAAACTGGACCATTCACCCGCTGGTGGGAATGTAAAATGGTACCGCTACCTTGGAAAACAATTTGACAGTTTATTAGAAAACTAAATATGCAACTACTGTATGACCTAGCACTTGTACTCCTGGGCATTTATCCCTGATAAATGAATACTTATGTTCACACAAAAACTTATTCATGAATGTTTATCGCAACTTTATTCATAATAGCCCCAAACTGAAAACAACCAAAATGTCCTTCAGTAGGTAAATGGTGACACAAACTTTTGTATATCTGTACCATGGAATACCACTCAGCAAGGAAAAGGAACTCTTGCCACACACAACTTGGATAAATCACAAGAAAATTATCCTGAGTGTAAAGAGTCAACCATAAAGCTTTCACACTGTGTGATTGCATTTATTTACCATTCTTAAAATGACAAAGTTATAAACACAGAGAATGGGGTAAGGGTTGCGCGGAGTTTAAAGAAGGGGTTGGGGCAGGAGGGTAGTGGGTGATTTATAAAGGATAACACGAGGGATCCTTGTGGTGATGGAAATGTTCTGTATCTTGACTGCATCAAGGTCAATATCCTACTTGTGCTATTGTATTATAGTTCTGCAAAACGTTACCACAGGGGAAAAAACAAGGTAAAGAGAACTAGGGGGTCTCTCTGTATTATCTCTTACAACTGCATGGGAATCTTACAATTAAGATTCAATTAAGTTATGTCACAAGTAAAAGTTGCATTAAAAAAATTGCCCATCGATTGGGGGTGGTATTCTGATCGACTTGGTCTGGGGTGGGCTCACACATTGGTATTTTCAAAGCTCCCCAGGTGATTCTAACATGCAGCCAGAATTGAGAAAGTGCAAATTGAACTGATGGACTTGCACTCCCCAGAACCTATGTAATCGTCTACCATTTCTTGTTCCTCTGCCTTTAACACCTCCCCGCTCTGTTTGCTGAGCTGAGGCCTTCTTTATGACCTAGCTCAGGAATAACTCCTCTGAAGAACTGTCCAGAGCACGACTTGCCCAGTCTGATGACGGATCCTCCCAGGTTGCACCATAGTGGCCCTTTCTTTACTCTGGTCATAGCTCTTATCACTCTTTCTTGTAATCGTCACTTTTTGTCTGTCTCCCCGCTTTCAGCAACTGTTGTTACAATTGTTCACTTTGTAATTCCCTGATCATTTAGCCCCTGAATTTTAGGGACCTTCCAAAAATTACAGGTAACTCCCCTTTCCTGCTCTAAGCCTAATTATGCTTTTTAAATAATCAATGAGGCAAGAACTTCTAGATACCAAAAGTTTGACAGAACCAAATGAGGTTATTATGCTGTACCTTTATTCTATGCAAAACATTACAATCTTAGTATTACAAAGCACTAAGATGTTCTAATATGGGTTCTGAATACCCTATGCCTATGATACGTGTTTTCTTTTCATTCTTTCTTGCTTTTGTACATCTAAATAGATCCGGACTCTGACCAATGTTTGGGAGGCAGACACAGAGGCTTTGCCAGCCTCCCCACTCCAGGCCCCTGCTTCCGGGGTGTCTGGTTAATTTTTTAATCTGTCTCAGGGTGGTGTAACATCCAGTCATCGTCCGTCACCTCATGCAGGTAGGCTTCCTGGGAAGGCTCTTCCTGTTCTTTCATAGCAACATTAAACTGCCAGCTGGTAGACCTTAGGAATATAATTTTTCACAGAATCTTTGCAAGGATACATGTTCCATTTTTGCAATAATATAAAATATAGCTGTGCCCTCCAAATCCTAGTGGCATTTTTTACTGATATTGTGAACTTTGTAGATTAATTTAGGGAGAATTGTCATATTTTTACACTGGGCTATGAGCCCACTGGAATATCAGTTCCTAGATGACAGGGATTTTCTCTGGTTGAGTTCTATCTCCAAAGCCTAGAACAGTGCCTGGCCCATAGTAAGTGCTCAGTTTTTATTGAATGAATGAATGGGATGCCTTTTCATTTGTTCTGGTTTTATATCCCTCAGAAGTGTTTTAAAGTTTTCTTTGTAGAGATCTTATATATTTTTCATTAATTTTTTTTCTTAGGGATTTTAGTTTTTAGCTATTGTAAATGGTTTTTTTCTTCTGTGATTAACTTCTAACTAGTTGTTGTTTGTTTATAAAAGGCTATGGTTTTCTTCATATTAATTTTTTAACCATCTATGTTATGGAATTTTCTTATTTGTTTGCAAGAATTTTTCATACTTCTCTTGGTTTTGCCAGGTATCATTGTTACTTTTCTTAAAACTTTCTGGAGTTCAGTAATTAAGAGGAATGAATTTCAAGCCCAAACAAAAACAGCAGACAACTAAATCTAATTCTATCAGTGAGATTCTTGTTGGTTGAGTGTGTGCTGGTACAGATGTAAACCTGCAATTTCTTTTCTAAGATAATTAAATATGGTGATTAAGGAAACCGTCAAATCCGGAACCGTCTCATTCCTTGCCAGTTGGGTATCATCTGTTCCCTGCGCTGCTTGCTAATTTGGAGAGGCTGCAGTCTTTACTACAGAATCCTCTTCATTTGGGGAGGGATATTTGTAATTTAAATCACAAAGAAAGAAACTGTCAATATATATTGTTTTGCCCAAGTTCCACTGTTTCACTGCGAGCTTTTTTCAGTAAGCCTTGATATACAAGCGAACTTAGGCAAATGAATGCATCTGTCTTCATTTCTGCTTGCCATTAGATCATTATGCAAGCATTAAGCACCAAAAAAGACATAAAATGAGTGATCAGTCTGGTGGAGAGTGCAGGTTAGCAGAAAGCCAACGCCAGAAACTTGTTCCTCCCTCTCCAAACTGCTTTTCTCCTTTCTTCAGAAACGCCCATAAATGATTTAGTCAGTCCTTCAGGGACTAGAGATGCTTATTGGCAGTTAACATTCTTGTGATTCAGCACATTTTCTTGCAACAGTATTCTATCTTTACTCCTGAGTTTTGCCTAATTTAGATTCCGCCATAGGTCTGTTCTTCTCCACTAATCCTGATTGATAAGTACGGACAGATTAGACAGAAGACGAAATTGTGAAATAGATGTTGCATTTGGAACAGCAAGTTTTCATTTTACATTGTTGCCAGGACCATCTCCTCTGTGGCCGCCTTCCCCACCACCAACACTGTGACATTGTGCTCTGTGACTCATTTGCCTCTGTGACTGGGCTTTAAGCATCTCTGACTTTTTCCGTCTTTGAGTTTCATTGTCTGACTCATAGTAAGCACTCAATAAATGCTTGAATCAATGAATACACAAATTACTCAGTTAACTGGTACATTAATATTTTCTTTCTTTCGTGTTTTTAAACCAGCTCTTGGGGAAAGATTTGAAATATTTTTAAACAAGAGGGTAACTGACTATTACCAGTTTAAAAAGTAGCCCAGATGGATTTGTATTTTAACAGAGATCAAATCAAACTAATTGAATTTAGCTTTTCTAGCTTTTCAGGATTTAGCCAGAGACCTGGTTCCTTCTGGAGGAAACTGCATTGTCCACGTCCCATAAGGCTACACTTAAGTCCTGGTATCCCATTTTATTCAGGAAGCACACTCCTGAAAACCAGAGTACAAATGAAATTCTTACTAATTGAAACTTATTTCTCACTTGTCTGTTACTACTATTTTATAGTTGCTTCTTTGTGCATTTCTGATTGACCTTTAAGACAGGCCCTTAAAAACCCATGCTCCCAACTCCTTAAGCAAAGCTCTATAATCAAGTGCTTAAACATACAGGGTAAACTACATATTTAAAGAAAATGCAAATAATTTGTTGGGTAAAATTGTTGTATACGTTATGTCTCTGTAATATGGAAAGTCATCATCCATTATGTAATTTTCATTCCTTTAGTTATTAACCTTATTTTTAAAATAATTTATAGCTAGCCTTCTGCCAAGGAGGACTGATAGGGGTTGTTTGTTAAATTGACCTCTTCAACTATCAGTTGGGCCTATGTATGTCTTTATGGGATATATAGAGGGTTGTTCTGTTCTGTGTTAAGAGAGCTTAGGTAAAATGCACACTGTGGTGGACTTTTGTTCCAAATGCTCCTGGTAAATGATGTAAAGGGCCCTGTGCTTTTATGTACTTGACAAGAAATTTGCTTCTTGAATGTCTATCTTTATTTGGTCTCTCATTCAAAATGTAGTAAATGAAGCTGACATCACTCACACTCACTGACTCTTCCTTGGCTTCTATTTTTTTTTTTAATTTTTAATTTTTTTTAATTTTTGGCTGTGTTGGGTCTTCGTTTCTGTGCGAGGGCTTTCTCTAGTTGCGGCGAGCGGGGGCCACTCTTCATCGCGGTGCACGGGCCTCTCACTGTCGCGGCCTCTCTTGTCGCGGAGCACAGGCTCCAGACGCGCAGGCTCAGTAGTTGTGGCTCACGGATCCAGTTGCTCCATGGCATGTGGGATCTTCCCAGATCAAGGCTCGAACCCGTGTCCCCTGCATTGGCAGGCAGATTCTCAACCACTGCGCCACCAGGGAAGCCCCCCCTTGGCTTCTATTTTAAAGAGCAGTAACAACTCGTGTATACAGTGTCATGAAACTGCCATGAAAAAGGAAGTATGCAGGGCTGCTAAGGTCACAGAATCTGGCAATCTTGAAAGTCCTGCCTAGACTGACATTAATACATCGAAATCAGTGGCCTGTCCCTGTTGCCTTCTTTCCCCAAGTACTCTGTTCTCCTCACTAGACCAGGGGAGAGATTATTTCTTTCCCTAACATGATTTGATTTTTTTATCAGCTAATGGGATAGTAGACCAGCAGCAACAATTTAAAAACCTTTATGATAAGCATTCATAAATTTTGAAATTATAATTAACTGTCATGTGTAATAAAGGAAAGGGCAGAGGTGTGTAAGTAATCTTTTTGGTTTTTTGACTTTGAAAAAGAAAGTCTGTTCTTGAATTTTAATATGAGTGTCTCTGATGTCCTAGAAGTTCATAACCCCTGAAATTCATAACCTGATTCAAGAGGAGTTGGAAAACTGTCCAGTTTCCCCATCCCTACCCAGAAAGTGTATGCAGAGAGGGGGATAACATAACAGAGAATTTTAAAACAATGTTTATCATAGTTAGCCTCTGGATAGGTAAATACTGACGCATTTTTATTTCTGAAAGCAAGGGTAGTCTTAAAGTTTTCTTTCTGTAGTGCCTAAAATCAAAAGATGTGGGTTCCCTCTTGCTGCATAGACATTATCCCCACAAGATCAGTGAGATTTTAAAATTTCAAAAGTAGAGAATGAGGGGTTAACAGAAGTTCCCTGGGGATTCTGAGGACCAACCCTGCTTTAACATACTGTGACACAGTTTGTAAGAAATGATGTAAGTCATAACATGAAGCTATTGTACTTTGTTTTCTGAAAGACAAAAAAAGAAAAAGTCAATAATATTTTTCTTGAACCTGTAGAAAGCTCTTCTCTTGTGTCACTTGGCTTCCTCAGCAAAAATGTATCGGGAACTTGGAGTCTGCACTATATGCTTTTGTATCATTATTTAAAATTCCATTCTAGCCCTTTGTCTTATGACTCGCAATTGTTCCCTTTGGAATTACAAGGAGAGACACCAGAGAAAGTCACTTCAGAATGACAGAAAACAAAGGGCAAATATTATCCTTGTACATAAGCCATGTCAGACTATTGTGACTCTAGAGCGAACTACCCCACTGGTACCCATTTTAATAACCTGTAATGGAATATCTGCTCCGCTTTATCTGTATGTTCATCTTTATGAGATACCCTGCAAATTACAATGGAAAAGAGGCCACAGATCTTTTCCCACAAAAGAAAAAGTGCAGAGTTTATGGGGATGAGTCACTTCACCACCCACAAAAACAACCCCTTGCGCTTCTACTGTCATTTACTAAAGCAGATGCTTTTCTTTTAACAGAGGAATTCAAGGGCTCCACCGTGGTTGAACTGATGAAGAAGGAAGGCACTACCCTCGGGCTGACGGTCTCGGGTGGAATTGACAAGGACGGCAAGCCGAGAGTATCTAATCTGCGGCAGGGAGGAATTGCTGCTAGGTAACTGCATTGTGTGAAAATGTAGAAAAAGAAATGCACGATGTAATTAATTCAAAAGTTAAAGCTCCATCAGAAAAGGTCACTAGTACACAAACGACACTGCCATCTGCCGGGCAGAAGCATAGGGGGGCACGTTGCAGAAGCATGGCTTTTCTGGCCTGTGCCAGAATCACCAGGGAGCTCTCGTGTCTTCTCAGGAGCCCCCAGGCTCTCCGAAGATTTTAATTTTAAAGTGTCTGTATGGATCTAGTCCTCAGATTGCCACTGAACAGCAGACAGGCTGCAGTGGGAGTGAGATGGTCCGGTCATCTAACGGGGAACAGATGACGCATACGCTGTGGATGAGGGGAAACTGCCGCAGAGAGACATGACAAGCCTAGAAAAGGAGGGAGGCCCAACTCCAAGTTTCTAAGTAACAATTTTGCTTCTCCTGCATATTCTCAACTTTTCTACTTGTGAGATCTTCCTTTCATTAAGACAAAGAGGTGGTTTCCAAAAGGACAGAAGGCTTGGTTGAGGAGGTCTCATTTTGTCCTTGTTCTGATGAACTGCAGATGGCACTGCGTCTTGCTGACAGCAGAATGTCCTGGGTGCTGGGCAGCGGTACATTTGCTTTGCAGGCAAATTCTAAATCTACCTCAGAAAGAGGGGGTGGAATGCCCAGGTTTCATTCAAAGTGAGGTTAATGTCCCTTAGATCCTGGACACCAATATTTGTGTCCGCATAAGCACAAATTAAGTTTTAGAGTTCTTAACTTATAAAGTGTCACCTGAAATGGTGATTACTTTCGATGATCAACCTGTTGGTACAGTTTATAAGCTCAATCCAATTGATTGCTCCATGATCTGGGGAATTGTCTGTAAAACAGGCTGATGTCAACACAAGCACCTTAGTCTCCTTCCTTCGGGTTTTTTTTTTTTTTGATTGAAGGACAGTTGATTTACAATGTTGTGTTAACTTCTGCTGTACAGCAAAGTGATTCAGTTATACATATATACATTCTTTTTTATGTTCTTTTCCTTTATGATTTTTAAGAGATTTCTTTCCACACCATAGCCTCCTTTAACTTTTAACAGTCGTGGCCAATCCATGATGCTAGGACTTCCTATGTCTCCAGGGCTTCTGCATATGTAGCCCCTAAAGCAAGTGTGATTGGCAGGGGAGAGGGTAAGAATGTGGTTTTCACATGTATTGATGCTATAATTAAATGTAGCGCTGTGCCAGTTATGTTGAGTATTATCGATCACCAAATATTTATTATTTAAGCCACTACCATTTAACAGGTAGTAAACCAAAATAAGTAAAGATAAGATCCCTGCCCTAGGGGGGTTTATGATCGTTGGGGGAAATAAGGCATAAAAAGCATGAAAAGTTTGGGAGCAATAATCGCATTGCATAATAGTAAAAAGCAACAACATAAGGGTTGTCACAGAGCATTAGGCAATTAAGTTGCCAAATAAGTGTCAGTCAGTAAACCTGAGTTAAGAGTGACAACACGTACTGCTGGCTAGAGCGGATTACGGAGGCTTCGAAGGAGGAATGATTGGAGCTAGGCTTATGTAAAACAAATGAACTTGGTATTTTTATTTGGGGAGAAAATATTATTGAATTAAGTCCTATCATAGTTCTTGCTGCCTGCTCTTGGTTTAAAAGTAGAGTTTGACTAAAAGCCCCAGAGTAGCCAAGGTTCTATTATGATGGTGAAGAGAGGATAATGTTACTGAAAGCCAGTACTTTCGTTGTACTTTCTTCTTCACCAATACTTTTTTTCTTAGTCCCGCTATAAGCAATAAATAGCAAAATAAGCTCACCCTCTGGTTGGCCCTGGACACACTCCCAGTGAAGATAACAAAAGTGGTGAAATGTCCAAAAGGCAGGCAGCAAAAATGAGAAGGAATGAGAAGAAAGGGAAAATTCTAGTGTGTCCAGGATCTGGATAATCTGCCCCAAGAGCGCCACCTCTTTATGAGCAGAGCAACTAAAAATAACTTTCTCTTTATTTTGTTTTACGGTACTCCTTAAAAGTAAAAGAGGTAGAGGGTTAGGAAGAAATTGGAGACAGCAGCAGACCCAGTACCGGGCTTCCAAAGTGTGCAGTCAGCATGAGAAGAGGGGTCCACTGAGTCTCTCACCCACCCTCAGCTGCGCACCCACTCCGAGGAACCAGCCACATCCTAGGAGCCAGGACTCCAGCTGCGTCGGCATTCTGGGCTTGCACGCTTATCCACGATGGGGAAGAGGGAAATATGGTCAGACTGGCCTGCGGAAAGGAGGGGTCCACTGAGGTGACATTCTCTGTTTTGCAGAAGTGATCAGCTGGATGTGGGTGACTATATCAAAGCAGTGAATGGCATCAACCTGGCCAAATTCCGCCACGATGAGATCATCAGCTTGCTGAAGAATGTCGGGGAAAGAGTGGTTCTTGAAGTTGAGTATGAGCTGCCGCCAGTCTGTAAGTCATCACAAGCCAGGGGCAGAACAGCTGCACCACGTTTTGGCCTAAAACTATTGGTCCCTATCTTTTTCTCTTTTGACATCATTGTCTTATTACAGGAATGGTAGAGTATAGTTTCTTAATATTTAAAACTTATTTGAATTGCTATAGCCTACTCAGGAAGAATGTAAAAGAGCATAAATAATGATGAAATTATCTAGGACTCATGTTTCATTAAGGCCATCTGTGAACATCATAATTGGACTTAAGCTATTTTAATAAACTGTCCACATACTTATAAATTCTCTGCATTAAGTTCCATCCAGGCTTTTTACTTAGTGACTAAGTTTAGGAAAAGCATGTTTAATGTGATTTCTATTGATTCTTGTATAGTTATGTTCATTTCTGAAGCATGAAAATAGAATCGGAATACATTTTTAAGTAATAATAATAGACATAAAAGTGCAGCCAACATATTTTGAGAGCTTACTGAATGTCCAGCATCATTATAAGGAGCCCCTTTTATTGGTGCACTTAAATCCTCACCACAAAGAAAGTCAGCATAGCAGAGCTGAACTTTGATGTCAAATAGCCAGTTAAATCCCAGCTCCAACTTTTACTAGCTACATGCCTTTGAGAAAGTTACTTAAGCTTCTTGTGTTTCAGTTTGCACATCTGAAAAATGGGGATGATATTAGGAATCTATGGTATTACTCACAGATCTGTTATGAGGATTAAATGAGTTAGTATTTGTATAGCATTTAGGACAGTGCCCGACACTATAAAATTTTTGGTTAAATAATAAATATATAAATCAATCAAAACTATAAGATAGGCATTATTTTCATTATTATTCTCATTTTACAGAGACTTAAGTTAAATATCTTTCCCAAATTAGTAGGCATCAAAGTCAACTCTTTGCTCTTCTGTACTACTGAGAACTCAGACTGATTATTACTAACCAATAATAATTCATTTGTTTAGCAATGACTTATTGGCATTACTATGTTCCAGCCCCCACAAAGTACATTAGTGGAATTTATATTCTAGCAGGCGAAGACAGATATTAAAATAAAACCACCACAGTAAATAAGTTAATTACAATTGACCCTTGAACAACAAGGCGGTTAGGGGTGCCAGCCCTCTGCACAGTTGAAAATCAATGCATAACTTATAGTTGGCCCTCCATATATGTGGTTCCTCCAAAACCAAGGTTCTTCCATATCTGCAAGTTCAACCAACCAGGTATAGTGCAGTACTGTGGTGTTTACTATGGAAAAAACTCCACATATACATGGACCCATGCAGGTCAAACCCATGTTGTTCAAGGGTCAGCTGTATGTTGTATGAATGTTATGGGTCATGAATGCTGTGGGAAAAAGAAAATAAAGCAAGGAGGGGGGTTGGGAGTGCTGGGCTGGGGATGGGATTGCAATTTTAAATAGAGTGGTTAGGAACAGCTTCATTGAGAAAGTGACATTACTCAGCGACTTGAAGGAGGTGAGGAAGTTAGCTGTATGGATTTCTGGGGGAAAAGAGTTCCAGAAAGAAGGAAAAGCCAGTGCTAAGATCAAAAGCAGGAACATATCTGACATTGTTCTAGAAACATTAAGAAGGGCGGTGTGCTGGAGCAGAGTAAGCATGCAGAGAAGTGGGGGGAGGTGGTCTGAAGTGTAAAGGATAGGAGCGTCTGTGTAGGCCATTGGAGGGGCCTTAAGTTTTGCTCTGAATGATGCAGGAAGGCATTGTATGATTTGGGGCAGAGGAGTGACATGATCTGATGTATGTTTTCAAAGGCTCTTCTAGCTGCTGTGTTGAGCATAGACTGCAGGGACAAGGGTAGAAGTTTGGAGGACTATTGCAGTGATTCAGATAAAAGGTGGTGGTAGGGATGGTGACAAGCACTCATACTCCTCATCTATTTTGAAGATAGAGTCAACAGGATTTCCTGATGGATTTAATGTGGGTTGTGCAGAAAGAGAGGAGTCAAGGCCCACAGGAGGTTTTGAGTCTGAGTAACGGGAAGGAAGGAGTTGCCATTAACGGGGGTGGGTAAGCATGGAGGCAGAGCTGACTTGCGAGGAGAAGATCAGTAGTTTGTTGTTTGAAATGCTACAGTTAAGGGGCCTATTTGCCATGCTGAGAGGAAATGTCAGGACGAGAGCTGGAGATACGGTTTGGCGTTTGGGAGAAAGATATGGACTAGAAATGTAAATTTAAGAGTAATGGGACTATAGATGGTGTTTGAAGCTTGGGGACCAGATGACAGCACTCAGAGAGTGAGTGTACATACCAATCATGAGTTCTTATTCCTTTTTTTTTTTTTTAATTTATTTATTTATTTATATTTTTGGCTGTGTTGGGTCTTCGTTTCTGTGCGAGGGCTTTCTCCAGTTGCAGCAAATGGGGGCCACTCTTCATCGCGGTGCGCGGGCCTCTCACTATTGCGGCCTTTCGTTGTGGAGCACAGGCTCCAGACGTGCAGGCTCAGTAGTTGTGGCTCACGGGCCTAGTTGCTCTGCGGCATATGGGATCCTCCCAGACCACGGCTCGAACCCGTGTCCCCTGCATTGGCAGGCAGATTCTCAACCACTGCGCTACCAGGGAAGCCCATGAGTTCTTATTCTTAACATAAAATCTAACACTGAAAATCTAATGGTGATTTTACAACAAAATCCATTGGAATCTGTGTTCTAAAACCTTGCTACAATGTTTTTCATTTTCATTAAGAGCAGGCAGTGAAATAGAGTGTTGAGAGCTTGGGCTGTGTCACTAGTTAAATGTCAGTTTTGTCCCTTTCTAGCTTTGTGACTTTGGGCATTTTATTTAAGTTCTCTGAGCTGTAGGTTTCTCAGCTATAAAACGACTATAATGGATGTAGAATTTTTGTAAGAATTCAAGGCTATAATCCTGTAAAGTATTTAGCTCATAAGCACATACTCACTAAGCCATAGTGCGTCTTAGCCATTATTACCATTATTATTATTATTATTACTACTATTACTACACTGAAAGTACTGTGTTTTCTTGAACTTAAAGTCAGTTTGCTTTGAAATCACTATCTTAAACCACGGCTAAGGAGTTAAGAGGAGTCAAATATCTAGAGCTAATGCTCTTTGATTAAGCATCTGTATTCTAGTGGGTAGATGAATATCAATAAAACACAACCTCTTCCTAAGAGGAACTCTTAGTATAGCTCTCAGGGTGAGGCCAGTAGTGGAGATTTGCTGAGTATTATCCAGCAAATCCAGATAATCCAGAGCTGGGGATTTCGGGGTAGATTTGAAGGAGTTTATGTAGGTCCAGGAGGAAGACGAACACTCCAGGCACAGGATATGGCAAGGAGGTAAGAAGATAGTCCAGTACGTAGGTTGAACTGCAAACGGTTTGGAGTTGCTGGAACACAAAGGGAAAGAGAGGGCCTGGAGAGGAATGAGGTCAGTGAGGTAAACAGGAACCAAGTGAAGGAGGACCTTATAAGCCATGTGGGTAGAGTGTGGGTGGTGTCAAGTGGGCAATACGGAGCCTTTAAAAGCTTTGAAGGCCAAGGAACAGCCATCAGATCAGGGTTTTTAGACTTATTTTAAGAGGTCCAATGAAGAACAGATCAGAGGCTATAAGCCCCAAGGCTGTTATAATTTCCCAAAAGAGAGGTAATATCCTGAATAACTATAGCATTAGTAGGGTTAAAGAGGAGAGGGTGGGCATCAGAAATATTCAGGGGTTGGTGATTATACCAGCTTTTCCTCCCTCACACAGTAAAGCTGATGGAAAAAGAGAAAATATTTTTAAACACAAAAGTGTGAATTTTGTGGTAGAAATCAGATAGAAGAGGTCTATACGCCAAGGATTATCTCTGTCTCCTTCTATTATGTTAGATAAATTGATCAGATCTGTGAGTTCAGGGAGGTTGAAGGGATTAATAAGCTTCCCTTTCACTGTGCTTAGACAGCCAGAGCAGGAGCAAGCCAGCAGCAGTGAGGGCCCGGGAGGAGAGCTGCCTGATGAAAGGTAGGCCACCCGAGGCCGAGACTGTAACTCTCTCAACAGTCACAGCAATCTGAGGCTCAGCCAATCCCAGAGTCCAGAAAGAATTGGAGGAAGGTGTGTGTGTGTGTGTGTGTGTGTGTGTGTGTGTGTGTGTGTGTGTGTGAGAGAGAGAGAGAGAGAGAGAGAGAGAATGGTACAGAGACAGAGATCTGATAGAAGAAAAATGGAACTTTGACCTTGGGCAAGCCACTTACCTTTTCTGAGATTCAGTTTCTTAGTGAAAATGGAATAGTCGATCTTCATGAGCTCAAAAGTTCTTTCTGACTCTAAAATTATGTGGTGTTTTGAGACCGTATTTAGAGAGAATGTTACCAGGCTGTATCTTGAGTATTAATGTGTTCAAAGTTGGTCTAGAGGAGTGCCTTCAAATTTTTTGGTCACATAACCCCTAAAGAATTTTGAAATATTACATAATTCTCATCCAATTTTTAACACCTAAAATTCTTTATGATAAACTACAGTAGTTGGATAGGATATAATTTTTAGCATGATGTTTATTTTATACATCTTTGAATACCATTTCCATTCAAACCTTGGAGCTACAGATTTACCTCATTTGTTTTATGGGAAACGTCTGCCACAGAGTCTTATTGTCAAAGGCGGTCCTCACTGTTAAACCATCAGTTAAATCAGACTAGCTTTTCATTGGAAGGAATGCTTCCTTAATTCAAATAAATATGTTAAAGCATGTCCCTGTGACAGCCTTATTACTTCTCATTTCTAATTCTAAGAAAGATAGACAGATGATAGATGATGATGGTGATGATGATGATGATGATGATGATGATGGGGAGGTGCGGCATGGTGGGCGTCCCGGGTCTCCTCCCCATGGTTCATTCTGGGATGTAGTCTGAAGAAGCATCAGCTACCCAGGGGAAGCTCTTCCTGTGGCAATGGCAGAGGGAAAACAAGACAAGCCCAACCACAGGAGCACATTTCCAGACTCTGCTCACATGTCTTAACACCCCATTGGCTAAAGCAAGTCAGCTGTGCAAACCCAATGTAATGAGGTGGGAAAGTGCACAACTCCTATTCTCCTATGGGAAATAGTATATATTGATAATTTAGAAAAACTAAATCCACCATAGTAAAATAGAGAATGTCACTTTATGTTATGGAAGTATATGCATATGCACATTTAGAAACAAAGGACAACAGTACAACTAAAATACTAGGGAGGAGTATTTTTGCATTATAAAATTGGTTTCTACCTAGCCTTCCTATGTGCCCAGTTTGATTTTTTGGGTAAGCCCCTTAATTGGATCTCTATGTCCACATACACACATGTGAAGTAATGAGTAAAATTCACATGGCCAAACAGGATGTCTGGTGCTGAATATGAAAACCCAGTCGCCAAGAGCCAGTCATGCAAATATAAATTATAAAGACCAAATCTATTTCATTAAATATATTAAAATGTAGTCAACATTCCCATTTATCTTTGTAAATGATGAACAGCAATAGTGTGGATAATCTAAAGCTGTAGATAATCCCCGAAGTCTTTATATTGACTTTAGATTTGTTTGTAAGATTTTATGGTCAGCAAGGTTTAGTTCAAGCAAAATTGAAATTACAGTGCTTTGCATCCCCAGAACAGACACTTAGCCAACAAGGACGGGTGGCCCAGAATTAGAATTTGGTTGTATATAATTGAAAGTTGATTTAATGATTAAATGAAATAAAATTTGTAAACCGCTTTGCAGAGTTCCTTGCATACAGTAGATGCTCATTAATTATTTCTCCCCATATCTTTTCCCTAATAGAACAGAAAGATCATGTTCTTAACCAGTTTCTTCAAGTGGCTTGTTGGGTCATGGAAATAAGAAAACATTTGGTTTGAACTAAATTTTTTACATTTAATTAAAACTGTACCTCAACACTTGCAGCTATTTGTATGCCCTGTTCCTAGCTGATTAGAATAAACTGAAATTCCCCTGATAGCAAGAATATGACATTTAATTAAATCAGCAGCGTACCAAAACATTTTGTTCAGCTGTAGGTTTATGTTGTTTTTTTAGCAGATCCAAGTTCTTATTGTACTTTATGTCCCAACTGGCTGTGTGCAGTTTTGTGAATTTAACTGTGTACTTTTCCTAATCATGTCCATTCCTTTGAGGATTCAGAATTTCTGATAATTAAAAAATAATTATAATTAGTGCTTAATTAAAATTACTTCCTATTTCTGTCAATGACAAGAAACGTTCTTTTCAAAGATACCTTTAAATTCTGTCTGTTTCTTGTTGACAGCTTGATGTAATAAGCCCTTCAGGATCTAGTAACAATGTAAAAAATGTGTCATTGATAATGAACACAGCCTTAGACAGTTAGACATCACTGTACAAATTCAAGACAAGGAGCTAAGACCATCAAATTCTATAGATTGCCAACTCTTGTCTCCATGAATAAAAATATCCTTGTATCCATAATGATAAAATATTTTTTTAAATCTAGCAAGAGTATACTGTATAATCAGAATTACTCACTAGTTTCTTGAAAAAACAGTCTTAAAGAGTAGTTTAGTTACTATTCATATAACTTATCCCCTCGTGTATAATGTAATTAGAGATAGCAACTTGGCAATGCAATTTCATTTTGTGAAATGAGAGCAATAACCAGGCAAACACAACCTAAGCATGATAGTATCAAGTAAAATTAAGTAGATCTTTATTAGTCAGTAATAATATTTTGAATGTACTTCAAATTTCTTTTTCTCTCCAAGTGTCATTCAGGTTGCTGATGTCTTTGTTTAACTGCTATACATCATGTCAGAAAATCAATTTGCATTAGCTTAACGTATTAATGATAATCTGAGAGTAATACTTTTCCTTCTTGTGCTAGCTGCAAAAGTAAATATAGAGACAATAATTATTTCATAATTTTTATAAAAATCATATTATTTTTGCATTATACAAAGGGAAAACAGTTCTATTTATCATATGAAAATTGTCTCTCTTGTTATATAAAATTTTAACAATGTGAGTATTATGCTCTGTCTAAAAACTGGCTACACAGGAGCAAAGGAAGTATCTCTGATTTTGATTCCACCTGGACCTATATAAGTCATTTATGCACATGACTATTTTATGGTATTTGTATGTCATTCCAATTATTTTTTGTAACATTTTCTTTAAAAACAGATTTTTTTGCTGTTTTATTACTCAACAAGAATTATTTGCAACAAGGAATCTGTAGTATTTTATGCCTATCAAAAAATCCAGAGATGTTATTATGATGTAAGACTTATATTTCCCTCTCTCTTTCCTGCATTCAGCTGTTCAAGGATCGAGTGTTATTTTCCGAACGGTGGAGGTCACGTTACATAAAGAAGGCAATACCTTTGGTTTTGTAATACGAGGTAGGTGGCGGTTAGAAAATAGAACTAACAGATATTCTTGGAGAATTTGTCAGTGAAATACTGGGAGTGAACTAGAAAGTCATCCTAAAAAAAACTGATGTCTTCTGTGTCTAAAGTCACATTATAATATTTGCACCCATTTTTCTTTAAAGAAATAAAGCAGTAATTGGGAATCCAAGTGGAATCCAAATGATCTAGCTAATTTATTCCAGTTTGTTAATACAGAACAAGAAGCTATTATTTGTAAACCTTGTGAACTCACAGTCATCCTACTGATTTGCCACTTGTCAACATGTCTTTTGTCTTCCCTTTTATACTTTTCTATATCACTGAGTCAAAAATGTTGATGAATATGGATGATTTGATATAATGCACTAGGATTAAGTAACTTTGTTTAAATTGTTTTCTCCTAAAATACATATTGTTACTGTAGCTTCCACCTGATGTGCATCAGCTCAGTTCATCTTATTTTGGAATGATATGAATAATAAAAATGTCAGGTGACTCCAACTTGTCTACAAAACCATTAATTCTGAGCTGTAATTCTGGCTTTTATTATTTTAGTTTTCTTATTAGTAATTTCATCCCTTAAAGATTACACATACAAGGGACTTGCCTGGTGGCGCAGTGGTTAAGAATCCACCTGCCAATGTAGGGGACATGGATTCGAGCCCTGGTCCATGAAAATCCCACATCCCGCGGAGCAGCTAAGCCCGCGAGCCACGACTACTGAGCCTGCGTGCCACAACTACTGAAGACCGCACACCCTAGAGCCCGTGCTCTGCAACAAGAGAAGCCACCCCAATGAGAAGCCTGCGCACCGCAACAAAGAGTAGCCCCTGCTCGCCACAACTAGAGAAAGCCCACGCATAGCAACGAAGACCCAACACAGCCAAAAATAAATAAAGAAATTTATTAAAAAAAGACTACACATACATTAATAACTCATAATTCCTAGTATGACAGTGAGGTTCAATAGGGAACTAGGTAAGCATCAGGAATTTTTTAACATTTCTTGATTTTTTAATTTGTTTTTACCTATTACATTTTGTACTTCACCAGAGTCAAAATTATTAAGACATTAATTAAAATTAACTAAGCATCTTAATAAATGTACATGCATCAAGGAATAAAACAGATGTGTTCACTTACACAGACTTGCCTTAATGACTGAGCTTTGGGCATTAGGTTCAATTCTGTGTGAATCATTTAGAAAATCAATCAATCAAATATTCATTAAGGGCATGTCAACATGTCAGCATCAGGCAGAGTACTATGGAGTCATGAGACAGGACCCCTATCTACAGGAGATTACAGTCCAGTGAATTTAAGACGTAAGTTGATAAAGTACCCAAATGAACATTAGAGAAAACAGGCAACTAGGAACCCATGAAGTGGTTTAGACCAGTAGTTATTACACTTTTCTAACCAAGTCCTACATTTAGGTGGAACAACAGACCCCAAGATCATTTACCTTAACCATTTTCAAATTTCTGTGCAAAAAAACTAGATGAATATAATGAAAAGTCAGTGTACAAGTAATTTTAGCTTGGAGGGTGGTATATACAAATCTGGTTTTGAAATATAAATATGAAAGAGAGGCACACTTGAATCGCATGCCTACAAGCCTGATTATTGAAATGCTGCAGTAAAAAATACTGCTGGTGCAGATATTCATCACTAGCTGCTGTATGGTTAATCAATAAAAAATCAAATTGCTAATGAAAGAGCTAAACCAGCAGTAATTTATCACTTAAGAACTAAAAAGAATAGAAGCAATTGCAATCTACAACCACCTCAAGACAACTGATGATATGATGCTAACAAATGTCCCTCCCACAATTTGCAGGAATTTCAAATATCCATGTGTGCATGCCTAGTAAGAATTTTTTAATATGAGCCTAGACTCCTACCTAGTACATGGTAGGCACTTAATAAATGGAAGAATGAATGAATGAGGGCTAGATTTGTGTGGACATCAGACTTCTTGGCATTATACTGGTTTTAAAACCTTAGTAATAATAAGCCAATTTTGGTTTATGAGTACCAAATTTTTGTAGGTTTTAATAACTCCCTTAGTATGTCAGTTGAACATAAAAATGTGTCAAATTTTACATAATTTTTAATGAGAATAAATAAAGAACTTATATTTTCAAATCAATTTGAGGCCCATCTGGAGGATCTTCTTGCTCAAAAGGTGGCCATTGCCCATCCCATAAGAGTTACTGGTTAATCGCAAACAGAGTTGCAGAATGAGAAAGTACTGTGGATAAATGCTATCACGGCAGGTAAAACATTATGGCATAGATGGGATTTGAGCTTAACTTAGATCAATGGGGAATACCAGGACATTCAGGGAGGAGAGAGGGAAAGTTATTGCAGATGAAGCATATTCATTTAGTGCTGGAGAATTTCTTCTTACCCAATTAGGATGGGTCTTTTAACAAAAAACCAGGCTTTTAGCTGATGAATGGAATTACGTTTCTAATGCTATATGTCACAGATCCAAACACCTTCACTGCCCAAACAATAGAACCTTGTACCCATAAAATGAAAAATGATGTTCTGGTCTAAATCATGGAGAGTTAAATTTCTGTTAATTCCTTTGCCACCAAGCCAGAAGATGATTTAGGTTAACAGGAAAAATCAGTGAACTTATTTATAAAACAGAAAGAGAGTCACAGATGTAGAAAACAAACTTATGGTTACTGGGGGGGAAGGGAGGGAGGGATAAGTTGGGAGACTGACATATACACACTACTATATATAAAATGGATAACTAATAAGGACCTACTGTAGAGCACAGGGAACTCTACTTAATACTCTGTAATGACCTATTTGGAAAGAGTATCTAAAAAGGAGTGGAGATACTTTGCTATAGAGCACAAACTAACACAACATTGTAAATCAACTATACTCCAATAAAAAAAATTTTTAAATAGATGAAAAAAATTGTGATAAATTTTTTTAAGAAAAGGAAAAATCACTCTGCCACTAATTTGCTTTTCACTTTAGATGAGGAAATTTCTCTAGTCATTCTCAACTATAAAACTGTAGGTATGTGTACTCATTTAACATATGAAGCCCAATATTCAGATTTGGTCTGCATTGTGTCCCTGGCATTGATATTTTTCTAATAGCATGCCAGGTGGGTCATGTTAATGGGCAACCAGGATTGAAAATACGACTGGTCTCTGAGGGGTCTTTACTATGCTTTACAGCTCCAAACATCTAGAACGTAAGTAAAGCACAAACTAAACTTGGCTCATTATTTCAAATAATGACAAAATGTCACATACCAATAAATTTAGAGTTATCTCTCTCACACTTTAACATGTATTCACTGTTACATACTTGTATTTGGACCTCCAAATCAAAATAGTGGAAAGGTTTCTTGCTGTCTTCAGCCTCTTTCCTCTTTCCTCTTCTAAATCAATACCCCTCAGGGGATACCCCTATCTTTTTATGATCACCTTGCAAAAAAGAAGTTACATAATGCTATTTATATAAATATGGTTAAGCATGTGCTGTAACTTACCATCAGGATTTTCATTAAATATTTTCTGAAAAAATTCTGAATTTTCTTTTTTAATTAAGGAAATATTTTAAAAGAAGCCATAAAATTGATTGAAAGAAATAAATACTGAAATAGAACTTTTACCAATCAACCAGACTGAATAAATCTCTTGTAATAGCAATGAACATAAAGGAAGCATTTGCTTTCATCAAAAACAGTGAATGCCTTTTAAATTTTCTCTTAGGTTAGGTTCTTTAAGCTGACCTCTTTACGATTGCCAAATTTGGGAAATGGCACTCTGTTCTACGAGACAAACATTAAATGATACATGATGGTGAGAGGGTACACAGCAGAAGCAAGAAGAACTACAGTCCTGCAGCCTGTGGAATGAAAACCACATTCACAGAAAGACAGACAAAATGAAAAGTCAGAGGGCTATGTACCAGATGAAAAAACAAGATAAAACCCCAGGAAAACAATGAAATGAAATGGAGATAGGCAACCTTCCAGAAAAAGAATTCAGAACAATGATAGTGAAGAGATCCAGGACCTCGGAAAAAGAATGGAGGCAGAGATCAAGAAGATGCAAGAAATGTTTAACAAAGACCTAGAAGAATTAAAGAAAAAACACCTAGAAGAATTAAAGAACAAACAAACAGATATGGATAATACAATAACTGAAATGAAAAATACACTAGAAGGAATCAATAGCAGAATAACTGATGCAGAAGAACAGATAAGTGACCTGGAAGACAGAATGGTGGAATTCACTGCCACTCAACAGAATAAAGAAAAAAAGAATGAAAAGAAATGAAGACAGGCTAAGAGACCTCTGGGACAACATTAAATGCACCAACATTCGTATTATAGGGGTCCCAGAAGGAGAAGAGAGAGAGAAAGGACCTGAGAAAATATTTGAAGAGATTATAGTCGAAAACTTCCCTAACATGGGAAAAGAAATAGCCACCCAAGTCCAGGGAGCACAGAGAGTCCCAGGCAAGATAAATCCAAGACGAAACATGCTGAGACGCACAGTAGTCAAATTGACAAAAATTAAAGACAAACAAATGTTATTAAAATCAACAAGTGAAAAACGACAAATAACATACAACAGAACTCCCATAAGGTTAACAGCTGATTTCTCAGCAGAAACTCTACAAGCTAGGAGGGAGTGGCACGATATATTTAGAGTGAGGAAAGGGAAGAACCTACAACCAAGATTACTCTAGCCAGCAAGGATCTCATTCAGATTCTATGAAGAAATCAAAAGCTTTACAGACAAGCAAAAGCTAAGAGAATTCAGCACCACCAAACCAGCTCTACAACAAACGCTGAAGGAACTTCTCTAAGTGGGAAACACAAGAGAAGAAAAGAACCTACAAAAACAAACCCATAACAATTAAGATAATGGTAATAGGAACATACATATTGATAATTACCTTAAAAGTGAATGTATTAAATGCTCCAACCAAAAGACACAGGCTCGCTGAATGGATACAAAAACAAGACCTGTATATATGTTGTCTACAAGAGACCCACTTCAGACCTAGGGACACATACAGACTGAAAGTGAGGGGATGGAAAAAGATATTCCATACAAATTGAAATCAAACAAAGCTGGAGTATCAGTACTCATATCAGAAAAAATAGACTTTAAAATAAAGAATGTTACAAGAGACAAGGAAGGACACTACATAATGATGAAGGGATCAATCCAAGAAGAAGATGTAACAATTATAAATAAATATGCACCCAACATAGGAACACCTCAATACATAAGGCAACTGCTAACAGGTATAAAAGAGGAAATTGACAGTAACACAGTGATAGTGGGGGACTTTAACACCTCACTTACACTGATGGACAGATCATCCAGACAGAGAATTAATAAGGAAACACAAGCTTTAAATGACACAACAGACCAGATAGATCTAATTGATATTTATAGGACATTCAATCCGAAAATAGCAGTTTACACTTTCCTCTCAAGTGCACACAGAACATTCTCCAGGGTAGATCACATCTTGGGTCACAAATCAAGCCTCGGTAAATTTAAGAAAATTGAAGTCATATCAAGCATCTTTTCTGACCACAACGCTATGAGATAAGAAATAAATTACAGGGAAAAAGACGTAAAAAACACAAACACATGGAGGCTAAACAATATGTTACTAAATAACCAAGAGATCACTGAAGAAATCAAAGAGGAAATAAAAAAATACAAATGAGAGACAAATGAATATGGAAACATGATAATATAAAACCAATGGTATGCAGCAAAAGCAGTTCTAAGAGGGAAGTTTGTAGCAATAAAATCCTACCTCAAGAAACAAGAAACATCTCAAATAAACAATGTAACCTTACACCTAAAGGAACTAGAGAAAGAAGAACAAACAAAACCCAAAGTTAGTAGAAGGAAAGAAATCATAAAGATGAGAGCAGAAATAAATGAAATAGAAGCAAAGATCAATAAAACTAAAAGCTGGTTCTATGAGAAGATCAACAAAACTGATAAACCTTTAGCCAGGCTCATCAAGAAAAAGAGGGAGAGGACTCAAATCAATAAAATTAGAAATGAAAAAGGAGAAGTTACAATGGACACTGCAGAAATACAAAGCATCATGAGATGCTACTACAAGCAATTCTATGCCAATGAAATGGACAAACTGGAAGAAATGGACAAATTCTTAGAAAGGTATAACCTTCCTAGACTGAACCAGGAAGAAATAGAAAATATGAACAGACTGATCACAAGTAATGAAATTGAAACTGTAATTCAAAATCTTCCAACAGCTTCCCTGGTGGTAGAGGGATTAAAAATCAGCCTTCCAATGCAGGAGACAAGGGTTCGAGCCCTGGTTTGGGAAGATCCCACATGCCACAGAGCAACTAAGCCAATACGCCACAACTACTGAGCCTGCATTCTGAAGCCCACGAGCCACAACTACTGAGCCCACATGCCACAACTACTGACGCCCGTGCGCCTAGAGCCCGTGCTCTGCAACAAGAGATGCCACCGCAATGAGAAGCCTGTGCACCACGACGAAGAGTAGCCCCCACTCATTGCAACTAGAGAAAGTCCACACACAGCAACAAAGACCCAGTGCAGCCAAAAATAAATTAATTAGTTAATTAAATGAATAAATTTTTTAAAAAAATCTTCCAACAAACAAAAGTCCACTACCAGATGCTTTCACAGGTGAATTCTATCACACATTTAGAAAAGAGCTAACACCCATCCTCCGCAAACTCTTCTGAAAAATTGCAGAGGAAGAAACACTCCCAAACTCATTCTACAATGCCACCATCACCCAGATTCCAAAACCATACAAAGATACTACAAAAAAAAAAGAAAATTACAGACGAATATCACTGATGATTATAGATGCAAAAATCCTCAACAAAGTACCAACAAACAGAATCCAACAACATATTAAAAGGATCATACACTGTGATCAAGTGGGATTTATCCCAGGGATGCAAGGATTCTTCATATACACAAATCAATCAATGTGAAATATCATATTAACAAATTGAAGAACAAAAACGACATGATCATCTCAATAGATGCAGGAAAAGCTTTTGACAAAATTCAACACCCATTTATGATAAAAATTCTCCAGAAAATGGGCACAGAGGGAACCTACCTCAACATAATAAAGACCATATACAACAAACCCACAGCAAACATCATTCTCAATGTGGAAAAACTGAAACCATTTCCACTAAGATCAGGAACACAACAAGGATGTCCACTCTCGCCACTATTATTCAACATAGTTTTGGAAGTCCTAGCCATGGCAATCGGAGAAGAAAAAGAAATAAAAGGAATACAGATTTGGAAAAGAAGAAGTAAAACTGTCACTGTTTGCAGATGACATGATACTACACATAGATAATCCTAAAGATGCCATCAGAAAGCTACTAGAGCTAATCATTGAATTTGGTAAAGTAGCAGGACACAAAATTAATGCACAGAAATCTCTTGCATTCCTATACACTAACAATGAAAGATCAGAAAGAGAAATTAAGGAAACAATCCCATTCACCATTGCAACAAAAAGAATAAAATACCTAGGAATAAACCTACCTAAGGAGGTAAAAGACCTGTATTCAGAAAACTATAAGATGCTGATAAAAGAAATCAAAGATGACACAAACAGATGGGGAGATATACCATGTTCTTACACTGGAAGAATCAACATTGTGAAAATGACTATAGTACCCAAAGCAATCTACAGATTCAATGCAATCCCTATCAAATTACCAATGGCATTTTTTATAGAACTAGAACAAAAAAATCTTAAAATCTGTATGGAGACACAAAAGACCCCAAATAGCCAAAGCAATCTTGAGGGAAAAAAAACGGAGCTAGAGGAATCAGACGCCCTGCCTTCAGACTATACTACAAAGCTACAGTAATCAAGACAATATGGTACTGGGACAAAAACAGAAATATAGATCAATGGAACAGGATAGAAAGCCCAGAGATAAACCCACACACCTATGGTGAACTAATCTATGACAAAGGAGGCAAGGATATACAATGGAGAAAAGACAGTCTCTTCAATAAGTGGTGCTGGGAAAACTGGACAGCTACATGTAAAAGAATGAAATTAGAACACTCCCTAACACCATGCACAAATATAAACTCAAAATGAATTAAAGATCTAAATGTAAGGCCAGATACTATAAAACTCCTAGAGGAAAACATAGGCAGAACACTGTATGACATTAATCATAGCAAGATCCTTTTTGACCCACCTCCTAGAGAAATGGAAATAAAAACAAAAATAAACAAATGGGACCTAATGAAACTTAAAAGCTTTTGCACAGCAAAGGAAACCATAAATAAGATGAAAAGACACCCCTCACAATGGGAGAAAATATTTGCAAATGAATCAACGGACAAAGGATTAATCTCCAAAATATATAAACAGCTCATGCAGCTCAACATTAAAAAAAAAACAACCCAATCCAAAAATGGGCAGAAGACCTGAATAGACATTTCTCCAAAGAAGACATGCAGATGGCCAAGAGGCACATGAAAAGCTGCTCAACATCACTAATTATTAGAGAAGTGCAAATCAAAACTACAATGAGGTATCACCTCACACCAGTTAGAATGGGCATCATCAGAAAATCTACAACAATAAATGCTGGAGAGGGTGTAGAGAAAAGGGAACCCTCTTGTACTGTTGGTGGGAATGTAAATTGACACAGCCACTATGGAGAACAGTATGGAGGTTCCTTTAAAAACTAAAAATAGAACTACCATATGACCCAGCATTCCCACTACTGGGCATATACTCTGAGAAAACCATAATTCAAAAAGAGTCATGTACCAAAATGTTCATTGCAGCTCTATTTACAATAGCCAGGACATGGAAGCAACCTAAGTGTCCATGGACAGATGAATGGATAAAGAAGATGTGGTATATATATACAGTGGAATATTACTCAGCCATAAAAAGAAACGAAATTGAGTTATTTGTAGTGAGGTGGATGGACCTAGAGTCTGTCATACAGAGTGAAGTTAACTCAGAAAGAGAAAAACAAATACCGTATGCTAACACATATATATGGAATCAAAAAAAAAATGGTCATGGAGAACCTAGGGGCAAGATGGGAATAAAGATGCAGACCTACTAGAGAATGGACTTGAGGACACGGGGAGGGGGAAGGGTAAGCTGGGACAAAGTGAGAGAGTGGTAGTATATATATGGACATATATACACTACCAAATGTAAAAAAGATAGCTAGTGGGAAGCAGTCACATAGCACAGGGAGATCAGCCCGGTGCTTTGTGACCAGCTAGAAGGGTGGGATAAGGAGGGTGGGAGGGAGACGGAAGAGGGAAGTGATACAGGGATATATGTATATGTATAACTGATTCACTTTGTTATAAAGCAGAAACTAACACACCATTGTAAAGCAATTATACTCCAATAAAAACGTTAAAAAAAAAATGTGGTGGGTACTAAAAATGTAGTGCTTTTAGAATGCACTAATATTTTGAACACCCCGTTTTTAATGGAGGCCACTTCAGCCACTTGAATTTTTCTTTTTTTTAATATTTGGATTTTTTTTTCTTTTCCTTTAGTTTTTGCTTCATGTCAGGTTGTACACTCACCAGTATAACAGCCCAGGTTGATTGACACCAAATACACCCACCTACACTTTGTTTATAACCAGCAGCTGTTCTAATTGGGCTAGTATTTATAATTATTTGATGCTCTTATCACAGTAGTTGTTAAACATTTTATATCTCACCCCGATTACAGTCATATATTTATTGAGAGGAGGAGAAATGTTGACTTTAACAATATATTCTATATAAAATGAATAAGATTTTTAAGTCTTTTACGTGCCAGAAGGAAAACATATGTATTCCTCCATACAACAATAAAATATGTTTCAGTTTCTCAGCTGGCATTTTGTAAGTGAATTTTTTAATGGCAGCAATGAGAGCATTTTTTGATCCGTATTCCTTTTCTTTACTAGGGGGAGCACATGATGATAGAAATAAATCTCGTCCGGTTGTAATAACATGTGTTCGTCCTGGAGGGCCTGCTGACAGGTAAACTTCATCTTTCTGTGTCACTATCCAAATAGATTAAATAAAGCTGGGGACTTTGGCATAGAAGTTGATGAATTAGAAATTTCATAGTAACAGATAGGTATTAAGTAAATATGTTGGAATGTGAAAACAAAAGAGTTCAGGCTGCAGAATCAGAAGAAAGTTTGACTCCAGATTCAATGCTTGCTACCCTATGTTTTTGGCAAATGACTTAGTTCTAGGCTCAGTTCCCTCCAACTGTAAAACGTAGATGATAATGCATACCTTTCAAGGTTTTTTGTTTTATCAAAGGTTAGAGATTTATGGTGCCTTGCAGGAGCCCTTTCATACTGGAAGGAAATCCAAAAAAGAGGGAATATATGTATATGTATAGCTGATTCACTTTGCTGTACAGTAGAAACTAACACAACATTGTAAAGCAACTGTACTCCAATAAAAATTAATTATATATTTTTAAAAAGGCAGCTGGTCCTTTAACAGCAGGTCCTTGAAATGCATCCTCTCCAATTGGTAATATCCTAACCTGAAAAGATATGTGGTGGTGTTCTCTGACTCTTACTATTGCCAACGTCCTTATCATGATTATCACCCTTTGATGATGATTATGTATGTCAGAATAGAAGCGACTTTTAGTAAAAGGGAAGGAATATTGTCAGTGTTAGTGTTTAGAGCGTTCTCTTCCTGGCTAATTTGAATATCTGAAAGAAGCTCCTTCAGCTTTCCTACAATAAACCTTGGGGGTCCCAAGTAAACTCACAACTTAGATGCCTCAAGAGATGCTTATCTTTGTATTAATTTCCCACAGCGAAAGTCTGCTCCATAATGGTAGGGAACACAATGGCTGCCACTAGATATAGTTGAAGGAGAGGCGGAAAATGCACTGATGACCCCTGACTCTGCACTATGTTTCAGCCTAGGATGGATTTTTTAACACTTTTCTTAAGCACTAGAAATAGTAATAATAATAATAAATACTGCTTGTTGAGTGACCACCATGGGCCAGGAACTGTGCTTAGTACTTGGCAGACATTATCTTATTTTATCTTCACAACCACCCACTAAATCAGGTATTTTTATCCAGATTTACAGGTGACAAAACTGAGGCCCAGTATGGTTAAATGACTTGCCAGCTAGGATAGGAATTCAGATTTATTTTCCTTCAAAGCTCATACTGGTAGCTCAGTTTTTTTTTTAAGTCAGTGTTTAATATAAAATGAGAAAATATGAAGACACTGGGTTCTCCTCTGCACTAAAGTGTATTTGCCTTTGCAGAGGATAATACAAAGTCAAAATTTCCAAGGAAATTTTGCTGGTTTTTTTTCCTTCTCATGCCTTTTCTTATGAATTATTCTTCCTGAAACAAATGAGAGTATTTCTGTTTCTGATTAACATTTTAGAGTTGGAGTTGACAGAAATGTCAGGAGCAGGCTACTAGTTTGTGAGCAATGTATTACCAAATTAATGGAGGACTAAAGGAAATCTAAGAATTTAAGACAAAAATTTAGAGTCAAAATACATAGAGAGTTGCTGGGTGAAAGATATTTAAGACAGCATTTTTATTCTTTCCAAATCCTAAACTTGTAATCCCTGCATTTGATTTTCTCATCTTCATTGACCCTCCCTGAGGCAGGAGGGTTATAATCTGGTAGCCTATCTGGCTACGTTTTAGTGGTGTCATTACTGTACTGAGGCATCTTCTCCCAGTGCCTTGAGTGTCTGTGGCCACAGAAGGGAGAATAGTATTTGCCTGCCTTTTCCACTGAATGTGAGATTGACTGAATCAATTTAATGATCGTCAAATGGCCTTATAAATCAGTAGGAAAATTTACAGACTAGGGAAATTTTTCACCAGCATTCCCTATCCAGCTTGAGTTCACTGGTGATAAATTGAATGAAATCAGCAGGCTTTTCTACTCACCTGGCTTTGGGAAAATAGGTGAGTGCTATTTCCTGGGCTCTAATAAATCAATTTTAGACATTTTGGCAAAAACCTAGAAAAGTGAAAATGTGCCTTTATTACTTTTGTACCCCAAGAGTTCATCGTGGGTGACCTGGTTATTTGCTAATGTGTAGTTATTTTCTTATTACTGATTTTCATATTGCAGCAACTTTCTGGTCAGGGTTACCTCTTTACTCTCTTAATGTCACACCTGATGCTTAAAAGGAAATGCAAATGGGATAGATGGTAGAATGTGTGTGAAAGAGCCTCTTTGGCTAAGTGACTATTAATGCTAAGCCCCATGATGCTAAATTAATGACTATTTCTTTATTCTCCCTTCAGAGAGGGCACAATCAAACCTGGTGATAGGTTGCTCAGTGTGGATGGAATTCGGCTTCTTGGAACCACACATGCTGAGGCCATGAGTATTCTCAAACAGTGTGGGCAAGAAGCGACGCTGCTGATCGAATATGATGTCTCGGTCATGGGTATGTCGGATCCTGAGGTTGGGATCTCTAACTAAGCTCTACATCATGTCACTGTCTATCCCTGATAAACCACTTTGGATTAAGAATGAAATGTTATGTCCTCCTGTAGCAGACAGAATTTCATCAATACCATATTACTCTGTTTGAGTTCAGAAAGAGGTGAGAAGTACTTCTCAGCGATTTTGAATTCTTATGTTGATAGAGTCTATGATAACATCTCATTCTGTCAGTGTGTTTCACCTAGCGGTCAGCTCTTACACATGGATTACCCTTTGGCAGGAAAGTGTTTTCCCCCTCCAAATCACCAAAGTGGTATTATTAACTTAGGGGCTAGTACTTTTTCTTTTACTACATGGAGACTAGAAACAGTAGGGGATTTCCTTCTTGTTACATCACAGAGTGAAGCCAGTTGATCAGAATTAATGGAAATTACCATTTTATCATCAGACTTAGGGACAAAGAAAGGAAAGGGGACAAATAGTATTATTAATTAAAATGAAAGTTGAGTACAATATTCTTTCTTGAAATAATGATCCCAATAGAAAGTAATTCTATTTCTACCCTCTCAACTGTAGTACAACTGGAAAGATATTCTTAACATGGCTTTTCAATGTGAAGAGAGAGACAAAGTTTTGTGTAAAGTTGACTAAGGCAGATAAATTATGAGAGAATGAATCGGAACCTGAAATTGAAACTTAAATCATGTTGTAAATACTTTTTACAATTATCAGACTTGATTGTGTGCCTGACTTTACCAGCAAGTTTTGTCCTGGTAAAATGTAGCCAAGAAAAAAACACTTATTCTGTAACTGCAAACTCCTTTATTTCCCGCTCTATATAATTCACGTAGAACAGTGTTGCTTGAACATATTCTTAATCTGTCTATTGGCCTGAAATGTCTTTGAGAGGTATGAATCTTCCTAAAAGACTTAAAGTGTGAGTTAAGGAGTTCTTAGCAGAATAAGTGGTATGATATGCCCTTAAGATGGAAAGGTCAGGAATGAATGAATTTTCCTCCCTCTATTCTTCCTTTCTCATGTCTTCTCTTTCTCCCTTTTTTCTTTCTCTTTTTATTGTTTTGTATGGCTTTTGAGTTAGATGATTTGGGTTCTGTTTTCAATTCTACTGATTTCTAGCTATTAGTTTGGACCATGTTACTTATTTCCCTGTGCCTTAGTTACCTCATTTGTCACATGGAGACCAGCAATGCCTATTTTAAAAGGCAGTTAGGAAGATAAAATAAAATTATACAAGTAAGATATATTTTAACTGATGATCTCATTTATTATTAACATTAAAAATTGAAGCAGATGTTTGACATATTTAACTCATTCAGTCTATGTATTTTTTTAATATTTTTAAAATATTTTTTTAAAATATATATTTTAAAATATATTTTTTTTTAATATTTAAGCTAAGTGACAGGTACCAAGAGTACAGAAATAAACAAAACAGACCTGGTCTCTGCTCTTACGAAGTTTGCAGTTGACAAGGAGGAGAGACAGTAAACAGGAACATGACCAAACAAATAAACACTCAGAAAGTGATCATTACCTACCATGAAAAGCATGAACTGGATTCTGTAATAGGGAATAAGGGCAGGCACAGGTGAGGGTTGACAGATGCCAATCAGGAGTCAGTGAGGAGGTGACAGGTAGGCTAAAACCTGAAGGATGAGAAGGAACCAGTTCCCAAACTAAATACAGCAACAGTTTGTAAGTTCTGAGCAGCCCACCTCAGAGAGACAAGGGCTCCCCCACCTGGGGATGGGCACCATTCCAGAGGAGAGCCCTCCATATCTCATTATTACCAGAGTCAGGAGGGGAGAGGATGCCTCACCTGTCTTCCTTCTTCCCTACTCACATTCACGTTCTGAATCATGCCTGACAGTTTTCCTACCTCAGAGTTCTCAGATATCCCCCTAATATAGGGGAAAGCGCCATCAGGAAGGAAACTCATTAAAAGTTTCTCTAAGTTGCTAGATATAAGATCAGTATACAAAAATCAGTTACATTTCTATATATCAGCCAAAACCAGAAAGTTAATTTTTAATATACCATTTATAATAACAATAAAATAATAAGGTTCCTATAAGGAATAAATACAACAAAAGTTGTATCTTCCCATTAGATATAGATATTGATATAGATACAGATATGCATATACATAAAGAATACTTAAATAAATGAAGACCTACATCATGAACTTGGGTGGGAAGTCTTAATATCTAAAATATATCATTTCTTTCAAATGCATCCATAAATTCTATTCAGAATCCCAGAAGGATCTTTGGAGGACTTTAATAAGCTGTTTCTAAAACGTATATGGAGTAAGAAAAGTGGGAGGGGGAAAACAGCCAAAATGTTTTTGAAACAATATGAAAGCAGAGAAACTTGTTCTACCCAGTATCAAGACTCATTCTAAAATTGTGCCATTAAGTCTATGTAATATTTACATGAGGTAATAAAGAACCCAGTGGAAGAGAATCGAATGCCACAGACCACTACAGATATGTAAGCAGAGGTATAGTCTTACATCAGTGGGGAAGGTTGAGCTAGTCAGTAAATGATACTGGGTCAATTAGTTAGCCACATGGGAAAAAAATTCAATTAATCTCCTACTTTATACCACACCCAAAAATAAATTCTGTATTTACATAACCATTTCCCAACAGACTGCTATTATAGGTAACTGGAATGAATATCCTTTTACCCAAATCTTTGTCTGTGTATCTGACCTCATTAAGTCAAAGGGCATATTTCTTTTCTAAATATTTGATACATAATTCCAGTTGTCCTCCAGAAAGGTTATACTATTTTATAATATATTACTACCAGCAATGTTTTAAGTGTACCTGTCTCAACGGAGCACCAGATACAACATTGAATAGTATTGGTTTTAATCTTTCTGATTTGTTAAGTAAAAATTACATTAATATTTTAGTTTACTTTTTAAAAAAAATTTCTAGTGCAACTAAATGTTTTTTCGTATGAACACTAGCCATTTTCATCTCCTATTGTCTGCTTATGCCCTGTATTCATTTTTCTTTTTTTTTTTTTTTAATTTATTTTATTTATTTATTTTTGGCTGTGTTGGGTCTTGATTGTGGTGCACGGGCTTCTCATTGCGGTGGCTTCTCTTGTTGCAGAGCACGGGCTCTAGGCGCATGGGCTTCAGTAGTTGTGGCTCGTGGGCTCTAGAGCACAGGCTCAGTAGTTGTGGCACACAGGCTTAGTTGCTCCGTGGCATGTGGGATCTTCCCAGACTAGGGCTCGGACCCGTGTCCCCTGCATTGGCAGGTGGATTCTTAACCCCTGGGTCACCAGGGAAGTCCCTGTATTCATTTTTCTATTGGAGGTGCTCTTAGTTTTTTTTTTTGTTATTGATTTGTGTAACTATTTGTATTTTAAGGATATTAGTTCTTATCAGTTTTTTTGTAAAAACTCTTCTTAGTAGTTTATTTGCCCTTTCTGATGTATCAAAGTTCCTTTTTTTTTTTAATTTGGATCTAGTATTTTTCTTAGGATATAAATATTAATTTTTTCTAAAGTTACCTAATATCCCTGGATTATTTAATAAAGAATCTATCACATGCCTACTGATTTTTTAAATCATACCTTAAGTTGTTAAATATACTGGACTCGTCATCTGGGCTAGCTAGTCTGATTGTATCTAGTTTCACACCAGATTTTAGGATAGGACTTTTGAATTTAAAGTCTTAGTATAAGAGCTCTTATTATCATAAAAAGACACATTTTTGGAAAATTATTTATCTGCATACTACATTTATTGTATTATTCTAAGTTTTGCTAACTTTATACAGCAAATGAGCAAACTTTGATTTGGGTTTTTTATGTCTTTTTAAATTCCTTTTTCTCTCTTCTCTTCCATTCAACTCTCTTGCACTTGCTTACTTGCTCTCAGCCTTTTCTCTCCCACTGTGTTCCTCACACTCTGTCTTCCTTTCTTTCTCCTTCCCTTTCTAGCCTCCCAGTTATTTTTTGTATACTCTATTCTCGGTTTCTCACTTGTCAATACCCTTCTTTATTCTAATCGTCTTACTTGGATTGTTTTCAGTATTCCCCTGTAATTATTATCCTTTCTCTCTGTTTTGTCCTTCTTGCTTGTTTCAATCCTGTTTTTCTAAAACAGGGTTAAAATGGGATTAGGTATAGATAAGGTCAGATAATTGAGAATGACAATTTGTGGAAAGAAGTAAAAAATGGTACCTTAGAAAATCAGAATATAGGATACTTTCTATTAGAATTATTGTTCATCAAATATTAACTAACCTTTCCTTTTACCAATCTCCTTAGATATTAGACTCAATGATTTCATTTTTTTGTATCATCTTCTATAAAATAAGAATAATGATATTTACCCTGTCGAGCTCATTGGGATATAAAAATCCTCAATAATTAAACTTTTAAAGTAAAAAGCTATTTATCTTTAAAGGAAGCCAGGAGATATTTAGAAATACAAAGGAAATAAAATTATGAAAGAATGTATAAAACTTAAAGTTCATGGACCTCCATTGAGACACATTTCTGTCACTCCTAGATAAAGCTAAATAGGTGAAAAATTGCAATAGAAAGCTTAAGGTCTTAAATTAGGGAAATGAGGAGCAATAGATCATTAGTATAGGAAGATGCCATCAGTACAAATGGCAGAAACCAATTTAGAATAATTTAAAGAGGGAATTGATTAGCTTGCAAAAGTGGGGAGTCAAGATATATCCTGGCTTCAGAAGAAGTTCAGTAATATCACAGGTGTTCTGTCTCTCAGGTCTCTTTGCCTGGGAAAGGCTCTCCTTGTGTCATGACCAGATGGTCCCAGGCAGCCACAGGTCTATATTATGTTGTGAGTTCATAATGCCAGAAAAAGAAATGAAACTGGATCTCCCCTAAAAGATGCTGAGTGACTTAGCTTGGAGCAAATGCTGACCACTGCGGTAATCACTATGTCCAGGGATATAGTGTACCCTCTGCTCTTTGGCAGGGCAGGAAGGAATGTGTGTTGAACAGAACAAGACAAAGAATGGCACTTTCCCAAAGCAGATGATGTTAATAATAGATGCCACACATATGAGAATTTTCCTTACTTCACGTCCTCACCAGCACTTGGTATCCTCAATCTGTTTCATGGTAACTATTCTTATGGGTATGTAGTGATATCCCATGGTAAACTGAATGTATATTTCCAGGATGAATAATGATATGAAACACCTTTTCATTTGCCACTTGGACATTCTTGTTGCATTATTTTACTTTTAATACCTTCATTTATTTACATACTATTAAAATTATGTCACATTATATCTTAGGAAGCATGTGTGTGTCTATAATCATAAATATAAATATTGATTTTATTTATATGCTATTAAAAGTACACAAATTATTTTGTAGGAAACACGTGTGTGCCTGTGCAGAGATATTGATATCTCATCACTGGAATGAGATATATTTTCTAGTAAATCTCAGATCACAAATTTTAGCAAATTCAGTAGTCTGGGAAAGCTATTGAAACTATCAATTTTATTAACTAAAGTTGAATTTAGTCTTTGTTAAAATTTTAAAGAAAATTTATTGAGATAAGACTGGTAGGAATAGGTCTGGGAGAAAAGTAAGAGTTCAGTTTTGGATATGTTATGTTTGAGGTGTCTATCCATCATCCAAGTGGAGGTATGGAGTATACAGATGGGTCATTAAGCCTGGAATTTAGTGCAGAGGTTAGGGCAGGAGGTATAAATTTTTGAGTCATCAGCACAGAGATGGACCTTAAAACCACGAGGCACCTTAGAGAAGTGAGCGTGGACAGAGAAAAGCAAGGCCCAAGGATGGAGCTCTGGGTCTCTCCAATAGTGACAAATCAGAAAGGTGATGAGGAACCTTTGAAATAAATTGAGAAGGAACATCAAGTGATGGAGACAGAGAACCAAGGCAGAGTGTGGAGTCCTGGAGGCCAGATTTTTCCTTTGTAAAACGGTGGTAATTATACTACCACACTCACAAGCTGCTGTGAGGAGAAAAAGAGTTAATGCATATGTGGTGTTTGGCCCATAATATGTGCTCAATAAATATGAACTAATTATTTTAAATGTTTATAGGGAAAAAACCCTCCACTTCATTATTGTTGAAATGTATTACCAAATGATTGGGTCTCAGAACCCTGATGTTAGAAGCCAAATAACATAAAATATAAGGAAAGCTTGAACATCTTGGGGCAAAAGTTCTGAAAACAATAACTTTAGTAAAATGTAGTGCCTTTTGAAGTCAGACAAACTAGGTTTTGAATCTTGGCTGTCTGTTGACCTTGAACAAGTTACTTAGCCTCTCCAAGCTTCAACTTTCTCATCTCTAATATAAGGATGATAACAGTACTTCTTCAAAGGACTGATGAAAAGATTAAGCGAGTGAATACATGTAAAGTGTTTATCATAACTAAACTAAACTCTTGTTGACTACCAGGGAATTAAAGTTCACTGTTTCGATGCTCCACTTCCCTAAAATGAACCTCAGGTCTCCCATTACCCTGGATTAAGCAGCAGCTGGGGCTTTATTCTGTGACAACATTGAGTCCTCAGTAGAAAGAATATTTGAAAAATGATGTGTTCTGTATGGCTTTATTTTCTAAAATTCATCACAATACTTATTTTTCTTAAACTTTAGCTGAAAATATTTCTAAATAATGTTTTTGAGAATATATATTAAAGATACTTGGGTCTTTGGTAGAGGCACATACAGTTATCAAGGACATCATTCTGAATGTCAGTCCTTAGACCTGTGTTACAGAGACAAGGGGTACAGATGATACCAAATCTGTGCTGACATAATTTACTCAGGATTTTTAAAACTTACACGATTCTCTAATAATTATTTATTTTATGACTTTTTCTTCCATAGGAGGAGCAGGGAAGGGCTTTTGGTTACTATGGATTTCTTGTGGGCTGTATTAAACAAGAATGACTGTAGTGTAATTTTTTGTTTTTGTTTTGTTTTTATTTCAGCTTTATTAAGGTGTAATTGACAGATCTGTAAGATATTTAAAGTGTGCATCGTGATAATTTGATATACACATACATTGTGAAAAGATGCTACACTCTTAGCATATTATACAATACAGTGTTATCAACTATAGTCACAGTTTTTACATTAGATCCTCAGACCTTATTCATCTTCTAGCTGAAAGTTTGTACCCTTTTTTTTTTTAACGTTCTTATTGGAGTATAATTGCTTTACAATGGTGCGTTAGTTTCTGCTGTATAACAAAGTGAATCAGCTATACATACACATATATCCCCATATCTTCTCCCTTTTGCGTCTCCCTCCCACCCTCCCTATCCCACCCCTCTAGGTGGTCACAGAGCACCGAGCTGATCTCCCTTTGCTATGCGGCTGCTTCCCACTAGCTATCTATTTTACATTTGGTAGCGTATATATGTCCATGCCACTCTCTCACTTCATCCCAGCTTACCCTTCCCTCTCCCCGTGTCCTCAAGTCCATCTCTACGTCTGTGTCTTTATTCCTGTCCTGCACCTAGGTTCTTCAGAACCTTTTTTTTTTTTTTTTTTTAGATTCCATATGTATGTGTTAGCATACGGTATTTGTTTTTCTCTTTCTGACTACTTCACTCTGTATGACAGACTCTAGGTCCATCCACCTCACTACAAATAACTCAATTTCGTTTCTTTTTATGGCTGAGTAATATTCCATTGAATATATGTGCCACATCTTCTTTATCCATTTATCTGTTGATGAACACTCAGGTTGCTTCCATGTCCTGGCTACTGTAAATAGTGCTGCAATGAACATTGTGGTACATGACTCTTTGAATTATGGTTTTCTCAGGGTATATGCCCAGTAGTGGGATTGCTGGGTCGTATGGTAGTTCTATTTTTAGTTTTTAAAGGAACCTCCATACTGTTCTCCATAGTGGCTGTATCAATTTACATTCCCACCAACAGTGCAAGAGGGTTCCCTTCTCTCCACACCCTCTCCAGCATTTATTGTCTGTAGATTTTTGATGATGGCCATTCTGACTGGTGTGAGGTGATACCTCATTGTAGGTTTGATTTGCATTTCTCTAATGATTAGTGATGTTGAACATCCTTTCATGTGTTTGTTAGCAATATGTCTGTCTTCTTTGGAGAAATGTCTGTTTAGGTCTTCTGCCCATTTTTGGATTGAGTTGTTTGTTTTTTTGATATTGAGCTGCATGAGCTACTTGTATATTTTGGAGATTAATCCTTTGTCCGTTGCTTCATTTGCAATTATTTTCTCCCATACTGAGGGTTGTCTTTTCGTCTTGTTTATGGGTTCCTTTGCTGTGAAAAAGCTTTTAAGTTTCATTACGTCCCATTTGTTTATTTTTGTTTTTATTTCCATTACTCTAGGAGGTGGGTCAAAAAGGATCTTACTGTGATTTATGTCATTGAGTGTTCTGCCTATGTTTTCCTCTAAGAGCTTTATAGTGTCTGGCCTTACATTTAGGTCTTTAATCCATTTTGAGTTGATTTTTGTGTATGGTGTTAGAGAGGGTTCTCATTTCATTCTTTTACATGTAGCTGTCCAGTTTTCCCAGCACCACTTATTGAAGAGGCTGTCTTTTCTCCATTGTACATTTTTGCCTCCTTTGTCAAAGATAAGGTGACCATATGTGTGTGGGTTTATCTCTGGGCTTTCTAACCTGTTCCATTGATCTATATTTCTGTTTTTGTGCCAGTACCATACTGTCTTGATTACTGAACCTTTGTAGTGTAGTCTGAAGTCAGGGAGGCTGATTCCTCCAGCTCCGTTTTTTTTTCTCAAGTTTGCTTTGGCTATTTGGGGTCTTTTGTGTTTCCATACAAATTGTGAAATTTTTTATTCTAGCTCTGTGAAAAATGCCCTTGGTAGTTTGATAGGGATTGCATTGAATCTGTAGATTGCTTTGGGTAGTGTAGTCATTTTCACAATGTTGATTCTTCCAATCCAAGAACATGGTATATCTCTCCATCTGTTTGTATCATCTTTACTTTCTTTCATCAGTGCCTTATAGTTTTCTGCATACAGGTCTTTTGTCTCCTTAGGTAGGTTTATTCCTAGGTATTTTATTCTTTTTGTTGCAATGGTAAATGCAAGTGTTTCCTTAATTTCTCTTTCAGATTTTTCATCATGAGTGTATAGGAATGCAACAGATTTCTGTGCATTAATTTTGTATCCTGCTACTTTACCAAATTCATTGACTAACTCTAGTAGTTTTCTGGTAGCATCTTTAGGATTCTCTGTGTATAGGATCATGTCATCTGCAGACAGTGACAGTTTTACTTCTTCTTTTACGATTTGGATTCCTTTTATTTCTTTTCCTTCTCTGATTGCTGTGACCAAAACTTCCAAAACTATGTTGAATAACAGTGGTGAGAGTGGGCAGCCTTGGCTTCTTCCTGATCTTAGTGGAAATGGTTTCAGTTTTTCACCCTTGAGAACGATGTTGGCTGTGGGTTTGTCACATAAGGCCTTTATTATGTTGAGGTAAGTTCCCTCTATGCCTACTTTATGCAGGGTTTTTATCATAAACGGGTGTTGAATTTTGTCGAAAGCTTTTTCTGCATCTGTTGAAATGATCATATGGTTTTTATTCTTCAATTTGTTAATATGGTGTATCACATTGATTGATTTGTGTATATTAAAGAATCCTTGCATCCCTGAGATAAACCCCACTTGATCATGGTGTATGATCCTTTTTTTGTGTTGTTGGATTTGGTTTGCTGGTGTTTTGTTGAGGATTTTTGCATCTATATTCATCAGTGATATTGGTCTGTAATTTTCTTTTTTTGTAGTATCTCTGTCTGGTTTTGGTATCAGGATGATGGTGGCTTCATAGAATGAGTTTGGGGGTGTTCCTCCCTCTGCTATATTTTGGAAGAGTTTGAGAAGCATAGGTGTTAGCTCTTCTCTAAATGTTTGGTAGAATTCGCCTGTGAAGCCATCTGGTCCTGGGCTTTTTTATTTGTTGGAAGATATTTAATCACAGTTTCAATTTCAGTGTTTGTGATTGGTCTATTTATATTTTCTATTTCTTCCTGGTTCAGTCTCGGAATGTTCTTCTTTTCTAAGAACTTGTCCATTTCTCCCAAGTTGTCCATTTTATTGGCATATAGATGCTTGTAGTTATCTCTCATGATCCTTTGTATTTCTGCAGTGTCAGTTGTTACTTCTTTTTCATCTCTAATTCTGTTGATTTGAGTCTTTTCCCACTTTTTCTTGATGAGTCTGGGTAATGGGTTATCAATTTTGTTTATCTTCTCAAAGAACCAGCTTTTAGTTTTATTCATATTTGCTATCATTTCCATTTCTTTTTCATTTATTTCTGATCTGATCTTCATGATTTCTTTCCTTTTGCTAACTTTGGGGTTTTTTTGTTCATCTTTCTCTAATTGCTTTAGGTGTAAGGTTAGGTTGTTTGTTTGAGATGTTTCTTGTTTCTTGAGGTAGGATTGTATTGCTGTAAACTTCCCTCTTAGAACTGCTTTTGCTGCATCCCATGGGCTTTGGGTCATCATGTTTTCCTTGTCATTTGTTTCTACGTATTTTTTGATTTCCTCTTTGATTTCTTCAGTGATCTCTTGGTTATTTAGCAGTGAATTGTTTAGCCTCCATGTGTTTGTATTTTTACAGTTTTTTTCCTGTAATTGACATCTGGTCTTAATAGTGTTGTGGTCAGAAAAGGTACTTGATATGACTTTAGTTTTCTTAAATTTACCAAGGCTTGATTTGTGACCCAAGATATGATCTATTCTGGAGAATGTTCCATGAGCACTTGAGAAGAAAGTGTATTCTGTTGTTTTTGGATGGAATGTCCTATAAATATCAGTTAAGTCCATTTTGTTTAACGTATCATTTAAAGCTTGTATTTCCTTGTTTATTTTCATTTTGGATGATTTGTCCATTGGTGAAAGTGGGGTGTTAAAAGTCCCCTACTATTATTGTGTTACTGTTGATTTCCCCTTTTATGTCTGTTAGCATTTGCCTTATATATTGAGGTGCTCCTGTTTTGGGTGCATAAATATAACAGTTGTTATATCTTCTTCTTGGATTGATCCCTTGATCATTATGTACTGTCCTTTTTTGTCTCTTATCATAGTCTTTATTCTAAAGTCTATTTTGTCTGATATGAGAATTGCTACTCCAGCTTTCTTTTGATTTCCCTTTGCATGGAATATCTTTTTCCATCCCCTCACTTTCAGTCTATATGTGTCCCTAGGTCTGAAGTAGGTCTCTTGTAGGCAGCATATATATGGGTCTTGTTTTTGTATCCATTCAGCAGTCTATGTCTTTTGGTTGGAGCACTTAATCCATTTACATTTAAGGTACTTATTGATATGTATGTTCTTATTACCATTTTCTTAATTGTTTTGGGTTTGTTATTGTAGGTCTTTTGCTTGTCTTGTATTTCCTGCCTAGAGAAGTTCCTTTAGCATTTGTTGTAGAGCTGGTTTGGTGGTGCTGAATTCTCTTAGCTTTTGCTTGTCTGTAAAGGTTTTAATTTCTCCATCGAATCTGAATGAGATCCTTGCTGGGTAGAATAATCTTGGTTGTAGGTTTTTCCCTTTCATGACTTTAAATATGTCCTGCCACACCCTTCTGGCTTGCAGAGTTTCTGCTGAAAGATCAGCTGTTAACCTTATGGGGATTCCCTTGTACGTTATTTGTTGCTTTTCCCTTGCTGCTTTTACTATTTTTTCTTTGTATTTAATTTTTGATAGTTTGATTAATATGTGTCTTGGCATTTTTGTCCTTGGATTTATCCTGTATGGGACTCTCTGTTCTTCCTCGGCTTGATTGACTATTTCCTTTCCCATATTAGGGAAGTTGTCAACTATAAGCTCTTCAAATATTTTCTCAGTCCCTTTTTTTTTTCTCTTCTTCTTCTGGGACCCCTATAATTTGAATGTTGGTGAGTTTAATGTTGTCCCAGGCGTCTCTGAGACTGTCCTCAATTCTTTTCATTCTTTTTTCTTTATTCTGCTCTGCAGTAGTTATTTCCACTATTTTATCTTCCAGGTCACTTATCCGTTCTTCTGCCTCAGTTATTCTGCTATTGATTCCTTCTGGAGAATTTTTAATTTCATTTATTGTGTTGTTCATCATTCTTTGTTTGTTTCTTTGTTTGTTTCTTTGTTTAGTTCTTCTAGGTCCTTGTTAAATGTTTCTTGTATTTTCTCCATTCTATTTCCAAGATTTTGGATCATCTTTACCATCATCACTCTGAATTCTTTTTCAGGTAGACTGCCTATTTCCTCTTCATTTGTTTGGTCTGGTGGGTTTTTACCTTGCTCCTTCATCTGCTGTGTATTTCTCTGTCTTCTCATTTTGCTTAAGTTACTGTGTTTGGGGTCTCCTTTTCACAGGCTACAGGTTCATACTTCCCGTTGTTTTTGGTGTCTGCCCCCAGTGAGTGAGGTTGGTTCAGTAGGTTGTGTAGGCTTCGTGGTGGAGGGGACTGGTGCCTGTGTTCTGTGGATGAGGCTGGATCTTGTCTTTTGGTGGGCAGGACCACGTCCGGTGGTGTGTTTTGGGGTTTCTGTGAACTTAGTATGAATTTAAGCAGCCTCTCTGCTAATGGGTGGGGTTGTGTTCCTGTCTTGCTAGTTGTTTGGCATAGGGTGTCCAGCACTGTAGCTTGCAGGTCATTCAGTAGAGCTGGGTCTCAGCATAGAGATGGAGATCTCTGGGAGAGCTTTTTCCGTTTGATATTATGTGGGGCTGGGAGGTCTCTGGTGGACCAGTGTCCTGAACTAGTCTTTCCCACCTCACAGGCTCAGGCCTGACACCCGTCCAGAGCACCAAGACCCTGACAGCCACACAGTAGATCCGCGGTTGATCGGAAAATGATATAACTCAGGAACAGCCAGATGAAAGGGATGCATAGGGCAAGGCACAGGGAACGGGAGCAGAGTTCCCATGCCTTCTCTAGACGCACCACTCTCCCAGCACCTCCACGTGTTCATCAACCCAGAAGCCCTCTCTGTAGTGTAATTTAAACAAGGTTTCTTACTAAGAAACAGTAATCTTAGTCATTTTAGTAGATGTCAAATGTAACCTACAAACTATTATAGTTGATAATAAAGATGGAAAGATAACTAAATGTTTCTCCAAAATGTCATGAATTTTCCCACTGTTGTTCCCAATATTTACTATTCCCATGTATAAACCTTCCCAAAAAATACATATACTAGATAGATAGGTAGATAGATAATCTCCAATTTAAATCTACCTCCCTCCCTCATCCTGCTCTTATTTGTCTTACTCAATCTCTCATTTTCTCTTTCTTTTGAACTCCTGTATCACTTTCTTGGCAACTCTTGAGGGTATTTACATTTTGCCTAGTCTTAGTTATTGATGAGTTTTTCTGTTGTGCCGCTAGGTTCCATAGATTCCTTGGGGACATTAATAAACTATTTGTTGTTTATTTCTATTGCACCTCATATGGAGTCTTCAGGTGTACTAGGTATAATAGGAGGCTGTTAATGATAATTGTGGATTAAACAATGCATTCACGTATAGATTAGTTGTTCTTATGACTAATCATCATTAAGTGGGTATGTATAGAATATAGCAAAATATCAGTGTTTATCCTGTAGGTTTGAAATGAAGTTACTTCATGATATCATCTTATGTTGCAGAATGACATTATAAATCTTTGAGTCACAAAACCTCTTAATCTACCTGTGGTGTTTTTCTGAATTCCTGTAAGCCTGTGACTTCCCTCAACTATTTATCTGCTTGGCTTCAAACCTTTCCTTCTATTTCCTTCTATTTACTTAGACTAAGCCAGCATGAAAAACCAAGCATACTGAGAAAAATGTTATCCTTTTCTTAGAAATGCCCAAGTGTATTACATCTTTGCCCATCTGTATGGCTAGTCCTTACTTACATTCAATCCTAAGCAAACATAAAATAGTAATTTTCAAGTAATTGTTTTATCAGGGATGGATGTGAATGTTATGAGTCTTCAGAAGAGATGATTAATTCTCCTGCAACCAAACAGTATATAGGTTTATTGGTGTTACTACAACTGAATCTTGGCTAGGCTTTGCATTTCATTTTTCCAGAATATGACAACCAAGATATATAATGTCCACCAATGATTTCTCAGGCATAAGTACCAAGAGTAAATTGACCACTATTTGTATTTTCTAATCAGTTTCTTCCAGATGATCTCAATTTACTGTAAACTGAGTTTTTCAAGGGCTCCTAAAAGTATTTAGGGGCATGCTTCCTTGTGAGTCCCCAGCATAACCTTCTCCTCTTCATAGAAAATGTCATAAATGGAAGCCCAGAGAGTTTCCTCCATAAAAGAAGTCTAATTTTTAAATGGCAGTAGCAGTTTATTTAGAATGTTACTTTTCTATAATTAAAGGTAGATTTTCTTATACATTCTCCATTTTTATCTAAAAAATGAATTTTTGCAGAATCCTCTTTTTCCTACTCACTACTCATTCACTTTTACATATTCAGAGCCACTTGTCATATAATTGGGAAATAAAAGTAGTAGGTGAGGAGAGAGTTACCCTAAATTTTAAAAACTAGATTTTTTATTTTAAATTAATAGATTAGATTTGTTTTTAATTTATACTTTTATAGTATAGTACAATACACAAAGAGAAAAATGTTGAAATCTTATTTGTACAGCTTGCTGAATTTTCACTTGTATATTCTCCAGCCAGGTCAAGAAATAGAACACAACCATCATCACCAAAAACCCCACTGTACCTCCTCCCAATTGCTACCCTATCTCTTCCACCAATGTAACTCCTATCTTGACTTCCTAAGCCATAGATTTATTTTCCTAATTTTTGAACTGTATGTAAATGGAATCATATAGTATATTTCTTTGCTATTGGGCTTCTTCTGTCCAACATTATGTTGTGAGTTGTACTCATTTTGTTGCCTGTAGCAGTAATCCTTTTTCATTGTTCTTATAGTAGTCCATTATATGAATAGGTCACAATTTATCCCTTTCTTGGTGATGATCATTTGGGTATTTTCCAGTTTGAGACTCTTGTAAATAATGCTATGATGAACTTTCTGGTATATATCTTTTGCTGAACATGCATATGCATTTCTATAAAGTTATACCCAGAGGTAGAGTTGCTAGTCCATAAGTCACATGTATGCTCAACATTAGTACCTAGCATCAAACAATTTTTCCAAGTGCTTGTACCAGTTTGCATTTCCAGTAACAGTTTCTCTTCCTTTGCATCTCACTAGCACTTGGTGTTGTCAATCTTTTTCATTTTAACAATTCTGAGAGTGTGTAGTGGTACCTATATGTGACTTTAATATAAATTTCCCAGGTAAATAAGGATGTCAGGCACCTTTTCATTACTGGCCATTTGGATATTCTCCTTTGTGATATTTCTGTTCAAGCCTTTTGATCCATTCTTTTATTCTGTTAGGCAACTCTTCCATCATTATAGACTTATATGAGTTCTTTATATATTACATATGCAATTCCTTTTTAGTTATATGTATTACAAATTAACCCTAAATACTGCATGCAGAATAAATGCCAAAATCAGTATATATAAGCTATAGCATTCCAATAAACTGTATTTGGTTACTTTTTGGAAATTTTCTATGATTTAGACATCCAGAAGCCTAGAAGAAAATGTAATATTTCATCTGGTTTGCTCTACAATATTCAGGTAGATGTTGTCACTGGATTTTAGTACTGTATTAGTTTTCTATTGCTATGTAGCAAAATATCACAAACTAGTGGCTTAAAAACAGCACCCATTTATCATCTCACAGTTCTGCAGGTCAGAAGTCCAGGCAGGCTTTCCTGGGTTCTCTGCTTTTTTTTTTTTAAGAGTTATTTATTATTTATTTATTTTATTATTTATTTCTGGCTGCGTTAGGTCTTAGTTGCGGCACACGGGATCTTCATTGAGGCATGCTGGACCTTTCGTTGCAGTGCGCAGGCTCTTCGTTGAGGCTCATGGGCCTCTCTCTAGTTGTGGCATGCGGGTTTTCTCTCTCTAGTTGTGGCACACAGGCTCCAGGGCACATGGGCTCTGTAGTTGTGGGACGCAGGTTCCAGAGTGTGTGGGCTCTGTAGTTTGCAGCACGTGGGCTCTCTAGTTGAGGCGTGCAAGCTCAGTAGTTATGGCGCGTGGGCTTAGTTGTCCTGAGGCATGTGGGATCTTAGTCCCCTGACCAGGGATCGAACCGGTGTCCCCTGTATTGGAAGGTGGGTTCTTTACCACTGGACCACCAGGGAGGTCCTTGGGTTCTCTGCTTTGCATCTCTCAAGGTCCACATCTGTACAGGGGTTTTAAAAAGTTGGAATCAGTTTTCAACATTTAAAAATAAGGATTTTCCATTTAAAATAAATCTAACTATCTGACTGCTCTTAAAAGTTTGACTCCTCTGGGCCAGCATTCCTGCATGTAACTGTTGGCTTGAGTTGAGTCTCAGGCTGCCTCCTTGGATAGGGGATATTGTCTTCCATTCGTCCAAATTGTTTCCCTGACACCAACACCTTACAGCAAGTCCCCATCTTGCCTGTTCCCCACAGGCATTTGGGTTTGTGCCACTTGCTTTACCCCAGGACCTTTCTGTTTCAGCCAGAAGAGCTCCAAGACACTGTAGGTTGTGTAGGCACTCAGAAAGAAGGTCCCGACTAGAATTTCCTGTTCCACATAGTCTACATTCTTCTCTATCTAACCTCACAGGTCCCAAAACAGCTATGTGAGGGCTCCTGGGAGAAGGGTGAAGATTTTTGGCAGAGTATCAGAGGTGAGAGCTGAGATGCTCCACCTAACTTATTAGAATGATGCACTCTCTCGGTCCCCCTTTTCTTAGCAACTGTTGGCCTCTACGTTCTATTCCCTACTGAACCTCCTTCTTCATGCTTGTTACACCCTGATTGTTTCCTGGGGCTTGGGGGCAGATACCTACCTTGAAGGCTCATCACTTATAAGTTAGTTTTTAGTTTCTGGGTCTCCGAAGCAATTTGGATAGTCTCATTTTAGTGTCAGAGTACTTACTGACATCTTTAAAGACCTGAGTCCCACTAATGTAAGAATAGAATAGAATATCGTACCGGAGCTCCTTCTGGAAGTTTAGTATTATATTTGGTGTGAAGGGGGTGAATAGTGTATCAGACTGGGAGTAACATGGATTAGCAATCTAATATTTACCTTTTCCCTAAGGGCCCATTTGACTATATTTTAGGTGACATCCATTGTGATAGAAGGGTCTTTTAAATATTTTGGGCCACTGTTCCTCACTTGTAACATGAGGGAACTAGACTACATCATTTCAAAGTTCCTTCCAGCTCTAATATCCTATATGATGCTTTGAATTTAATAACTTCTCTTAAAAGATTTCAGAAGTTATCACTTTTTTAAGTTGACGTAACCATAACCCCAAAGCAAAATATTATAAATAAAAATAGTTTAAAATAACATTTAACTGTTGTTCAAACTGAATTAAAATGATTACAGCTTAAACCACTATTTAAAAAAGGAAAGTTGGTTGTTTCCTTTGTTAATCACATCAAACCCATTAGTCGCACTGACAGTTACAAATTTCCAGGAGATTATTTTCCGGCATTCCCAGAGTAGGCATAAGGCCAGCATGCTGCTGTGAAGTCATTATCTGCAAGGATCTTGATCTTGGCATTCTGAGACATTTAATAAATTAATGGAAAGTTGGTTAAAATTCCCTCATTTTCAGATTGTATATTATACTTCTAAAATTAAACACGTCCCTTAAGGGGAATATTAGCCCTTTAATTTAGTGTATTTTAAAAGATGAAAAACTGACTGAACCCTGTCAGGGGAAATCTCTCTTCTCATGAAGTTTCTTTGAAGTCGTATACATGTATTAGGTAGACTAGAATTGGTTTTCTTTTTGAGAGGGATAGCAGACAAGCACTTCAATTGACTATAAGGGCAGTTCTAGGCCATCTTTTTCGAGTACTACTAAAGAACTAATCAAGATTACTTCTTTCTGTGGTTGGATACTAATTTTTTTAATATAATTTAATTTATTTATTTTTTATACAGCAGGTTCTTAATAGTTATCTATTTCATACATATTAGTATAGACATGTCAATCCCAATCTCCCATTTTATCCCACCACCACCCCCACCACACTTTCCCCCTTGGTGTCTATACGTTTGTTCTCTACATCTGTGTCTCTACTTCTGCCTTGCAAACCAGTTCATCTGTACCATTTTTCTAGATTCCACATATATGCATTAATATACAATATTTGTTTTTCTCTTTCTAACTAACTTCACTCTTTATGACAGTCTCTAGGTCCATCCACGTCTCTACAAATAACCCAATTTCATTCCTTTTTATGGCTGAGTAATACTCCATTGTATAAAGGAGATGTACCACCTCTCCTTTATCTGTTCATCTGTAGATGGGCATTTAGGTTGCTTCCATGACCTGGCTATTGTAAATAGTGCTGCAGTGAATACTGGGATGCATGTGTCTTTTTGAATTATGGTTTTCTCTGGGTATATGCCCAGTAGTGGGACTGCTGGGTCATATGGTAATTCTATTTTTAGTTTTTTAAGGAACCTCCATACTGTTCTCCATAGTAGCTGTATCAATTTACATTCCCACCAACAGTGCAAGAGGGTTCCCTTTTCTTCACACACTCTCCAGCACTTACTGGTTGTAGATTTTCTGATGATGCCCATTCTAACCAGTGTGAGGTGATAACTCATTGTAGTTTTGATTTGCATTTCTCTAATAATTAAGTGATGTTGAGCAGCTTTTCATGTTCCTCTTGGCCATTAATATGTCTTCTTTGGCAAGTTGTCTATTTAGGTCTTCTGCCCATTTTTTGATTGGGTTGTTTGTTTTTTTAATATTGAGCTGCATGAGCTGTTTATATATTTTGGAGATTAATCCTTTGTCCACTGATTCGTTTGCAAATATTTTCCCCCATTCTGAGGGTTGTCTTTTCGTCTTGTTTATGGTTCCTTTGCTATGCAAAAGCTTTGAAGTTTCATTAGGTCCCATTTGTTTATTTTTGTTTTTATTTCCATTACTATAGGAGGTGGGTCAAAAAAGATCTTGCTGTGATTTATGTCAAAGAGTGTTCTTCCTGTGTTTTCCTCTAAGAGTTTTACAGTGTCCGGTCTTACATTTAGGTCTTTTATTCATTTTGAGTTTATATTTGTGTATGGTGTTAGGGAGTGTTCTAATTTCATTCTTTTACATGTAGCTGTCCAGTTTTCCCAGCACCACTTATTGAAGAGACAGTCTTTTCTCCATTGTATATCTTTGCCTCCTTTGTCATAGGTTAGTTGACCATAGGTGCGTGGATTCATCTCTGGGCTTTCTATCTTGTTCCATTGATCTATATTTCTGTTTTTGTCCCAGTACCATATTGTCTTGATTACTGTAGCTTTGTAGTATAGTCTGAAGGCAGGGAGTCTGATTCCTCCAGCTCTGTTTTTTTCCCTCAAGATTGCTTGGGCTATTTGGGGTCTTTTGTGTCTCCATACAAATTTTAGGACTTTTTTGTTCTAGTTCTGTAAAAATTGCTGTTGGTAATTTGATAGGGATTGCACTGAATCTGTAGATTGCTTTGGGTAGTATCGTCATTTTCACAATATTGATTCTTCCACTCTGAGAACATGGTATATCTCTGCATCTGTTTGTGTCATCTTTGATTTCTTTCATCAGTGTCTTATAGTTTTCTGAGTACAGGTCTTTTATCTCCTTAGGTAAGTTTATTCATAGGTATTTTATTCTTTTTGTTTCAATGGTGAATGGGATAGTTTCCTTAATTTCTCTTTCTGACCTTTCATTGTTAGTGTATAGGAATGCAAGAGATTTCTGTGCATTAATTTTGTATCCTGCTACTTTACCAAATTCATTGATTAGCTCTAGTAGTTTTCTGGTGGCATCTTTAGGATTATCTATGTATAGTATCATGTCATCTGCAAACAGTGACAGTCTTACTTTCTCTTACAAATTTGTATTCCTTTTATTTCTTTTTTCTTCTCTGATTGCCATGGCTAGGACTTCCAAAACTATGTTGAATAATAGTGGTGAAAGTAGACATCCTTCTCTTGTTCCTGATCTTAGAGGAGATGCATTCAGTTTTTCATCATTGAGAATGATGTTTGTTGTGGGTTTGTCATATGTGGCCTTTATTATGTTGAGGTAGGTTCCCTCTGTGTCCACCTTCTGGAGAGTTTTTATCATAAATGGGTGTTGAATTTTGTCAAAAGCTTTTTCTGCATCTAATGAGATGATCGTGTGGTTTTTATTCTTCAATTTGTTAACATGGTGTATCACATTGATTGATTTGCATATACTGAAGAATCCATGATCAAGAACCACTTGATCATGGTGTATGATCCTTTTAATGTGCTCTTGGATACTGTTTGCTAGAATTTTGTTCAGGATTTTTGCATCTATATGCGTCAGTGATATTGGTCTGTAATTTTCTCTTTTTTGTAGTATCTCTGTATGGTTTTGGTATCAGGATGATTGTGGCTTCATAGAATGAGTTTGGAGTGTTCCTTCCTCTGCAATTTTTTTGAAGAATTTGAGAAGGATAGGTGTTAGCTCTTCTCTAAATGTTTGATGGAATTCACCTGAGAAGCCATCTGGTCCTGGACTTTTGTTTGTTGGAAGATTTTTAATCACAGTTTCAATTTCATTACTTGTGATTGGTCTGTTCATATTTTCTATTTCTTCCTGGTTCAGTCTTGGAAGGTTATGCCTTTCTAAAAATTTGTCCATTTCTTCCCGGTGGTCCATTTTATTGGCATAGAGTTGCTTGTAGTAGTCTCTTATGATGCTTTGTATTTCTGCATTGTCCGTTGTAACTTCTCCTTTTTAATTTCTAATTTTATTGATTTGAGCCCTCTCCTTCTTTTTCTTAATGAGTCTGGCTAATGGTTTATCAATTTTGTTTATCTTTTAAAGAACCAGCTTTTAGTTTTATTGATCTTTGCTATCATTTCCTTCATTTCTTTTTCATTTATTTCTGACCTGATCTTTATGATTTCTTTCCCTCTGCTAATTTTGGAGGGTTTTTGTTCTTCTTTCTCTAATTACTTTAAGTGTAAGATCAGCTTGTTTATTTGAGATTTTTCTTGTTTCTTGAGGTAGGATTCTATTGCTATAAACTTCCCTCTTAGAACTGCTTTTGCTGCATACCATAGGTTTTGGATCATCGTGTTTTCATCTTCATTTGTCTCTAGGTATTTTTTTATTTCCTCATTGATTTCTTCAGTGATCTCTTGGTTATTTAGTAACGTATTGTTTAGCCTCCATGTGTTTGTGTTTTTTACATTTTTTTCCCAGTAATTGATTTCTAATCTCATAGCGTTGTGGTCGGAAAAGATGATTGATATGATTTCAATTTTCTTAAATTTACTGAGGCTTGATTTGTGACCCAAGATATGATCTATCCTGGAGAATGTTCCATGTGCGCTTGAGAGGAAAGTGTAATCTGCTGTTTTGGGATGGAATGTCCTATAAATATCAATTAAATCTATCTGGTCTATTGTGTCATTTAAAGCTTGTTTTTCCTTATTAATTTTCTGTCTGGTTGATCTGTCTTTTGGTGTAAGTGAGGTGTTAAAGTCCCCCACTGTTATTGTGTTAATGTCAGTATCCTCTTTTATAGCTGTTAGCATTTGCCTTATGTATTGAGGTGCTCCTATGTTGGGTGCATATTTATTTATAATTGTTATATCTTCTTCTTGGATTGATCCCTTCATCATTATGTAGTGTCCTTCCTTGTCTCTTGTAACATTCTTTATTTTAAAGTATATTTTATCTGATACAAGTATTGCTACTCCAGCTTTGTTTGATTTCCATTTGCATGGAATATCTTTTTCCATCCCCTCACTTTCAGTCTGTATGTGTCCCTAGGTCTGAAGTGGGTCTCTTGTAGAGAACATATATATGGGTCTTGTTTTTGTATCCATTCAGCCAGTCTGTGTCTTTTGGTTGGAGCATTTAATCCATTCACATTTAAGGTAATTATCGATATTTATGTTCCTATTACCATTATCTTAATTGTTTTGGGTTTGTTTTCGTAGGTCCTTTTCTTCTCTTGTGTTTCCCACTTATAGAAGTTCCTTTAGCATTTGTTGTAGAGTTAGTTTGGTGGTGCTGAATTCTTTTAGCTTTTGCTTGTCTGTGAAGCTTTTGATTTCTCTGTAGAATCTGAATGAGATCCTTGCCGGCTAGAGTAATCTTGGTTGTAGGTTCTTCCCTTTCATCACTTTAAATATATCGTGCCACTCCCTCCTAGCTTGTAGAGTTTCTGCTGAGATATCAGCTGTTAACGTTATGGGAGTTCCCTTGTATGTTATTTGTCATTTTTCCCTTGTTGCTTTTAATAATTTTTCTTTGTCTTTAATTTTTGTCAGTTTGATTACTATGTGTCTTGGCATGTTTCTCCTTGCGTTTATCCTGCCTGGGCCTCTCTGTGCTTCCTGGACTTGGGTGGCTATTTCCTTTTTCCCATGTTAGGGAAGTTTTCAACTATCATCTCTTCAAATATTTTCTCTGGTCCTTTCTCTCTCTCTTCTCCTTCTGGGCCCCCTATAATGCGATTGTTTGTGTGTTTAATGTTGTCCCAGAGGTCTCTTAGGCTGTCTTCATTTCTTTTCATTCTTTTTTCTTATTGATTCCTTCTAGTGTATTTTTCATTTCAGTTATTTTATTGTTCATCTCTGTTTGTTTGTTCTTTAATTCTTCTAGGTCTTTGTTAAACATTTCTTCCATCTTCTCAATCTTTGCCTCCATTCTTTTACCAAGGTCCTGTATCATCTTCACTATCATTATTCTGAATTCTTTTTCTGGAAGGTTGCCTATCTCCACTTCATTTAGTTGTTTTTCTGGGGTTTTATCTTGTTTCTTCATCTGGTACATAGCCCTCTGCCTTTTCATTTTGTCTATCTTTCTGTGAATGTGGGTTTCATTCCACAGACTGCAGATTGTAGTTCTTATTGCTTCTGCTCTCTGACCTCTTGTGGATGAGGCTATCTAAGAGGCTTGTGCAAGCTTCCTGATGGGAGGTACTGGTGGTGGATAGAGCTGGCTCTTGCTCTGATGGGCAGAGCTCAGTAAAACCTCAGTCTGCTTGTCTGCTGATGGGTGGGGCTGGGTTACCTCCCTGTTGGTTGTTTGCCCTAAGGCGACCCAGCACTGGAGTCTACCCAGCTCTTTGGTGGGGCTAATGGCGGACTCTGGGAGGGCTCACGCCAAGGAGCCCTGGGAAACCTAGCTAGCAGCAATCCCTCTCTCCCTTTAACTCCCATAATGTCTTGTTTATACACCTCATAGTCTTTACCCCATCAGTGTGGCAGTCTAGTTATTTGTGTATGTGACTATTGCTCCTCTATGACGTTATAAACTCCTTGGGAACAGGGACTATTTCATACCCATACTGTATCCTTTGCAGTGCCCTATACATGGAAGACACTTATTTCTTCATTGATTGAAGGTATGAATGAACAAGTAAATGAAGAGTATTTGACGTTGAGACTATCATTCCCCTAAATTTAATAATGTTCAAAATAATTTCTCATGTATTTAGAGCTCTTTTAGCTTATAGTGTACTTCACAACTGCAATCCTATTTTATCCTTCTATTACCTATTAAGGAAACCAAGCTTCCTCTTATTTTTTTTTTTTTTTTTTTTGAGAAAACCTGAAAGGATTATGTTGACCTGGAGTCAACACTTTCTGATTAGTATAAGGATCCACAAGACTTCTACGATAGGTCAGTTCACACAAAGCTAGTGAATCCATTCACGTTTTAATTGAGCACATCAAAATACATTCTTGAAAAACATAGAAGGCTTTATAGGCCTCATGGTCATCACATGTTTAATGTTTAATGTTGAAGGTTACAGTTCAGGAATATTAGATAAGACCTTTGTTGTTAACATTTGAACATCTTAGGGAACTTTTTGTTCCTTCTCAGTGAACATACATGAGCCTGACCTTAAATAAGGCCTTTCCCCCAGTTCACTCTTCTCTTCACAGTGCTGTTTTTTCACAGAGCTCCTGTGGTCACAGACTGTTAATATTCCTGATCTTCTCTTCCTTATGGTACGAAAAAAGAATCTTTCATTCCAAGGCTTCTCATCACCTGTCAGTGGAACCTATGGGATCAAGACTAAATCAAATACGTTAGACTAGAAATTATTGTTTGTATATACCTTGTGATGTAGGAAAGGAGGGTATTAGGCTGTTTTAAAAATTAGAAATTTAAGGTTCCTTATTTGCCCGGATGACACAGTTTATAAATGTCAAAGTCAAAATTCATCCTTTTCTCTAACATAATATGCTGCTATTAGCAAATTACAGTAATAGTGACTGCAGTTTACTAAGTACCTATTATGTGCAAGGCAATTTTATAAACATTATCTCACTGTATTCTTACCATAAGAGATAGGCATAGGTATCCCTATTTCAGGAATCAGAGGAAATAAAAGAACTTGCCCAGGTAGAAAAGAACAGAGTCAGAATTCAAACTATTATGTCTGATTCTAGAACCTTTGCTTAAAGCAAATGAACCATCAGAGCAGTCTCTTTTAAAATTTATTTTATTGAAGTATAGTTGATTTACAGTGTTGTGTTAATTTCTGCAGTATGGCAAAGTGATTCAGTTATACACACACACACACACGTTCTTTTTCATATTCTTTTCCATTATGGATTATCACAGGATATTGAATATAATTCCCTGTGCTGCATAGTAGGACCCTGTTGTTTATTCATTCTATGTATAATAGTTTGCATTTGCTAATCTCAAACTCCCAGTCCATCCCTACCCCTCCTCCTCCTTGGCAACCACAAGTCTGTTCCAGCAGAGCAGTCTTAATGCAACATTTATATGGTAATTCTTAAAGCTAAATGTTTAGAACTGAACTTGGCTTCTCCCCTTAGCCTGTTCCCCTCCCACGTTTAGAACTGAACTTGACTTCTCCCCTTAGCCTGTTCCCCTCCCATCTTCCCCATCTCAGGCGTTAGTGCCTCCATCTGAGCAGCTCTCAAATCAAGAGTCTGGGTCATCCTTCATTTTCCCCCACCCCATTTATACCTAGCTCTTCCACAGGGTCCAACTCTCCTCCTTCCAGCCACGCTCCTTGTCTCCATCTTCACTTTCCCCGCACTTGTCCTCGCTGCTCACCCACATACACCACCCTCTCTCTCCCAGCCACCTCCCAGCTTGTGCCCATCTCCACTCTTTACTCCCTCTTCATTCAAATCCATGCTCATACAGAAGCCCGAGAGACCTTTACATAGCATGCATGGAATCGTGTCACTCTCATTCAATTGTCATCCACTAAATTTCAGATAAAATTAAACTCTATGCCATGCCTATGAATCCCTGCATGCTCTCCCCCATCTCAACTCTCCATGGTTTCCCAGAAGCTCTCTTCTCTGATTCCCAAGGCTCTTTTTTTTAGCTCCTCCCACATAACCAGGCTTCTATCCTCAGGGACTTTGCAAGTTCGGTTCCCTCTGCCAACACCTCCCCACCCTGCACATGAACAAACTCACATTCTTTACCCAGCTATTTTGTACATATCCTTTCATGTCACTGCCTCAGAGAAGACTTCCCTGACATGCTGTCTAAATTAGGTCTCCCTGTTTTATTTACCCAGGGAACTCTTACTTTTCCTTCACAGTAATTATCACCATTAAAATGCTAATTTGTTGGTGAGCTAATCTGCTGTCTCCTTCACTAAACTATAAGCACCATAAGGGCAGGGACAGGGACATTATATATTTTTTAACCACTGTATGAACAGTGTATGCCTGAAGCACAGAAAAGGTACACATTAAATATTTGTTGATGGAATGAAATGCAGACAGCTTAAAACCAGCACATCCACTTATTTCACTAAGTTGAGAGTAAATATTTACTCTTCTCTGAAGGACTCCAAAAGTAGTAGTAAAAGATGCAATAAAGCTTTAAGTAACCAATTTGTATTGCTATTCTGTTAATCTTATCCATTCTTTCCTCCCCTCTCTTCTCTCTCCTCTCCCCTCCCCTCACCACCCCCTTCCCTTCCTTTCCCTTCCCTTCAAGAAGCATTTCCTCTAGGTTATCAGTGAAAGCATCAGGGTACCTGAATCCCACAGAGCTACATGGAAGGGCTTTCCGTGAATCATTGGCCCATACCCACAGTTAATTTCTCACCCAAATTTTCATTAGTTATTTTCAGTGATTCCAGAACACCATAGCTCCAGAGTATAACAGTAAACATTCGTCTGGAGATCCAGACTTTTAGGGAATATACCAGACTCCCCCAAAGAAGGAGTACTGGTATACAAGCAACAAATTATTTCTCTCCAGTTCTTTGAAGATTGGGAAGTCCTGGGATCAGGGTACAAAGTGGCCTGTATCACCCTGTGTCCAGCCCTTCTATTTTAGAAGACCCTTGTTTTCACCAAGTAGTAAATATGAGTCTTCATGATAGAAGCCCCTAATATATGTCTTTTGAAAGGTGCCCTGCTGTGGTATCATGGCTGTTTGAAAGCTTGGTGTTCTGTAGGTCATTTGAGGACCCCCAGCTTCTCTTTTTTTTTTGTAATCCCTAGATCTTTTTTTAAATTGTTTTTTAATTGATTTATTTATTTATTTATTTTTGGCTGCATTGGGTCTTCGTTGCTGCACACGGGCTTTTCTCTAGTTGCGGCGAGGGGGGACTACTCTTTGTTGCAGTGCGTGGGCTTCTCATTGCGGTGGCTTCACTTGTTGCGGAGCAAGGGCTCTAGGCTCGCAGGCTCTAGAGCGCAGGCTCAGTAGTTGTGGCACACGGGCTTAGTTGCTCCTCGGCATGTGGGATCTTCCCGGACCAGGGCTCGAACCCATGTCCCCTGCATTGGCAGGCGGATTCTTAACCACTGTGCCACCAGGGAAGTCCCAGCTTTTCTTTAGTTACAGCTATTGCTGCTAATTGGGAGTGTAAATCAATTGTATTGTCCAACCCGTCATGTTCCAAACCATCCACAGAGGCCTCAGCCGTGTAGGCACTGGTACAAGGAAGATTCTCTTACACACTCAGGTGTGGTTTCAGGTAAACATCATAAATTTGCACCAGCAGAGTACTGAGACCTGACATTTTTAGCCCACTGAAGACTTTCATTCTGGCTTAAGTTTGTGCCTCTCAAGAGGTTAAAAAAAAAAACAAAAACTACTAAGTCACACACTCTCTCTCAGAGAGTAGGAAGGAGTAGCTATCATTAATTCATAAGAACTCAAGTAATATTTCAGCTGCACCCATGTAAAGTCCCACCAGGCTTTTTGCCTTATATACTTTGGTTCATCACTGTTGGTTGCCTGCTTCTTAGGACCCTCTGAAGTTTTGTTCCAGACTTAGATTATCTGAGATGTCTCATGTTGTGGAGACCTGCTGTGGGCGACTCTGGGACTCCCCACTTCTCAGAGGTGATATCCGTAACTTGAACACATCTTTTGAATTCCTTAAAAGACAATTTTGTGCTGCGTGGTACATTCACCAGTGGAATCGGCTTCACTTAAGCCTTGCTATCCAAACAGAATTATAGTACAAGCTTGACAGACTTTCCAGCAGAATTCTCACACTGGGGAAGGCATATGGGGTGTCTAAAACAAGTTTGAGGGTGGTCAGTCAAGCTGAAGATATCATTTGGCAGGAATATTAAATATCCCACCTGTGAAAAAATGAAAATTAGCTTAATTTTCATAATTTGTGTAGTTGAGAGCCTCCATGTGTAGATTTTTTTTTAGTACCTTGTCCAAGATATGGATTCATTAGCTATAGATTATAAAACTCAATCCATAGCAGTGTAGCTAATCTGAAATTGCAGAGAGAATAATATTCAAGTCATTTACAACACTTAAAACTAATTAAGTGGAACAATGCATGAAAATCTAACTAGCGATACACTCAAAGCTCTCTGGCTCCCTCATCCTGCCCTCCTTTCTCTTTCTGTTAGACGTTCTCTTGATGACAACATCACTGCATGTTACGTAGATGCAAACACTAAAAGTTTTGGAGGCATATAAATAATAATTTAATTTTTAAAAATTTTTATTGGAGTATAGTTGATTTACAAAGTTGTGTTAGTTTCTGCTGTTCAGCAAAGTGAATCAGTTATACATATATTACATATATTCACTCTTTTTTTTAGATTCTTTTCTCATATAGGCCATTACAGAGTATTGAGTAGCGTTCCCTGTGCTATACAGTAGGTCCTTATTAGTTATCTATTTTATATATAGTAGTGTGTATATGTCAGTCCCAATCTCCCAGTTTATCCCTACCACCCTTACCCCTGCTAACCATAAGTTTGTTTTCTGCATCCATGACTGTACTCCTGTTTTGTAAATAAGTTCATTTGTACCCTTTTTTAGATTCCACATATAAGCGATATCATATGATATTTGTCTTTCTGTGTCTGACTTACTTCACTCAGTATGACAATCTCAGGTCCATCCATATTGCTGCAAATGGCATTATTTTGTTCTTTTTTATGGCTGAGTAATATTGCATATACGTACCACATCTTCTTTATCTATTGCTCTGTTGATGGACACTTAGGTTGCTTCCATGCCCTGGCTGCTGTAAATAGTGCTGCAATGAACATTGGGGTGCATGTATCTTTTTGAATTATGGTTTTCTCAGGGTATATGCCCAGTAGTGGGATTGCTGGGTCGTATGGTAGTTCTATTTTTAGTTTTTTAGGGAACCTCCATACTGTTCTCCATAGTGGCTGTACCAATTTACATTCCCACCAACAGTGTAGGAGGGTTCCCTTATAATTTAATTTTTTGATTTAATAGTCCTTTCTCTAGTTTTCTCTGGCCAAGTAAAGAGAGTAATTTTTCACCATCAACGAGGAAATTAATTAAGCAGCATAGATAACGTCAGCATGTCCTGGGTTTAACCCAAGAAATAGTAGAGAAGGAGAGAACTAACAATTGGTGTGGTTCATTTCTGCCAAGAGTTGTACGAGGTACTTTATACATTTTATTAACTCTGTCATAGCAACTCAATAGTTAATACATTATTATCCTTATTTTTCATAAATGAAGTAATGTCTCAAAGACATTACAATAATTGCACCAAATAACACAGATAATATCATGTTAAACCTAGGCTCAACCTCACAGATCTGATATTGTACCCACAGAAGATTGAGTGTAATTATAGCCAGTCTATGAAGCAATAAATGTTTTAAGTATGGAGGAAAGTTTTGAAAGCAGCAGAAAAACTAATGGAATATGGCTTTGTTTTGTTCTAAACGTAAGATTCTGAAATTGAAATGTAAGTTTCAGTTTATATTCTTTCAAAAATAAAAGTTTTACAGGGACTATTTAAAAATAAAAGTGAAATCTTATTATTTAAAATATAATTGTTTTAGGTTCATTATTGAATAAAAGTTCATTATTGAACGCCCCATTAAAAATCCCAGAACATCAAATATTTAACATTAAGTACCTAAGAGTGTTCTGAGTATGAAGGAAGAAAGTGAGACACTGAATTAATTACGTACTGGTGTTTAATCATTCAGGCATTTTTATTGATTCAAATTATGGTAAAGTTACTCAGACTAAGGGAGTGAGGCATAATTTTCCAGGAATGCTCCTACTTCGTTTTTTTTTCATTTGAAACATATAGTGTTTATTTTTTTGTTTTGTTTTGTTTTTGGAATATAGTTGATTATATATATAGTGTTAGTTTCAGGTGCACAGCAAAGTGAATCAGTTATACATATACATATAGCCACTTTTTTTAATATTCATTTCCCATATAGGTCATTACAGAGTATGGAGTAGAGTTCCCTGTGCTATACAGTAGGTCCTTATTAGTTATCTGTCTTATATATAGTAGTGTATATATGTCAATCCCAGTCTCCCAATTTATCCCTCCCTTCCATCCCTCCTGGTAAACCATAGGTTCGTTTTCTACATCTGTGACTCTACTTCTGTTTTGTAAATAAGTTCATTTGTACCATTTTTTAGATTCCGCTCCTACTTCTTTTTTCTTTTCTCTCTTAATATCTCAAGTATACTCAGAGACATCTTCACAGATACCTGGGCACTACATCTGCAGCCCAGATTTCCATAGTGAAACAGAAGTGTTAGGATCTAGCTTGTCTTCCAAGTGAGGGGAGGAATAGATAGTCCAGGAAAAGGCCACAGGTGTACTCCCAAAGCAGGGTCTATGTTCACTTCTTAACGTAATAAAGATACCATGAATGATACAGCACCATCAGCAAAGTTGGGGTTCCATGATGAAGGGTTTAAAATGGAACAGTCTATTAGCTCTTGCCCTTTGGCAAAAACTGTCACCTTTCTTAATTCTACAGATATGTCCAGAATGTCCTTGGGCTCCCTTAAATCCTCAGTTTCCCACCAAAAAGAGTTGGCTCTACTTTCTGCTGTTTCTACTGGTTTAGAGAAGTTTTCTACTTTCATATTTTGAAGTATTTCAGGAGTTGTTTCAATTTCTGTTAGTGGGAGTATATCTTAGAGTGGCGTGAAGTGCTGTTTATCACTTTCAAATGCCTTCCCTTGTCAAGAAGCAGATGCCTACGGAAGATCCTATCTAATCCAATAGGTGAAAAGATGGTGTTCACAACATGTTTCTGAAGATGTGTAAGGGTCCTGGGAGACAATGTTCTTTAAAGTTGATAACACCACAGTAATTGAATCTCAGCATCTTTTGCTTGAACCACTATCTAATGCTGAAATTTCTTCAGAACTTTTCTTACCAAGCTCTATTTGAACACCTGTAATAACTGACATCTTCCTGCCGACCAAGCCTACAGCCCAAAGCAACAGCCCTGCACCTTCACTGCATGATGGAATCACCTGGAGGGTGTTTAAAATGCCCAGGCCCGGGACTTCCCTGGTGGTGCAGTGGTTGGGGGTCCGCCTGCCAATGCAGGGGGCAAGGGTTCGAGCCCTGGGCCGGGAGGATCCCGCGTGCGGCGGAGCAGCTAAGCCTGTGCGCCACAACTGCTGGGCCTGCGCTCTGGAGCCCGTGAGCCACAACTCTGAGCCCACATGCCACAACTGCTGAAGCCCGCACGCCTGGAGCCTGTGCTCCGAGGCAGGTGCGGGGGGGCACAGAGGTGAGAGGCCTGTGCGCCACGGTGAAGAATGGGCCTCACTTGCTGCAACTGGAGGAGGCCCACGTGCAGCAACGGGGACCCAACGCAGCCAAAAATAAATAAATAAAATAAAATAAATTAAAAAAAAAAAAATGCCCAGGCCCATCCCAGAGGGTTGTTGTGAGAAACAAAGCAAGATGAAATATGTGAAAGCACTTTGTAAACTGTAACTTACAGAAAAAATGTAAGGCACATCATCATGCATCCTGTTAAAAATAATTTCTAAATATTCACCCATCATTCTAACCTATCTAAACTTTTTAGATCCTGATTCTGACATTCAACTTATTTTCTATCCCTTCCAGCTATATGTCAAACTTTTCTATTTAAAATTTCATTTATGTCATGAATCATAAATGAGTATTATTGAGGACCTACAGAATTCAAGACACTGGACAGTGTGCCTAGTATTCTTAGCCAGTGGTCACATTCGCCCAAGTTGGGGGCCCTCTTAGTGCCCTTGTTCTGTTGATGCCCTTGTCAGGCTTTCTTTGCTTTTTCATTGGCAAGGGATTGGTGGTTTTAATACGTAGTAATCAAATAGTTTCTCTTTTTTTTATCTAACCATGTCTTTAGACCTGTACATTTGCCCCATGTTGGTTTTTTTTTAATATTGCATTTACCCCCTGTAAAAGCCCAAGGTCAGTCAGAAATATAGATGCTTTAAGTATTTCTAAGTATATTTTTGGCACCTTTTAAGTAAATTGGCTTTTAGGATGTCTGCATGGTTGGTATTCATTTGTCTTATTTCAGATCTGTTCCTAGAGAACTAAGGTACTTTCTTTTAATGTAACCATAAAGCTAAACCTAGCACAAGATGCCAGAGTCTGTGTCTTGCCATTAAGCCATTAACTCTTCCTGACTGAACGTTCCCTTCCAGTTTTGGGATGTTAAGAACCCTAAGTAGTAAGAATTCTTTTTCTGTCTGGCAGACACTTACTCCTACGTAAGTAGTTTCTCTGCCTCAGCACAACCTGATGGAGATTCATTCCATTTTCTGTGTGGATCACTTATCCAACTCAGAAAAACCTGACCCTGACTGTTTTTAGATGGAGGAGGAATCAGGCTTTCTGGAAAATGATGATATGGAATATGATGATTGTGCAGCAGTCATGTATATGCCAGATCTTTTTAATAACCAGGCTAAAGGATTTCTCACTTTGTGGCTAATATTTCTACTTTCTCATTGGTTATCAGTCACTTAAATGCCAGATTCATTTACACTTTTTACAGCAAGTAGGACATGAACCTTGTGAGTTTCCTGAAAGCTTGCTGCTAGTAGACAGAATTATGCCCTTTTTGTTAAGTCCTTGCATTGGTACTGACAATGGAAATGCACGCTTCCAGAGCTTGTGCAGTAAGGGACACACACAGCCTTATCTACGAAGTGTGCCCAGGTCACTCTGCCTGAGCTCAGAAATCTCTGTAAGGAATTGTGTGACCTGACTTTTCTCACCCACTCTTTTAAAAGTTTAAAAGCTCTTTATCATTTTTCTATGGGGGACAAGATTAGAGCCCTAGAAATTTTAATTGGAAGATTTTTATTAGTATTCTAAAAAACACATTTAAATATCTATAAAAACTGTCAGTCTATCGAATTTAATACTGAAACCCACCATGTAAATCCTAACAATTATTAATCGTTAGGATTAATTATTATAATTATTAATAATTAGGTTTATTAATAATCCTAATGATTATTTCATATGTTATTATTCCCTTAGCCAGGAGCCTCAACTCCCTCACTGATTTAGTTAATGGGTTCTAGTTTCCCCTGAAGTAAATACACAATAAAACATCACTCTACAAAGGGCCAAGGAAAACCAAGGCAGGCTTAAAGAATAATAACAAAACCAGAGAACTTATACTACAAGGTACCCAGATCTGTTAACAAGCTAAAGTAATTAAGACAGCATCATAAGAAGTACAGACCGATTAAGCAGTGGAACAGAGAAGAGAGTCTAGAAACAGAACTGTACATATATAGTCATCTAATTTATGACACAAGTGGCATTGCAATGCACTGAGGAAAAATGATCTTTTCAAAAAATGGCGATGGGTCAGCTATATCCATGTGGAGAAAACATATGGTGACCCTCCTTATCCCACACCATACATAGAAATCAATTCCAGATGGACTACTGATGTAAATGTGAAAATTAAATAGTAAATCCTGTAGAAAAAGCATAGGAGGACATCATCATGACTTTACAGTAAACGAACATTTCTTAAAGAGAACACAAAGTATAACCATTAAAAAAAAGAATAATTAAGAACTTCTCTTTATCAAAAGACACCTTTAACAGTCTGAAATAGTAAGCCATAGAGGGGGAAAATATATTTCCACACCACATATCCAATAAAGGACTCATATCAGAATATGTTTTTTTTTTTCAATTCCCAGAAAATAATAAGCCAGATAACCTAATAGAAAGTTGGGGGCAGGGAGATTTGAACAGACAGTTTGTAAAAAAAAGATATCCAAGTAGCCAATGAGCCATGAAAGATTGCTCAGCACCTTAGTTGCCAGGGAAATGCACATTGAAACCACAATGCAATACTACTACACACCCACCTAAATGGTTATGATGGAAAAGACTGACCACAGCAAGAGCTGACAAACTTGTGGAGCAACTGGAACTCTCATTCCCTGTTGGTGAGATGGTAAATTTATACAACTCTTTTGAAAAACTCTTTGACAGTATCTCCTTAAACTGAACATATTCATACCCTACAGCCCAACAATTCCACTTCTAGTTATGACTCCCACAGGAATGCATACCTGTGTTCACCAAAAGACATACTAGAATGTTCCTAGGAGCAATATTTGTATTAGCTCCAAACCAGAAAAAAACCTAAATGGTAAAATGAATAAATCATGGCTTATTTATACAATGGAATATTGTTTAGCAATGAGAAGGAATGATCTAAAAATGATCCCCAACAATATGCATGAGTCTCAGAAACATAATATTAAGCAAAAGAAGCCAGATACAGAAGAATACAGGCAGAGTCTTTTTTACAAGTACAAAAGTAAGCAATACTAACCTAGGCTGCTAGATGTTAAGATGGTGGTTACCTGTGTGTCAGGGGAGTGATTTAAAGGAGCATGTGGTGTGGGAATTCTTTGATGCTGGTATTGTTCTATTTCTAGGTCTGGGTATGGTTACATAGATCAGGATATGAAAACCTATCAAGCTCCAACCTTAGGATTTATGCATTGCTCCATATGTTTGTTATACTTCAGTAAGAATTTTAAAAACACTATAAGCTAATACTCAGGGTACAAAAGAAAAATCAGTCCTGTAAAATGGAGGTGGCAATGTCAAAATATTCCAAAGTTAATAAAATTACTAGGTTGAGGCTGCTGCAGAGAAAGACAGTTAATCACCAGTCATGCTTTAGCTAAACTCAAGGTGACATGGGGTGTGTTATTTAATTTCACTTGCATTGTTTGAACTCTTCTTATGATATAGTAACTGTTCAACTTGACCCCTTTAACTCCCCAAGAAAAACTTAGGATTTCAGATAAAGCTCATTGGAATATGGAAGTTACATTTTTTGTTGTATGGGAATATTCTCCAAGTAGTGTATTGCAATAGACAAAAATAAGTCAGCAATTTTTTAAAGTTAAAAAAAATTTTATTAGAGTCTAACTCATCTGAAAAGGGTTGAAATTATTAGTAGCATTATTCGAATAGGATGTCACTGATAAAAATACTTTTAACTAATGGGTAAGTTGAAAAGCCCCCAAAGGTACTTTTTATCTACGGGAAGGTACAGCAGGCAAAGCTGCTGTTACCAAGCACACTCTTTTGCCTCCCCTGTGAGGTTCTAATCAAGCCTCGTGCTCTGATTGAAATGCAGGGCTCAAAGTGGGAAAACTGATTAACAAAATAAAAAACCTAAAGTGTTTCCCATGCAAACAGTCATCAGCGCATCTTATGTAATTATGTAGCCCATAAATCAACACAGCGTGCAAGGACTTCAGTCAGAGTGTAAATATCTTAATGACTGAGACATCTTTAACCATGAATAATTTATATCTGCATGATCCATTTTTCTCAGCCATACTTCACTTCAGCAGAGTAAACTAATCTTCTGTCGGCGGATGGGCTCTGCATTATTTCTTCCTGATTTTTCTTCTGTTTGTTTTTCTCATTTTGACACAGTCCATTTTTTTCTCTTGCACTTTCTTAAATAAGGGTTCTGCATTCATCCACCCTGTCTGCTTGCTTTTCTTTTTCCTATGCATCTTATTAGACATCTTGGAATAAAGCCAGAGATTTTGGACTCCGGCTTTTCATAAGGCCCTCTGTGGATGGAATTGGTTGGCAGCTAGGGAAATAGGCTTAATACCACAAGGCAGTATGAGCTTCCTGATGTTGCTGTGTGGAAACATTTATTATGGAAGGCAATTGCCAGAAAAGGCTAATGATCAATTAAACGTGAGCATTTGTAGATCCCCTTCTGTGATGCGGAGAGTAACGGCCACATGGTAATGCTGGAACGCAGTACTTGCTAAAATTGTTTGTTTTCCTAGAGCGCATTAAAATAAAGGCAGCTGAGAAGCATTCAGTTTAAATTCTCTCATCTAAGAAGCTCATCCGAGCATCCCAGCTCACCACGCTCAGCCTCCTCTGACCCCCATAGGTCTCATATCACTGCCATTCCCTTGACATGTGCCATAGATACTTGGTAATAATAATTGCGCTGGCGATCCGGTGGTTAAGACTCCGCGCTTCCACTGCTGGGGACGCGGGTTCGATCTCTGGTCGGGGAACTAAGATATCCGCCTGCTGAGCGGCACGGCCAAAAAAACAAAAAACAAAACAAAATAAAAATAATTGCCTTTCCCTAGACAGCCCTACGGACAGGGAGCTTGAGTCACCTTCTGTGGATGATGACATATTTGACATACTTTTTGACATACTTGAGTAATCTTCCTAGAAAGCTGGAAATCATATCCCATTAGATAACCCAATATTTTTATAAGCACTTTGACCCTACTGTATTAAAGATTTCAAAGGGGGTGGGGGGATTGCAAACATTACGTGTCCTGCAGTTTTTTTAAAAAAGTAACTAGACACTTCATGAGGTTCAACAGAATAAATTTCCATAGTGGAATCCAAGAGTTGTGTCCCATCCCCCTGCCTTTTCGGCAAGGGAACCCAAGGAGTTATGAGAAGGAAGGGATAATACATTTTCATCTTTGAGTCCCCAGTACCTTCTGAGGTTCCTGGAATATAGTTAGCACTCAATAAATGTATTTTAAAATTTATGTTGTTGGGACTTCCCTGGTGGTGCAATGGTTAAGAATTCGCCTGCCAGTGCAGGGGACACGGGTTCGAGCCCTGGTCAGGGAAGATCCCACACGCCGCAGAGCAACTAAGCCCGTGCGCCACAACTACTGAGCCTGTGCTCTAGAGCCTATGAGCCACAACTTCTGAAGCCTGAGCGCCACAACTACTGAAGCCCGTGTGCCTAGAGCCCATGCTCTGCAACAAGAGAAGCCAACGCAATGAGAAGCCTGCACACCGCAATGAAGAGTGGTGGTGCCACTGCAATGAGAAGCTCGCCGCAAGTAGAGAAAGCTCGTGTGCAGCAACAAAAACCCAACGCAGCCATAAATAAATAAATAAATTTATTAAAAAAAAATTCATGTTGTTGCAGGAATGATGACTTAGCCTGCAGACTTAGAACGCCCAGTGTGCAGGAATGTGAGATGGGTGATCTTCTATCCTGGCAAGAATCTAGTTAGGCTTCTCCAGCCTCCTGGCCAAAGCATTTGGACTTGGTCTCAGTCATATATATAAAATGCCAACAGAGCAGGGTCTCCTCACAGAGGACCTTCTTGAATTATCTAACATCCAGCTTCTGCTGGAAACCTAAGTAAGGGAAAAGATTGCTATCTAGGAAGATCCCCAGAGAGACATCCAGTCTGTCTACCCAGGGATCTGTCTTTAGATCAAGTTGACCATCACATTAGCTTGTCGCATTTAGAGACACCAGCATTGATTTGCTTTTTAATCTTATGCCTCAACTTTGATCAAAGAGTAGTCATTATGAAAATGCACTGAGGGCATTACCCATTATATCAGTTTGCACCATCTGTATACAAAACTCCATGGGAGAGGTAGCTCTTAGAGCTCCCTGCTACAAGGAAATTTCCACTGTAGGGATGAGAAGACTTCCTCTTCTCCAACAGTGAGAACTGCATAATTGACAATGTTCCTGTAACCGTTGTAGTTTCCAGGAAGTATAGTCATATTTTTTTAATTGTAACAGAATTCACATAACATATAATTAACCACTTTAAAGTATAAAATTCAGTAGCATTTAGTACATTCACAATGTTGTGCTACCATAAGCTCTGCCTGGTTCTAAAACTGAAGCAGTCACTCTTTATTCCCCTCTGCCCCCAACCCCTGGCAACTACTAATCTACTCTCTGTCTCTGTGGATTTACCTATAATTTAGAGTCATTTTTGCAATTCAGTCAAAGCATCTCTATTAACCCTTATAGGCAAGCATTCGTAGGTCTTTTTATTCTTCCTGATTGCTTCTTTATATTACATATTTTGTTTAAAGCAAGCAGCCTCCAGACTTTTGTGGAAAGAAGTTGAGTGGAGATATGTACAAATAAGGATATCCTCCTTCTTACCTCCAGAACTGCTCACGACCCTTCTCCATGCTACTCTGCACTATGACCTGTGTGGCCTGCATTATGGGCTCCCATGTCCTCTGGCTCCAGTTGGGTTTAGCTAAGAGGGAATCGTGGCCAGAGATCAGAGGGAGGGAGGACAGTGAGGTCCAGTGTATTCCCTGGCTTCACCCTGTGGATTCACTGGGGATGGCTGCATCCTTTGGCTGAAGGTCCCAGCTCCTGTCAGCTAGCCCTCTCCATACAGTCCTTTCTGAATCCTGGTTTCGCTAACAGCTCTATCCTTTGCCTTTTTGGGCCTAGTGCAGTATGGTGCCCTGTTGCTTCTAACCCCAGAGTATTGCATTATCCCTTGTGGTTTCCCTATAACCTGCCCACACATTTCTAAATAAGTGAGTCCCCTACATACGAACGAGTTCCATTCCAAGAGCGCGTTCATTAGTCCAATTTGTTCATAAGTCCAACAAAGTTAGCCTAGGTACCCAACTAACACAATCAGCTATATACCGCTGCTTTTACGCTTGCTTCCAGACATCCTGGGCCTGAAATAAAGTTACTGTCCTACTGTACTCTATACAGTACTGTACAGTAAAGTACACAAAAGCACAACCACTTGTAGAGGATGCACGCATGTGACAGTGTACACCAGACATGTGAACTAACTTACGTGATTAGGCATGCAAAGGCACATCGCATCTTTGAAAGTTCGCAACTTGGAGGTTCATATGTAAGGGACTTACTGTAGTTCCTTCATTAAAATCTCATCAAATTATCCTAATTTGAGTATATCATCTGTTCTTTGCTAGGACCTTGACTTAGTAAGCTTATGCTACTCCATGTTTCTGTTCAGCTGTCAGTCAACGTGATTTGCTCAGAGCCCTCTGCATACCATCTGGTCTGGCAGATTCTCCAATGGGCAGACAGTGTCCTTTCCCAGGCATCCAGAGCATTCACATCTCTTCATGCTGTTAGCGTACAGAACCTTTGTTCAATCTCTGAGTGATGCCAGTCTCTTTCAAGAGCTCATAATCCTGGAAGTAGCTTATTTACTTGACCATTTCCAACTATTACAACACCCACTTATAGAAGGGAAATGACCAATGAGTTCAAGTTCCATCTGGAAGAAGGTGGGTTACCTTTCGTGGAATGGATTGTTCCCTAGTGATTTTGCCATCAGATAAACTCAAACACTTCTCAGTCTGGTATTATGAGGCATTGGATAGAATTCGTTATGCAGGCTTAGAATTTAGACAAAGGAAAACTATCCCTCATCATCAACATCATCTGGGTATGCATGTGCACCCTGTTACAAGAACAGCCATTCAAAGGGTTTAAACATGGGGTTAACATGATTTCAACTACACTAGGAACTCTTAAGCATAACAATATGACTTAAATGTCTGCATCATCACTACTGTTAGCATAACACCTTGAATAAAATAATAGGTCTTCATTCATTCCATCAACAAATAACATTGAGCACCTGCTGTGTACACAGATGCTATGTAGACAATATGGAGAGTCACAGTCATGAGCAGGATGTACACAGTCCCTACAGCATGGAGTTTACATTATTAATCAAAGAACAATTAATTAAAGAGGTAATTGAACAACTAATTGTTGAATTACGTTTATTAGAAGTGCTGTGAAGGGAAAGCACAGGGTTCTGTTAAAGCATATAGCAGACAGGTTGACGTGGTTTGCAGGGCAGGGCAGGAATCCCTGCAGAAGTGACATTTGAGCAGAGAGCAGCATTGAAGGAGGGACCAGGGGAGAGTTGGAACATTCCAGGTAGACAGAACAGTGTATATAAGGGGCCAGAGGCAGGAAGGCACACAGTGTTTTTGAAGAATTGAAAGAGGAGTAGGAAGCTGGGGCAGAGAGATCAAGGGCAGAATGCTAGTAAAGGAAATTGGTGAGGTAAGCAGGAGCCAGATCATGTAGGTCCTTGAAGACTCCGATAATACATTTTACCCTGTTACAAGAACAGCTGTTAAAAGGTCTTAAGCATGGGGTTAACATGATGAGATCTGCACTTTTAAAAAATTGGATCTGGATTGGGGAAGTTGGGAGCCGTGAGAAGATGAGGGATATATCAGTTGATGGAAGCTTGGACTAAAATGGTGATGATGGATTTGGAAAGAAAGAATGAAATTGAGAACTCTTTAGAAATTAGAACCAAGAGGAATTTGTGAGAGTGAGGGAGAAGATGGAGTTGGGGATGACTCCTGGGTTTCTGGTTTGCCTGATAGAATTAAGCGTGAGCCATTCACTAGGAGGAGACATGGAGAAGAATCAGTGAAGTGGGGTGGCCTCACCATTCACTTTGGACATGTTGTGTTTGATAGGCTTATGAGACATTCAGGAATTGTGCAAGGCAGCAGTGAAGGATGTGTGCTGGACACATGCATTTGAGAGTGCACATGGTGAGGTGAAACTCTGGGCTGCTAAGGAGAGAGAACAGAGGACTGAGCTCATACGCTGTAAGCTCTTGTCAACAATCCCTGATCAGCTTTACATGAGATAAGCGCCGCCTTTTCCTCATCATTTTTTTCTGCATAAGTTAGGACCTCATTATGACACAGTCTTGTTAGAAAGTTAAAGTTGTGCCCTAGAAAGTTCTTAATGCGAATGCTTCATATTATGGGATGAATGTACGAGGGAGGGTGGGGGACCATCCCTCAAGCTCAGCCTTTAAAGGATGTTAGTGTTGTCATCAAAATATTTAAAGGTCTGAGGTTTTTCATCCCATCTTTTTATATATATATATAAATTTATTTATTTATTTATTTTTGGCTGTGTTGGGTCTTCATTGCTGCGCTCAGGCTTTCTCTAGTTGCGGCGAGTGGGGGCTACTCTTTGTTGCAGTGCACTGGCTTCTCACTGCGGTGGCTTCTTCTTTGTTGTGGGGCACAGGCTCTAGGCATGCGAGCTTCAGTAGTTGTGGCATGTGGGCTCAGTAGTTGAGGCTCGCGGGCTCTAGAGCGCAGGCTCAGTAGTTGTGGTGCACAGGCTTAGTTGCTCCGTGGCATGTGGCATCATCCTGGACCAGGGCTCGAACCCATGTCCCCTGCATTAGCAGGTGGATTCTCAACCACTGCACCACCAGGGAAGACCCTGCATCCCATTTTGATAAACATTAATTGTCTAGAATCACCTTTATATCTAGCAGCTCCCCTCTTCTACCCATTCGTAGGATACTGGAATTTAAATTCAGCTATTGTGTATTTTCATAAAGTTTATTAACCTTCTCTAATTTTCCAATTCCCGCTAGGCTCTTCCTTACTGACATTGCTAGTTCTTTGCAGAGTCATAGATTATCAGAGTTAGAGATCTTTTATTGAAGTCCCCTAATTTTACAGATTAAGAAGATGAGGTCCAGGGGAGATGATGGCTTGGGCCACATGGTAAGTTGGTGGCATAGCCAGGACCACCCTCCAGACCTCCAGATCTGAGCCCAGCTTAGAATCACACTGTGTCTTCTCTTAACCATGAGTTTACATTTCTCTTTTCAGAGTTCTGAAGCTTTCCACTTTAAATTTTAAAAGAAACTCATTAATTGCACGTTAGGCTCCCCCAAATGTAAATGTTGCATTTGTTGTTCCTTCAAAGCTTTCATGGGGAAAGTACTGCTTAAAGAGAGACTGTTATTCTAGTTTCCATTCCAGAGGTGCACCAGAGCAGCTATGAGTACACTCTCTCTCTCCCTCTAAATTAATGGTGGCAGAAAATATGATACCCTTTTTCTATGCTTCTTAATGTTCCTGTTCCTATCATTTCTTTGTATAAGAAAAAATTTAATATTCTTCACTATAACTGGAACATTAGAACCAAACATAAGAATGTAATTTTTAATACCTTGACAAATATATAGGCCAGGAAAAAAGAATAGCAATGTAAGAGTTTATATTTAAACAACTTTCACATATGCCGATAACCTCTTTATAAACTCTGATCTTTAATCCTGATGTAATGCTTTTAAGAAACATGAAAACCTAGTGTGTGTACTGGGTGATGGTTGATGGTGGCTTTATAAAATTTACATCTGCAAACAACTATAAATAGCTGCTTCTTAGAATAAAAGTTCAAGAAAGGTATGTTGGAGGCATAAACTCAAGTGAAAAGGTCTGTCACAGTACAGATTCAGCTGGCAACAAAAACTCAAACTTACGCTACTAGCTTAAATGTGGTAGAAGTTTATTTCTTGGGAGAGCAAGCAATCTCTGGAGATACAGTTTCAGGAATCTAAGCATCCCCCAAGTGCCATGCCCTTGTCTGCCTGGTGGGAGATGGCTCACCAGTTCTGGGCCCACAGTGCAACATCAAGAAGGGGAAAACGAGGTAGGGGAGGGCACAGACATTCTTTTTAAGAATGTGTCACATCTCACTTCTACTCACTTCCCATTGGCTGGAACTTAGTCACATGGCTGCACCTCACTGCAGAGGACGCTGGGAAATGTTGTCCTTAGCTGGGCAACCATTCGCTCAGCTAAAACTCAGAAAGCTTATTACTAAGAAAGAAGGAAAGATGGGATGCCAAGGAACAACTCTATTTCTGTCATTTGTAAGAGGTTAAGTTATAAGTAACAAAAAACTTTCTTACTTTCATCTGTTAAGCCCAATAAATTTATCTTTAGACAGAAAACCATGTGGAAGAATACATGTGATTGTCACCTCACAAACCTGTCTATTAAAAATCCAACAAGTCTATGAGAAATGATTTGGGAAATTAGTCCTTCTAAAATTAGTCCTAAAGTTCTATAAAAATAATGTGAGAAAAGGCCCCACTAGGCCAGAGCTCATATGAGGTTCAACCTGAACAGGAGAAGACATTGCAAGGGAGCAAACTCCAGAAAGAGGAGGACAATAGACCTCTGGGGATGGAGCTATAGGCATCAGATTATGTGCACTTGGCTTAGCAGCAGAACTTTGACTGTTAGAGTTGAAAGGGGGGAAGAACCAGCTACCCTTGTGATGGAAGGACAGCTCACACAGGGGCTGGAAAGCCAGCTCACACAGGGACTACAAGGACTGACCAGAATTCTTCACTAGGAGGTGCCAGTGGGACAGATGACATGCAAACCACTGTTGCAGATAGGCCTGGGACCACTCACTATAAACTCCAAGGTGAGAGTAAAGCAGGACCCTGGGCTGCACATGACCAAGGGAAGCACTGGAGAGAAACAAAGCAGGAAACGAGGGAGAAGGAAGAGAAGCCAGATGATGTCAATGGCCTGAGATCAGGGTGTTGACACAGCAGGGTGAGCAGGACCAGAGGGTTAGGTTTATGGGAAAATTATAGCCATAACACCCCAGAGTCAAAAAATCCTCTTAGTGGACTAAGACCTTTGGCTCCTCCCAGTTTTTATTAATGGGACTCTGCCCTGAAATTGACAGGAAGAGGAACAGGCCTTTTAACCGTTTTTAGGACTAAATATTACCAATCATTTAAGAAACATAGTGCATACAATAATCCTTAGCCCTGGAATATGAATGCGGTTGGCATGACTGTTCTCATCTTTACGTTATTTAAGAAAAATCTTGCTTCATCTGGGACTGAAGATGGCTCTCTCCCAGGGGACTTTTAGCTTCAGGAGTCAGTGCATATTGCCTGAGCTTCAGCGATAGGAATACAGATTTCCTAGTTCACCATATCTGAGTGGTGGCTTGGTGATAAAGATGTACTTGCAGGAAGACAAAGTGGTATTAATGAAGTCTCAAACACCAGAGCAGTAGAAAGTCATAAAAATACTACCTAGAGGACCTTCAAGATGGCAGAGGAGTAAGACATGGAGATCACCTTCCTCCCCACAAATACATCAGAAATACATCTACATGTGGAACAACTCCTACAGAACACCTACTGAACGCTGGCAGAAGACCTCAGACTTCCCAAAAGGCAGGAAACTCCCCACATACCTAGGTAGAGCAGAAGAAAAGGAAAAACAGAGACAAAAGAATAGGGACGGGACCTGCCCCTCTGGGAGGGAGCTGTGAAGGAGGAAAAGTTTCCACACACTAGGAAGCCCCTTCACTGGTGGAGACAGGGGGTGGGCGGGGGGGAAGCTTCGGAGCCACGGAGGAGAGCGCAGCAACAGGGGTGCAGAGGGCAAAGCAGAGAGATTCCCGCACAGAGGATCGCTGCCGACCAGCACTCACCAGCCCGGGAGGCTTGTCTGCTCCCCGCCGGGGCGGGCGGGGCTGGGAGCTGAGGCTCAGGCTTCAGAGGTCAGACCCCAGGGAGAGGACTGGGGTTGGCTGCGTGAACACAGCCTGAAGGGGGCTAAGTGCACCACAGCTAGCCAGGAGTGAGTCTGGGAAAAAGTCTGGACCTGCCTAAGAGGCAAGAGACCATTGTTTTGAGGTGCCTGAGGAGAGGAGATTCAGAGCACCGCCTAAATGAGCTCCAGAGACGGGCGCGAGGCGCGGCTATCAGCATGGACCCCAGAGACGGGCATGAGACTCTAAGGCTGCTGCTGCTGCCACCAAGAAGCCTGTGTGCAAGCACAGGTCACTATGCACACCTCCCCTCCCAGGAGCCTGTGCAACCCGCCACTGCCAGGGTCCCGGGATCCAGGGACAACTTCCCCGAGAGAACGCACGGCACACCTCAGGCTGTTGCAACGTCACGCCGGCCTCTGCTGCCTCCGGCTCGCCCTGCATAGCATACCCCTCCCACCCCCCAGCCTGAGTGAGCCAGAGCCCCCTAATCAGCTGCTCCTTTAACCCCATCCTGTCTGGGCAGGAACAGATGCTCTCAGGCAACCTGCATGCAGAGGCGGGGCCAAATCCAAAGCTGAACCCCAGGAGCTGTGCGGACAAAGAAGAGAAAGGGAAATCTCTCCCAGCAGCCTCAGGAGCGGCAGATTAAACCTCCACAATCAACTTGATGTACCCTGCATCTCTGGAATACTTGAATAGACAACGAATCATCCCAAAACTGAGGCAGTGGACTTTGGGAACAACTGTAGACTTGGGGTTTGCTTTCTGCATCTAATTTGTTTCTAGTTTTATGTTTATCTTAGTTTAGTATTTAGAGCTTATTATCATTGGTAGATTTGTTTCTTGATTTGGTTGCTCTCTTCCTTTTTATTTATATATATTTTTTATTTTTCCTTTTTCTCTTTTTGTGACTGTGTATGTGTATGCTTCTTTGTGTGATTTTGTCTGTGTAGGTTTGCTTTTGCCATGGTTTTACCACTTGTTATCATTGGTGGATTTGTTTATTGGTTTGGTTACTCTCTTCCTTTTTATTTTTTAAATCACTTTTTAATATTTTTTATTTTAATAATTTTTTAATGTATTTTTTTCTTTCTTTCTTTTTTTCATTTTTCCCTTTCTTCTGAGCCGTGTGGCTGACAGGATCTTGATGCTCCAGCCAGGTGTCAGGCCTGAGCCTGAGGTGGGAGAGCCGAGATCAGGACTTTGGTCCACCAGGGACCTCCCGGCCTCTCGTAATATCAATCAGCGAGAGCTCTCCCAGAGATCTCCGTCTCAGTGCTAAGACCCAGCTCCACTCAACGACCAGCAAGCTCCAGTGCTGGACACCCCATGCCAGACAACTAGCAAGACAGGAACACAACCCCACCCATTAGCAGAGAGGCTGCTTAAAATCATACTAAGTTCACAGACATCCCAAAACACACCACTGGCCGCGGTCCTGCCCACCAAAAGACAACATCCAGCCTCATCCACCAGAACACAGGCACCAGTCCCCTCCACCAGGAAGCCTACACAACCCACTGAACCAACCTTAGCCACTGGGGACAGACACCAAAAACAACGGGAAGTACGAACCTGCAGCCTGTGAAAAGGAGACCCCAAACACAGTAAGTTAAGCAAAATGAGAAGACAGAGAAATACACAGCAGATGAAGGAGCAAAGTAAAAACCCACCAGACCAAACAAATGAAGAGGAAATAGGCAGTCTACCTGAAAAAGAATTCAGAGTGATGATGGTAAAGATGATCCAAAATCTTGGAAATAGAATGGAGAAAATACAAGAAACATTTAACAAGGACCTAGAAAAACTAAAGAGCAAACAAAGAATGATGAACAACACAATAAATGAAATTAAAAATTATCTGGAAGGAATCAATAGCAGAATAACTGAGGCAGAAGAATGGATAAGTGACCTGGAAGATAAAATAGTGGAAATAACTACTGCAGAGCAGAATAAAGAAAAAAGAATGAAAAGAATTGAGGACAGTCTCAGAGACCCCTGGGACAACATTAAACGCACCAACATTCAAATTATAGGGGTCCCAGAAGAAGAAGAGAAAAAAAAAGGGACTGAGAAAATATTTGAAGAGGTTATAGTTGAAAACTTCCCTCATAAGGGAAAGGAAATAGTCAATCAAGTCCAGGAAGCGCAGAGAGTCCCATACAGGATAAATCCAAGGAGAAACACGCCAAGACACATATTAATCAAATGATCAAAAATTAAATACAAAGAAAAAATAGTAAAGGCAGCAAGGGAAAAGCAACAAATAACATACAAGGGAATCCCCATAAGGTTAACAGCTGATCTTTCAGCAAAAACTCTGCAAGCCAGAAGGGTGAGGCAGGACATATTGAAAGTGATGAAACGTAAAAACCTACAACAAAGATTACTCTACCCAGCAAGGATCTCATTCAGGTTCGATGGAGAAATTAAAACCTTTACAGACAAGCAAAAGCTAAGAGAATTCAGCAGCACCAAACCAGCTTTACAACAAATGCTAAAGGAACTTCTCTAGGCAGGAAACACAAGACAAGCAAAAGACCTACAATAACAAACCCAAAACAATTAAGAAAATGGTAATAGGAACATACATATCGATAATTACCTTCAATGTAAATGGATTAAATGCTCCAACTAAATGACATAGACTGGCTGAATGGATACAAAAACAAGACCCATATATATGCTGTCTACAAGAAACCCACTTCAGACCTAGAGACACATAAAGACTGAAACTGAGGGGATGGAAAAAGATATTCCATGCAAATGGAAATCAAAAGAAAGCTGCAGTAGCAATTCTCATATCAGAAAAAAGGACTTTAAAATACAGACTATTACAAGAGACAAAGAAGGACACTACATAATGATCAAGGGATCAGTCCAAGAAGAAGATATAACAATTGTAAATATTTATGCACCCAACACAGGATCACCTCAATACATAAGGCAAATGCTAACAGCCGTAAAAGGGGAAATTGACAGTAACACAATAATAGTAGGGGAAAAAAAAAATAGTAGGGGACTTTTACACCCCACTTTCACCAATGGACAGATATCTAAAATGAAAATAAACAAGGAAACAGAAGCCTAAAAAGACACATTAAACAGGATGGACTTCATTGATATTTATAGGACATTCCATCCAAAAACAATAGAATACACTTTCTTCTCAAGTGCTCATGGAACATTTTCCAGGATAGACCATATCTTGGGTCACAAATCAAGCCTTGGTAAATTTAAGAAAATTGAAATCGTATCAAGTATCTTTTCTGACCACAACGTTATAAGACTAGAAATCAAAAAATCCCTAGAAACAAATGACAATGAAAACACAACGACCCAAAACCTATGGAATGCAGCAAAAGCAGTTCTAAGAGGGAAGTTTACAGCAATACAATCCTACCTCAAGAAACAAGAAACATCTCAAATAAACAACCTAACCTTACACCTAAAGCAATTAGAGAAAGAAGAACAAAAAAAATCCAAGGTTAGCAGAAGGAAAGAAATCATAAAGATCAGATCAGAAATAAATGGAAAAGAAATGAAGGAAATGATAGCAAAGATCAATAAAACTAAAAGCTGGTTCTTTGAGAAGATAAACATAATTGATAAACCATTAGCCAGACTCATCAAGAAAAAAGGGAAAAGACACAAATCCATAGAATTAGAAATGAATAAGGAGAAGTAACAACTGACACTGCAGAAATACAAAGGATCATGAGAGATTACTACAAGCAACTATATGCCAATAAAATGGACAACCTGGAAGAAATGGACAAATTCTTAGAAAAGAACAACCTTCTGAGACTGAACCAGGAAGAAATAGGAAATGTAAACAGACCAATCACAAGCACTGAAATTGAAATTGTGATTAAAAATCTTCCAACAAACAAAAGCCCAGCACCAGGTGGCTTCACAGGCGAATTCTATCAAATATTTAGAAAAGAGCTAACACCTATCCTTCTCAAAATCTTCCAAAATATAACAGAGGGAGGAACACTCCCAAACTCATTCTATGAGGCCACCATCACCCTGATACCAAAACCAAAGATGTCACAAAAAAAAGAAAACTACAGGTCAATATCACTGATGAACATAGATGCAAAAATCCTCAACAAAATACTAGCAAACAGTATCCAACAGCCCATTAAAAAGATCATACACCATGATCAAGTGGGATTTATCCCAGGAATGTAATGATTCTTCAATATACGCAAATCAATCAATGTGATACACCATATTAACAAATTGAAGGATAAAAACCATATGATCATCTCAATAGATGCAGAAAAACCTTTTGAAAAAAGTCAACACCATTTATGATAAAAACCCTCCAGAAAGTAGGCATAGAGGGAACCTACCTCAACATAATAAAGGCCATATATGACAAACCCACAGCCAACATCGTTCTCAGTGGTGAAAAACTGAAACCATTTTCACTAAGATCAGGAACAAAACAAGGTTGCCCACTCTCACCGCTATTTTTCAACACAGTTTTGGAAGTTTTGGCCACAGTAATCAGAGAAGAAAAAGAAGTAAAAGGAATCCAAATAGGAAAAGAAGAAGTAAAACTGTCACCTTTTGCAGATGGCGTGATACTAAACATAGAGAATCCTAAAGATGCTACCAGAAAACTACTAGAGCTAATCAATGAATTTGGTAAAGTAGCAGGATACAAAATTAATGCACAGAAATCTCTTGCATTCCTATACACTAATGATGAAATCTGAAAGAGAAATTAAGGAAACAGTCACATTTACCATTGCAAAAAAAAGAATAAAATACCTAGGAATAAACCTATCTAAGGAGACAAAAGACCTGTATGCAGAAAACTATAAGACACTGATGAAAGAAATTAAAGATGATACAAACAGTTGGAGAGATATACCATGTTCTTGAATTGGAAGAATCAACGTTGTGAAAATGACTATACTACCCAAAACAATCTAGAGATTCAACGCAATCCCTATCAAACTACCACTGGCATTTTTCACAGAACTAGAACAAAAAATTGCACAATTTGTATGGAAACACAAAAGACCCCGAATAGCCAAACAATCTTGAGAAAGAAAAACGGAGCTGGAGGAATCAGGCTCCCTGACTTGAGACTATACTACAAAGGTACAGTAATCAAGAGAGTATGGTACTGGCACAAAAACAGAAATATAGATCAATGGGACAGGACAGAAAGCCCAGAGATAAACACCCGCACATATGGTCACCTTATCTTTGATAAAGGAGGCAAGAATATACAATGGAGAAAAGGCAGCCTCTTCAATAAGTGGTGCTAGGAAAACTGGACAGCTACATGTAAAAGAATGAAATTAGAACCCTCCCTAACACCATGCACAAAAATAAACTCAAAATGGATTAAAGACCTAAATGGAAGGCCAGATACTATAAAACTCCTAGAGGAAAACATAGGCAGAACACTGTATGGCATTAATCACAGCAAGATCCTTTTTGACCCATCTCCTAGAGAAATGGAAATAAAAACAAAAATAAATAAATGGGACCTAATGAAACTTAGCTTTTTCGCAGCAAAGGAAACCATAAACAAGATGAAAAGACAACCCTCAGAATGGGAGAAAATAGTTGCAAACGAAGCAACGGACAAAGGATTAATCTCCAAAATATACAAGCAGCTCATGCAGCTCAATATCAAAAAAACAAACAACCCAATCCAAAAATGGGCAGAAGACCTAAACAGACATTTCTCCAAAGAAGACAGACAGATTGCCAACAAACACATGAAAGGATGCTCAATATCACTAAGCATTAGAGAAATGCAAATCAAAACTACAATGAGGTATCACCTCACACCAGTCAGAATGGCCATCATCAAAAAATCTACAGACAATAAATGCTGGAGAGGGTGTGGAGAGAAGGGAACCCTCTGACACTGTTGGTGGGAGTGTAAATTGATACAGTCACTATGGAGAACAGTATGGAGGTTCCTTAAAAAACTAAAAATAGAACTACCATATGACCCAGCAATCCCACTACTGGGCATATACCCTGAGAAAACCATAATTCAAAAAGAGTCATGTACCACAATGTTCATTGCAGCACTATTTACAATAGCCAGGGCATGGAAGCAGCCTAAGTGTCCATTGACAGATGAATGGATACAGAAGATGTGGCACATATATACAATGGAATATTTACTCAGCCATAAAAAGAAACGAAACTGAGTTATTTGTAGTGAGGTGCATGGACGTAGAGTCAGTCATACAGACTGAAGTAAGTCAGCAAGAGAAAAACAAATACTGTATGCTAAAACCTATATATGGAATCTAGAAAAAAAAGAAAATGGTTTTGAAGAACCTAGGGTCAGGACAGGAATAAAGACGCAGACGTAGAGAATGGACTTGAGGATATGGGGAGGGGGAAGGGTAAGCTGGGACGAAGTGAGAGAGTGGCATGGACATATATACACTACCAAATGTAAAATAGATAGCTAGTGGGAAGCAGCCACATAGCACAGGGAGATCAGCTCGGTGCTTTGTGACCACCTAGAGGGGTGGGATAGGGAGGGTTGGAAGGGAGACGCAAGAAGAAGGGGATATGGGGATATGTATACATATAGCTGATTCACTTTGTTATACAGCAGAAACTAACACACCATTGTAAAGCAATTATACTACAATAAAGATGTTAAAAAAAAATACTACCAAAAATATACAGTCTTGAAAAGTGAGATGACTCAAAGGCTTGAGGTCATAATATATCAATAATAATAGTAATAATATTCTATGTGTATAGCACTTTATAAATTACAAAATGCTTTAACTATACATTGATTTCCATTGTAGTAAACGCTGAGGAAAAGGTACCATTTTCTAGGTAAGAAAGCAGACTTAGAAAATTTTAGTAACTAGTGTACGATACCATGATTTCTTCGTTTACGCAAAATATTGAGAAAAGAAGAAATAAGTACAGGTGTTATAAATCCATGTCCAGGCCTCTTTCCCGTGTGACCTCTGCCTCTTCTGAGCTTTAAATGACGTAATGAGTTTTCTCACTTATCCATACATTCATCAACAACTATTTATTGTACAACCTCTGTGTGCCAGTCATTATGCTGGGCACTGTGGATGCTCTGATGGACAAGACACATGCTCTGCCTCCACAGCAAGCTTGCCATCTGGCAAAGGACAGCGGCATGTCATCCACACTAGTCATTAAAAATGAATGAGGTGTGTGCGACAACAGCAGGAAAATAGCAGGCTGTGGGAGCACAGGAGAAAAGGATCTCACCAAATCATAGGTCAGGAGAGGCTTCCCAGAGGAATTGATGTTTACATCCCCAAGTACCAGTTGATGGAATGAAGAGAATTCCAAGCTAAAAATAAAGCATGTACGAAGATGCTTCTGAGGGAGAGGTGACCCTGGATCAGAGCCAGAATAGGGATAACCCAGAGGATTTACATATTTAACGTAGCGTATGCCTTCCTACTATTGGCCTACTCAGAGACATCATCTATTCACCCTTCCTTCCCATCCATCCATCCATCCATCCATCCATAGTAGGTGCTGCGATGTTTACTGAGTTAATTAATTTTTTAAACTTTTCTCAAGAGACCCAGTATGTGCCAGGCACTGTGCCTAGTGATGTAGAGGGCATAAAGTTACACAAGACATCATCCCAGCTGATGTGAAGCTTAAGTGTTAATTGAAGAGATAAACCCGTGCACATATTACTGTAATACAAGCTCGATAGAACAGGTGTCCTAAAAGATGCCCTAAGAAGTTACCACGCACTGGACGTGGGGATAGTACACGGAGGGAAATCTAAGTTTCGGTGATAACGTTAACAGATCAACATCAGACTCAACATTCTCCACCTTTTTCATGTGTCTGTTTGATTATTTATCCTGTTTTGTTTTGTTTTCTGAAATTTGTCCTTCCATAGATTCTGTGGCAACAGCATCCGGGCCACTACTAGTTGAAGTTGCCAAAACTCCTGGTGCCAGCCTTGGTGTGGCCCTGACTACCTCGATGTGCTGTAACAAACAGGTCATTGTCATAGACAAAATCAAATCTGCAAGTATCGCAGACAGGTGAGTGTCATAGAGAGTGCCTACTCTCCAAAACTGCATGTGTGTTAAAATATGTAGAGATATATTTATATATGTATATACATGCACATATGTAATACCTACACATATACACACACAGTAAAAAAGGAGCTCTTCTACCAGTTTATGCAAGCTTCATATACAGAACAAGTTACTGTTCTAGCGCTTAAAAATTCACCTACCTTATCAGCCACCCCATCATGTAATGTTGCTTCACCCAAATGTTTGGTGTGGCCTTTAGAAATGGGAAAAAAAGTCAAGCAACTCAGCACATGTACCTACTGTGTCCTAGGGTAATAGCCCGTTTTTGGTTTAGGGTAGCTAAGCAGATCTTTATTATGTGAACAATTAATCCTGCCACCATACAATCTTATTCCTTTTTTTTTTTTGAAATAAATAAAACAACATTTTTTAAATGATACAATCTTGAAAGAAAGGCCCTCCACCGTCATAGTGTGTTAGTCTTAGGGTTTCACCATTTTCAAGGGTCCCTGAAAACATCATTCATTCCCATGACAATAAAAACGCAAGACTTTTATCCTGAACTCTTCTTCCTAATTAATATTTTAGACTTACAAGAAGGGGGAAAAAAGACTACCTTAGCACCTGATAAATTATTTTACAGCTTCTGGTAAGAAAACCCCCAGCTCATAGCTGAAGCACTCCAAGTGCATCCACGTGGAATTTTATTTTTAGATGACTTGAAATGCTTTTGTCTTGAGAAGTAGACTCTGGTCACCGTGGAAATGTTTAGATCTATTGGGTTGGCCGCAAAGTTCATTTGGGTTTTTCCGTAAGATCTTACCAAAAAACCTGAACGAGCTTTTTGGCCAACCCAATACTTGACTACCCAATCTCCCTGCATGTTTCCAGCCCTCTTCTGCCCAGGCGCTGGCCCTGCCTGGTGAACCTCTGATTCCGATGCACCTGTGGCAACCCCTGCAGTGGTCCATCTACAGCTCCACTGTGCTGGCTGTTACCTACATTCAGCCCTTTAACAGTCATGGCCGTTGACCCACGGGTGCTCTCCCATTCAACGGTGCAGGATGCTTTCATTTTCTCCCTGTTTCTTTCCCATTTCGCAGCGGGTAAGCAGATTAAGCAGCTGTCCACTTGACTGGTACCTCGGGGTGCTGACTGCTGTGTTTGCTGTTCTCAACTCATCCAGTAGCCAATCTCTTGAGTTCAGCAGGATGTAGCAGCCAGCCCCCCATCCCAGCTACCCCCGCACCCCACTCACCACGAAGGCCTCCTCTGACTACTCTTTGACTCCTGCATAATTTCCATCATCATCGAGAGCTTTTGTACTAATAATTGTTTAACTCCAGAAAAACAAAATAAAACACAGTAATCAAGCACTGGTGATCTGGGAGCTTGAGTGAGACAATTCTGAGCAAGCACTGGCTCAGTCTTTCCCCAAGTTATTCCCATTAACACAGAAAATAGTTGTAAATGACCCTATTCCCATTCTGTGAGTCACATCTTCACATTCTGAATGTTTACCAACTCACAGATATAAAAACCTAGGAGGAAAACTCACAGAAAAAAGTCAAGGGGAAACATTTTCCTGTTCTTCCCTCCCTTCCCGCTCACTTCCCCTCAACTTGCAGCATCACCAGCCCCCCCCCAAATAATATATTTTTTATGAAGGACAAAAGAAAAACATTTCCTTGAGTTTTTCTGTATATTCTACAAGGTTTTACATTCCTCTTCATATCCAAGGAACTTAACATCTGAGAGGCGGTGTTTCCTATAACATCCAAACGATTCCTTTTTTTTCTTAAGTAAGTGAAAACCGTGTGAAGTTTTAACTATGAGGACGTGAAAGTCGGAATCCCAGGAGGACGGCTCTCCATCGTAGTGAGACTTTCTCCTTTCCGTAGATGTGGTGCTCTGCACGTGGGCGATCACATCCTGTCCATCGACGGGACCAGCATGGAGTACTGTACGCTCGCAGAAGCAACCCAGTTCCTGGCCAACACCACCGACCAGGTCAAGCTTGAGATTCTTCCCCATCATCAGACCCGCCTGGCCCTGAAGGGACCTGACCATGGTGAGAGGATCCATCCGGATAAATATCTGTTAATCCTCCCCTTGCAATGATTGCTTCTCCAGCAGAGTTAGAAAGCAGGGAGACGCTGAGTTTAATTCTGCCTCTGTCATTTCTTTTCAAAACCACAGGTGATCTTTGTTTACTCTTCTTCATCTTCCAAATCCCTTTTCCCAAGCCACAGGTAATTTACTTGAAACCCGCAAATTGAGGAAAGAAAGGTTGTTTGAAATAGAATTTTCAGGCTTGTACTATTTGATTTTTTTTTAAAGCCTTTGGTGCAAATGGAGTGTGGAGAGAAGGGAAATAATTTGACTTCCTGTTATTCATATTGAACTTCCACTCTGCTGAAAGGACAGTAAAGGCAAATAGTAAAACTCTCAGTTTTTAAAAATAAAGTGGGTATCATGCCAGACCCTTCAAATATTGGGGGAGGTGGGTGGGAACAGTTGCATGAGGGATGACTTTCTCTAGATTTTGTCTGTTCACCAGAGTAGTTTTTTTCTTAGGATGGAGAACAGCCTTTCTGACCAAATATTTCTCCTGGGAGTATCAGAATATTTCACTACAGTTATGCAGTAACAAGTGTCAATTGAGGGAATCTGCATTTTCACTGTCTTGAAGCTCACAGATCTGCTTGCTGAGCATGTATATACCATCCCACCTAAGCATCTTTAAATAAAAGCCAGTGCAAGAAAAAGGACTTTGAGCCCATGATCAAATGAAGAAAGACTCTCCAGTGAGGTCTTTGTTCCAACCCTCCTCCCTCCTTTTCCTTAAACCAAGCACCCTCCATTTTTATTCCTTGAAACCAATTCCTCGAAGCCTCACTAATACTATCAGGGCTCCCTAAAGGCGAAGAACACATTTCTGTATGTTTAGTTAGCAAGAGAAGAATTTTCTCTGGAACCGAAATTTTGCTTATGAGGAGGTCATTTGTATCCTATGTCTCCAACCTTCTAAAACACACTGCACTTTTCCACAGTTTAGAAAAAAAAAGAGGTACCAAATAATTTTCATACTGAATGAGTCAACTGGATGCAACCTTTTTTAATTAAATGGAGCTTAGACAGCCCTGGAGCTAATGAAAGTCTCCAGTACAGCATTCCCTTTATCAGATTTTAATTTTACACATTGGAGTTGGAGAAATGAGGCAGCCGAGGCAGGTTATGAAATTCTGCCTCATTTGAATGGAAATGATAAGGGGGTGCAATTCATGGGAACATTCCCTTCCCGTCAAGGGGCCATGCTGGCCTTTCCCGCTCACTGGCTGAGAAAGGAGATTTCTAAAACCGCTAAGTTTCTTCTAAATTAATCTGAAATCGCCACTGGATTTGGGGCACAGTGGGCACAACAGTGCACGCTGCCTAGTGCTTTTTTTTTTTTATTAGTTGTTTTGTTTGTTTGTTTTTTTATACAGCAGGTTCTTATTAGTCATCAATTTTATACACATCAGTGTATACATGTCAATCCCAATCACCCAATTCAGCACACCACCATCCCCACCCCACCGCAGTTTTCCCCCCTTGGTGTCCATATGTCTGTTCTCTACATCTGTGTCTCAACTTCTGCCCTGCTTAGTGCTTTTTCAGCATGAGATTTCGCTTGGTAAATTCTGGTATCAGTGAATCAGGAAAGTGAACAGACCCTATAAAAATGTCATTGTCTTTAGCAACCTCATTTTTCCCACCTTTTATTTGCCCTGTATACAAATCATAAATAGTTCAAATAGTTTCCACTCATGAAATATTAAATATTTTTACCTGCCAAGACAGTCTGAGAAGATGAATTTATATACTAAAATGGATGGAGACCAAAAATTAATTTTTCTTTTCTTCACTGTGGAAAACCTGACATCATTTGTGATTTTTCAGGGGGGTGAAGGGCTGGTCATTTTAGTAATTCTAGCTTCTGTTTTTGACCCTGTCATCCACTTTTGTTGAAAATTGTTCACCATCTTCTTTATCTAACATACAGACATCTCCCTACATTTTACATTAAAATCGGACTCGTATTTCCAAGAAGAAATAAATATTGGCTCTTAAACATACTTAAATCCCCGTTAATCCTCAAAAATGTTATTGTGTTTCTAATTCTCAAACTTCTGTTTTGGTATGTAGTGGTGTTGTTTTACATAGTTTTACCCTTTTACTACAAGAAAGCTCTGGTTATTTTTTCAAAATCTCTGATGCCTAAATAGCATGTCTCTCATCCCATAGGTGGATGGAGATATAACATTTCCCAGATTTTACTTAGCAACAAAGCATTCAGGAAAATATAGCATTCAAGGAAATATAGAAGTGGGCACATCAACCAGGAATAGATTAACTGTGCCTTTTGCTGGGAAGTAGCAACATTCAAAAAGCCAACAAGAATGAGTTTTTTAAAGAGCTCAGACATTGTTCCCACTGAGGGTCTTTGGGAGACATAATCATGATTGGAGGAAACTTTGTAAAAGAGTTTGGAAAAGAAAATGTGAGCAGAGTCATGAGGTTCTATACATTCAGTACCAGGAGGACTTCCATTTCTGAGCCCCAGGAGCAACCACCAGAGTAGCTGTTGCCTACACCCTTGGACTCCTGGACAGGACAAGAGGGTACAGTTAGAGAAGAGAACAAACAGAAGTACCTTCCGTATCAGATACCTCAAGATTTCAACAGCGATGTCACCATGGAATGATAGGAAAAACATTATATTTTCCTTGCTGTTTATCTGTAACAAAGGACTTAGGAAGAGGCAGTGGAGTGTGGTGGCTGAGGGCAGCAACTCAGAGTCAGACTTTCAGCACTTTAATTGTGACTCCACCACTTGGGAACTTAGCAAGTTACCCAACTTTTCTATACCTCAGTTTCTTCATCTGTAAAATGGGTATTATAATAATACCTACCTCATAGGTATATCATGAGTATTATCTGAGATAATCCATGTAAAAGCACTTAGCACAGTGTCTGGTATATAACGAGTACTCAGTGAAAGCTGACTGTTATTATGGGGACCATTAAATGGGAGAATATAAATGAATATTTTTTGCAAAATGAAAGAGCATGCCAAAAATGTAACATCTAATTTTTAAAGTAAAATACTTGCCTAACATATGAGTATTAAGTACACCACCGTAAAACAGTAGATTTAGAGTGCACGTTCAAAATAGGCTATAGCTGTCTTCTCTGGCCTACATTGTTTGTTGAACGCCTTTTGCATTCATAGTCCATGGCATGCAGTTTTGTGCATTATCGAATATAATTTTTGTCTCAATTATTTTATGTGTATGAAGATTTAGTCCTCAGTAGTAGTTCAAAGTCAAAGTAAATGTTATGACCTACATTTAACTTGCCTGCCACAAATGTCACAGTGCCAGGCATACAATAGGTGCTCAGTAGCTTTCTTATTGAGTTATTAATTGGGCTTGACAGTAATCAAAAATGCCCAGTAATTTTCAAAGCACTCCATAAAGAACTGGGTCAAAAAGTGAGTGTAGAATTCTGAAGTTCACTCACTGTACCTCATTTGACAATATTTTACAGAGCTCAGTAGAATGGCTGTGGGGTAGATTAGCCAGACCCAGCAATGACTGCATCTTGCTAAAAAGTCTTCTGGTACACCCTAAAGTAGAATGAGGATGGTGAAAGATAATCCATCAGGGACTTCCTGGGCAGTGCTCTTTATCCCAAGGAAGCTGCTGCTGCAGTGTGGACAGTGTGGACATGGACCCTCTGGCTGATATTCCTGTTCATTCATGCATGCATCCATTCACACATTCATTCACTCATTCATCAGTCATTATATACCAGACACTGTTCTAGTTGCCATGATACATCTAGTGAGCAAGACAAGCAAAGTGGATTCCTAGTCTCATGGAATTTACATTCCAGTATAGAGGGACAAACATTAAAATTATATTAAATAAATAAAGCCATTTCAGACAGTAATAAGTGGTATGAAGAATATAAAACAGCAATGGGATAGCATGGATGGGAGAGGGCAGCTGCTTCATCCAAGGAGGTCAGAACAACTCTGAGGTGATGGTACCTGAGCTGAGACCTGAATGATAGTAGGAGGCCAGCCATGCAAACAAGGGGGAGAAGAATGTTAGCGGTAGGAAGAACAGGAAGTGCAAATGCCCTGAGGCAGGAAGCAGCCTGGCTTGTTCTAAGACAAGACAGAAGACCAACATGGCTCAAACAGGCAGTGATGAGGAGAGTGCTAGGGGATGAAGCTGGAGAGATAAGTAGGGCTCACTTTTGATTCTGTTTGTAATTGTAACCCATTGAAGTACCTTAAATGGGAGTCACATGATCTAACTTACGTATTTGAAAGATCATTCTGTATTGTGGATACAGAGATGAACCAGGGAGGCAAGTCTGAAGATGAGGAAGTGATCTAGGTGAAGGAGATGGTGGCTTGAAAGTAGAATAGTGGAGAGGGAGATGGAACCCAAACTAGAAACAGCAGTGGATAGAAGGAAAGGGCCAGATGGTTTAGGGTTACAAAATTATGGTGGCCAGAAAAGTGTGCTGCAGATTCCTGAAATAGTCTCTAAACTTAAGTGCCCAATGAGTGAAATTTGTTGAGTGAGAGATACATCTATTTCCTTTAAAAGATGATTCATTGGCAAATAGATAGAAAGTAGACAGAATCAATGCTATTCATAAAGGGTCACTGGATTTTATTCTGTGTACGAGCATCATGCTAAGCACCTTAAGTACATAATTCTCACACTTGGCCTGTGGAATAGATGCGTTCATGATCTCCACTTGACATATGAGAAAACTGAGGCCTCGAGAGGTTGAGTAACTGGCCAGGGTCATATACAGAAGACGGGCTGGAGCCGGAACAGAAACTCAGGTTGGCCTCAGCCCATGGTGATCTGTCCACACGAGTGCTTTTGTTCCATTTACTGTCTCATTCCAGAAAGGCTGTGAAGTGGCCAGTGAGACTGATATCACGGATGGTATAATCTAAACTCTCTTATGTAAATAACCCTCCTTTAAATACTTACAGAGTATTTGACCTCACTACATGAATAGATGCTGCAAAATCATTCACATGTAAGGCATCTAACCTTAGAATCATAACAGTAGGAGATAAAAGTTCATATTTTATTTTTCATTTTTTAAGATACTTAAATGAAAAATTTCATGTCAATATAGTAACAAACATAAAAGTGCTCGTATTTCAAGACACTGGGTAGAAAATCAAATCTAAACAATATTGAAATTAGAATGGAAATATGATATACAATTTTTTGAAAATAAAGGGGACACCAGAATTTTGAAATTGACTTTATTAAAATTTCATGGCATCTTAAGGAAATATAAAGTATTTGAAATACTTTAATAATTAAATATCTCTTTCAAATATAAATACATCTTTTAAAAATACCCCCCAAATTGTAAAATATATTGAGACTTTTATCTTCTGATTAGAGTATAAATAAGATCCTGATAATGATAGATGATTAGAATGGTTTATTGTTGAGAAAAATCAAGTTCAAGGGATGAATAGTAGTGTAATTAAAATGTCAGAGCAGTAAATTTTGATGTGTGACTAGTAAACCTCTTGAATCAGGAGCCAATGTGATTTATCGTTCCTTCTTTCCTTTTTCTCAAAACAAGTGCTACTAACTGGCCAAGATTTGCAAATCTTTAATCACTAATCTCGTGCCATAGATCTTTGTGGGGTTGACTTTTAAGTTTAAAAAAAATGTTTTTAATCTCTGCTGTGAAGCACAGGGGGAGATTAGAAATTGATTCAATAGTCATCTTAAAAGGAGAAAAAATGGGCTGGGGAAAGATATGCATTATTCTTGGGAAGATGAAAAGTTACCATCCCTGATGTTAATCATCAGTTTTGCTGACCACTGAGAAAAGGGCAAAGTCAATATATATATATATTTTGTGTGTGTGTGCAAGCAGCTTTCATTTTTTTGTTACACTTTTTATTTGTGCAATTCAGTTACTTTTTCCTCTTTTTTTTTTGGTTCTTTGTTTGTTTGTTTTTCTTATTTCTCATCATCACTTCATATGGGCAGTGAAAATTCAGAGGAGCGACAGGCAACCTCCCTGGGATTCCTGGGCCAGCGACCACTGCAGTCTTCACACCTACCATCACTATAATACGTACCACCCTGACCATTGCAGAGCGCCAGCCCTGACATTCGCGAAAGCACCTCCTCCAAACAGCCCTCGTAATGTTCCAGGCTTTCGCCTCCTGGTCTTTTACTTAAATTATATTCTTCTCACCCCTTCCTCATCTGATTCATACCATTTTTGGTTTCATGGGTGTGGTGTGCTTTTCTTTATGTAGTAGCAACTTATCATTTCTGTCATCTCTTAAGTCCTTCTTTTCCATCAGAAAGCATTTGTTGTTAGGAAAGGACGTAAAGGTTCCAAATGCTTTATGTGTGGTCAGGAAATAACAATGCAGGATAGTATATACAGTACAGTATTCTCAGACCTTATTTGTGTATGTGGAATCACTTGTGAAATTCATGTCAGAAAACATCTATGAAAATGAGGTTATGTATTTGATGCATTGAGTTGTTGTTTATGGAGAAACTGGTTTTAATGTTTACTTTTTTGTCTAAAGCAAAATTCATAGAGCCTCTCGGTGTTGCATTATACTTATGAGGATCAGTGCTACTCCTCAGGCATTTCCGGGCCCTTGTAACTCAGATTCTAAAGCGCTGTCTCCATGGCTCCTGAGATCTGGTCTCTGATTGGTTGGGGTGCCTACTAGCCATTGCTGTGCCTCTTGTGTGTCTTTCTGTACTGTTGCTGGTTGGCAGGTGTGGCAGGCTCACACCCCACCTGAGAATGCTCTGTGCCAAGTCCTCACTCTTTTACAGCAGCTTTGTCTTCATCCTTCTCTCCTACCTCCACGAGTGCATACAGCCTGAGTTCCCTGAACATGGGGACTTTGCCTCGAAGCCTCTACTCCACTAGCCCACGTGGAACCATGATGAGGAGGAGGTTGAAAAAGAAAGACTTCAAAAGCTCACGTAAGTGAAATGTTAGCCAATGACTTTTGGCCTGGAGGAAACGTGTGGGTCCGTTGGAGTCTTGGATATAAGGAAACCTGCAGGAAGAGTGTTTCACAGGTAGACGCTAAGTAGCCGCAGACCTGTGCCAAAGACCGGTGAAATGATCTCTCTTATCGACATGGTAATGATTGCACCAAATACAGTTTCAGACTGAATTTGTTAGTTCATTCTACCTTTGTCTACAACTTTTTTTTGGGATCTTTTTCTTGCTCTTTTGATCTGATAAAATAACCAAAGATGTGATTTTTTTTTTTTCTTTAAGACTCCTTCCTTATATTCTGGGTAGTTTTGGACATGAAATCTTTGTTCTTAGTTTCTTATTCACCCTAAAGCAATTTTTTGAAAACTAGGTCCCCTTTTGATAAATATAAGAATTCCATGCAGTTGTTTAATATTATTATAAATTTCATACTAAATTATATTTCATGAACCTCCCCCTGCAAGAAAGGCAATAAGTTTAAACATGTGTTTTCAAACTGTATCTCATTCCCCTTGAAAGTGCCTTTTCAAACTGTATTTCACTCCCCAAGATTCTAATACTTTCCCCAGGAACCTGCCCCACTGAAAATCTCTGCCCTAACATATATCTCTGTTACTCACTCCATCGTCAGGAAGATTGAAGGATGCTCGTCTTTACAACAAGCATCCTAAGGTCCAGGAATTTCGACTGTGATTCTTAGAAATATGATCTTCTGGGACAGCCAAGCACATTATAGATTAGGCAAGACTAGGAAGATTGTGGTTGGCTGCTTGCTTCTGGATAGCTGGTTGTACATGTAAACAAGAAAAGGGTGGTTGAATGGCTTAGGGAAGAGGGAAGAAACACATCACTCCTAAATTTTTCTTTTGTGGTGACGGGAGGGCAGAATATAATCTCTCATCATAATCCCATAAGTTTTAAAGGAAGAGAACACCTATCTCTCCAACCAGATCTAATCATAGTCTAGGGAGGTGTGAGTATTTCTTGTTTTTTTTGGTGGCCATGATTGTGATTCCTGTAAAGAAGCTCAGAGAAGATGGGATCTCTTCCTGTGCTTACCATGGGGATAAAGTAAGGACCACTCTTAAGTTACCTAAACAAAACCAAACCCAGGTACTTCAAGACTGGTGTTAAAGAAAAAATGTTCTTGTGAGGAAGGGTGGTTGGATCTATTGGCTCTTCAGCTGGTTTGCCAGAGTTTCATCTTCAGAGGTGGGTCTGTGGCCAGGCCTACCAATGCCACCATCAGTGTAGGAGACCAGCCATCACCCATACTGGGACATGGTCTCTTCATGTTATAAGAACCTGAGGTTCCCTTACAAGGAAAACCATCGCAAACCTCCACTGTGGTGTATTCATGATATTGATGTGCATATCCCTTCAAATATAAGATTTGTCATCTTTAGTATAGGTAAATAGAAGGAAGACTGAGAACCAGGAGCTTCTAGAGCCTCATATGTTTCTTAGCTGACTCGAGAGAGTAAATTATTTACTCGTGGAAGAAATGAGTTGAAGGCAACATAGTGAACTGGTTATGAGCATAGCCTCTGGAACCAGGTTGTGTGGGTTCTCATCCCAGTGTCATTAATTTCTAGCTCTAGGACCTTGAGCAGATTTTTTTTTTTCCACCCCAGGGAGCCCCCAGACCGGGGCGCCATGTCCACAGCCAAACTTATCCCCAGGTCCCAGGGCAGGGGACCCGGGGCCCATGAGCTGCGGAGCTTGCTGTGGCAGTCATCTGGGCCAGCCCTTGAGCAGATTTTTTAAGCTCTCTGTACCTTAGCCTTCTTAGCTACAAAGTGGGGCTAATTATAGTATTTACCCTATTGGGTAATTGTGAAGATTATATGAAAATGTGTATATGTGTGTGTGTGTGTGTGTGTGTGTGTGTGTGTGTGTGTATATTCTCATCACTGAAAGGAACGTGCAGGACAAGAAATACACTCTAGACTATATATTCATATATATATATGGTATGTTCATATATATGTGTGAATAATGATATATTCTCATATAATCTTCACAATTACCCAATGAAATAAGAACTGTAATTATATATATACAATATATATATAACATATATATATGCTAGAACAATACTTATTAAATAGTAAGCGCTATTGAAATTGTTAGCTGTTTTGAATAGCTTAAGTGTTTGCTATTATGATGCCTAAATCTGAAATGTTGACACTGCTCTCAAACGTGGGCATTTTCCACATGGTTCCACTTTGACATAATACATAGGTTGAGTCTTCCATTTAATGCCTCAGGATTTGTGGTGGATATTTTTATATGAGATTTTTTACATAAAATGGCTTCTTGTGCAACACTGCTTACTGAGAGAAAACAGGCTAACAGCCCTCAGCAAGAAAGGGCAATTAAAATGGATGCATTCATGTTCATACTTCTGCCTTAATGGCCAAACATTTGTTTGTGTGAGGTAAGACTGCTGTCTTGATTAAGGATATTAGTGACTACAAATAAATGATAATCTGTTTGGCCATCTCAGGTAGATGTTTACACGTCTTAAAGTTTTTTTGTTTTTTGGGTTTTTTTTTTGGCTGCGTTGGGTCTTCGTTGCTGCACACAGGCTTTCTCTGGTTGCAGCGAGCAGGGGCTACTCTTCGTTGCGGTGCTTGGGCTTCTCATTGCGGTGGCTTCTCTTTGTTGTGGAGCACGGGCCCTAGGTGCACAGGCTTCAGTAGTTGTGGCGCATGGGCTCAGTAGTTGTGGCTCGCGGGCTCCAGAGCGTAGCCTCAGTAGTTGTGGCGCACGGGCTTAGCTGCTCCGCAGCATGTGGGATCTTCCCGGACCAGGGCTCCAACCCATGTCCCCTGCATTGGGAGGCGGATTCTTAACCACTGCACCACCAGGGAAGCCCTACACATCTTGAAGTTTGTAGTAGGAAAGAAAGCTGAAACCACACTGTCACCAATACCCATAACCAACTGATAAATTCTCTCTTGAAACAGCACATTATTCTCCAACATAGTAGAAATATAAGCAGAAACCTGGTTCTAGAAATTTCTTGATATTTATGTTTGCTGTAGACTGTAGCCAGTAGAGCACCACTGACCATGTACCTATCGGAATTTGTCTTGGGAAATCATACATTTGTATTTTAATCAAACAATAAGATACAAAACTATAAACTTTTATTCCCACTTCAGAAAGACCTAAAAAATATAAACTAATGATAGTTTTCCAAAGTCAGAAAAAAACTGAGGATTTAGTTTTTTGGTTTTCTTTTTCTTTTTTGCTTAAGCTTGGTATGGTCACGTTAGATGTAAAGGTTTTCCCAGATAACTGATAAGAAAAGTTTTATTGCTACTCTCACTATACCATGGTTTATTTCCATCACTTTACTTATGTCTTTATTCTGTGCCACCATTTGCTGCCCCCTTTCTAATACTTATGTTTCTATAGCAACCGGGCCGTTTGTATGGATGCCGAATCATGGCAAAGTCACAACAAATATAATAAAAGTCCCTTTGCCGTATTGGTGATGAGTTGAGGCCAAAGCCTGCAGAACAGAAAAAATTCTTACATATGTTTCTAATACAAAGGAAAGACATGGCCAGAAAAGAATGAAATCTTCTCACATAAATATTAAAACATTCTGTGTCATTGACCAAAGGGGAAAATACAGGACGTCTGTAACAACGTGTTACAAGGATTAAAAGAGTAAAGTGCCATGTTTGTGTCACAGGGAAAATGATAAGTACCCCCTGCACTAGGCTTCCAGGAGTGTCACAAAGCCCTGGGAGGGTGGCAGAGCCATGTCACACAGGGAGCCCTCTTGTCACCTCTTCCGGATTCTTGCTGACCTTTCCCCCACGGCCTGAGCTGCCCCTTTTTCTGCCACGGAGGCCAAGGCCCCTTCCAGAACCCCATCATCCCCCGTGATGGCAGGGCATGACTGAGCAGTGGGTCTGGCTAGTTCCCCCTGCTTCCTGCTCCAGTACACAGAGCCAGTGTAGACGCTTGCCTGTTCCCAGTCTGCCTGAATTGCAGAAAAGGGTAGAACTTAGAACACATTCTCAGAATAATCTTTGCCTCTTCTGTGGTTATCACTTACTACTAGGGAGGGCACCATTGAAAAGAGCTAAAAGGAAGAGAGGGAAAAAAGCTAACAATTTTTGTCCCTTCCACCAGCCCCTGAAAAAAAGAACAGAAGACAAAGCTCATGGTAAGCTTTTATAAATGACCATGCAGGGAGCCCTCGAAGGGGACAGCTTAAGAGCTGCCTCCACCCCCATTTGGAGAAGAGAGCTGTTAGCCACTCCCACTGTCTCCTGAGCTGGATCACGTGATACACAATGTGCCGAGTCCACAGCAGGCGGACTCTAATGTGGGAAACTTTAGTGAGAGACAGGTCTTCAGTTACCGGATCCAAGAATGACAAACACAATACATTAATAAATCTTTGATACCTACGTGGCAGGGGAGATACCATGATCATGAAGGTGGTTTTCCCAGGACGAGTTTCATCCATTGTACTCCGGATGCGCTGACTCCTGCGATTTCCCCAAATGAGGGACATTCGACTGCATAATTTGCGTTAGCGGGGGCCTGTGTTCGCACTTTCACTTGTTTTAAAAAAAACATCTTTGAGGTCCATTTCTCTATATACTTTTTAAATGCTTTTCATATCTTACAGTAAATCTCATAGCCATCTAAATTAAGGAAACATTTGGCAGATTTTTAAACTTTAGGATCTAACCAGTTGTCTTTGGCCTCCCCTCCCTTTCTTACACTAGGAAAGACAAGAATTGACAAAAACACAGGGTCATCTTCTGCAGAACCCTCCAAATGGGAGTGAGAACAGGACAGAGCAGGTGCGAATCCTGAGCACAACCTTGGCACACACCAGTTAGCAGTATTCAAACACAGCATGTCAGCAATGTAGTCTTTTCCATCTTCACCTATGAGTAGAAACAGGCACACCTCAGGCCAGAACTAGTACCTTGCAGGAGTATTTGCTGCTGGAGAGAGAGAATGCTTTATACAGCTGTTTAAACTACAGGGTTATAATTCATACATCACCTGTATTTTCTTCTGCTGGTTGACCACATTAGTGAAGCAGGATAATCAAGCTCATCTTTTTCTCCTCCAAGTAACATTGGTTGTTTTTTCTTCTGGCCCATCATCTTTAAATCTTCAACTTATCTTTTTCATCTCTGGTAGTAATTTTCAAGACTTTAATATGTGTGAGTAATCAGTACATTGAATTTCCAATGAAATTTTACTGTTTCAAAGAACAGATTCTAGTATGTCAGAGGACTTTTAGAGTTAATGGTAAAATCCTAGATTATTTAATATAATCCTATATTCTTCATAAAATTATAAAACCAATGTTTAATACATTCTAATTCTAAATTAAATGTCCTAATAATCTCTATCACTTCAACTTGCCTCCAGACAGAGGTTATGAATTTAATGATACCCATAGTGAATTTCTATTTCAAAACCTTCTAGAGAATGAAATTCCTCAACTATCTTCTCTGACTGTTCCAGAAAAATATAGCAAGTCTCTTCTTTGAGAAAGTCTTTAGTATATCTAAACTAATTCCCCCTATTACTATTAAATTACTATTCCTTCTTGATTTTTTCTTAGTGGAAATAGTAATCGGCTGACTTAACAATTCAAAAATAATGTTTAACTCCAAATGAGTAGTCCAAAAACCTATACCAAATTGGGATCGCAAATGGAAAAAATATTAATGTGAACCTATAGAAAGTTCCATAGAAAGTAAAGTATTCCTGTTGAAGTCCAAAAAGTAAGAAGACAGGGTGCCAGTCATCTGCCAAATAGATGATGTTCTAATATTATATTCCCACCTGCTATGAGTACTAACTGGAAAGAAATGCAACTCTCCAGATCCTTACTGACAGGAAATGGTATTTTCTACTGGTTTTGTGGCCATGAGTAACAAAATGTATGGTCTGGAGAGCAATCAAAGTACAGCTGATATCAACAAAAGCACACTAGAAAATATGATCTGAATTACTATTTGATAGTTTATGTGTCACATCTTGGAATTGTGGGCCACCATCTGTAAATAAGTTTAGGGTTGGAGGCTACTTTCTTCCCCTAATACAGGCTACTTTAACCTCATTGACATTAATTCTGCTGGGAAAGGACAATGATGGTGCTTCTTAAGAAGTAGATTTTCCTCACTCCTACTGGAAAAATGATCCATCTCACCATCCTCTGCCATGTCAGCTTCAGTGCTGGAATGATCTACATGGTAGAAAAATTAGGGTCCCAAAGAACAACATCTAATTCCTTGACTCAGCAGAATCTATATCAAGTGTTGGTTCCAAAAAAGGAAAGTGTTGATATTACAAAACTGGATTCATTCCTCATGTGTTTAGCCTTCATGGAATGTTGCAGGCACTGGAATTTCAGAGAGGAAAAGATCTGGTCCCAAACTTTAAAGAACTCAGAGTCAAGTGGAGAGACAGGCCGGCAAATAAAAACCTGATAAATGCTGAAGTAGGACCATGTATTAGAAAAGTGGAAATGTAGAAAAGTAAATACCTAATTCTGTCTGGATAAGGCAAGGGACGGGACATTAAAAACCCAAGGGGGTACTTCCCTGGTGGCGCAGTGGATAAGACTCTGCACACCTGATGCAGGGGGTCCGGGTTCGATCCCTGGTCAGGGAACTAGATCCCACCTGCATGCCACAACTAAGAGTTCGAATGCCACAACTAAGGAGCCCACCTGCTGCAACTAAGGAACCCATGGCTGCAACTAAGGAGCCCACCTGCTGCAACTAAGACCCAGTGCAACCAAATAAATAAATATCAAAAAAAACAAGGGAAAGGCTAAAGTGGCAGAGGGCACAGCACATACAGAGGTGCAGAGGCATGAGAGCAGGCCTGGAGAACATGACTCAGGAACAGAGCATAAAGGAACATGAGACTGGATGGGCAGGAGAAAATGAACTTATGAAGGATCCTGTGTAGTCTGCTAGAATTGAAGATTTTGTTCTCTAGGAAATCGGGAGCCCTTAAAAGATTCTAAACTTGGGGGTGACCTTTGCATAGTAGAAAAGCCCCTTGGGAGCAATTTGGAGCTGTTAGCAAAAGATAAGGGGCAAGGACACTGGTTGGAACCCTATGTAGTTATCTCTACTAGCAGTGATGAGGCTATGCTCTAGGGGAGTAGAGAAGTTGGGGCTTCATCTTAAACAAAGTTAATCTGGCAATAATATGCAGAAAGCACTGGACATGAGGGGACCCAGAAACAGGTATATTAGAATAATTGGAATAATGAATGCAATGAAAGTAATGAGAGCCTGAATTAAGGCATTGGCGATAAGAAAGGAAAAGAGGATTTATACAAGATATATTTTAGTCATCATCCTGGAAGAACTTAGCAACTGATTGGATTTAAGACAATGAGGAGTTGTGAGTCAAAGGTTCTTTGAGATTTCAAGCCTGGAGGACTATCAACATGATGGTCCCATTCGTAGAAATAGTGGTGGCCATGAGAAAGAGAAGATGATTAACTCAATCTGAAGATGTTGAGTTTGAGGAGTCAATGAGACATCCTTGTGGATGGGACATCAAGGAAATTCATCACTGGAGCTTGAGAGAGTCTAGAGAGGGAGACACGAGAAGATACATGAGAGGTCATATTACAGGTGCATTGGAAGTGAATGGGGGAAAGAATGAGAGTAGAAAATGCTTAGGACAGAACCGTGATCAGCTCTATGTTTGGAGTGCAGAAGGCAAAGGAAGTGGTAAGGGCTGGAAAAGTAAGAAACTAAGAACAAAGCTTCATCAAAACTAAGAGAGGAACTTCAGGAAGAAAGGGATAGTTCCCAAAGCCAGTTGCTGCAGAGTGGTTAGAGAGGATGAGGCCATTGTTTTTGGCAATCAGGAAGTCATCCGTGAGAGTAGTTACAGTAAAGGGTGAAGGGAGAAGTCAATTTTAAACAGTTTGGGAATCAGTACAAATCTATAGAGAAAGGTCAGAAAGCTAGGGGAGTGAGTAGGAAAGTTAGGGAAAATGTCAAGAGAGAAGTTTTTATGGCACAAAATCACAGAGGGAGTGGAAAGGGAGGGATAGTATCAAAAATAATGAAAGGAAGAATTACCCTTGTACATCCTCCTGAAATAGGGGTGGAGGGGGAGAACACATGATGATACTGAGAAACTGAGGTTGAGAAGCATGTTGTTTAAGGAATTCTTGTCAAATGGCTGGATTTTTTCAGTCTTGTAGGAAAGGAAGTAAAGTTTGACCCTTAAAAGAGTAGAAATGTTTGTGAAAATTCCCATGAGGAATCAAATAAGGTACCAAAATATCACACCACAAAAGATTCCAGGGCCCCATAGAGAATAATGTGAATTCGTCATGACTTTCCGTAGCACCCTTCAGCAACTCAGTAACAGCAGTGGAGTGACTGGCTATTACCAAAGAGTATGGTGTATGAGAGTAGACAAAGTCACATGAGGTGTAAGAATACTAGCAGAGGCATCATTGAAATGGTCACCGGAGGTCCCGGTGGAGTATGGAGGAAAATGACGTTAGAAAAGGCAACGAGCTGGTAACCGACTATACTGCTGAACTGAATGAATAAGCATTTTCAGAACTCTAATGGAAAACTGATGAACTTATAAAAGTGCTAACAAAAGATCAAGATGAAAAAAAAAATTAATTACATGGGACTGAGTGAACTGATGAGGATGATTATAATTTTTGTGACCTTCTGTTTGAATTTAAAAAAAAAAAAGGCAACGAGGAAAGATGATGGCTTGCAAACCAGATTCTCACGTGAGGGAGGCAGAGGCTTCTGGAGTGTTCTGCTCCTACCTCACTACCTGCAGTAGCTGTGTTTTTATCTGGAATACAAGGGCATCTCTTACGTGCTTTCATATGAAGGGGGGGAAATATCTGTTGCCAAAAATATTGTTTGAAAGCCATTAGACTAGGAGACAAGTGAGAGAAAATGGGACTAGACGTCCTAAAGAGGAGAAAGTCAGATCGTAGGGACTCGGGAAGATGGCTCATAAGGACGTGTGATCAATAAGGAGGATTCAGATATTGAGATCCTGGAGCTCTATCCACTTTGAAGGAAGATGGGGTCCAGCATCGGGCTCTGCTGGCAGAGAATGGAGGAGGATGGAACTGCTAGTAACTGGCATTGAGAGAGATGAAGAACCGTCAAGCCAGCATGTTAGGAGATTACGGCCATGATGTCAAAGGTCCCGAGGACAGCGAAAGGTTAGAGGAGGTAGGTTCAGATCCAAGTCCTGAAGTCAGTGAGGAAATGGAGGGACTTTGCAAAAACAGAAACTATGGGTTTGAAGATGAGACAAAGCAGAAATAAATATAGAATATGGAACTTGAAATAGGAGTGATTTGAGATAAACAGCACTGCATACGGGGAGCAAGGAGTATTCTAAACCCTTCTCTCTCCTTGCCCCAGGCAGGGAGCGTGAGGGAAAATAGCTTCTGGTTGGAGAGGGTCCTGAGGTGTGTGGTGTCATCAGGTTTCAGTTGGAGGAAGGAGACCAGAGACCTTTGTTGGAGGAAGTGGCAGTCAAGCGCAGGACCCTACAGGCAGCAAGCTTTCTCACAGAGAGCAAAGGAGGCCCGGGTGCCAGTGAGCAGCGCTGAGAGGAAGGCATTCCAGGAGGATGCTTTTTCACGATCTAGGTTGGGAATGGGAACAAGACAGCTGTGCGCCTGGGGGCTTGGATGAATATCAGAGAAATGAATGAAATAAGAGATGACAAAACAGGCCGGCGAGCCAGTGGGAAAGAACAAGAGCTGAAGAGACCAAATTCGCGGGTAGGAGGAATGTAGGGTTTAAAGGACTCCATTGTGGCAACCCAACGCCACGTTAAGGCTGATGACCAGCCCATCCTCACCACCCCAGGAGCCAGACTTAGATCAGTTGTTTCTTCAAAACTGAAGGTCAAGTTGTTTGTAAAAAGCTGGAACCTTGGGCTTCCCTGGTGGCACAGTGGTTGAGAATCTGCCTGCCGATGCAGGGGACACGGGTTCGAGCCCTGGTATGGGAGGATCCCACAAGCCGCGGAGCGACTAGGCCCGTGAGCCACAACTACTGAGCCTGCGCGTCTGGCGCCTGTGCTCCGCAACAGGAGAGGCTGCGATAGTGAGAGGCCTGCGCACCACGATGAAGAGTGGCCCCCACTTGCCGCAACTAGAGAAAGCCCTCGCACAGAAATGAAGACCCAACACAGCCAAAAATAAATAAATAAATTTATTTAAAAAAAAAAAAAAAAAGCTGGAACCTTAGGTACAAATGGCTAAATTGGGGGGGAAAAAACACATTAGACCAGTTAAGCCCAACCCCCATTTTCCTAGATAGGAAGGAGATAAATGACTTGCCCCAAGGTCACCCGACTGGTTGCTTAGTGCTCGAGCCAAGACTAGATCCCAGGTACCCTGACCCCAAGACCATCCTCTTCCTACAGCTCCCCTGCTATTAGGGGTGGGCCGGAGGAGGGGGCTACACTGATGCTGTGACTTCGATGTGACGAATATCGGGAGACTCGTCTATCCTGTTCAGCTCTGGTGAAACTTTTTGTGCTAAAAGACCTAAAACCTCACATCCCACCACTGCCAATGAGCTTTTGTTCCGGAGACATGATCTGTTTCAGAAACGCTGGCGTTCCTGGTGCCTGTTCCAATCTAAAGTCATTTCTTGTGTGTGTGTTTGTTCCTCTAGTGTCATTAGCCTCCAGTACGGTGGGCTTGGCTGGGCAGGTCGTTCACACAGAAACCACAGAGGTTGTGCTCACAGCAGATGCTGTCACAGGATTTGGGATTCAGCTGCAGGGCAGTGTGTTTGCCACAGAGACCCTCTCCTCTCCACCTCTGATTTCCTATATTGAAGCTGACAGCCCGGCAGAGAGGTGAGACGTTTTCTTTCACGGCATCGTTGTCTGCCCTGCATTTCTCGCTGGCTATCTTTGACTAGCTAATAAATTATGGAACAGTGCTCAGTGCAGGAAATGCAAGACGTGATGAACTCTGTTCTGACAATAAAATTTTATGTTCTTGATCAGGTTTGAGAAAGAATAGCGAGCATGAGTGCCTTTAGCAGATTTTTGTCCATTGGCGACTAGAGGCTAAATTAATTAAAAAGGAAAAAAAAAAATCCATTAAAAAAATCTCTGAAGTCCAAACTTAATAATTTCTCTGCCATGGGGGAATGCACATTCATCATTACTATATATTGGTTCAGATCAGATTATAACAATACCATGGTGCTGAATTATTAATTACTTTTCTGGGATATTTCAAGATTCCCTTGCTCACATTTGTAGCCATGAAATGCAAGAATGTAGGACGTTGCATATAACCGAATCACTTTGCTGTACACCTGAAAGTAGCACAATATTGTAAATCAACTACACTTTTATTAAAAAAAAAAAAAAAAAAAAGGAATGTAGGCTATTGCAGTTGACCTAATAGGATGCCCACAACATTAAATAAATAAGACCAAATGCTATTTGCCAGGATCTTGGCAACTTCAACTGGATAATTATTTACTCTATCTATGACCTGTAATGTGTGGTTCTAAATTCAGATGTGGGGTGCTACAGATTGGAGACAGAGTGCTGGCCATTAATGGAATTCCAACTGAAGACAGCACCTTTGAGGAAGCCAGTCAGCTGCTCCGAGACTCTTCAATCACAAGCAAGGTCACACTGGAAATTGAGTTCGATGTTGCAGGTATGATCATATAATCTCAAGTCAGCTGCGGAGTCAGGAGTGGACTGCATGTGAATTATGTGGATTATGTGGCCGGGGATGGGGGAGGAACGACAAATTGTTTTTATATAACGAACGTGTTTTTGTTTCGGAGGTTCAAGGTGTCATTTTGAATTGAGCATTGCTTTTGTATTATTCATTAAAATGTCACCCCAAGAACAACGGAAAATAAATGTGACAAAATGAATAAGTAATAGCTGCTATAAACGTGATTTAAAAAAATCGTGTAGCCTTTATTCTTCCTGACTTTTCCCCTATATGCTAGAGAAACCATATTCTTCAGTCACAGGGACAAGAAATGCCTCTCTTTGACTCTTCCCATTGCAGAAAAAAATATGAAAGTTCTGTGGGGAACAATGAAAATTCATTGGGTGGATTTATTCAAGCCCAGTAGGTAAATATTTGGCCTCTAGTGTTAAAGAGAAATCGCACCAGACACTTGTTAAAAATGACAAGGGAGACTTTATTCAAGACTATTTCAATAGCGATCAAGACTTGCAATAGGAAAGAGAGATTGAACTCAGCGTCAAAAACAGCAAGTGCATTTGTATGACTTAAGTTTGGCCATGGAAGGAGTCCTTGTCAGTAGCTAATAGGTGTACAGGTTTTAGAGGTCGGTGCTAGTTCCCATTTAAGAAAGTTGTCTTCTCTTAGTGAAATACTATCCCACAGACCCAATAACCTTTACCAATCAGTATAGATATGCCTTTGGACATAGGGATCACATTATCCCAACAAATATTTGCTGAATGTTTACTGTGGGCCAGTTACTATTCTATACAATGGAGATGCAGCAGTGGACAGGAGAGGGAAAAAAAAAAAATCCCTGTCTTCATGAAGCTGATATTATAGCAGTACAGAAAGTTAATTTAAAAATTAGTAAATATAAATTTAGGCAGTAATAGTGCTCTGAGGAAAATAAAGCAGAATGGGGGTTAGAGAATGACTGTAGGGTTTTTTTTTTCCATAGGATAACTCTCTAAGGAAGAGACATTTCAGCAGAGATTTAAAGGTTGAGAAGGAGCCAGCCATGTCAGAATATGGGAGGAGAGCATTCCAGGCAGCAGGAGCAACCAGTGTAATAAGCTTGGTGGATTTGAGTAATAAGCTTGGTGGATTTGAGTAATAAGCTTGGTGGATTTGAGAAACAGCAAAAAGGGCTCTTGCTGGAGCATATAAGGGAGCTGGGGATAGGAGTCAGGTTTGGATTTGGAGGTGGGGTGGGAGAGGTTGGAACAGGCCAGTGCAGTGCCTTGGTACAATTTTATATTATATAAATGTAACGAAGTCGTGGAGCATGTTATGGAGGGGAGTGAGATAACCTGATGGATGTTTTGGAGAGATCCTTATGAAGTATAGGGGGGACAGTAGCAAAATTAGAAAAAAACAGAAGGTTGTAGCAGAAGATTGGTGGCTTGGACAAAGTGGTAGTGCTAGAGATGGTGACAGAGAGTGAAGTTTAGGATGTGGCTTGAAGCAGAGCTAACATAACTTGCTTATGGGTCGGATATGCAAGATGAGAGAAAGGGAAGATCATAATGATCCTGAGTTATGAAGGTGAGTGGTTGAGCAGATAGCGATATCTTTAACTGAGAAGAAGACTTGAAGCGTAGAAATTTGGGAATAACAAAAAGAGTTTTGTTTTAAACATGAGTAGGCAAATCCACTGTCAATACTAGGGAAAAAAGGACAAGTACATCCATTCCTTACTCAAAAGACTGTTCCCAAGTACCAGTTACTAAGTGCTAGGCGCTGCGCTATGTTCAGATCATTGAAAGAAAGAATAGAAAGGATCAACATCTTCAAGGACTTTGTATTCAATTAGACACAAGAAAGAACTACTGAAAGATAAGAATAGACTTGCTGAAAGTGTGTTGCCACTGGAATGCAGAAGGAAGTGCCCAGGAGACTGCAGGCTACCTCCTGGAGCCTGGGATTGGGGTCTCTGCTGGAGAGCAGGACTGAGGAGTGACCAACACGGTGGTGATGGTTAAAGTCATGGAATAAAGGACACCACTAGGGAAAGAGTAGTGTTAAGAAGGGGACTGAGGAGGGGACTTTGCCTGAGGAATACTAAGATTTAAAGGGAAAGGACGCTAGTAAAGGAGACGATGAAGATGCTATAGGAGAAGTGGGAGGAGAACCAAAACTTTTTGGAAGCCAAAGCAAGAGTTTCAAGGCAAAAGTCACCGTCAATAGCATAAAAGTGCTGTGCAGAATTCAAGTAAGAAAGGCGGGAAAGGAAATGTCCACTGGATTCGGCAATTAGGAAGAAAGACATCATAGGGAAGTTTCAAGGAACTGGGGGACAGAAGTCAGATTGCAGGGAGCTGAGGGGTGAGGGAAGAAAGTGTGGAGAAGTACAGACAAGCTGTGCTTTTGTCTGCCAAGGGGTTTTGGAAGACAGTTTGGCAGGAAAAATGCAGGGAATAGATGAAAAGGACTGGAGGCCACCATGGACTCCTCTTTTGAGAACTTCTGCAACATTTAGTTACATACTCGGTGCTCTGTTTTATACTGCCCTATCTTCTTCTTTTTTTTAATTTATTTATTTTATTTATTTTATTTTTGGCTGTGTTGGGTCATCATTGCTGCACACAGGCTTTCTCTAGTTGCGGCGAGCGGAGGCTACTCTTCGTTGCGGTGCGCGGACTTCTCATTGCGGTGGCTTCTCTTGTTGCGGAGCATGGGTTCTAGGCAGGTGGGCTCAGTAGTTGTGGCTCATGGGCTCTAGAGCTCAGGCTCAGTAGTTGTGGCTCATGGGCTTAGTTGCTCCGAGGCGTGTGGGATCTTCCCGGACCAGGACTCCAACCCGTGTCCCCTGCTTTGGCAGGCTGATTCTTAACCACTGCACCGCCAGGGAAGTCCTATACCACGCTATCGTCTAATCAGTGGTTCTCAACCAAGGTCAGTTTTGCCCCAGAGGACATTTGGCAGTGTCAAGACATTTAGCTGTAGATGAAAGGAGATGGGACAACAGATAGAAGGGGATTCTGCATTCAGAGAGGTGTTAGTTTGTTTGGTTAAGACTGGAGAGATTTGAGCATGTTTGGGGCCCGAAATAAATGAGAGAGAAAAGAGATAATTGGTAGATATGGGTTTCCAAAGGGATGAGAAGGGAAGTTATCTAGAACATAGGTAGATAACTCATCTAAGACAGAAACTAGAAGACGTCTCCCTAGGAGTTTGAAGAGAAAGATGTGAGAATATAATTACATTTTTAGCTGTGTTTAGGAAGATCATGTAAGAACTGTCAAGCAAGGGTGAAAGGGTCCGCACCTTTGGGAGTTGAAAAGAATGATGAAGGTTTAGAATAGCTAATGGGGAAATGAATGAGATAACCAACCAGACTCATGTAAAGGGATTTTCAAGACCAAGCAGAGTCCAGAAGCTCTAAGTCTATAGCAGCATCAACCTGCATGGTCAAGTAGTTTTTTGTCAGGAGACCTCAACTGCCAAAGAATAAAAGCAAAGATGGTAGATGATTAGATTGATCCAGAGACTGAGATTTCCAGAGAAGTTTCAAAGAAGGAGCTCGTAAGTCATAGAGGTTCAAATCGTTGCAGGAAGAGCAGAGGAATGATTATGATAATAGCATCAAAATTATCATGATATTTATCAAATGCTTACTCTATGGCATGTTACTTTTCTAAGCCCTGCCTGTGCATTAGCTCATTTAGTCCTTAAAACAGCAATGGAGAAAGTTACTATTATTATGTCCCCAGAAAACGGCGATTCACGTTAATGGTAGGGTTGGGATTTTAACACAGGCAGTGCGGCTCCAAAGGCCACACTCTAAGCACTACACATACTGCCTGTGCTTGAAAGAATCTAGGTTAGAGAGGGACGGAAATCAATAAAGGATCAGCATGAGAGACCAAAAGGAAAGGGAGCAGTTAAGGAACTAGGAGTCTTCAGGAAGGAAAATGGGGGGAGTGAGAGGAAGGGGATAGAAGGCTAGCAGCCAGGAGACTGAGGTCAAAGTGGCATATTAGAGTTTAAGATTTCAGAGGTCAAGTAAGGCTCAGGGTAGTGAGCTGCCGAAGTGAAGCGGAGTGGACGCAAGTATCATTCAACCAGAGGTCTGGGAGTGGGGGCTGCAGAGTGATGGGAGGAGCACCCACATGGTGAAATCTCTCAGGAGGAGGGCAGGACTTGGAATGAGGAGGGAGTATGAACTAGCTGCTCCCGACATGCACAATCCCATCAAAGTCTCTCTGCAGTTGCTGTTCCCTCTGCCTGGGCAGCTCTTCCCCAGCATGTCTGGGTGGTTTGCTCACTTCGTTCAGATCTTTGCTCAGATTGCTCCAAGAAGCCTTCCACGACATCTATCACTGTCTGTCCCCTTGCCCAGATTTATAGCTCTTCTTATCCCTTCTTATGCCATGATGTTATGGGGTATATTTATCTGTTTATTGTCTTGTCTTCTCCAGTAGGAAAATCTATGATGTCAGGGACTTTGTGCCTTTTGTTCAAGAATGTACCCCAGCACCCAGAATAGCGCTTGGAATACAGGAGGCTCTCAGCCAATACTTGGTGAATGAATGAATGCAGTACAGTTGGCACTCCCGAGGGACTAGGATCAGGGACTTCAATTTGCACCAAGAATTGATTTCATACCCATTGCTTCTCTGAGGTTCCTGGTCGCTTGGTGCTGCTTGTTTCTTCACATCTGCTCCCTTTGTCCCTGGACAAGTTTTCTCTGACTTCTGACTGTACATGATCGCCCTATCCTTGCTAACATCCCCAGCCAGGACCAGCCATTTTTAACTTCTAATTCCCAAGAAAAAGCATCTAATTGGCCCAGCTTAGGTGTGGCATCTTCCCCTTCCCGTCAGCTGTGGCCAAGCAGAAGCCAGTAAAAGACCTTAGAAGGATCAGTCAGATGGCACTGAGGGAATACCTTTCAAAGAAGGCTGTCCAGTGGTCCCAGAATGTACTTATAATTGTAGAACATTCATGGCGGGAGGACTATTATAATCCAATACCTTCATTTATTTATGAATGGGAAAACTGAGGTTCAGGTGGGGAAACTCAAGGTCATACAGCAAAGTGAATGGTAGATCCCGGCTCTGTTGACTTGCATCTGTCTTTTCCATATCGTATTACACTCCCTCTTCAAAACGATATTAGGGTTCCCAGCGTGAAACAGCAGGATTTCTGAGCCTCTGCCCTACTGACATTGTTTGTTGAGGGGGGGTGTCTATCCTGTGCACTGTAGGATCTTGAGCAGCATCTACTCACTACGTTCCAGTAGTGGAATGGCCAGCACAATTGACCTTCTCCATAGCAGTGTCTACTAAGTATTTACTTGTGCTATACATGCATTTTTATTTTATGTGTATCACTCCTAATTGTCTGGATATGAACCATCATTCATTTCCAGTTCTTCCTCAGAAATATATTATACCCAGACACTAATTCTCAAACTATTGTATCTTAGAGATTACCTATCTCTATTTTATAAACATTCTAAGTGACACAGACAGTGGTTAAAAAGCTTGACAGTGAGTACACTTTTGCCTAAATCTATCTCTTTTTACATGGGTACCACTGTCCAAATTGTAGTAATGTTAAAGGGATTTTTCTTACGCTGAAGTTACTTATAACCCCATCATTCTAATAAAAGTTTATTTTTTTTATATTTCTTTACCAAAGTCCTTTACCATACATATAATTTTGTAAAGCTATAATCATAACATATGCACAGTTTACATTCTGCCTTTTTCAGTACTCTCTTTTAAATAGCAGTGTACAATATCATGAATACTTAAAGTTTCTACTTTAATGCTGAAGTTACTTTGTTGGAAAAAATACAGCTTTGTCCTGGCAAGAAGCCTCAGTGAAAAATCCTATCAAATGATGTTTGCCATCATTACTAGAATCCCCAGTGTTTTTCTCTGTGTGAGTGGGAGTTAAACATTTACATTTGCCCCCGTTATAATTCCTTAATTTTTTCAAATCTCACAAGGGTGTCCAGGTTGATGAATTGTGATGTGGTGGTTATCTTACTGTGCCAACAATGAATGCTTTGGGCAGAAAAAGCAGACCAGTTGGAAAGAAAGAGGCCTTTGTTTACCCAAATGTGTTTTTAATTACAGTATTAACAAAGATAAAACAAAACCAGGGAAGCACAGAATAATCACATGGGAGTCTAAGAAAATAAATGTTCTGTTTACTTACTCTAAACCTGTTGTTTCTCCAAATATTGGATCTTCTTCCTCTTTATTAGTATTTCCTTAAGAAACCCCAAATTAAATGTCCCTTGGCTTTAACAACCAAGTAACTGTATGGGGGGAAAAATTACCAAATAGAAAATAAATCATGTTGACATTTAAGATTAAAATGAAGCCACAGCTTGATCAAAGAGATTCATATGTTGATATTTATTCATCATTATAAATATTTCAAATCTTATATAGTCAAAAGTGATCTATTACTGTTTTCCAGGAAGTGATAATGTCTCCTTCAGTGTCATTAACAATGTGTTAATCTTGGTCAAGATTCCCTACATTAAAAATGTAAAGCAAGGGCTTCCCTGGTGGCACAGTGGTTAAGAATCCGCCTGCCAATGCAGGGGACGTGGGATTGAGCCCTGGTCCAGGAAGATCCCATGTGCCACAGAGCAACTAAGCCCGTGCACCACAACTACTGAGCCTGCGCTCTAGAGCCCGCGAGCCACAACTACTGAGCTTGTGTGCCACAACTACCGAAGCCTGCGCGCCTAGAGCCTGTGCTCCGCAACAAGAGAAGCCACTGCAATGAGAAGCCCGCACACTGCAACGAAGAGTAGCCCCAGCTCGCCGCAACTAGAGAAAACCCACACGCAGCAAAGAAGACCCAACGCAGCCAAAAATAACAAATAAATAAAATAAATAAAATTTTTTAAAAATGTAAAGCTAAATGTTGCTATCGTAACTATTTTAGATCTGTGTTTTCCAGGCCCTTATGAATCAAAGACTCACTTGTATAGCATCTTGGGCAAGATGTCATATACATACGTGGATACACATATACATACATTATGCTCCCCTGCCCTTTCACAGAGAATGTTTTTGTAAAACGGATAACACTAAAACAAACATACATGAAATGAGTTCTCTAAATAGCAAAGCTGTTCCTCTAAACCTTCTAATACATTTACTTATGGACCACTTGGCATACTTCATCCAAGCAATGGAAAATTTATTCCTGCTACAGTCACAAACATTGTATGGGGGCTTGCTGTTTGGCTCCCATCCCGTTTCCTCTACTGGATCAACGTGTTCATTAAGAGATCTTTCAGTTGCAAGCCACAGAAATGCACTCAAGCTAATTTAGACAGAAGAGAGGCATTTCCTGGAAGCACACTGGTGTTTCACAGCCTTTGAGGACGGGGAATAGGCAGCCCCTAAGAGCTAGACCCAGGGGCTGTCAAGGCTAACTGGCTCTCTCCAAGACCTCACACTCTCTCCTCAAGTACACTTGTTTCTTTCTGCCTTCTCTCTGCAGACTGGCTATTGGTGCATATGGGCCAAACTAGCCTCTTCCAAATACCCTCTCTGCCCCCAGTCTGCATGCTAATTCCAAATTCCGAAACTTTCTCTTTTGGTGGTGGGAAGGAGGTAGTAATTAGCCTTCACAAAAATTCGGAAAAGAGATGAAAGGAAGGATTTGAGAGATCTTTTAGAAGTAAATATTTGTGATACTTGGAGCACCTGAAGTAAGGAAGTAAAGCATACCGAGGTGGTTATTACTTAACCTCATTTCTCTTTTTCTGCCCCAATATATTAAAATTAGCCAGTCTTTTTGAAATCTACTGGGGGAAATAACTAATTTTATCTATCTCAAGTTCCCATTGGGAAATGGGAAGGATACAAATTCTTCATGAATAAATAAAGAAATATATGTTGTTACTTCCTGGCACATCTTAGTTGAGTCTTAGTTGAGGGCAACATCTGTCACACTCAAGGGGCCACACCTGACAGGACAGGAGAATTAAGAAGAGAGGGAGGAAGTGGGAGAAGGCGACAGATTCCCTCACGCCCCAGCGAAGTGAGGAAAGAACTGGGAAGAAGGAAGAGGCCAGAGGGGGCAGACTTGCCTTTACCCAGCAGCCCCGGCTGAAACTTACCAGGGCAGTTTGGGGAACCTTCTTTACAGATGACTTTCTAGAAGCCTGGAGGGCCCAGGAAAATCAAAATTTTATTGTGTTCCCCAGTTTGTCTATGGCAGTTACTCTGAGTTGGAAGATCAGGTTCTGGTCTTATAAAAGGTTTACTGCCTAAATTCTTCATGGGCAAGTAGAAAAGGCCAGGAAGAGCAGGTTAAGGCAGATCAAGGAAGGAAGTACTCTGTTTCCATGAGGCCACCCCAACTTTCACCTCTGCTTTGCAGAGACTCAAAACGTGTTAAAAATGTGATTAACAAATTGGACTAGGGGCCTGAGGACCTAATAGTTCTGCCCACATCACAGCAGCTGTAGTTAATTCTTTGTGGCGGTTTGGGAGCTAGCTTGGCGCAAAATCAAGCAGAAAAAGTGGTTTCACTCCGCCATCCCACAAGCCTCCCCTTATGCTAATGTTTCCTTTGTTTCTTGCCAACCCTTCCCACCCCTTTCTAAAACCTTCAAAAAAGGATTATAGTCATTAGCTACTTAGTGTGAATAGATGTTATCTCTTCAGAGGATATTTCCATTTTAACCTTGTCTCGAATTGAAGGCCTCCCAGAGTGTTAGAGGAATTTTAAGAATATATTTAAGAATATGTAGCAATTCTTTTCTTTCTCAAATACTAGTCACGCCCTGGTAAAATCACAGTAGATCTGTCCAAGGTTGAGAGTCGAGCAGTACACACCGCTTCCCTCTCTGTTGCTACATTAGCTTACTTCTCTACTGGTTGGCCAACACTTCGCTCTGTTCCAGTGCCCCCTGCCCTCCTGCTCCTCCCTGAAACCTCCCCATGATCCAGAAACTAGAGGGTCATCCTTGGTGCAGTGGGACCTCCCGGGTCCCTTTGTTCCAACTCTGCTCAGCATTCAGTCTGGTTGGTTGTGGTCAGGACCATTCTGGTTGTGACATATTTTGAATATCACTCCTGCTTCTACACCTTTAAGTGTACTTTTCCACATTTACCTTACAAATTCAGGCACACCTGTCCTCCTCCAAATCAACAACCATCATAGCTAACTGAAATCTTTCCTGAAATCGATCTCCCCCAGCTATGAATGAAAAAAAAGAAAGCACTGCTGAATAATAAACTCTGCAAAAAATATGGTTGGGGGGAGAAAAGAATATAACTACTTTTGGTTCTTCAACTTTAGTATACCTAAGAATCACCTGGAGAATATGTTTAAAATGCAGATTTCTAGGCCTTGTCTTCAGAGATTTGGATTCCACAGATCTGAGATGATTCAGGAATCTATATTTTTAACTTGCATCCTAGGTAAATTTGATGGAAATGCTGTCTGAATCACACTTTAAAAACATGGAACTCGACTGTTGCTGTGAATTATGCACTGTTGCCTGTGGGTAGGACGTCTGTTCTTCACAAGGAGCTTAGTTTATCAGGATTTTATGTCAATTCCTACAGCTTTAACTACAGATGATGATGATGATACAAGTATTCCTGATGCATTTTCATTGACTGGTGCTCCAATCTTCCTAGTCTTCTATAAACACATTCTTTTTTGTTTTTAAATTACAGAGTCTGTCATCCCGAGTAGTGGAACATTTCATGTAAAGCTCCCTAAGAAACACAGTGTGGAACTTGGAATAACCATAAGTTGTAAGTACAAGTGATATCTTTTAAAATGCAGAGTTTTAGGAAGACATTAGAAAAGTGTATTCTCAAATGGTTTACAGGTGTGGCAAATGTTTTAAGTTTCATTGCCAAGTTTCTACCTAATGGTACAAAAATGTGGAGCCGGTCACCCTCCAGCGCTTAATAGCTGTGTGAACGGGGAAGTTACTGTAACTCTCTTCAGTCTCAGGTTTCTTCACCTATAAAATGGAAATAAGGATATCTGCAAAATATCCTCATTTTGTAGGTTATTCAAAGTATTAAATAAAATAACATATTTATATACCTAGTATAGTCCCTGGCAAATAATGAGTAAGTACTCAATAAATATGTCTCACACACCCCACATGAATTAGATGGCATATGAAGGCACAGAGGTTCTCTACATTTTAACATAGTGTAGATTAAGTTTTCACAATAATCTATTGAGACTATCTTCCCATCTGTCCACTATGCATCTGTAATTCATTTTGCAAGAATGAAATAATGTCTTTTTCTTTAGTAACTTCCTGAATTCCTCCATGGTACAAGGTGCCTGGGTAACCAAGCCAAAAAGAAAAGGAGGACATATAAATGTGTTTAATTCCCTCTTTTCCTCAGGCTCTAGATATATAAGTGCTTTGGTAAAACAACTTTGAAAATTTGAGCCCCAGTGGAAATTTATAGAATGGAAATTGAGGTCTCTGTGCTTTTAATATCCATCAACTAAGTTCATCCATAAATGCTCCAAGAAAATGAAGCAAATGATTAATGCATGAAGACCAAAGGAGACCTAGAAGCAACGTCTGTGACCAAGGTGTGGTCCCTTACAGAGAGTGAAGAGGCTACATAAAGGTGCCTCACTACACTCTGTCGGACAGCAGTTACGTCAGTGGCTAAGGCAAAAACAAAGAGTTCTCAAGTGGGTGTATGAAATGGGAGCTGTCCAATTCAACTTTGACCATATACATTTAACACCGAAAATGAAGTTTTATTAATAACCAATAAATCACATATATCTAATGCAACACCAAAAATAGTGGTACTACAATATGGAATCAATGTTCAGAACAAGAAGCCATGTGTATGAGAGCCTGTATCTCCCCCAACCCCCAGTACTGGGAGAAAAGTAGGACTGATGGATCTGACGTTCCTCTGTAGAGTCAGTAGAAAGATGAAATGGGACTTTGGAGACTCCAGACCTATTCTAGTTGCTACTACAGTCATTTACGCCTTTAACTGGGTCGCTTCCCCTTTCGGTCTGTTCATTACGAAGCAAAGATGGTATGCCACTGTTCTGTCACGAGCTGTGCTTACTGAGATTAAGGGAGAGCACATCAGAACTTACTATTCTAAAAGTATTTGGGGCTCCACGTGGCTTCTGCAACCCCCATGTAACTTTAACCCTGCTCTCATTTATTCCTGTCTATTCCATTCCATTCATTTATTCCATCAGAATTGGCCGTGAACGTGGTGCCTCTTGGAGTTGCGCAGTGTAGAGCCTGCTGGCTGCACGCAGAGACCCTGCTTCCACCCCATTCTTTCTTCCTTCTGCCTCCATTCAGTAAAGACACTCTGAGTGCCACGGCCCAATACTAAGTTTTGAGTCCTTAGAAATGCTTACTACTGGTGCATCTACAGAAGACACCTGTTCCTCAGAAGCTCCTCTTACCACACAGTTTGCCACACTGTAATTTTACTCTCAAATTTTACTTAAGAGGATGGTCTTTTTTAATGCAATAGATTTATTCTTTTTTATTTGAAAAGCAGTTTTATTTATTTTATTTTCCATTATGGTTTATCACAAGATATTGAATATAGTTCCCTGTGCTATACAGTAGGACCTTGTTGTTTATCCATTCTATATATAATAGTTTGCATCTGCTAATCCCAAACTCCCAGTCTTTCCTTTTCCCATCCCCCTCCCCCTTGGCAACCACAAGTCTGTTCTCTATGTCTGTGAGTCTCTTTCTGTTTCATAGATAAGTTCATTTGTGTCATATTTTAGATTCCACATATAAGTGATATCATATGGTATTTGCCTTTCTCTTTCTGACTTACTACACTTAGTATGATAATCTCTAGGTCCATCCATGTACATAGCTGCAAATGGCATTATTTCATTCTTTTTTGTGGCTGAGTAGTATTCCATTTTGTGTGTGTGTGTGTGTGTGTGTGTGTGTGTGTATATATATATATATATATATATATATATATATATATATATCCCGTATCTTCTTTATCCATTCATCTGTCCATGGACATTTAGGTTGTTTCCACATCTTGGTTATTGTAAATAGTGCTGCTATGAACCTAGGGGTGCATGGATCTTTTTGAATTATAGCTTTGTCCAGATATATGCTCAGGAGTGGGATTGCAGGATCATATGGCAACTCGCAATAGATTTATTCTTAAAAATTAATATACATAAAAATGTAATTTAACTATAAAGGAGAGTATCCCTTTAAAAACTAATCCTGTGATAGATTCCTTTTTCAAAGTCAGTATTTATATGTTCAGTTTGTTTCAAGTGTGGCCATGTACATACAACTGCAAAACATTTTCTTCACGTAAAGAATCATGTAAAATTATGCTTTATGATGATGCTACATACGTACTAAAACTGATTTTAATACCAATCGTGGAAACTATCCCAAACCCCCACAAAACTGCTTGAATTTTAGCCAGCTGTAGGCTAAAGCTATTCGTGGAAGCTAAAAGTTTTGTGCCATTCCTGGATGGAGAAATGATACGTAAGCTCATCAGACATGCCTGTCAGTCCTTCTAGAGCTCCAGCTCCATTTACACAACTAATCATCACCATCCTGAGTTTGTGCCTCCTCGTGGAAAATACTCATATTTGCCAGATGAGAAAGCAGAATTTGCTAAAGAAAAAAAAAAAAGAATCCATTTTCATTGTTACGAAATAGTAAATTCCTGAGGTCTAGCACAGTTCCTGGTACATACAAGATGCTTGTTTAATCCCTGTCTTCGTTGAAGGAGTAGATGAGGAGTTTGTAAACAATGTTCTTCTAACCAGTGTGCCCCCCAGGAAGTGAGCCTCTGAGGGCGATTAGGAACATAGATGTTTGTGCAAAGTCTGTTGCATGAACTGAAGAAGCATGAACTTGGAAAATGATGAAGAGCAAGGACTCAGAGCCCAGACTGCCCCACTTCCCAACTCTCTTGACCTCTCTGTACTGAGTTTCCTGGTCTATAAAATGGCGTGCTCATTACCTTCTTTGTAGCATTGTTGAGAAAATTAAATGAGTTAGTGTATGTAAGGTGCCCAGAACACATTGTGAACCGTAATGAATGTTAATTATTATAATGATCGATATTTATTTTCCACATAGAGCCTCATGAAATATTTTAAGCAAGGCTCTACCCCACAAAATTTAGTGCCAATCGTAATTATCCTACCTAAGTAGGAAATCAAAGGACCCTCTTCTCACTCATACACACACAGGTACTGTTAGGGAAACTGAGGCACTACAGGGGTTTATGAATGTTTCTCACTATCTTTATACAAAGTCCTCTTTCTGTATCTTCATCTTGTGAAAGCTCTGAGTAGTGAGAAATAGGCCTCCATCTCGGGGAGCGTACCGTCAGAGCCTTCACACTTGGCTTAAGGCTCACTCTTCATACCTAATTGACTGAGAAATGAGTCCCTCTGATTTTGGATGTGGTGAGCAGTTTTAGACTAATTTTCTTAAGTTCCTGATGAGACATTCATAGCACACTAGCATCAGGCATTACTTTTATAGATTTTATTGCTATGATATGGAGTAATTTATTATAGCAAATAAAGTAGAACAGCCTGGCAGAAGGATGCAGTTTGGGACAAGAAGCAGCGTCCTGAAGCTCTGACACCTCAGCCAATCAGAAACCAGAGCCCATACCCTCCAATGCAGCTCACCTGCCTTTCAAGTCAGAGAACTGTGGTTGTCTCTGCCATGTGTAGTTGTCAGTAAAGACCTTTCGGTATCGATGTTTTTTTTTGAGGTTTTATTACAAGGCAGTTTTATCTACTTTGTACCGTGCATGGCACTAAGCAGTTTATATGTGTTTTCTCATTTAATCCTGAAAGTGGCCCTATAACATCTGTGCCCATTTTACACAGCTGGATAAGCTGCCCAAAGACCCAGAGCTAATAAAAGGCCAAACAGGGATTCACACGCTTTCTGTCTGACTTAACACTGGCTGTGTTAATGTTAACACTCATCCCTGTCACCATCTGATTGATGAATCTTCCCAGATCCTATATTAGAAAAGCAAAAGACAGCATTTTGTGAGTGCAGTTAATTTGTTGGCTTTCCTTTTTAGTTGTGACTGAATTGTCTGCAGCAACAAAGCCTTGCTTTATTTTTTGTAAAATCATAAAGCAGCCTTTATAACAAGAACAACAAGTCTGTCATTTTTGCCTTAAGTCTTAAATGTATTTAGAAGAGAAAGGTTCATGTTTTTTTGCCAACTTTGCAATAAAAACTCTACTCACTGGTCCATTTCAAATCAAATAACCAGTTTTACTTGCCAGGTAGTATATATATATGTGTGTGTATGTGTGTGTGTGTATATATATATATATGCACATATTTGTATGGTTACAATGAAAGGAAAATTGAATGATTGTGTGAGTGTGTGAGTGTGTGTGTGTGTGTGTGCTTCTCCAGTGTAGTTTACACAGTTTATCAGACCCTTTGAGCAAAGTACCTTGACTAGCAGAGTAAGTTCCATGAACGGCTAGACATTATAGAATGTTCTTGGAATGATTCACATTTAATTAGCTTCACACTGCAGAAGATTTCACCTGTCTTCAGATACAGAAAAAGTGTTTTAAACAAAAGATAGGGACTGTCATTTTCTACCTCTTCCAACAACTGTTTGAGAAGAAAAGAATCCAAATTCACTGTGAGAACCAGTTTCTGACAGTGACAGACGACCAGTGATGTTAAAGCTTCGTGAGTCAAAAGATGCTAGCTTGAAAACACGCATTTAGCCCTGCTCCTACCCCAAACCGCCATCTTAAAATGACAGTATAAGATTTTTCAGGAGGCAGAAACTCATACGGAGAAGAGGAAAAGAAAAACAGATAACAGCAACTGAATTTGGAAGTGGCAAAGAAGATGGAGAAAGATTAATTTAAAGAAGCAGAGAGGAAAGCTGACAGTGACCCTGATTTGCATCCTAAACTCCCAGCAAGTCAGAGAGGTGGAATCAGGAACTTCTGGAAGCAAGAGTGATGGGAGAGTAAGAAGACAGGGGGATTGGTTGAAAGTCTGTTAAGAATGAATGAGTCCCTCAGATGCCTTCCCCAACTCAGAACCGCCAAGCACCCCTCCCCTTCCTGGCAGAGCCTAGTTTTATCCTCTGGAAAACGTGAAAGGGAGGGTCTCTGGATTGGGAGGGCACAGCTGAGTGTACCAGTCCAGCTCTGAAAGCAAAGATTCAGTGAAACACTGAATGAGGAGGCTGCTGGTCTTCTCACAGAAGCTCCAAGAAACCAGGTATCCAGGCTTAATCCCCTCCGAGCTGGAGGAAGAATCAGTGCCATCTGACCCAAAGAAGCAGTCTGGCCTGAACTGTACAGTGACGACCGTAATCCAGGAGCCCCACGCAGGGGCACCAAGCTTTCAAACAGCTTCTTTGCAGAGCCATCTGTGATGTGAACGGACAGCTAAGGAGAACACAGGCACTTGGAGGAAAGAATCTAAGATGCAAGACTATCACCAAAAACAGAGAAGAAAAACAGAAACAGCAAATGCAGGAAGAAGAAAACTTTAAAAAGAAAAAAAAAAGTGATCATTAACATCATTTGTATCCCTGGGTGGGTGGCCCTGAATACTATTACACAGTAGCCTCCAGAGGGGAACAAAGAGCTCTTGAAAAGTAAAAATATGGCAGAAATGAAGGAGCTCAACAGAAATACTGGAAAAAATGTTGAGGAAGATTTCTAGAAATTAGGACAAAAAAACAAATAAATAAATGAAGAATCTAGACTAAATAGGAAAATTATACAAGATGAGTCCAAATAACACAATGTCCAAATAATAGACGTTACAAAAAGATAGAGAAGAGAAAAGCATCAAGGATATATTTTCATAAATTTCCTAGAATCGATGGATATAAGTTTCCAGATGTATGGGTCCATGAGCTATGGATGAAAACAGACCCACACCAAGGCATGTCATCATGAGATTTGAAAACTGGGAGAAAAAGACAATCCTACAGGCTGCCAGTGGGGGTGGGCAGTTTTCACACAGTGTATCAGAATACAAATAATAACCGAGTAATCAGAATGGCATCAGGCTTCTCAACAAATAGCAGTTCTGGAATCTAGAAACCAATGGAAGAGCGCCTTCAAAATTCTGAGGGAAAAGAAATTTCCAGCCTAGAATTCTCCATCTAGCGAAGGTGGAAGTAAAGAAAAGACAACTATGCAAGAATTCAAAATACTCTCCTCCCATGCACTCTTCCTCAGGAAGCTATCAGAGAACGTGTACCAACCACCAAAAGAGAGTAAAGCCGGAAAGAGGGAGAATTGGATTCAGGATGCAAGGGCTTCAAGGATGCAAGAGAGAGTGTTAAAAGGTAAACCGAGGCATATTAAACATTTTAAGAGATTATTTGAGCAAAAAACTTGCTTCAAATCTGGCAGCACCAAACCAGAAGTAGTTAAGAATGCGCCCCCAACAGGAGTCTGGGGAAAGACAGATATAGGAAGAGCAGAGGCAAAGAAAGGAAATTATTTAACTGGCTGTAGCTTAAAGCCTAGTTGGCTGTTTGTGACTGGTTGTCCTTAGTATTTTGATTTCATGACCTTGTAAAAGCTTAGGTTTTGGTTGGCTTCCTTGGGCTACCACAGCATTAGAGCCACCTCAGTCTAATGGCCTCCTGCTTTAATTAATTTAACAGGAGTGAAAAGAAACTCTGGGTTCCCAGGGTCTGTGGGAAGGAAGTTCCCAAGGTCTGTGTAGAAACGCTAGAAAGCAAACATTCCAGGTGGGTTGGAAACCTCTAATAGAATTCTTGATATGATATAACATGTTGAGAGATTACAAGTCTGAGGAGTTGAATTCATGGTAAACACAAGAAAATTAAGCCAACAAAGACATCAAGAAAACAGAAAATATATCCTGTAGAAAAGGCAGGTAATCATGCCATGCAACATGACTTGTCTTCCAATACTGTTTGCAGTCATACTAAAGTAAATGCTAAATATCGATTTTACAAAAAATGACAAAACTGTATTGGAAGAATGCAGAGACAAGAACTGTGTCTGAATATGGTGGTGATGTAGAGGTGGAAGAGAACTGACTTGTCATCTTTCATAATAGAAAGAGGCAGCATGCGAGATTTTTTTTTTTTTTTTTTAGTTGCGGCATGCAAACTCTTAGTTGCGGCATGTGGGATCTAGTTCCCTGACCAGGGATCGAACCCGGGCCCCGTGCACTGGGAGTGTGGAGTCTTAGCCACTGGACCACCAGGGAAGTCCCCCCTGTCTCCCCTTTTTATCCAGCTTTTCTCCAGGATTTCATGGCCAGTGCCCAGAGCAGACGTGCCTAGCTCATAGTTAGTGTTCAATGAATATGTGTTCGATGGATGACTCTGTGAACTTCAATTCAATGGATTTCACAGAATGGTTCAATGGAGAACTCCAAGCAAATTCAAAGCACTGAGTGAGTGCTAATGTATTCTCGCTCAAAGGGTCACAAAGCCCTCAGAGGTGAGGCAAGTCAGGAAGTGAGATCCTTCCAATGAGGACAGTGGCAAATTAGAGATGGAAGGCTCCATCTGAAGGAGAGAGTGGGAAAGTGAGTCCATTGTTGCTGGATAATCATCATAATAAACACTTATGTAGTGTATTGTATGCGCACTGCTCCAGTCACTTTACATAGAAAAACGCAATCCTTACAACAAAAACTGTATGAGATCAGCACTGTTGTTCTTTATCACCGTTTCACAGACCAGGAAACTAAGCTGTCTGAACACCATGTGCTCGGGCATACATGGCTTATATGTGGAAGAGGCAGGATTTTGAACCCAAGCATTCTGGCTGCCAAATCTTGCCTCTTCATCACTATACAATATTGCCTCTCTAATTTTTTAAAAGAAGCTGTACATCTGTATGAAATCTACTACTTTTTAAATGTTGGCAACTAATTTTTTAAAGCACTACAAGTCAAGCAAACCATGCTTGATTTGTACCTTCCTCAGAGAAGAATCAAAACATGGTGCTAACCTAAGTGTCCATCGATGAATGAATGGATAAAGAAGATGTGGCACATATATAAAATGGAATATTACTCAGCCATAAAAAGAAACAAAATTGAGTTATTTGTAGTGAGGTGGATGGACCTAGAGTCTGTCATACAGAGTGAAGTAAGTCAGAAAGAGAAAAATAAATACCGTATGCCAACACATATATATGGAATCTAAAAAAAAAAAAAATGGTTTTCAAGAGCCTAGGGGAAGGACAGGAATAAAGACGTGAACGTAGAGAATGGACTTGAGGACACAGGGAGGGGGAAGGGTAAGCTGGGACAAAGTGAGAGAGTGGCATGGACATATATACACTACCAAATGTAAAATAGATAGCTAGTGGGAAGCAGCTCCATAGCACAGGGAGCTCAGCTCGGTGCTTTGTGACCACCTAGAGGGGTGGGATAGGGAGGGTGAGAGGGAGACGCAAGAGGGAGGAGATATGGGGATATATGTATATGTATAGCTGATTCATTTTGTTATAAAGCAGAAACTAACACACCATTGTAAACCATTGTAACACAACATTGTAAACACCACACTCCAATAAATATGTTAAAAAATAAATAAATAAATAATATAGGCTCAAAAAAAAAACAACATGGTGCTAGGTCTATTCACAATAGCCAAGACATGGAAACAATCTAAATGTCCATCGACAAATGAATGAATAAAGAAGATGTGGTACATATATACAATGAAATACTACTCGACCATAAAAAAAGAATGAAATAATGCCATTTGCAGCAACATGGGTGGACCTAGAAATTGTCATACTAAATGAAGTAAGTCAGAAAGAGAAAGACAAATAACATATAATATCACTTATGTGTGGAATCTCAAATATGACACAAATGCACTTATTTATGAAACAGAAACAGACTCACAGACATAGAGGACAGACTTGTGGTTGTCAAGGGGAAGGGGAGTGGGGGAAGAATGGATTGGGAAGTTGGGGTTAGCAGATGTAAACTATTATATATAGAATGGATAAACAACCCCGAGGTCCTACTGTATAGCACAGAGAACTATATTCAATATCCTATGATAATCCATAATGGAAAAGAATATAAAGAAAGAATGTATATATATGTATAACTGAGTCACTTTGCTGTACAGCAGAAATTAACATAACATTGTAAATCAACTATACTTGAATAAAAAAATTTTTTTAAAGAAATATAAAATAAAACATGGTGCCAGGGTGTGCAAACCATGACTGAGCCCTCAAAGCCCCAAAGGCGTGGCCACATGTAATGTGCCTGGTAAGCATGGTAATGATAGTGTCAGGAGCTCATACAGATTTGGAGCCACTTCTGGGCTCAACTTCATCACTCCAATGGGCATCCACCCTGATGAACCTTTCAAACCTCAAGTATGGACTTGATTAAAGGAGAAAGAGAAGAATGTAGTAAACGTGAAATGGGCACCATACATGTCTGTAGACCATTAGAAGTTTCACACCTCTCTGCAAAGCTGTGTGGTTTTGTCCAGAGGTCACAGTGTTATCTTCCTCTGTTAGAAGGATGACAGAGATGGGTTTGATGTATTTCGTTGCCTATACTATTTTGTTTTAGTCCATTTCAGTGGAAAATGAATTTTTTTAAAAACCAAGGGAAACATTGAGTGCTCTGTGATGGTTACTAAAGCTTGGAAAAATATCGTGTAAAGTTATTGGCAGATGCTAGGAAAGTTGTATTTGCTGGTCATAACAAAGTTTTTGTTTTTGTGTCCTGTGCCCAGAACAATTTGCTGTTCTGAAATGTAATATGAGTAAAACCACTGGATGTTTATATTTCTCTAGTGGAATTATATCAAATCATTGAGTGGAGGTTTAAATTATGAATTAATTGTAGTGAACAGAATGTTTTGCATTCTTTGCTAGAAGCTAAGAATAATGATTGGATGAAGTCCCATTAACATTTACTGTGGACTAACTCAGACAGTGGGTAAGGTATTGGTATATGTGTTTGCTTTTTCTTTCAACGATGTGTTGCGCTATTAAACCATCTGTTCTTATGCATAAACATTTTCCTGGGATTCAAATGGGATTATGGGATATGATATGGTTCTATGATTATTATGGGGTGATCAGACTGTTTATAATAAAATCTTACATTAGGCGCCTTTTAATGATCCTTAAAAAGAAATCACTCCAGGCTTCAGGTTGGTAAAACATCTCCTCTTGGAGGCAAATTGTTGTTTATAAATGTTGGTATGTTCATTTTAATTATCGAACTCCTAAATTAAATGTAAACTTTCTAGGTCAAGATGATATTTTTGTACTTAAATATGGACTCTAGTTCATTTTGAGGATTAAGTCTAAGTAGACTCATTCCTAATGGCTTTTCATTATTATTATTTCATTATCACCAAAGGGAAATATTCCTAAGAAAAGTTATAAAGCCCAAAACTGACCACTGTGCAGGATAATAGATTTATCTATAAACTCAATAAAAGTTACATGTACATGTTTAAATATGAATATATATATAAATATAAATAAATAGCATCAGTCAGATTTCTGAACATTTCAGAGCATTCTAGATAAGAATTTGTGAGCAAAATTTTAATATTTGCAGTCTTTCTAGCAAAAGATATCCTTCTGGGGGAAAAAAAAAATTTACATTAGTGATTCTCATCCACTTTCCCACCCAGTACACTTGAGTAATATGGCAGGATCCTATGAAGAGTGGTGTCTTCTCACTGGTAAGGAGTGAAAGAATGGGTAGGAGAAGGGATCACATGTAAGTACCACCAAGGGGAGCCCCTAATTGCTTTTAATACACTTTTCTGTTGGACTATTCACTCTTCACCTCCTTCTCTTGAGAATCACAGATTGAAATAGATTTAATCCAGATGGGCTGCTTTTCAATTGCTTTCTCCAATTGCAGATTTAAAGTAACTTTGCTTTAGTTTTCAAGTTTATGAGTACTTTAACACAAACATATTTTTCTATCAAGAAGGGGTAATATGCGCATTTTTAAATTCATTTGCTGATTCTCTTTGCTTTGCATACAAACTGTACTTGCATTAATGGTTGCTATACAGTGAGACCTGTACAGTAGTGGGTGAATCGTGGATATAAAGATATGACTATTCTATCTTCATTATTACAGCACCATCCAGTAGAAAACCAGGAGACCCCCTGGTCATATCAGATATCAAGAAAGGCAGTGTGGCACACAGGTAAGAAAGATGGATTTACTGATTCATCCCAAGGTATTTCTTAAATACAGCAGAAATGACCTCTTCCACACCCAAGACAACCTTGCTAATAGGTCATGGTATTCTCAATATTTTCGAGGCAGCCACGATTAATCGATTATATTTGACATCCCTAATGTCAATGGCTATGTAGAGCTCTCCCCCGGTGTCAGTTTATTTCTGCACCCAGTGCAGACAACAATCACATGAAAATGTTTTTTAGGGTCATTCATGAGTCCAACATAGCCTCTCCTTCACTGATCATCTTCCATCCTTCATTTTTCCCGCTAAAAAAACTGAAAGTGGCCCCAATGATGAGAGTCACCCCACATGGAGATAATAGCTTAGGGGAGAGTCTTGCTAGATGCCAGAATGTCCTCCCTAGTCAAGCCAGGTCCTTGAGCCTTAAACAGTGTTTATGTATCCTATTTGGTTCATAGACCACAAAAATCAGGGAGCCTCAAACTTTCAATTTCACAGATCAAAAATATTTTTAAGTGGTTAGGAATATTGATGTAAGACTTAACTTTCTTTTTATTTTCCAGTTAAGGACTTAAAAAATACCATTCGTTATCACAGTCATGTCATTAAAGAAATATTTTAACACTCAAAAAGTAGGAAGGACATTGTATGAACTTAGGTATATAGGTATAGGCTCAGATACTGTGACAAGGAGACATAAACGGAGTGGATCCAACAAGACGGAAGTTTGTCTCTCATACAGCAGTTGGGAGGTAGACAGGCAACACAGGGCTGGAGAAGCAGCTCTGCCGTCCTCTCCAGCTTCTCCAGTCATTGTGATTTTCCAGCCATAGAAGGGAGGTGGGGTGATGCAGAGAGAGTCTGGGGTGTGTATCTTTAGGGGATGACCCAGAAGAAGGAAGGGAGAATGGATTCTGGGAAGCAATTAGCCATCTCGGTCACAGACATAATGCATAAAGGATGGTTCTTACCAAAACATAACCTTCCTTATAGATATGTGTGCATATACATACAGAAGCACCTGCAAGCACATATACCTTCTCATTGTTTTTCTCATTTCATGATGGACCTTTAAAAACTTTCAAGACCTGAATACAACCAGTATTAGACTCTCAATGGCCACCTTCCAGATAGGTAGCATCCAATTCGCCTTTTCTCCCTACTGCAGCCATAGTGGGTTCCCCAGTGCAGGTGGAAATAGCAGAGACACCAGGACCCAGACCTCCCCTGAGTCCATCCCACCTTGACTCGCCTCACTCCCTGTATCCTCTCTGAGTATCTGGGCTGCCAAGGACCAAAAGTGGTGCAACAATCTGGAGAAGCATAAGGACACCCGGGCTGTGTAAACCTGGGCCCATTACCCCGCTTCCTGGAAACCTTAGAATTCCTGAGCGACGCTTATATGGTTGTCCTGGTCTAATTGAAGAAAGCAGAAGATAAATGTTTTTTAGTACTCTGCAATTTAATGTCACGGCAGCCATCCAAATTAAGACTGGAAAAAGGGGATTTGTCAATAAAATGCAATTTTAAAAGTTGAAGAATCTTATTTCTTCTAAAGACTACCATAATGCTGCTTTGTGCTAAATGCCTCTTAAATGGCCTGGTTAAGTGCTCATCATTAATCATGCATTTGCTATGCCTTTACTATCAGAACGGGAACCCTGGAACTTGGGGATAAATTACTTGCCATAGATAACATCAGGCTGGACAACTGTTCCATGGAAGATGCAGTTCAGATCCTCCAGCAGTGTGAAGACTTGGTGAAGCTGAAAATCCGCAAAGATGAAGATAATTCAGGTATTGATAACCTCCTTAGTTAAGACTGATTTCTCTAACTGCCCGTCTGTCACCAAAGATATTAGATCTTGGTGTTTTACATACAACAGCTGGCTAGTGACATTGCAGCAGTGTTTTTTGTAGTTAAGAGGGTCTTTAAATTGGGCGTTGAGAGTGTAGTATGAATTTTAAATAATGATGCTTTTAAATGATATAATTAAGATATTTTCATTATATAAACATTATAGCTATATTAAAATAACTTTAAAGATGAAAACTAGGGACTTCCCTGGTGGCACAGTGGTTAAGAATCCGCCTGCCAATGCAGGGGACACGGGTTCAAGCCCTGGTCCAGGAAGATCCCATGTGCCGCGGAGCAACTAAGCCCGTGTGCCACAACTACTGAGCCTGCGTGCCACAACTACTGCAGCCCATGTGCCTGGAGCCTGTGCTCCAGAACAAAGAGAAGCCACCGCAATGAGAAGCCCGCACACCACAACAAAGCGTAGCCCCCACTCGTTGCAACTAGAGAAAGCTCGTGCACAGCAACGAAGACCCAACGCAGCCAAATAAATAAATAAATAAAAGATGAAAACTAAATCATCACCTGATACCACCCTAATACAATAGAACTGGTCATTTTCTAGTTGATATTATATTATGTAATTATAACCACAGTGCGTGTTCTCTTTTTTCCTTAGCTTTATAAACATGTTACCATTTTACAAACCCTTAATAGCTATCATTTTAATTTACTGCCCGTAATTTATTTACCATTCTTTCCTTCTTACTTAGATTGCTCCCAGTTGTTTTATTACTGTAGGTGGCACAGTAACAGATATTTTTATGCATAGATATCTTTATTCAACTTTTCTTCTTTTGAATTATTTCCTTAGGAAATATTCCTAAAAGTAGGGTGACTGAGTCAAAATAAAAAGGGAATTTTTATGATTTCTGATGAGTCTTGTACCATGTTGCTTTCTAAAAGGGCTGTATCCATTGTTAGTGCTTCCAGTAATGTGCGAATACAGGAGAGCAGTGCTTCTCAAACTTGAGAAGGCGTCAGAATCACCTGAAGAGCTCCTTAAAACACAGTTCCTGAGCGCTCACCCCAGGTGGGGCCTGAGACTGTCATTTCTAGCAAACTTCATCGTGATGCTGGGCCAAGACCCAGCAATCTGAGTAGCCCCGCAGCAGACGCCCTTTTATCTGATTTTGATAAGAACCCAAGCTAATTGAAAAAAGTTCATGAACTGAAAGAGTAAACTAACGTGGGGATTTATAGAAAGTGACATGTATCTATAACATAAACATTTAATTTAAAAATTTACCAATCTTATGGGTGAAGCCAACACTTTCTGCTGATTGTAATTACAAGTCTTTTGACTTGTTTGCCTAAGTCATACCCATAATATACAGTTTATGATTTCCAGGTTTGGTTTTTGTGTGTTGTTTTGCTTTAATGCAGTGAGAATTTAAAGAATTTAAAGCAATCTGAATGCTTACTCCATCTAGATTTTTATTTCCCCAACGTTTTCAAGTTTTTCCTCTATGTAATTAACTGTTGATTTTTGCCTAATAATGCCCCTTATTGAATCTTTCCAAAGCATTTGATTTTTTCATAGATCCAATAAACTCATATTTCATACGTTATGTAAGATATATTAAATTATGTCGTTACAATAACAAGTAAAACTGGCATAAACAGGATTGGGAATAATCATAATTGACTCTAAACTTTTAAGCTTTTGACTCAATTGGTAGCAGGAACAGAGGTACACGGGGTACTACAGAGGGAAACCTATTATTCTGGAACATTCAGTGGCATTGGTCAGTATATTTTACAAAGAGGATGGAGAGTCACAATTAATCCAGTAAATTGGTTAAAGGGAGATTGGTTAAGAGAGTTTCTACTGAATACAGTTTCATCCCAACCAATAATGAGCAGTTGTCAATGTCCTGGAATCTCCTGGGATCTAATCCTCTAGATCCAGAGTTCGTGGTCATGTCACGCCTTGTGTTTATGATTCCTATTCAAAGTCAAAACAAGTTGGTAGTTACATCCATCAGTACAGCTGGTAAAGATGATTACATCCAAGTATATTTTATAATGAATGTTTGAAAATATGCATAGATTTCTACTAGTTATTTCCCAAGCAACTGATTTTCCACACCAACGTTTGCATTTCTCTCCTAACGAGCATGCCTCAATGGCATTTTCTTTGGGGGATTTATTTAAAAAGAAGGATAAAGCCTCCAGCAGCAGACTGGGTTCTGTCCTAGTGAAGAGGCAAAGCCCTGTGGAGAAACCCATTTTGCATGATTTGCCAAGCTAAGCAGATCTCAGCTACCTTCCTTGCAGAGTGAAGGAGCCAAGCCAGAGATGAATATGTATGGTGCTTGTGATTGGCGATGTTCCCAATGCCAAAGCCAGGCTGTGCAGACACGCTGGGAGGAGTTTCAGAAACAACAACTGAGCACTTGGAGAGCCAGATCTTACTTTCAGTTGCTTCTTTCCTTTGACTCATTTTTCCCCTTTAGACCCTTCCCCCTACAATCCCTATGCCTAAGACTATGGTAATGATCATGCTTGTTAGGTTTTTTTTTTTTTCTAATTTTAAGAGGTCCAATTTTTAAAATCCTACATCCTTCCATTGAAAACCATGCACCTACCCAAAATAAGACTGTAAATATACGTGCAGGAGACATATTTACCCAAACCAGATTTTCTCAAGTTGTCATACTAAAATATATACCCACTTAGCTACACATTTTTATAACAGACCATTATTTGAAAATTATCATCTGATCATCGATTTGGAAGAATTTGAGTGTTTCTGTATCCTCTTCCCCCATGAGAATATAAGTATAATTTGAGTAACTGAATCCTTTTTTATTCAGAGCAAAGCAAGGGGAAGGGATTATTCAAAATGTCAAACCTGGATATAGACCAGTTCAAGGCCAACTATGTAGACATAAAGAGCACACACTTTTAAATCCAGCTCTACCACATTTGAGCTGCGTCAGTTTGGGCAAGATACTTAACCTGCCTGAGATTCAGTTCCATTTTCAGTAATGTGCACAAAATAATACCCACCTCGGGGAGCTGTCATAGCTTGTTGAGAGAGAGATTTCCTGGCACAGTCGGTATTCAATAACTGGGAACTATTTTTATTATTATTACATCCTGAAACGCCTTTTCCCACATTCGTTCTGATCCTTGGTCAAGATATAAATGAGTAGGAAATAAGCATTATTCATGACAACGGTCACTGATTTTGGAAGTTTGATACCTTGCTTAATCTGAAATTAAGCTGGTGATTTAAATTGTTGCCATCCTTTGTCGCTCTATTTTAGAATGGTAATACTCAATATATATTCTTCACTCCCTAAAATATTGCTTATACTAATATTGGACTTTCTGGACTTCAGGAGTCTTCCAGTTCTTAAGTGTCTGCTCCTCTCCATCCTTGGTTCTCTGATGAGTTACAGAAAGGTTATAACCATACTTGATATAATAACTTGGTTTCCTAAGCTAGTAATACTGCAGTTGAGTTTAACAGATGTTGCTTCAAAATGTAAGCCTGTCTTCCAGCTGCAATAATTTTATTGCTCTGCCTTGTACTTTAAAGGAGATGGTAGAATTATTCTCAAACGTTGTTAAAGTCTTTGTTTTTCATTCAGTCATGCCATCAGCATTTATTTAGTGTCCATAAGGTACTAGGGACTGCCAGTTCTTAGATTAAAAAGGACACAATCTCTGCCCTTAAATCAGTCACCATGTTATAGCAGAAACGGAAGAAAATAATCAACAGTATGATGAATGTTCTAGGTGTGTGCACAAAACGTTAAGAGAACGTGAAGGCACCCATTTGAGACTGGGGAGCTCAAGGAAATGCTTCTAACAGCCTTGGTCTTGAAAGTATTTGGGAGGCGTTGTTAAAATTAACCAGAGGGAGAGTATGAGCCACAGGAAGTCAGAGAGAGTGGCACATCCTAGTAGCAGATATAGCTGAAGCAAAAAGTTTGTGTAAGGACTCAGTAGTGGGTGAATAGATGGATACACTGAAGCCAGATCATTATGGTCCTTCTAACTATGTTAAAAAATTTGAACTTTGCCCCAGAAGCCAATGAGGAGCCATTAAAAGACAAAAAGCAGGGGAACGAGGCCAGGGTATTTGGTCTGTGATCACTGGTTGCAGTCACTTACTGAAGTAATGAAGAGGCATCCAAGAGAGTCTGCATTAACTCTGTTTCTAGCGCTGGCTGGGGGAAGCAGTAAAATAAAATGACTAAGAACACTAGACTGACTTCACAACTGACAAGCTGGGAAACTTGGGAAAATTAACTTCTCTGGGCACCGGTGTCCTCATCCACAATGTCCACTGAATGCGTCCTGCACATGGCAGTTTTAAGGGTCAAAGGAGGCAATATATATTGATATTTAAGCACTCAGCGATAATGAATGGCACCAAGTAAGGCCCAGTGAATGCAGACTATCAACAGCCATTATTAGGATGCTTTTAAAATTAATTTTAGCTTTATTTTACTATGGCCAAATCTTTTGGAACACCTGGGATTGTAGGGAAACCACCCCCCCCCCCCCATATTCAGTGGCCATTCTCTCTAGAGGAGCTTTTACATCTGTCATCTTTCATTACCACGGGAACATAAATCGAGTAGAGCCAATCGGTGCTTGTCTGGGTCCAAGCCTCTAGAACCCTGATGGTTACCTAATCCCCAGGCCCTCAGAGATGCAAATAAGATCTATTGCTTGAAATAAGATCTATTGCCTTGACTGCATCTAGATCCAATGTAGCTGAAGAGGGGAGAGTTTGGAGATCTGAGAAAGAACCCTGAAGCAAAGGAGAGAATTGGGGGGAATTGTGGGAAGAAATACATGGAAGCTTCCAAATCTGTCCCAAATAATTTCTAAGGGTCCGCTTTGTATCACTGCCTTTGTGCCAGTCAAATATACAGACGCTAATGACCTCTCTCTTGATTTAGAGCACCTCACTTCTAATACATACCATGTTTGTAGAGACTAAAAATTCAGTATTTTCCCTTCACCGGCTCTAATCTGCGTCGAGAAACATTTCCAGGCTGCAACTTGTCCCATCTGAAGCAAATTACCTTTTCACAATTTCAAATAGAGTCTTACGCAAATGTAGCCTTATTAGTACCAGTTAAATCTTCCCTTCAAAGATTTGGGCTTTCATTTTTTTTTTTTTTTTTCCACTTCATCAGTGTTAAGCCGGGTAAGTAATTTGCAGCAGCTTTTTTCCCCTCAAATCTAGGTTGAAGTAGCAGAAATGCCCCCATCAAAGCAACCAAGAATGATCCTGGCTATGTGAAGAGCAGTGGTAGGGGTTGTTTTGGCAAGAGGCTGGCTGCAAGAAGAAACTCTGATAGATTTTTTTTTTTTTAAAGTACTCTTCCCTTTTTTCTGCTTTATCTCAAAGTAGTAATGATTTTCAAACTCTAGTCAGCATCACAGTCGCCCAGAGGGCTTGTTAAAACACTGGTGACTGGGCCCTTCCTCCAGAGTTTCAGATTCCTACGGGTCTGGGGTAGAGCTGAGAATTGGTATTTCTGACAAGTTCTCAGATACTGCTAAAATTTCTCATCCCAGAACTACACTTGAAGAAACACTGTCACAAGGCAACCTAATTTGGAGACTTATAAATGATCACTTACATAAGGAAATTCAAATTCTACTCTTAAACACTCAACAACTCCTTGGAACATGACTTTGGTAAGGCCAGTAAGGTTGGCCTTACTGGCACAACAGTAAGGCAGTCATAGAGAGTATTGTTCTAAATGGTTCATTTTCTCAGGTCTGTCCGCCTCCAAGAAATGTAGCCATACTCTGTGGAATGAATTCCATCACTTTTAGTTGAACTGAACTTTGATTGACCTGTACATTTATGCGTTCCAAAGACCCTCTCCCAAATCCAAACCTCCCAAATCCAGCTGCCATTATGGATTCAAGCCAGATAGCGTTCATGTTGTTAAACAGGCGGCACTCAAGAAGCCTGAAAATAACATTGCAGATGAGTAATGCTGCAATTTTGCATCTGTTCCGTGATCCCATTAATTTCCTTAACTAGAGCTGAGCAGAACAAACAAGTTGGCTGGCCCCCTTTCATCTCTTTTGCTAATAGCGGTAAACCTTCTGTTGTGATATAGAAGCTGTTTATAATATCATTAAGATCTGTTTAGGCTCACTTTGCAACTTCCTGGTGATCCTGCGTTCTTCCTTCTCAGAAAGTTTCTGTTCTGCTTCAACACTCCAGTTGCTCCTTTCCAAGCTGGACCAGCCTCAAGGAGAGAGCGTCTTGGAGTTCTTCCACCTCCAAAACGGTCTGAGCGTAAATGGCAGTTATCACTTTCCTCCCAAGCTGCAGGGCCTTACAGCTGCCAGTTGGGCCGATGCCCGAGAAGGCAGATGGATTTGGAAGTGCAGCCTGCAGCTAACTCAGGCAACCCAGGCTTTATTCTCACTCTTTGAATGAGCCTGATTGGGTCTGCATCACCTTGGAGAAGGAATCTAGACCTTGGAGTAGCCGGAAGGGTGACTCACAAAGCTAGGAACCAGTGACTGCCTGCTAATAGGCATTTGTCCTTTCGCTCATTTGTTTAGGCATTTACTGGAGTCTCCTTGGTGCCAGGCATAGTTCTAGGCTCTGGGCATGTGAATATAAAAAATGTTAATTTTCAAGGTGATCCTGTTCTAATTAAGGAGACACATAGAGCGAAAAGCATATAGTAGACCATGCATTCCCGATGGGGGCAAAAATTGGTTCTCAGGTATAAGGGAAAAGAATCTGAAAAAAATAGATACATATGTATGTATAACTGGATCACTTTGCTGTACACCTGAAACTAACACAACATTGTAAATCAACTCCACTTCAATTAAAAAAAAATAAAATTTGGTTCTCAGGGAGCCAAGAATCTTAGATATTACGTTACAGTAGTTTGTGACCCTCCAAAGCTCAACCCTACCCGACTGACTCTTATTCCCTCGTATTTAATTTCTCTCATTAGGGAGAATTTAAATCTAATTTTTCTCCTTGATGGGAGGAGAGGAGGCAATAATTTTTTAAAAAAGAAGTTGAGAAACACTAGAAAAATACACAGGAGCTGTAGGATCTCATAGGAAAGGTCTCTAGTCTCAGCTGAGGAGCCAGGAAGGCTTCCAGAAATATAAGACATCTGAGCCAAGTTCTAAAGTAAGAGTAGAAATTCTCCGGGGGAGGAAAGACGTCTGCTTCCAGGGAGTAACACGTGCCAGGTTAAAGATGCGTGCAAAGTGTTTTTAAATGGACCACAGGTCATTCAGTGGAGAGAGAATTAGGTTGGATTGGGATGGAAAGGATGGTGGAAGACAGAGGCTCCAGCCCTGTTCATGCCAAGGGGTTGCGCTTTATTCTTCAGAAATCTGGGACCTAACGGAAAGCTTCAAGGAAGAGAGTAACATATTCAGATTTATGCTTTCAGAATATTCTGGGAAGAAAAGAGAGGGAATTCAGTGTTGGCAGGACTGGTGAAAATAGATGTGGGAGAGAGGGACAAAGTCTGGATCCGAAGTAGGAAAACAATTTAGGAAGAGACCATTGCTGTGAACAACTGGGCAGAGCTGAGATGGGGCCTCCTCAAGAGCACATGGCAGTAGGATGCTCTGGGAAGCCTGCCTGGTGGACAGATGGGTCATAGGGTCTGGACGAGACAGTGTACAGGCAGCCATCATCAGCTAAGAGAGTAAGGAAGCCAAACTAATTAAATGTCTCTTTACTCAAGGCATCCACAAAGGGTTTTCTAAGGGAATTAATATTTTTTCTTTTTAAAAAATTACTATGAAAATATATTTAAAAATAGAGAAAGATGGTGTAATGAACCAGCCTACATCATCTAGCATCAACAGTTAGCAACTTAGAATCAGTCTTGCTTCAGATCTACTCCCACCCTAATTTCTGCACCCCACCCACACACTGAATTATTCTGAAGAAATTCCAGACATCATATCATTGCATCTCGCAAACATTATTAATGTATCCCTAAACAATACTCTTATAAGAGACTTCTAAAATACATAACTAAATATCGTCACAATTTTAAATATTAGCAATAATTCTTTTTTTTAAATTTATTTACTTATTTGTTTGTTTATTTATTTTTGGCTGCGTTGGGTCTTCGTTGCTGTGCGCGGGCTTTCTCTAATTGCGGCGCGCCGGGGCTACTCCTCTCTGCGGTGCGCGGGCTTCTCATTGCGGTGGCTTCTCTTGTTGCGGAGCACAGGCTCTAGGTGCGTGGGCTTCAGTAGTTGTGGCTCACGGGCTCTAGAGCGCAGGCTCAGTAGTTGTGGCGCGTGGGCCTAGTTGCTCTGCAGCATGTGGGATCTTCCTGGACCAGGGCTCAAATCTGTGTCCCCTGCATTGGCAGGCAGATTCTTAACTGTGCCACCAGGAAAGCCCCAAAATATTAGCAATAATTCTTAATCTCCTCAAATATGTACTCAATGTTCCCATCTCCCTGATTTTCATATACATGGGTAGATAGACAGGTTTTTAAAAATCAGTTGGTTTGAATTAGGATCCAAAAAGAAGTATTCATTGCTTTTGGTTGTAATGTCTCTTAAATTTACCCATTCTGGTTTTTGTTTCCAAGTTCTTTGTTGAAGGAATCAGAAATCAACTACATTTTTGTCATAATCTAACTATAGCATCACTTCTTCGTTAATATACAGCCGTTTTCTTGATTTGCATCTCACCACTATTTAAACTCATTGAGTCCCTAACAGTTGCCTTTTGTTATTGTGATGCCTCAGCAGCCTAATTTAAAATGTTCCTACATAAAGTGGCCTGAAACCATCCTAAACCGGTTTACTCCATTTCTGGCGTTATTTTGTCATCTTAGATGCAAGTTGCAAAACTGTCCAGAAATAACACAGGGCACTCACTCTGGGTTACCTGAAGAATGAGCTAGCTGGAACCAATTTCTCCCCTTTCTCCTGGTGAATGGGACTGCACCCCAGCTCACCTTCCTATGGGCCAGTGGTTGTTTTCATCTAGACTAAAGTTTCACCTGAAGCTTCCCACAGGTTCCTGGGTTCTGGGCAGCTGGGTTCCATGTACTTGGTAACTACCATTTCCCACAACTCCCATAAAGAGCTGATGGCCACATCCAGAATGCTTGGTGCCTATTGACAAGGCAGTGCTCGCACTTGCCCTGTAAGGGGGAAGGGCAATAAAAGGGCAGGGTCTTCCCACTGGCACACACACCCACGCTGAATGGCCAGCAGAGTGCCCAACGGTAACTAACACTTAACTATATCAAGGTTTACTAATCAAATGACTCACCTAGAATTTTATGCAGAATATAGTTGGTGGCACAGACTGCAAAATACATGTAATCTATCCAGTAATACCCTATTCATTTATGTCGAAACCAGTTCTGACAGGTGATGATATATCACAGTGTAGAAAAAGTTAGACTTTTGACTGTCCCTCCATTTTTGGTTACTCTGCATCCTGGTGCTTCTCTCAGCAGCTGCTTGGCAGCTCATCGCCAGCCTGTTGGCCACAACTAAAGTAGAACCCTGGATGAAGTGTGTAAACCATGACACAGAGCCGTTGAAGCCTTGATGTGGAGGATTCTCAGCTGCCAGTATAAACTTGAGTCTAATGTGGAAGATGTTTATACCCTAGGATGTTGATTTAAGCATTCCAGTGTGTGGTAGATGGTCTTTATTCTCTATGTATGGAGCTTCTTCTTCCTCCACTGAGGGAGTGGAGGCAATGGGTACGTCCCAGAGCTCCCAATCCGTGAAGTAAGTGCTGGCAGGAAAGGACACATCGCTTCCTACATTTCTCTATAGACATTTCATTTTATATTCATTATAATTCTTCACCGCACACACAGATAATTGAATTGTTAATTCAAGCTTTTCTATTCCTCCTTAGTTTAGGGTGTCATATCATAAATGAACAGCTGCTCATTGCAGAAATGTGACTGTATTAATGCTTCTCCAGGATACAGCCTGACTATAAAAGCTGACTGTTTTGTTCAAGTGTCTACTGGACCATTTCATTGTATCCTTAGGTACAGCAATGAACAACTCCTTAACCACTCACAGCTCCCAGGCCCAAGGAATAAAGCAAGAAATGCTCAAGAACTTTCAGCATGTCATAAGCAAATAAAACCCTTTGAATTCTGAGACTTCATATTTGCAACCTTGATGCAGTCAAAATACCCAACCATGTGAAAGGTGTCCCATGACATCTTTCAAGCCAATGCTTTAGGCAGACCACACTCACAAATGTTTTCCTTCATAAGAACGTTAATTGGTGAAACTTAGCTCACGAGAGTGTGGCAACCTGGCATATGTTACTGAAATGTAACTTACATGGCTCCTAGTCTCAAGAACAGTAGAGAGATAATCATTCAAGCATCTGTTTTACTATCTGTGTATTTGTGAATAAGATTCACAGATTTTGTGAATAAGATTCACACTTTAAGACACAGTGGAATAATAGCTAAGGGATTCCAGATTTCCAAGCCCCACTTAACCATGCATATATTAAAGTTTGCTCCAACCATGAGTTAAATCAACTTTTCTATACGGAGAGTTAGCTTGCTTGTAAAGCCTGCAAATAGGAATTGCAGAGCCCAGTCTCTTTGTTTACGGCATGACTCTGTCCACCCATATCGCCTCCTCAGCGGTGTGTTCAGTCCACGGATATTCGTGGCACACTCACAAAATGCTGGGCCAGCACTGTGCTAGGCAGAGACATTGTCTAAAGGGCCCGCAGTGCCGGCTGGGTAGCTCGCTCACAGATTTAAAACATAAGTCATCCATCAGAGAACCCCTTCCCTGACACTGATGAGAACGACATCCCTGTATTAGAATGGTATATCCTACTAAGGAAATGCTACTTCCCCAAATAATTATTTTCTGAGACCCAGTGCTTCGATGATGATGTTTGGAATTTCTTATTTTATGTATGAAAATATGTGTCTTTTTACTCTGCTTCTTCCGAAGAAACCAATTACGACTCGGCATTTATTGCAGATGAGCAAGAAAGTTCCGGAGCAATTATTTACACCGTGGAGCTGAAGCGCTATGGGGGGCCCCTTGGCATCACGATTTCAGGAACTGAAGAGCCTTTTGATCCTATAATCATTTCAAGCCTCACTAAAGGAGGGTTAGCTGAAAGGTAACATTCGAAGCAGCTGCTACAATTACCTGTCTGAAATGGGTTTCCTTCCTCACAGCCACATAAAAGCATGCTCCCCTCTCCTGCTTGGTTATCTGTTGACTTTTTCAACTCTGCACAAAGGATTGATTTTAGAGCTTGAGAACTCTCAGGCAGAACTCTGACTTGATTTTGAAGGGCATGGTATAGGCAGTTAAAAGTGTCCTGGGCTTAGCATTGATATTAGTCTCCAGAAATGTGTAAACTGACCACAATTGACTAGAGGTAAATTTATATTGTGTCCATTTTGAGAGGAGGAGAGTAAAGTTCAAGGAGGTTAAAAGGTTTGTCCAATCCAATTCAGCAAACATTTCCTGAGCCTCTGTTACCTGACAGGTACCGGGCTTGGCTGCTGAGAGGATGACAGAAGCTTCGTCTCCAAAGATTTCAGGAAACAGTGCAGTGACTTAATAACATCTTGAAATTTGGAATGCCCATTTGTTCCTTTGGCAATTTGTTTCCATTGGCATGCACCCCACCCCCATTATACTGTATTTCTTTCCAAGACATGTTGTAGGACATATTCCAAACCCCATAACCCGATCTGTCCTCCAGTAACCTAGCTCAGGAGTGCACACACACTGTTCATGCTGACACTTGAAGACACTGGTTTGCAAAACAGAGATATAGCATCACAGAATTTTGGAGCTGCAAGGTGCCTTAGAAATCAGCTCATCCAACATCCTCATCTGTCAGGTGAGGGCACCGAGGCAGCTCAAAAAAGGCTGCCCTCTTGGAATTTCGTATTCTGACATTAACAGAGACACCTATGATACGGTATCCTTCAGGTGTCCGCCTGTCCTAGGTTTCTCTGTTAGACAATGAGGAAAAGATTAATATTGATCTGATTCAGCAACCTCCTGGTCAAGTGTTCTATGGCTTACAGCATGGCTCTTTCATAAACTGGAGACTGTTGTTTGTTTTTGGTTTTTTTTGGCTGTGCCGTCGCACAGTTGTGGGATCTTAGTTCCCCGACCAGGGATTGAACCCAGGCCACGTTAGTGAAAGCACTGAGTCCTAACCACTGGACCGCCAGGGCACTCCCCGGAGACTCTTTATGGAAGAATGAATTGATCTCTTTTTTTTTTTTTTTAAGGAAAAAAAAAAATTCCTTGAGAGTAGATGCATTGGTAGACTTGTTAGGCAGCCCCTCATCATCTGTGTGACCCCGTGTCAGCTCCGTTGCCCCAGTTGCCGCTGCCCAGCACCGCTGTCCACCGACCCCAAAGCAACCTGGGGCCGGACCACTCAGTCACAAGCAGGCTGTGAGCTGGGCTTCCTTCACTCAGGATATTTCAAGTGAGCCAGCACCTCAGAGGCTAGCACATGGGATTCCCACTCTACACCCTTCAACCCAGGTGGAGAGATCTGAGTGTTTAAACCTTTCCTGAGTTTGACTGCTGTGAGTCTGCTCTTCCCCCATACTGTGCTTCCAAACAAAGATAGATATGGTGAACATCAGAATCGTAAATTCCAGTCTGCTGGTTCAGAATCGGGTGAGAATGGGACGAGAAGGGAAAAGATCAAAGGTTTATCTATTGATCAATAAATTAATTTTCTTTTTCCACATTTCAAGCAGGATGTTAAGCCCTTTTACATGTGTTTTCCTATTTAGCCCTCAGAGCTTCCCTGTGAGATGACTATCCCCATTCTAGTGAGGAGGAAACTCACACCTAGAGAGGTGAAAATAAGGTGCCCAGGTCACACAGCTGGTAGGTGACAGAGTTGGATTCAAATTGATTCCTGGCAATTCCCTGGCGGTCCAGTGGTTAGGACTCCACGCTTCCACTGCAGGGGGCACAGGTTCGATCCCTGGTCGGGGAACTGAGTTCCTGCAAGTCGCACAGTGCGGCGAAAAAAAAAAAAACAAACTGATTTCCTGAGTTCAGCCTTTTTCAATTCTTGGAATCACCACTGGGGGGTGGCGGGGGCCTGCCACACCAGGGTCTTGTGTCTAAGCCTTGCTTCCGGTAAGCTGGGATACTGACTGATTGTGTTCAACACTTCTAAGTCTGTAGAAAGAAGGACTGCTCCATGCTAAACATCACTACTGTGATTGTCCCATTTTGTTCGTTTCCTTGGGATTTTTAAGAGGGTTATCAAATGACTCCGCTTTCTTGGAATTTAAACAGCCCACAAGTCCATTTTAAATACTAATTAAAATATTTTTTCTGATTTTATTTGAAACTAAAAAGTAATTCACAACAGACGCAGTTATCTTGTAACATTGCTCAGGAGAAGGCAAGGAGTGACTTCTAGAGACCCTTGCCAAGTCTTTATTATTATGAATAAATAAAGTATATCAGGGAATTTATATTCAGTAGCATTCAGGGATAATTTCTACCTTTCCTATTATTATTTGGCGTTTCAGAACTGGCGCGATCCACATAGGAGACCGAATCCTTGCCATCAATAGCAGCAGCTTGAAAGGGAAGCCTCTGAGTGAAGCCATCCACTTGTTACAGATGGCAGGAGAGACTGTCACCTTGAAAATTAAGAAGCAGACAGATGGTGAGTGGGTTGAAAGCCACAATTAAGGATTTGCAGTGCATTTCCTTCCCTAAAAGAATGTGCAAATGTCTACGTGTTTGTTTCTAGGGAAACACACAGCCAGGGAGTGTTGGCGTATCTTTGTATTTAAATTTTCTCTGGTACTTAAGCTCCTTTTCTGTCTTTAAAGCCCAGTCAGCGTCAAGTCCCAAGAAATTCCCCATTGCCAGCCACCTGAGTGACCTGGGAGATGTGGAGGACCCGTCTCCAGCACAGAAGCCAGGCAAACTCACCGATACGTACCCCTCCACTGTGCCCAGCGTGGACAGTGCCGTGGACTCGTGGGATGGCTCAGGAATAGAAGGCAGCTATGGGAATCAAGGTATGTCCTCGCCGTGGGGTACAGGAAATTTGTCATTGGTGAAGCTCAGGTTTCTCAAAGATCCACCTTCTACTCCGTGAAAAGAATATCTTTATTTTACTTGTGTCTGCATCAGTGTAACCATAGTGAACACATTGAATATGGTGGCCTTTCATCTCCTCCTCCTTAATGCTAATAAGTTGTGAACATCTATCCAACACTAGCAGGCCCCCGTTAGACCTACCGCCGTCCAAGTGTTGGATCCAGAGCTTGTCCTTCGAGCACAGTTTAATATGAGGCAAACCACACAATAAATTGGGTCACTGAAGACCAGCCCCATTGTCTTACTTTTTTTAGCAAGCTTTCCACAAAGATGGAATGAGGAGGGCAGGGGATGTGCAAAGAGATGAGCCAAAGATTTGTGACCCCATTTACTCCTGCCTCTTCCTGACTTTTCATAGAAACGTGTAGGGTTTTCCCCCAAGGCTCATCATTAGAGAGTTGTAATCATAGTATATTAAAGTATACTGTAGTTCTTTCTTCACAAACAGCGTCTTCATGGGACGAAGTATAACCTACATGAAAAGGTAAACCTCACTAACACAATATAAACACACAAAAAGTATTAGACTGAAGACAGAGTATAAACTAAATGCTTCTTTTGAAAATATGTTTCCTTCTTAATGATACTTAGCATCCAAAGAGAAGTGTCTCAGAAATTCTCTGTATTTCTCCTTATCTGAGCCTTACCTTCTCTCTTAACACCCTGTATAAATTCGAGCCTCCGAATCCCTTTTCTGCTCTTGGTTTAAGTCAGAGAATAAAATACATAAACAGTTTGGAGAACATGTGTTCGGGCGGGAGGGTTGCTTTGTAGTAACTTAGGTAACCACTTTTGAGGACGGTCTGTATCCAGTTTGCTCTCTTCCTGGTTCTAGTTTTTTTCTCTCAGCCTGCCTCTGCCTATGTCACTTTCTGTTAAATCCCAAGAAGGATGGACAAAAATGAAAAGAAATGGTATTTCAAAGTTATCAAGTCATTACTTGTTAGAGATGATATTGGAGTTTGGTGGAGAAAATATTTGGGGGTTTTCTTTTGTTGTTTTGTTTTTTTAAAAAACAAGAAAATTTTATTTAATTTTTAAAGAAAATTTGATTTTACTGCTTTATTCTTATTCAAGACACTATATATTTTAACAGCTTTTTTGAGATATAATTTACATAACATAAAGTTCACTGTTTTAAATGCACAATTCAGTGTTTTTTTAGTATATGTACAGAGTTGTGCAACCATTACTATAATCTATTATAGAACATTTAGTGACCCCAAAAAGAAACACCATACCCATTAGCACACACCCACCCTTTCCACCCAAACCCTAGGTAACCACTAATCTACTTTCTGTCTCTATAGATTTGCCTATTCTGGACATTTCATATAAGTGGAATCATATAATATGTGGCCTTTTGTGACTGGCTTCTTTCATTTAGCATAATATTTTTAAGTTCATCCATGTTGCAGCATGTATCAGTACTTCATTTATTTTTATGGCTCAGTAATATTCCACTGTATGAATAAACAGGTGGAGAAAATATTTTGAACACCCAAAAGAGGATTGGGACTTTCACTTATCTGGCAAGTAATTTTTTCCAAGTCCAAATACCTTGTGACAAGTTAGCTATGCCACCAAATAACAGCTATTTTCATTGCCAGGAAGTTGATAAACTCCCAGAGGACACTCTGGATAAAGGACCCAAGTCAAATTCTATCAGCGTAGACTGAGGTTTATTTCTTAATGTGTTTGTTTATTGTTTATTTACTAATGTGGGAACTTTTTTGTTACACAGATTTTGGTGAGCTATTGATTATAATGAGTTCTGCCCCTAAGTGATATGTGAGAACTTAGCTCCTCTATCCTCTTACACAGTAAGATCAGGCCCATGATTAGCACACTGAATATAAGGCCTATCCCTCGTTTATAAAAGATGAAGAACCATTTATTATTTATGAAGGATTTTGAAAATTTGAAATCCTAGACAGGGAATAGTAGTCATAATTATTGGTATGATAAGTTTGGCATTTATAAATTAAAAATCATTATGAGTTTGAAGAGAGATTAGAGAGATATAGAGAAAATGGCAATTGGGATAGAATTGACATCCTCCAAGGTGACGAAAAATTGGTAATAATACCTTGTATTTGTAAAACACTTTAGAGTTTACAAAGCACTTTTACGTAACTCATCTCAAGTGATTGCCGTAAGGAACACGGAAGCTGAAATCACAGGATTTCGGTATTGGGAGAGAACTTGAAGTCAGCTAGTCTGGCGTCCAGTGCAGCCCTTGATGTCCTGGCCAGCCCGGCTGCCCGCCGTCATGCTGCACGGCCTAGAGCGCCAGAGTGACGCGTTGCTGCCTAACTGCTAAGGCAGCTCTCCCAGCTCCCGTACTTAGTTCTGACAGCTCGGCGTTCTCCCTTGTACTGAGCTGAAATCTGTCAGCCTGTAGCTTCTGCCTATTTGTTCTAGTTCTACCCTCAAGGTCATTCCGAAGTAAAGCCTCCTCGACACTTGACAACCCTTCAGCTGCTCAAAGACAGCTCTCATGCTTCTCTTGAGTCTTTCCTTCTCTAAGCAAAGTAGCCCCAGTTCCTTTCACTGTTCCTCACGTAACTTACTTTTGGGTGTTTTTGTCATCCTGGGGGCCTCTCTTCTGAATACGTTCAAGCTTAACTCTAGACAAGTGTAGCACTCAGAAAGGAAAGTCATACTATAGTATGGCAGCCCGGAGCAACTCAAGCCTGCCACCTTCATCATTGGAAATTGTAGGACCCATCAGCGCAGCCTACCTCACCATAAGAGTTTTGGTGGGAAAAAAAAAAAAGAATTTTGGTGGGCACGCCCTAGTCACTCATTTTGATCTTATTGTTTACCAAGATCTCAAAGTCTGTCTTTTTCCCCTTTCCTTGTGATATTGGGTTAAACCAGATCTCTCCAGATAGTGCTTGTGAAGTTGACTTTTTTTTTTTTATAAATTTATTTAATTTTATTTATTTATTTTTGGCTGTGTTGGGTCTTTGTTGCTGGGCGCGGGCTTTCTCTAGTTGCGGCGAGCGGGGGCTACTCTTTGCTGTGGTGTGTGGGCTTCTCATTGCGGTGGCTTCTGTTGTTGCGGACCACGGGCTCTAGGCGTGTGGGCTTCAGTAGCTGTGGCACACGGGCTCAGTAGTTGTGGCTGGCGGGCTCTAGAGCGCAGGCTCAGTAGTTGTGGCGCACGGGCTTAGATGCTCCACGGCATGTGGGATCTTCCCGGACCAGCACTCGTACCCATGTCCCCTTCATTGGCAGGTGGATTCTTAACCACTGCGCCACCAGGAAAGCCCGTGAAGTTGACTTTTTAAAGGAAGGCCTAGAACCGTACCTTTTTTCCCCTGTGATATATCATGTTGTGAGATGTAGATTATCTTTCCGCCTTGTCCACGCAGTCTCTCAGCACACTCTCTCTACCGTATCTCAAGAAGACTCTTACCTTTAAATCTATAATAGTTGCTCCATTCCCAGTAGGATGTTGTACCTCCGTCATGCACATCTTCCTCCTTGGGCTAGGAATTCATGTCTCTGCAGCCGTGTTCCTTATTGTTCTCCGCTTCTACTCCAAAATGTCAAGCTTGCCCCATTCATTCATTAAGTAAATATGTAATGACTGGCACAGTAAAAGCCAGTATATGATGGGTATACAATGTTGGACAAAAGAGGTCCTTATTCTTGTGGAGGAGGTTACCCAGCTGAAGTGCCAGACAATTAACAAGTACCAGCAGAGTGAATTTTTACTTAGCTAATGAAAAGGGGAAAAGGATGGAGTAATCAAAGCTGGTGGAGAAAGAAGGACGGTGTTTAAAGAAGTCTCACAGTGGGATGACTCTCAGTTCTGTTGATGCACATCTTTTCTAGTCTACTTCTGGGCCGGCTTCTTCCACTCCCCATTCTCTTGACTCTTATACTATTCATGCCTTTCTGCCTTATCAAGAGCTTATGCTTTTGGCCCCCTTGTCTTATCTATTCCTCCTTCAAACTCTCAGAAAACCCTATGATTGCTTTCCCTAGAGTTTGCAAAGGTCAATCAATACAAGAGGAGACTGACAAATTGATGGTACCTGGACTGTCATACTCATGGACGGTGAGGCTCTTGTGATGTCTGTAATTCTTGACTCTTAAGTCAGGCAGTCTGATCCTGTCATATATATTCTTTAGATAGTTCTCTCTTTTGAGTTTATTTTTTCAACTTTATTGAGGTGTAATTGACAAAATTATATGTAGTTAAATTATACAATGTAATAAGATTTGGTATACATATATATTGTGAAATGATTACCACCAAGTTGATTACCACATCTCTCACCTCGCATAGTTACCATTTATGTGTGTGTGTGTTTGATGAGAAGGCTTAAGGTCTCCTTTCTTAGCATCATGTATACAATACAGTACTAGTAACTATCATCACCGGGCTGTGCATTACATCCCCAGAACTTATTCATCTTATAAATGAAAGTTTGCACCCTTAGACCCACATCTCTCATCTCCTGCTCCCCAGCCCCTGGCAACCACATACTACTCTCTGTTTCTATGAGTCTGACTTTATTTTTAGGTTCCAAAGATAAGTGAGCTCACATAGTATTTGTCTTTTTCTCTCTGGCTTATTTAACTTAGCATCACGTCCTCCAGGTTCATCCATGTTGTTGCAAATGGCAGGATTTCCTTCATTTTTATGGCTGAAGCATTTCCCTTGTATATATGCATATATCCCACACTTTATCCATTCATCCATTGGCAGACACTTAGGTTGTTTCCATATCTTGGCTATCGTGAATAATGATCCAATGACATAGGAGTAAAGCCATCTCTTCAATACAGATTTTATTTCCTTCCGATATACACCCCAAAGTGGGATGGCTGGATCCTTTTTGAGGTCATTATGATCATTTGTATTATCTCAGAAAAAAGAAAACAACTCCATTTCATCCAGGTTTTCAAATATATTTGCATATCATTATATAATCTCTTATTTGATTCTTGTAATTTTCTTGGTTTCTATAATTATATCCCAAGTATGGTTCTACATTTGATGTATTTGCCCTTTTTTTTTTTTACAAAGAACTGACTCTTGCATTTATTTAATTCCATTCTGATTTTTTAAAATAAATTTTTGCTTTTAATTTGATTAACTTTGTTCTTCTTAGATTTTGTTCTTTTTATGACTTGAATACATAATTCATTTATTTCCATGCTTCCTTATAGTTTTCATAAAAGGTGATGGTAATTGATCAGAAAGACACCAACATGTACAGTCAGAGAGTCCAGCTTTCCTTGAACGTAGTTAGGTAACACAACATAGTACGTACAAAGAGTAGCACAGAACAGGAGACTCAGCAGGATTTTCTCCATTGGGGGAGGGTTATTTTTCTCTTACATTTCTTTTCTGATCTCTACAAGCTCATGTTTCGTCTCCTTGTATGATTTTGCCTTGCCCAGTTTTCCTTGAGCTCTCATATCTCTGATCTCTTGTTTTATAGAGATGTGTATTTTTTTAATTTTGCTGTGATATATTTGGTCATATTCATCATTTGCTCCATGGCAGTCTTTTTCTCATGAGTATCCTTCATCTGTTATGGCTTTGTTTTTCTGTGCCTTCTCTCCTTTGTTTAAATATTAACTTGGTATATGTCTTATGCCAGTTACTTTTAAATTACTGCTTATGTTTACATGAGATGACTTTTTCCTAAATTGGAAGGGCGCAAAATTTACCCCCAGTTCACGGTACCTGCGATGAGTGCATTCTTCCTCAGCCAGCAGAGGGCAGCAACTGCAGGCTGCCACCAATGTAGAATTCCTCTCTGCCAGCCTGGCTCACTGGGAGATTGCTTCATGCAGTCTGTGGCATGTCTGGAGGTATCTCTCAGCCCACCTCCCTGGCTTTTCCCTGGTGCCAAACTGGGTCTAGGGCACTTCCTGCCACCAGTCAATGCAATCCATTCTAGTGTTCCAAACAAAGCATTATTGTTTTGCCTCATGCCATGGCCCCTGCTTTGGAGGACTGGGCCTTCTCCAATATCTCTGGTCAGAGGTGTCTCCTCTTGGCTTCTTAGCACCACACCCCGTTTGTCTTTCACGGGATTTGGTAACTTTCCCCGTGTATTATGGTTCAATGTTCTAGTTTTGCTGAAGATGGACTTTACATTCTGTTCTTTGTTTTGAGGTGATTTCTAAGAGAAGGTAGATCTCTCTTTGCTCTGCCATTTTGAAACCACAGTCTCCTCTAAATGCATTGAATATTTCTTGGCAAGAACAATTACAAATAGTTACACAAATGTATGATTTGATTTTCTCATTCTTAGCAAAATTGGGGCTTTAGGAAATAAATTTGGCAGGAAATTATCTGGCTCGCTCTCCTGTGCTAAAATTGGCTTTCAAAAATAAAAGTAACGGCAGGAGCTACAACCCCAAAATTGTAGAGTTGAAGATTGATTTTCAAAACCATTCTCTGATTTTAAACTTTATGAATAAGAACGAGCATCACTTTTCTAAATTAATAGTGAATGTGGATTAAGAGCTACAAATGGAAGGTATTTAGCGGCACAATATTGTGGTACTAAAAACAATATTGAGCATCCGAATTTTACAAATATCTGAGGTGTAGTTACCCTAAAAATAAAAATTATTATACCAAGATTCCATCAACTTTCAGAAGTACCTACATTTGTGAAGACCTATTTTTTCATCATGCAACTGAATAAAAATTAAACATTACTCTCAGTGAAAGGAATCTAGACTGAATTTTATACCTTGTGTTAGTTTTCTTGGGCTTCTGTAACAAAATACCACAGACGAGTGGCTTCAACAACAGAAATTCATTTTCTCACTGTTTGGGATGCTAGAAGTCCTTGATCAGGTGTTGGCAGATTTCGTTTCTTCTGAAGCCCCTCTCTCCTTGGTCTGCAGATGGCCACCTTCTCACTGTGTCCTCACATCGCCTGTCTTCTGTGTACCCGCATCCCTGGTGTTTTGTGCGTGTCCACATTTCCTCTTCTTATAAGGACACCCATCTGATGGGACCATAGCCCCACCCTTATGACCTCATTTAACTTTAATTACCTCTTTAAGGCCCTATTTCCAAATAGAGTCACATTAGGGGTTAGGGCATCAACTTATGAGTTGGGGGTGACACAGTTCAATCCATAACATCCCTCACATTATTATACAAAATATAAGACCAGATACTGAAACCTAGATGTGAAAGAAAGAAAGAAGGGAGGGAGGGAGGGTGGGAGGGAGGGAGGGAGAAAGGGAGAAAGGGAAAGGAGGGAGAAAAAAAGAAAAATGAAAAGGTTTCCAGTTCTAAATAAGAAGAGTAACTACTTAGGAAATACATTTTTAAATTACTTCTTTCAATTTTTTAATCAATTTAGAATTTTAAATCTAGTTTACAGTGTCATACCTGTTAATTTTATGTGCTTATTTACATCATCACTCAGTAAAAACAAAGTCTAATTATATTTCTGGCAATTGATTTTTCTGGCACCTGGGCTGCCTCATTTATTTTATTCCTTCCATGGCTTTTAAGTTTGACTCCTTGTGTAAAGGGATATTCCTCAGGGCCTGGTAACATCTTCTCAACTGTGGCAACCAACTTACCTTTACCCAAACCTAATTTCCCTCAGATGTTCCCTATTTTAAATTACGCTGTCATCAACCACCTGCATCAGTTAGGGATTGGATTCACCTGCGTATGAGAGAAAATACAGATGATGGTGTTTAAACAAGATAGAGGCTTATTTTTCTCCCACTGTAGGGCAGAGCCTGAGGGGGCAGTAGCCCCACTGTGTTATCAGGACCCAGGCATCCTCCTACTTTCTACCAACTCAACATCTCATGTCTCTCCATTCATTGCCATTGCCTTTGTTATAGATCCTTCATCAGGTCTGAAATATTTACTTCCTCAGTCATCTTACTTTGAGCATCTTACCATTCCACGTTACTATCAATGACCTTTAGAAAACCTAAATCGAACAATGCCACGCCCTTTAAAAAAGAAAACAAAAAAACTCTTTTGATGGTTCTCTCTTGCTGTCGGATGAAGCCAAAGGTCCTTAGTTTAAAACACAGAGTTCTTTGTAATCCAGTCCCCAACTGCTTTATCGATCTCATCTCCTGACACTTCCCCACAGTACCTTTTACTCCTCATCCTGAACTTCTCACTCTTCTCTAAGCAAGCTTTGGTCTTTGGTACCCTGATAGCGCTAGGTGTTTTGATGTTAATCAGTCCCTGCCTTTATCAATTCTAAATCTGTTGGGAAATAGAAATTGGAGTCAGCAATGGATTAAAATATCAACATCTTAATTTTCTTTTTTTGACAGAGTCAGGGGGTTGTTAGAAAGTCTGGATTGAATGTACACCCGGAGTCAGGATTGTTATTTCCCTACCCCAACCCAGGTCTGATGTTGGGACTTAAGTAAGGGGAAAGTCAGATCTACAAAGCAAACTCTGACCCCAGCATATCAGTTGGATTTGACTTAGCTGAATACAACTAAAAACCCTAATATTGCAGTGACTTAAATCAAAAAGGAGTAGGCATTTCCGAACTAGTATATAATTCAACAGGGTCATCAAGGACCCATGCTCTTAAGTGTTTCTTCTCTATTATTCTTAGCACTTGCCTTCCATCCTTGAGTTTATCACATAGTCCAAGATAGTTATTGGGGCTCCAGCCATTTCATCTACATTCCGGGCAGCAGGAAAGAGAGTTGTAAGGAGCCTTTCTGGAAGTTTTGTTTACATGTCATTGGCCAGAACTTTCTACCTAATGAAATTAACACAACTTCAAGGGAGGCTAGGATATATAGTCTTATCCTGAGCAGTAATATGCCCACCCTCAAAACTGGTATTCTAGTGAAACGATGAAGATAAGAATGGATGTCTTGATAGGCAATTAGTAGTCTGCCACAGTCAGCTAACCGTGCAGTCTTGGCCTCCTGCCTCCTTTGAGTTCAGTGAGCCCCAGGAGTGGGACCCAGGTGTGCTTACCTCACGGTGCAGCAGCAGTGGGAGGGATTGGGTCTGGAGAGAGCCAAGAAGGGCCCAAGGGTACACTCCCAGTGCTGTTTTCCAGAACTGGACCATTGGGTAAATCGCTGCTCCTCCTCTGGGGAGGATTAAGTACAGATGGTAAGAGGGACCAGAAAATCGCCGGACTACTGCTCGCTCCGTGAGAGTGAAGCGGGAACCCACTGACGGAACCTGAGGCCAGGGAGCGGCGCGTGTCACGAGTGCGCCTTCCCAGCCCCTCCTGCTAGACCTGCACAGCTTCCGCAGTACTTCCACTGGTAAATGCCAGCTTATCCTCTGAGTCCCAGCTTGTATGTTGCTTTTCCATTGACACCTTTCATGACCTGTATTCTGACCCCCAGACAGATCTCTGTTCTTTTCTATCAGTGTGTTCAGACTGAAAGGATAACACTTCTCACGTGCTATTAGAATTCTCATCTTCTATCGATGCCTGTTTCTCCTCCTCTTTCTCCCAAACCGATACTAAACTGTGCGGTTTGGGAGGACAGGAGCCTAGTGTTATTATCTTTACATTGCAGCTCCTCCTGCCAGGTACCTGACGAGTCTTAGAGGTGCTGGAACATCTCCTGAATTAGCAATGCTGATTTCCTACTCTCCCTGTTTTATAATAAGGAGACTGAGATCTGGACAAGTTGAGTGACTTAGTAAATAATAAAAGTAATGAACATTAAGTGAGGTTTTCATTAAAACCTCATTGTGTTCCAGGCATGTTCATGAGTGTTTGTGTATATTATTCTCCTTAATTCTCCTATCAACCTGGTGAAGCACGTGTCATTATCCCTATTTTACATGGAGGTGAATTAGCCAAGACTGCAGAGCGAGGAAGTGGTAAACCTGGGATTTGAACCGAGGTCTTCTCTTACTTCAGTCCCTGTGCTAGCATAGCATGGAACAGACCCAGGTCTTCTAAGTTCATGCCTAACGCAAAAATATTTGAACTGTATCCCCTTTTCGTGCCCTGCTTTCTTGTAATGCAATAATCGTTTAATAATGCTTATTAAGACAAGGCATCCTTGGTATAGAGAGACACGCCTTTCGGCAGGGAGGGGACATTTTCCTAGTACTGATGCTTCATATCTGCTCAAGGCCATCCTTACACTCTTGCCCAAGTCACCAAGAACTACTTACAACAGTTGGAAGGAAAATCAGAAAGTTAATCTGCTCAGTTTAAAGCATGTTGGAGTTTCCCCTGGGAACTGAACGGTCATATGGGTTAATTAATGCCTGTCAGAAAAGGATGCCCCCCCCGGAGGACACAACCATTTAGCGTTTGGCTTTTAGCAAGTTTAAAGCTGGGTCAGGGAAGTGAGGCGCGGGCTTCCCCTAACTCTTTTTAAGAGACTTCATGTGAATATTTGGGGGTTCGTTTATTTGGTTCAGAAGGAGAAGATGCATAGCCTGTCAGACGGAGCCAGGAGAGGTGCAGTGTTGCCCAGTCACCCCTCTTCAAGAGGCGACTCATGTGTTCCCTTAATTCAACACTTACGACAGAAAACTGCACATTCATCACACAAGACTTCTCGCCAAATGTCTAGCCACACTCTGCAGTTACCCAAGAAAGAAAATGAGATTTTGAACTGTAAATAGTTCCTCTGTGCCAAGGACTTCTAATCCTTGGTTTCCTACAACAGGAGATTCGTAGAGTATTTCCATGATGCGGCTGTGTACTTTCCCCTGCATTCTGGAGATTAAATCCTTTTGATCAGAGAGCGTTATCCTTGGCCATCCTGCTTTCTCTGGGCTCTAACAGATAGTGAAGATGGCATTATAGGACCAAACGAGTAGAGGGAAAGTGAACGGGGAAGACAAACAAAAGGATGGCATGGAGACAGTCATCTTATGTGGTTGGGTCATTGAATTGCATGTGAAATTGGAGCCCTAGGCCTGTTTGCTAGATTATGTGTTTTAAGCACAGTAAGAAGTGCGTGTAATATTGCAACCCCGGTACACACATGTAAACACACACACACGTAACGGGTCACAGCCTGAAGTAGTAGATGAAGCTGTGTGTGGTGGTTACAGCACGAACCATAAAGTCAGACCAGCCAGTCAGCCCCTGCTCTCCCAGCTGAAGGCCCCCCGCGAAGAATTTTGAAAAACTGAGACCCCGCCACACACTTAGTTGTCATCCTAACTTTTGTCTCCTCAAATTATAATACAAAAACTGTCATTGCAAAACTGTCAAAAACTGTCATTTCCAGTTTGTGGTAAATATGCTTAAATATATTTTTGTCAAAATATGGAGCCACAGATTTAGCTCAAATTCGTGGAAAATTGTCCATTATATAACCTCATTGTCAAAGCCATTCCTCACTGTCACCCATCAAGCCAATCAGACTTAATTCCCTGTCAGAAAGGAAGTCAGTCTTTGTTTTGCAGCTCAAATAAACATCATAATGTGCCCACCTCCTTACCCTGACAGCTGTCCTTCTGAATTCTGATTCTGAGATGCAGGGAGATAGATGGATGAGAGGGGGTAAAAGCCTTGCGCTAAATCTGTGCCTGGTTGAAATAAGGCTGCACTCCAAGAGCTTCCCTCAGGAATGAGGCTTTCCCGAATTATCCCTTGATTTGATGCCTGGGAGTTTTTATATCCCAGGGCCAAGCTCATTCAGAGGTTTGATATGGATGAGAAATATGTCTTTCATTTGTAAAGGGGCAGGAAAACAATTGTGAATGGGGAAGTAAGAAGGGAGACTTGACAGATCTCAGATCCTCCCGGAACTTTCTCAGCGAGGCCAGTTTTGGGAAGACCTGCCTGTGGAATTTGAGGATCTGAAAACTGATTCTCCTAAAGTTAGGACTGGAACCCCCAGGAAAGTTTGCAAGTACCCCTAGGTCCTTGAATGCAAATAATGACAGTATCTACCTTCAAAGATAATTATGAAGAATAAATAAGGTGATACAAATAAAGCACTTAATGAAGTTCTGGGTGCATAGTAAACGCCCACCTTGTGTTTGCCGTTATTGCTGGTGCTGTAGTTATTTGACCCCTCTACTCGCTAACAGTGTCATTTCTTGGTGGATGAAATAATCCTCAGGCCCATCCCTAACACTGGTGGGCGCCAGCCGGTTTAGCCACGGTTGGTCCACACCCCTGCAACCAGCGCCCCTTGGCCACTCCTTGGGTCTGGAACCCACATCTGGTGGCAAATTCCACTCTCAGAAGGACAGACTTCCACCCTGGAAGTGGACACAGGGTGTCTGGGCAGGAAAGTCAGGCTTCTGACCTTCTGGAGCTTGCACTAGAAAGGGTTAGATACAGGTCTGGGCCTATTCCACCACCACCGCCCCCAGGCCCCCAGCAGATTTCTCACCCAGACCGAGGAGGGCAGGAGCCACAGAAAGCACAGGTCCAGCGCTGTGGCTCCTCCTGCTTGAGTCTAAGGGTCTTACTTCAGGGCTGTTGTTAGACTCCTTAGGGATAATAGGTGTGAATGTGTCTTTAATGTAAGATTTAAGTATTGTCTTGATGGCCTTCATGATCCCAAATTCTGTTAAAGTCAACCCCCTTGAACAAACTAATGGAAACTACAGAAAAAGACAAGTTACTAAAATAGAATATAACGCCTTGTTTTTGTTTCAGGCACTGGCTTTCAGGCCTCAGGCTACAACTTCAACACCTATGACTGGAGGAGTCCCAAACAGAGAGGCAGTTTGTCCCCAGTCACTAAGCCTCGAAGCCAGACTTACCCAGATGTGGGGCTGAGTAACGAAGACTGGGACCGGTCCACAGTCAGTGGGTAAGGTTTTCACCAACTGCTGCCCTGTCCCAACTGCTTCCGGGTCATTTGGGCCAGATGTGAACTTCTCTACTTCCGGTGGCACCTACTGCTAGCATTGGAAGCATTGTGTGAAGCCACTGTCACCATCCGTGCTGGCCCCATGCCCAGATTCGAAGACTTGGGCCTGCCCAGTGGGAGCCAGGGCTCCACCACAAAACAGGGCAAGAGCTAAGTTTCCCTGAATGAAAACAACAGTAGCACATGAGGAAATTCTACTTCTGTAAACCGTGTCCTCACTCTATGACTAGTTCCCTCTCCTTTCATTTAGAAGGTAGTTTCACATTACCTTACATTAGAAAAAAAAATTTTTTTTTAACTGAGGGTTCCATATTTTTAACTGAGAGGTCTATTTTAGCAGTTTGCTCCTTACCAAAATAGTTTAAGGAAATTCATAAAAAGCGATAGCACTTAACGGCTCTATACTGATGTTTATAATGAGTGGGGAAAACATATTTTTCTCTCTTAGAGAAAAGTTTGATTTCCCATTCCCTGTGGACAAGAGCAGCTGAAAGATACTCCCACGGGTGCCATGTGGACGCAGCCGTGAATACTCTGAAATTCAATTAGTAAGACCATGGTCCTTCTGGTCTTTGAGATACTTTGAGTTTGCTAAAGCGTCCTTCTACTGGAGCTGGCTTGACTTGGAGGCCACGGTGGGAAGAAAGCCAGATCCAAAACGAATCTCTATTTTGTGTGTGAGATGAAGGAGAGAGAGAGATTCTGGATACCAAAAAAAAAAAAAAAAAAAAATGTCTGGCAAGTTCTTAACCCAGACTGTTTTTCACAACAGTTTTACAGGGGCTCCGGACAGCGCAGAGGCCGAGCAAGAGGAGAACTTCTGGTCCCAAGCGCTAGAGGATTTGGAAACCTGTGGACAATCAGGAATTCTCAGAGAACTCGAGGTAGCCTCGGTCCTGCTACTTTTATTGTTTCTACATTCATTTTTTCTCTTGGTCCTTTTGAGTTGGCATTGATCACACCAGTTCATTTAAAAGCTTTAACCCTTTCCACAGGAGAAAGCTGACAGGCGTGTGTCTTTGAGAAACATGAATCTCTTGGTAGCTACCCTTTATGTTTATATTTTTGCTTGTGAAGCTGCCTTCCCTGCCCCCTTGCCGTCTGGACAGTGATTTGATTTTATCCAATGCAGTTAAAAGTATTTCTTTCCCCATTTCCACCCCCCCACCCCCCGCCCCCCCCCCCCCCCCCCGAGCTTACTGACCTGTGGCTTCTGCCATCGCTCCCTGCTAACCCTGACTGTACCTGTTTGCCACTTTCTCGTTCGGGGCGAGCTAAGCCTCCCAGCAGTGGCATCTCTCATTCTCTTATGTGCTTTAGAAAGGTTTCTTTGGCATGTTTTCATTTGTACCTGGTAGAGACATTAATTTGATCGTGAAGAGGAACATAAGAGGAAATTTTATTTTACTTCATTTTGCCCTTAAAGTAGATGACAGTGCAGCTGGTGAAAAGAAGCCAGTCTGTTTGAAAAGCAGCCAACATATTACAGACCACGTTGCTGTTAATTGCAAATCCTGATTCTATGTTAACTTAGTGTGAATTCAAGGAGTTGCAGAGAGACGGAGTATAATAGCTGAACTCCTGGTGAGCTCTTTAATCCAAGCCATAAATTTGCTGACGGTATTCACACTTTGGTCTGGGAAGTCCTGGACTGTTTCCTTTTATGTTCTTTTAAATTTTCTGAGCTGTAAAAAATAAAGCGGCAAAAGTTTCATTTTTATTTTGATGTCATATGAGGTCCCCAAGTCACCATAAGGAATGTGAATGGCCTAATGGGGTGGAACTCTTGCAATTCTAAAACGATGACTCATCTTTATATTATTTTGCTTCTCAAATGCATGTGTGGATATTTTATGTGATTCTAATGTTTGTGAATCTGCAAAGAGAATTATAAAGAAAAATATTAGTTTGAATTTGTAAACATCGTGATTATTACCTGGCATGAATTGCAGCTTCAGAGCACAAGTTAAAGGACCTGGAGATGGATAATCCTATACAATTTAAATAAATTAAGATGTTAGCAATTGATTCCCTTTTATGAAACTTTCAAAAAAAGTAGAGTGCTTAAGTATCAGGTGGCTTATTTAAACTTTTACCACTTCCCGTGTGGAGAAGGATTGGCATTCTCCCAAACTGAATAAAGATCTCAGTTCACAATTTTTGAACATATTCCTGCTTTTCAAAGCATGTTTTGGCTCCTATGCCTTTTTCATTTTGCATTTTGAAATACTTCTCTTTTGAAGAAGCAGCTATTCTTCTAATAGCTTCTTCTACATTAGGTAAAATGAAGATGATGTAAAAAGTAATACAATGAAGTTGTGTTTTCACTCAGACATTGAGTTACCTAATGGAAACAACATCCGTCAGCATAGAAGTCATGTTGCAGGAGCCAATAGGTTTTCTCTAACGTCGTTTCAGGCAGGTGTGGCCCTCGAAATTATACCTCCAGGAAAAAAAATGGGTTGAATTAACAGCCAAAGAGAAATTAAAGTTTTCAACTAGGAAGAATGACAAATCCATAAATTAGAATCTCGTTCACACTTTTAGCACAAAGAGTATTCATTTATCAGTTTGGATGAACCCTGCTCCCTTGATTGCAAAAGCTACTATGCAAAAACTATTATTGGAGCTAGGTTCCTGCATAAGAAATTTATATCCAGCATTAAAAGTTAAAGCGTACTATAACTGTAACAAATGTAGAAGATTAGCTAAGATGAAAAATGATTACAATTGAATGAAAATGAAAATTATACTAGTCATTTTCCCCATTGCTAGCAATAATTTAGGTTCAGCTTTAGCGCTGAAAAATATATAGTTTTAACAGAAGAGAAAAATTCAAACTAAGACTTTGGACAAGTTACTTAATTTCCTTATCAGGTATTTCTTCTTTAAAATATGGGGATTATAATGACTAATGTTTATATGGCACTTAACATAGAACATGACACAATAAATGTTTGATAGAAATTATTTTTGCCACATTTTGAGTAATGAATACTGCCTTAACTATCTTTTGCTTAGTATAACATAGGAAGAAGTTTTAACTAAATGTCAGATAGAGAACTCTTGAATGTGTTCCTCCTAAGTTGTATGTATACCAGTTATCTCACTAATAATTTTGAAAAAGTATAATATAAATTATGAATGGTGCAAAATGAAAACAGGCAATACATACTCTTGAAGCAGAAACAAATCCTAGAAAACTTTAAATAATTACTTTTTATTTTAGTTTTTGTGTTTTAATTTTAATATTCCTTCAGCAATATCACTAATTCAATTTACATTCTCTTTAAACAAAACTATCTATCCTTTGAAAACTCGACCTGAAGACCTTTTGATAGTCTGTCATTGCTTCCATTAGAACCCTTTCTAGATCAGATTGTAACTTCTGTTGTGGTTAAGGCTCATCAAAGCACAAGTGTTGTCTCCCGGCTGTAGTGATTATTCGACTCCCAATGTGTTTCCTGTTGGTCTAATGAAAAATGAGTATTAAAAATAAATGTTAACAAAGCAAATAACTAGTCTAAATAGGTAAAAACAATAGGTGGATGGTCACCACAGCAAGAAAACAATCATCAGATGCTGTCAGTAACAGGAGATTAAACAAGGAAATGGTATGTGTGAGTTAAATGCCATAAAATAAAAGGATGTCCCATGTTACCAACAAAGCTAGTAATAGAAAGGTTTCAATTTAAAGGGGATTTATCCGAAATAAACCATTATATGGATAATCCACACTGGATAAATGTTAAGGGTTTTTTTTTCATTTACTAAAAAAAGTCAGTTTTATGTGTTTCAACCTCATACTTGAGTGAGAACCAATATAGCCTCATAGTCAAGAATAAGAGTTTTGGAGACAGATTGCTAAAGTTGTAATCCCAGACTCTTGAGCAAGTTGCTTCACTTATCCAGGCATCCCCTTCCTTAAGTGAAATGAGGAGGTACAATAATTATAATACCTTACCATATAGAGTTATTATAAGTATTTAATGGTATGCTACATACACACACACAGATGTGGTACTTAGCATTTGTAAATGCTCAATGACCCATAAGGGTTTTTTTACAATTGTTTTTTTCAAAATTATCAGTAAGATAACTGATCTAGTCAGGATATTGATAAGTTCACTTGTTTTGTTTCTTTTTCAACAGAGTTGTAGATATACCTACCTGTGTGCTAATACTTGGCTGTCATTCAGAGATCTTGTTAGTGGCATGTGTATAGCTGAACACCAGGTGAAGCTTGGAATTATAAATCTTAGCAAGATAACAAATGAAAACTCTCTTCACTTTGCAGTATTCCCTCCTGATCAGTAATTTTAGATAGTGCACTTGGCTCATTTACTACCTATGGGACCTTGTGTAGGTCAGCCTTTTTGTGCCTCAGTTTCCTCACATGTAAATTAGGAGGAATAACAGCACTTACCTCATAAAGTTGTTGTGAGGCTTAAATGCGTGAATACATTCAAAGGACTCAACAAATTACACTTCTGTTACTTTTAGCATCGGTATTAACACCACTAGATCATGTTGTAGCCAGTCACGTGGCACATGGAATTTGTTTTCTGTATCCATGATTTCATGCAGATTCACTGATGCTGGTATACCATTATATAACTATCATATGGAGGAACACAGAGCTGGCTACAGGCATATTTTCAGAATTTTAGCATCCTCTAACCATGAGAAATGAGCATTCCCAGCATGATATTGGTTTCAAATGCTCTTTTTGTTCCACTTCTGAGACTCAGTCATTTTTGAGATCTAATCTTACCATTCCTTGTGTATTATGCAGGGAACATATTTGAAACTGAACAAACTTCTCAATTCGCTGGTAAAATCCAATCCAGGTCTCATCACTTTTGAGCAAAGGGTTGAATACGGTAGCGTGATAAATGATTATTCCTTAACCTCTCTGAGGGTCTTACACAAAGGTCATTTCTAAGAAACACTGACCTACGCCAAATGATGTGGAGACCTAGCTGATCTACAAACTTCTCCAGCCGGCCACGTGGCCAAAGGAAAGACAATATGCCAGAGCTAGGCAGCCAGCATTCGGTAGAAGCCCTCACCTTTGTATCAATAGCCTCATTTCAGCCCATTGTCACCTCCAGGTGGGGCTAGAGGCACCACTGCAAATGGGGTCAGCCTGGTCCCCACTGAGGAGTTCTTAGTTCATTTCTGTAAGATATACTGAAGGTTGCCTTGTGAATCCCATCTTTAGATCCCACTCAGTGGAAAGTTAATGCTTAAAATGTAGTTTGCAGTAAGCAGATGTTAGAGCTTTTCAGTTTGCCTCCAAACTGCCAGGGGTGGTATTTGATTAAATAAACTCAATGGCTTAAGTACTTAAATTGGATTTGAGTTGTGCATTATAAATGTCACTTGTGAAGCATTTTCCCTGACTTTCATGGTGCAATTAGTACGTCCATTCTCCAGCCTTTGGTTATGCCCTGAAGAGACCGTATTTTGACTGGGCAGAAGGAGAAATGTGCTTCATGTTGAGCAACCAAACGCTTTTCTTAGTCCGTGGCTTAATTGTTTCTGAAAATTGTCAATGCCACAGGCAACAATCATGTCGGGGAGCACGATGAGTTTGAATCACGAGGCCCCTACACCTCGCAGTCAGCTGGGGCGACAGGCCAGCTTCCAGGAACGGAGCAGCTCACGGCCACACTACAGCCAGACCACTCGGAGCAACACTCTGCCCTCGGATGTGGGCAGGAAGTCTGTCACCCTGAGAAAAATGAAGCAGGAAATGAAGGAGATCATGTCCCCAACTCCTGTGGAGCTGCACAAGGTCAGGAAACTCTCTTCTCTTCCCTTAGGGTCACATTCTGTTCAGCGTGGCCACCCTGATGCAAGCATGATCATGACATTCTACTGTGGGCTCAGCCAAGGAGAGAAACTAGAGCTTAAAGGCAGATCATCAGAGACCGATTGTTCTCAAAACGTGATCTCTGAGAGGTGATCTCATAAAACGGGGAACACTGGCTTTCAAGCAATGAATTTATCAGAAATGTATTTATGGCCAAAATCTTCTCACAGAAGTTTGAGGTTCTAGTGTCACGTGGAGCTTGAATGAGTTGGTCTGTTATTCCAACTTCATTGGAAAGGGGGAAGGATTTTCTAAATGTCGTACACTCCCAGCTTCACTGAAAAGGGGTTTCAGGGGTGACGCTGGAAGGCTTAATCATCAGTTACAGACTTCTCAGTAGACGGTTGTATTATTCAGGGGACATGAAGTTCTCTTTGAGACATCATTTAGATGTCTTGGGTCAGGACAGGGTAAGCCCTGGTTATGTTCCATCTCTGCTGTGATAGTTGCCTCACTTTGCTTCATGGAAGAAAACCTATGATTGCAAACAGAGCTGAATTTGAGTTGCTGGCAGAGTTTGAACAAGGCACGTGTAGGTGACAGTGTCTGTGGAACCCAGGCCAAGGAAAGCAGTGGGAGGGAGCTTTCTCTGGTTTGCTTTTGTAGAACTCTAATGCTTTTTGCTGTTTTGTTGCTAATACATAAGGATGTATAGTTGGTAACAATCTCACCCTACTTTCCTTGAGAGCCAAGACCCTCTCTGTAGTTAATAATCTGTTAACTAGAGATAAGTTATCGGTCTTACCCAGAAGAGCATATAAATGTCAGGTTGAGAGGAGGTAAAGGCCAGCTACTCCCTTTTTCCTCTAACGACTTCAGTCTCCCTAACTATTAAAAGTAGCTGTTTTGCAGCTGACAAGGATATAGTGAAAGAAAAGATTGTATAGGAAGTTGGGTTCTGAATTCTGTGTTCCAGTCCTGGGTTCATTCTTTCATCACTCATTCATTCATTCATTCATTCAATGCATAGACTGTGCACTCATTTACTTAAAGAATGTATTATAAATTCCCAGGGAGCACATGGTCTAATGGGGAGACAGTCCAGGAAACAGTAGGAAGATGGTGGGATAAGTACAATAGACGCTAGACTAGGCTGCCCTGGGGGATGGCAGGGGGGGTGGTGAGGGGGGGGAGGGTTGGGGAGGAACCTTAACCCACTACAGAGGAACGATAAAGCCTTCCTAGATGCAGGTGTTGACTCCACAGGAAGGTGGAGGATGGGAAGGCATTCCAAAGCACAGAAAGAAACATGTACAAAAGGATGTCACAGATAGCAGTGTACTGAGGGAGTGCAGATCTGCCAACGAGAGCCTTGTGCATTCAGAGGCATTACAGACTTTACAGAAAAGCAAAGAAGTTTCTGACACTTGAGGGTGGGGACCCAGCTCTAGCCCCATATCACAAGTTAGTTTATCCAGTTACCCTGAATTGACGTCTGTCTGGTAAACACCAGCCTTCACCACCTGTCACATATCCTAATCTGCTAATTGACAAACCATTAGGAGGCTGTAAGGACTCCAATGGTGATTAAATTGGCAGAAGCTGCATAGTCACTGCTAATTCTGCTGTACCAAGAAAAGGGCTGGCCCTTCCTGATTCCCTCGGTTATTTAGGAGCCCTGCCTTCCCCTCTTCTCTAAAAGTCTACTGCCCAGGCAGAGGGGAGTATGCTGGGTAACCCACCTTCCTTCAGCACCAGAGGAAAAGGATACCAGAGAGTGCCTCCTGCGTGCTGTATTCTTTCTATTTTTAGCCTCCCACAACAGTGCTTCTTAGCAGGTATTTATTACCTCCAGCTACAGCATAGGGAAATAGCAAGTATAAAATAGTGCCATTTTTCCTTCTGGAGTGAAGTGGTCTCCTCAAAGGAAGATTCCTGATAGCCCAGCAATACCAAAGGCTTGTCTCCCCATCCCTCCTGTACTGAAAGCAGTTAGCAAAGATAACGGCAGTCAATTGGCTGTGCAAGTTGTTATAGCTGAGGTTTTAAAAAATGTGCTGAAAATAGATCTTGTTTTTTTTTTTAAAAAAAAAAAAAGGCGTCATGCATTTAGCAGCACAATGAGCGGCAGAGGATGGACTGTTTGGAACATTTGTGTGGGGGGCTGTGAATTGAGAGGCCACAGATCACAGACTCCGCTGGACCCACTTGACCTACTAAATGGGGCACTTCTTTCTTCCTTCACTTCAGTCATTTCCCCTCAATGGTAGCAGTAAGTGCATTTCCCATGTGGCTTCACTCTTCTTCCAGATTGATACCAAACAAAATAAGATGCTCAGAATTAGGTCGTGTCCTGGGCATTGTAAGACACCCAAGATGATCTTGTTAAGTGAAAATGTAGCGGAGGAGCCTGCCACCTGACAATATGGAATTCTGGGAGTGGTTTATGCTCACATCTCGGGTATCTTTTCTTTTTTAAGTGAATTCAGTTACCCTGATAGGCCATCCACATGTTTGTTGTTAAACACATTCTCCAATTCTGAAATGCTTGAGAGGAGAAATAGTCATTAGAAGAGTCACTTTACTCAGAGCAGAGACTGGTAATTGCGCTTGTGTCTTGATTATGGGCGTCCTTTGAACACTGCAGGATTACCTGACACCATGAAAAGGCACAGTGCCTTGTTGATGCAATTGAGTTACCTTCCCATTGGGGTGCTATTAGCCTGTACTAAACCTTCACAGAAGTGAGGAAAAGGTACTCTTTTGGGGGGTGGTGATGTGGAGAGGGGACCAGGGAAATAGAAAAACATCCCTTCCTCAAGTTAAAAATAACCCCAAGTCAAGACTGCACAGCTTGGCAAGTGGAATGAAGGCTGGTTTTCAGTTCCCTGAGCCCCTTGGGTGGACTTTTCTACATAGACCTAGTGGAGGAATTCCCAAGGGGCTGCAAAGACCAGCATGGAAAGGCTGGGTAGGGTTAATAGCACACCATTCTGAACACACTTGGTGTTATTTTCCAGTTGCCATCTTTCTCATGGCTGTGTGCCACTTGGTGAAAGCTGGCCATGAGAACAAGTTGTGGATCTGTCCGTGTCCAACCCAGTACCTACCAACTCTTACTAGCACTAGAAACTGCCTCAAGAGGATAGGAATGAATGGGCCGGTATCCATCCCCCTTCCTGGGGAGAACAAACAAAAAGCAAAAACCACTCCGTCTCCTGATACAGAAAGAATAAAGCGTGGGCTTAATCTTCCAGTTTCTTGAGTTTCAACTTCCTCTCCATTATCTGCCCCTCCTTTTCCACCCAGCCCTCCTCACCAATACCTTTCCTTCCTTCAGACCTTATGAAAATGCAGAGCTCAGGTGAGAGGCTACACGGTTTTTGTTTATTTCACACTATCTATTGTGTCTGAGGCTCTGCCGTGTCCCAGCAGGTCTTCCGTCAGGTCGTCCGTCCATTCATTCCTGAACCTGATAAGCTAGTTATCCTTCCTGACACTTGAGAACAAAGCACCGCAGCCTCACTTCCCTTTTTGGCCTTTGTGGTTGGAGGAGGAAGTTGGCGCTGGAGTGATGATTTGGTACTTAGATGGGGAGCACGGGAGGTGGAGAAGTGAGGGGGTCATAGGGAAGTGATACTCGTGTCTCCAGAGGCCATTGCCTCTCAAACTTTCTTGGCTAAGACACAGTCCAAAATACATTTTACCTCACACTTCAGGACACACATACACACACATTCATATATGTAAATGAATCCCAAAATTGACTGCACAGTATACGCTAACATTTTCTGTTTTGTTTGATGCCCACTTCTTTTGCAATATTCTCCCCAGTTCAGGAACAGGCTCGGCCTTAAGAGGAAATATGAAATGGAAATACATATCTTATTCCGGCACAGGCATCTTTCTTCACCAAATATTTGCAGTTGGTACTCAAGATCCAGTGAATTGTCAGACAGACAGAGGTTTGGTCACAATCTGACAGTCATTGGCTACGTCACTCCTCTGAACTTCAGTTTACTCACTTAGCAGAAGAGGGGAGGGATCACCTGTTATCAGGAGAGGAGACTTCACAAATAGCATTTCCCAGGTGAAGTCACCATCCAGAGTCTTACCTCAGCCCTACAGCGTCAGAAACCCAGAAAATGAGATCTCCTCAGGATCCCAGCCTTAAAGACGATTCAGGCAGCTGCCTTAGAGCCTCCAGAGATGGAGGCGTACACCATAATGAGAATCTCTTTAGAGAGAGAAATGGACATGTGTCTAGTTATTAGTCACTACATCAGTCTGACAAGCATATTCTTTCCTTGTAAAACCAGGGGCAGCTGACAATCAGTGTGGAATTATAAGACAAGGGTTGGAGTTTAGGTTGTATGTTTTATATGAGTAATGACATCCAGCCCCGAGAGTCCTCAAAATAGATTGTTTCAATCAGCTTCCCTTGTCTGTGATTCTGTTAAGACTTACTTTTCAAAAATGTAAAAAACAAAATTCTTAAACAGATGATTGACTCATGCAAAAAAAAAGTGTTTTTTAACTCATTAATGAGGAATGACAGCAGGATGAAAAAGCCTGTTCAAAGGAAAGATAAAGAAATTATACCATATATATATATATATATATATATATATATATATATCTCAGTCCATGGAGGGAAAAAAAAAGAATGCCAAATAAGATTTCCTAGTTAAAATGAAAGCTGCTCAATGACTTACAGGGAAATAAAAGCAAGGCCTTTGAACTTGTCTTTTCTGAGGGACAGAACTCAATTTGCATCGTATCTCTTCTCTGTAAGTTGCCATCCACTTTTACAGAGTCTGAGCCCTGAGCCATAGAAATGCTAAGTCAAACAGAGTGCAGTCCCCTAGACTCAGATGACCCTTAGGCGGGCTTGTTAGGCAGTGGTCTAGTGTGCCTGATATCTCAGTTTTTGATCTCTCACTTCTGTCCAGAAATGTTAATAGCTTCCCTTAAGTCTAGCCCTGGCCTAGGGATCGTTCATCTTTTTTTGATGTTTTTGCTTGTCTCTGTTGTGATCAAATGTGTTTATTAATAGGCCGTAAAATATTGTTACCTCCGGGATAGTCACTTTACAAATGAGGCGGCTCCCCGAGGGTCACTGTTTCCCTAATGTCCAGGTCCTTGGAGAGTAGCCTGTTGGACCTCTTCCTCCACCATCGTTCTGCTCTGTTGTGTGTCTGTTGCGTGTCTGGCCGGGCTGTGGTGAGGATGACATTGATAACAGTCCAGCCCAGGGCTGCCCTCTTTCTTCCCCTTAGATGGAGCTCTTTCTTGTTTGAGGATCTTTGTAGCGTCAAACCACAGCATTCCCTGGAATGAGGAAATAAAATCAACTTTCTTAGTGCTCAGTGCAGTGGGAGTTTGGTCCGCTGTAATTTGTCATACTTCCCGAATGACAAGTTCCTGCCCCCAAATCCCCAGAAGCCCAGAGGATGGGTGAAGGGAATACCTCTCGCCCAGAGACGCAGGTGGCCCTGAATCAAGGAGGCCACCTGTGACACTGTGCTTTATAATAAGTATATATTTGATCTTGGTCCCAGTTGCTGGCACAGAGCTCCTAAAAACCCTTGGAATTTCTGAAGTGTTGAGAGTGAGAAAGGCATCTTTTGTTATGTTAATGAGGTGCCCTTTAGATGCACTTAAGGATGGGGGTTGGTTGCCGGTGGAGCCGACCCTGTGATTAGAGGGTTGGAACTTTCAGTCCCACCCCCAACCTCCAGGGAGGGGCGGGGATTTGCAGGTGAAATCAATCACCAAAGGCCAATGACTCAGTGCCTGTGTAATGAAGCCTCTATAAAAACCCAAAAGGATGGGTCTCCAGGAGCTTCCAGGTTGGTGGGCACGTGGGGATGCGGGGAGAGTGGTGCGCTCAGAGAGCGCGGAGGTTCCGCGCCCTTCCCGAAAACCTTGCCCCAAAGCAGCGCTTCCGGCTGGCTGTTCCTGAGTTGTACCATTTTATGATAAACCGGTGATCTGGTAAGTTCTGTGAGCCGCTCTAGCAAATTAGTCAAACCCAAGGAGAGGGCTGCTGGAACCTCTGAGATATAGCCGGTTGGTCAAAGGCACGGGTGACAACCTGTGTCTGAAGACCATTGTCTAAAATGCTGGGGTGGAGGTGAGGTGGCATTGTAAGACTGAGCCCTTAACCTGTGGAGTCTGACGCTATCACCAGGGAGATAATGTCAGAATTGAGTTGAATGTAGGACACTCAGCTGGTGTTGCAGGATTGCTTGGTGGTGTAGGGAACCCGCCTACCCCCAACACACACACACGTTCGAACTGTGAACACGACATCTTGCGCACATGGGCCTGAGGGCTATGGAGGTCAGTAAGTTGCCAGGGGGACTCAGGAAGAGTCAAGAGCTGGAGGAGAGCCTGGCCAGAGCAGCCCTGGGGGCCGGAGAGCAGAGGCAGGTGTGGAGAGGGGCCGGCCGGCAGGCAGTCCTGAGCTGAGATGCTGGAATGGTCTCTGCCAGGCTGGCTGACTTGGTGCTGGCTGGGCACGTAGAAAGGGCCAGGGGCAGAGCTGACAGTAACTAGGTGTCCATCAGCTGCCCGTGGCGTGGCTTGATCCCCTGGAGAATTGGAGAATGATCTGGTTCTTTCCTCTTTGGTATCATGTGAAATGAAAGCTGCAAAGGTGCTCTGAGATGAATTGGGAAAGCAGCCCTCAATCGGCCATGGATCTTAAAAACTGTGAACTTCTTTGGTTGAGACTTAGTTCTCCGAGGGCCAAGTCAGCCCTGACACGCACAGACTTAGGGCCACCATCCAAGCTCTGACTCTCCCATTGTTGAGCCCCCGTTTGTCAAGCTCATGGGGCCACATGCTTGCCAGAAAGCAGGAGGCAGCGTCTGACGCTGCTGTCTGTCCAGTTCTCTCCTCTGCCAACGAGACTCCCGGACAGGAAGGCAGCAGCTGCTTTTCCTGACCCTGTTCATCTTGGAACCCACACTTTTGAGTGGCAGAATCCAAGATGGCTTCCTCTGGGCTGGAAGAATGCAGCTGGAAAAGCCATACTTTATTTTTTTCTTCCAGCCCCACAGGTAGTATAGGATTGTGCTCAAAACCAACATTACTTGAATTGTCAGGTTTAAAGGAACAGGGCTCCCCCAGTGGTGTCTGCAAGAATAAACCCAAGTGCCCGGTAATTTGTGGAAATACTAGAACCATCTCTGATAAGGCCATCGGGCAAGGGGCTGAGCCACAGAGGCAGCCAGGGCTTAGGAACTGCTTCTGGGATGGCTGCCACTTGCCTTGACGTGCTCAAGATAGTAGACACGGTTGCCATTAAAATCCAAGCGGGGAGAGTTGGCTCTGCTGCTGAGGCTTTTCACTTGTGTCAAAACTGAAAACACAGGCATTAGGTTTCTGATCTTTGCCTCGAGGACATTGTTCAGACACGCAGATAGACTTGCTTAGAAATACAAAACAAGGCTCAACTTGAATCACGGTGAAGCCCGCCACCTCCTGTTAAAGCTTCTGTTCTCAGGAGGGTTAGAGGCCGTTGCAGCGTGCGCTGTGATGAGTGGTTAAAATTGAACTGAGTTTCCTAGAATGGTATCCTCGCCCAGAGAGTTACGTTCCAAGAGACGCATTGGCCCTTTAGAACAGAAAAATCTATCGTTGTGTTCTAGTGCATTACCCGGAGGCATCCTCTGGTCAGCACAGAATGGAGACGTTACAAGAAACGTCTTGATTTACTTGGGTTAGGGTGAAACACGAAGAGCTCTTAGCAGCTGGGAGCAGTTTGGCCAGATGCTTGGGGAAAGCCACAAAAGGGCTCTGATGAGAAGAAATACAGCAGATGTGATAAATTATTCATCTTTAGTTGGTTGGGCAGTTGGAAATGGATAAAAACTGCCTGACCAGCTAGTAGATTTGTATGTCGAGGGGGAAAAAAAGTCATGATTTGGTGGAAGGAACACAGCAAATGAGGTCAGATATTCTAATACTGAAATCCCCAGGCTTATGTATTCTAACTGGACAAGTCCATTCATCAAGTTCAAGGGGCGGTGTCCTCGTTCGTAGGAAGGGCATGATTCTGCTGCACAGAGTTGTTGGGAGGTCAAAAGCAGTCATATATAGGAAAGTGCCTGGTGAAGGGATTCATCTGTGGGGGAAAATTGTGACTTAAACTTTAGAATCCTTAGAATTACTTTTGGACAGGAAATAAATCAGAAGTAACCACTACCCATCTCCAGCTAAACAGGAGGGCAGCAGCTACATGGCACAATTTATTGTTGCTGCTTTTGAGAGCAGCTGTGCATCCTATTTTTGTGAATTATTGATTCCTGGAATCTCACCTCTGTGTCATTTTAAAATTTCATTTTGTTATTTGCTATTTCCAAGCTACTTCCAGGAGAACCATAGCGCTGGCTATGAAAATTCACTCTCCTCTAACCTTAGGAAATCTTTCTAGAGAAACAGATTACTTTCAAATTTAAACCTTTTATTAGCCTCTCATCCTGAAGAGTTTTCCATAAAGCTATATCATCAAGTCTAAGGCTCAGGAGAGCCAAGCCTCTTAGCCAACAACTGTGACTTTACAGTTAATGGGCTAATGTGCTAACCTGCTCTGGTTGACATCCATCTCTGCTGTTGTGGTTAACGTATTACCGCTGCCTGGTGTTGGCAGTATTTGGTGACACTCGTCCTTCTGCCCCTTCTGGGTTCTGGCCTGTGGAGCAAACACCCAAGCAGCACAGGCCAACTGGGCAATGAAGAACTTCACTATTACTTGAGGCCCACACCAAATGTACCCCAAGTGCAAGGGTTCAGGTTCACTGTATTGAGAAACATATCTCAGAACTAAGACAGAGTTGGGCTTCCTAATGTCCATTGCAAGCATAGGCTTTGTGACTCTCAGATTCAGGTATGACTGAAGAGTATGGCTTGGCTTGCAGAGCAGAGGCCAATCACTTACTGACCAGCCATATGCAGAGGGTCCATGGGACTGCTCTCCAAACCTATACCTAGTGGAACAGAGATAACTAGAATGTACCACCTTCCACCCCAGTTGTGCTGCTTGTCACGTAGAGAGAGCCTGACTAGGAACAAAGATGGAAAGGGGGCATAAGGACAGGAGATCCCACAGACAAAGCCAAAGAGAGGCATATAAGCAGGGACCTTGGAGCAGAGTAATTTCATCCACTGGTAAACAGAGTCCCAAGAATAGCAGACTATCAGCAACCATATTAGCTATTTGTCACTGCCACTCCCTCCTCCTTTGTACCCATCTCTCCCTATTCCTCCCCTTCCTCCCTTTGAGAAAGGAACATGGGTATGGGAAGAAAGGGACTAGAATGTAAACCAGAAGTGTTTCCTCCAATCAAGGCAGGAAATGTTCATGGTGAGTCTATGATATCTTGTGCCAGAAAGCAAATAACTTATCAGAGCAAATGGGTCATATCAAAAGGACAACATGAAGTCAATATGAAGGACTTCCCTTGGCCAAAGATGAGGAAACTTGAGCACCCAAAAGAATGATGCAATTGATTGTAACATATCATATATATAAAAACCCATAGGTTCATATTGATAATGTACTTTAAAAAGGTCATTCCCTTCCCCCTCACCTCAAAAAAAACCTCACTGGGACACCATTGGAAATATTTAGTGCGCTAATTCCCTATTTTAAAAATGAAAGGAAAGAATTAGCATTCATTTTGCCTTTCTTGAACAAACTGTACTTCAGAGTAACCAAAAAGCACTAATTGAAGAAATGAGAATTCTTTTTTTTTTTTTTTTTTTAATTTTTATTTATTTATGGCTGTGTCGGGTCTTCGTTTCTGTGCGAGGGCTTTCTCTAGTTGCGGCAAGCGGGGGCCACTCTTCATCGCGGTGCGCGGGCCTCTCACCATCGCGGCCTCTCTTGTTGCGGAGCACAGGCTCCAGACGTGCAGACTCAGTAATTGTGGCTCACGGGCCTAGTTGCTCCGCGGCATGTGGGATCCTCCCAGACCAGGGCTCAAACCCATGTCCCCTGCATTGGCAGGCAGAGTCTCAACCACTGCGCCACCAGGGAAGCCCAGAAATGAGAATTCTTTACAAAAGAATTCTAGCTCATAGAGAAGATAGTAAGAGATCATAAAAAGATTATCATTTTGCAACCCCTAATAAAATTATTGATTCAGACAACGGTCATCAATGGATGAAACCATTAAATTGAAGTTTAATGGGGAACCTTACGATGGAAGAGTTAAACTGTCATCACCCGAACCCACCCAAAGTGGGGCAACTAGACACTGAGTGATGTGTTGTTATAGGAATCACATTGTCCTACCTGTGATCTACGCCTCCCCCCAAAGCTGATTCTGACTCAACTCAAGCATCCAGAGCTAACTTCCATTTAAAGGAAAATGGGGCACAGAAGGGCATGCTACAGAGCGAATGACATAGTTTCAACAATAAGTCAGTAGCACAGGGAAGAAAGGATGGGGGCATGCGCTAGGTAAGAGGACATTTAAGAGACCTAACACCAATGCGTGGGCCTTGCTGGAACAAACTAACTCTAAAAATCACTTTGTGAGACAATCAGGGAAATTTTATTATAGACTAGACATTAGAATATATCAAGGAATAAGTGCTGATTTTGTGAATGAATGAATGGCACTGAGGTTGTGTAAAAAAGTGATTATATTTTTTAGAGATTCATACTGAGTTATGTAAGGGTGAAATGACATGAGGACTGGCATTTGCTTTAAAATACTCCCCCAAAGAAGATAAAAGACGGAGGGATGAAGTAAGTGAGCTCTTGATGCTTGTTGGATCTGAGTGATGAGTATATGAGGATTCATTGTCCTAGCCTCTCTGCTCTCGAATATGTTTGAAATCTTTCGTTAAAAAATAAAATTCTCAGGATTTACCTGGCGGTCTAGTGGTTAGGCCTCCACACTTCCACTGCAGGGGGCACAGGTTCCCCTGGTAGGGGAACTAAGACCCCACATGCCTTGCTGCATGGCCAAAAAAAAAAAAAAACAACTTTCTCCTAACCAAACTTATTGTGGTAATCATTTCACAATATATGTATGTCAAGTCATTATGTGATACACCTTAAACTTCTACAGAGCTGAATGTCAATTATATCTCAGTAACATTCCCACCTCACATAAAACTCTCCTGTCCTATGGCCTAAGGCAAAATCATAATTCTAGAGGGGCTTAAAATATCTTCTCTGCAATGAATATTTATTAAGCAACGACGTGCTAGGTAAAATGGTAGTATGCCATGCAAAGATCCATGCTTTGCAGTCAGAACCACTTGGGTTTGAACCACTTCTCTGTTGCTTACTATCTGTTTACCTTGGGCAAGTTTCTAACCCTCTCTGAGCTTTCATTTCCCCGTCTGTATGATCTGCTCCACCAACTAGGTGGAGACAGTAGCATCTGGTTTGCTTTTTAAGCTACTCAATCAAGTCCCACAGCCTTATTAGCAAGAAGTCCAGCATCTTGAGCTGGAGGACCCTCCATCCCACCCTACTCTCCGTGCAAGAATGGGGGTTCCTCAGCTCAAGGCAGGGCAGGCCTGGCTCTAACGTCAGAGGTGCTCTCACCTCTCGTGGCCACACGATGTCACTATGGAGCTTTGTCCTGCCGGGCCCCATCCACGCCAGCCACCCTGCAGCTTTTTGCCTTGCTCATTTCCAGCATGGCCTGCCCTCGGGCCGGGAGGCGGGGCATGGCTTGAGCCTCAGAACTAAATCCCACTCCATTCACACAGCACGTGATGGTCAGTTCTGACTAGCTTCCAAACGCAACCACATGGTATGTCAGAACCAGTCGTTTCATTTATTCGACAAAATACTTGCCCTACTGTGTGGCAGGTACCATTTGAGGAGTTTGGGATATTATCAGTGAAAAAAACAAAGATCTTTGCCCCCCTCGAGGAGCTTGGCAGGGCATCTCCCACATACTCCCCTCAGGCTTTTTACCTGAGCCCAGGTTACCAGCAAAGACGTCTCCTTTCCTCCTGATGAGTTTTGCTTTGAGGGGAGAAGGTGCTCTCATTCATGCAGTTTAACTTCTCCCCATGCATCATCAAGGTACATGTCAGATGCGGGGGGCTGGATTTTGCTAAAATACACACACCTCTTCTATAGTAAAGTAGGGCTTTCTACTCTATGCTTATATAAATGAGTGCCACAAAAGTGATCCTTCCACAGATATCAGGTCATTTCAGGTTTTAAAACTTCATATACACTACCTCATTTAAAACTGTGATTCTTGCCCATCTTGCAGGATTGTTAGGAGGATTAAGTCAGATGTGGTCACTGGACTGTATACTCATGATGGCTGTGCTGTGTTTATTGCTGTATCTTTTTTTCACTCTGTCCTTCAAACAGTGCCTAGCACATCATAGGGTCCAATGCACACGTGTGCACCCACACATACGCGCATTCATATACACACAGTGATGGAATGAGCCTGCCAAGAGTGTCATTAAGTGTTAGTTCCCTCTCTTCCTTTTCAGAACATGTAATAGGCCCTCTGGTGTGTGAAGTACCACACAGAGCAAACTTCATTGTGCACAGAAATTGGCAGATGGCAGTTCAGAGCAGGATCTGAGATTCTGCATTTTAACACACTCCTGAGTGATGTTGACGCTTCTGATCAGGACAACCTGTAATTGGCAAGGCACAGCTTTTTTTTCTCTTAAGGTAAATACGTAACAAAATTCTGGCCCCTTTCCTTCTAGTGTATTGTTGGAAAGAGGCAGGTAGGGGTGAGATGTTGATATACCCTATTTCATAGGTCCTAAGATTACCATGGCCTATAAAACACAGCCTGATTTCAGAGAATTTAAAGTATGAAAAAAAAGTACATCTTAGAATCTATGAAATAAGGCACTTGAGTGGCAATAGAATATAACGGTTAAGTGCCTGGAGTCAGACAGACACGGCCCCACCATTCAATACTTTTGTGATCTTGGGCGAGTTACTTAACGTCTATAAAATTGAATTTCCTAACCTCTAATATGGCAGTAACCACTAGGGCTGCCTGGTGATTAGAAGTGACCCAGCCAGCTTGATATTTTAGCTCTCTGTCCAGTGAGATGAAAATCCACAAAGGACCACTTTTGTATTCCTTCAATATTCCATATCTCTCTGAAGTAAAATAACTTGGTATAAAAACATAAACCTGCTATAAGAGTATTAATCTTCACATTTTGCCCTGTATAGCTCTGAATTTTTTGACTCTTCTACAAGAATGTATTTAGGTATTATGTGTGTTAAATAAGACATACATTTTTTTCAAAAAATTGATTTGGCTGTGCTGGGTCTTAGTTGCGGCACGCGGTATCTTCGTTGCAGCATGTGAGATCTTTTTAGTTGCGGCATGCAGGATCTTTTAGTTGCGGCATGGGGAATCTTTAGTTGCGGCATGCAAAATCTTTAGTTGTGGCATGCAGACTCTTAGTTGCGGCATGTGGGCTCTAGTTCCCTGACCAGGGGTCAAATCTGGGCCCCCTGCTTTGGGAGCACAGAGTCCTAGCCACTGGACCACAAGGGAAGTCCCAAAATGTACATTTTTAAATAATTAGAGTTAAAAACTAAGCCCAAACTATTGCTTGATGTGTGCATAAGTTTTTGTGGAGGGCATGCAGCAAACCTTACTAAAAACAGCGGTCACATTAAATGTTAAATGAGTGTGATGTGCTGAGTATGTTGTCTGGCGTGTCCAGCACAGGGTGGTCTCAGTGAACATTACACATTAATGTGTTTGCCTCTAGAAAGCAGCCTCTTCTCTCTCATTCACTGCTGTTTCCTAGCACCCGGAACCAGGCTTAGCACATGGAGGGACTCAGTACACATTTGATGAACGTGTAAACCTCAGACTAACTCTTGCAGGTGGTCAGAAGGAGGACTGGGGGTTGGGGAAAACTTTAGCTGGTGGTACTGCCTTAATGCAGAGAGAACAAGCTGAGGCCCGCAGCTGAGAAGGGTGGATTTGCAAATCCTGGCATTTCCAGGAATGCCTGGAATTGCTAAACCAAACCCAGGACAAGGACTGAGGGAGCTACTGAAGGCAGGCCCCAGAGGAGGGTGTTCCTTACAGGAGCACTTTCAGGTCTTTTAAGACTTTTCAAAAAATTGAACTATAGTTCATTTACAATGTTTCAGGTGTACAGCAAAGCGATTCAGTTATATGTATATATACACACACACATACATATATATATTCATTTTCAGATTCTTTTCCATTATAGGTTATTATAAGATATTGAATATAGTTCCCTGTGCTATACAGTAGGTCCTTGTTGTTGATCTATTTTATATTATAGTAGTGTGTATCTGATAATCCCAAATTTCCAATTTATCCCACACCCCCCGCCTTTCCCTTTTGTAACTCTAAGTTTGTTTTCTATGTCTATGAGTCTATTTCTATTTGTAAATAAGTTCATTTGTATCAGTTTTTTAGATTCTACATATAAGTGATATCATATGGTATTTATCTTTCTCTGTCTGGTTTACTTCACTTAGTATGACCATCTCTAGGTCCATCCATGTTGCTGCAAATGGCATTTTTCTTTCTTTTTAATGGCTGAGTAATATTCCACTGTATATATACCGCATCTTCTTTATCCATTCATCTGTTGATGGACATTTAGGTTGTTTCCGTGTCTTAGCTATTGTAAATAGTGCTGCTATGAACATTGGAGTGCACGTATTGGGTTGGCCAAAAAGTTCTTTTGGTTTTAAGTAATAAATAAAAGACACATTTTTCATTTTCACCAAGAACTTTATTGAACGTATTCATTAACCAAATAAACTTTTTGGCCAACCCAATGTCTTTTTGAATTATAGGTTTGTCTGGATATATGCCCAGACGTGGGATTGCTGGATCATGTGGTAAATCTATTTTTAGTTTTCTAAGGAACATCCATATTGTTTTCCATAGTGGCTGCAGCAACTTACATTCCTGCCAACAGTGTAGAAGTGTTCTCTTTTCTCCACACCCTCTCCAGCATTTGTTATTTGTAGACTTTTTGATGATGGCCATCCTGACCAGTGTGAGGTGATACCTCATTGTAGCTTTGATTTGCATTTCTCTAATAATTAGCAATATTGAGCATCTTTTCATGTTCCTGTAGACCATCTGTATGTTTTTGGAGAAATGTCTATTTAGGTTTTCTGCCTGTTTTTTGATTGGGTTATTTGTCTTTTTGATATCGAGCTCTATGAGCTGTTTGCATATTTTGGAAATTAATCCCTTGTCAGTTGCATCATTTGCAAATATTTTCCCCCATTCCGTAGGTTGTCTTTTCATTTTGTTTATGGTTTCCTTTGCTATGCAAAAGCTTTTAGGTTTAATTAGGTCCTCTTTGTTTATTTTTGCTTTGGTTTCTATTACTCTAGGAGACACATCCAAACAAATATTGCTGTGACTTATCTCAAAGAGTGTTCTGCCTATGTTTTCCTCTAGGAGTTTTATAGTATCCAGTCTTACATGTAGGCCTTTCATCCATTTTGAGTTTATTTTTGTATATGGTGTTAGAAAATGTTCTAATTTCATTCTTTTCCCAGCAGCACTTATTGAAGAGACTGTCTTTTCTCCATTGTATATTCTTGCCTGTTATCATAGATTAATTAACCATAATTGTGTGGGTTTATTCCTGGGCTTTCTATTCTGTTCCATTGATCTATGTGCCTGTCTTAGTGCCAGTACCATACTGTTTCTATACTGTAGCTTTGTAGAATAGTCTGGAGTCAGAGTGATTCCGTTATACCCATTCTTCTTTCTCAAGCTTGTTTTGGCTATTCGGGGTCTTTTGTGTTTCCATACAAATTTTCTTTTCTTTTTATTTATTTATTTATTTTTTGGGGCCACACTGCGCAGCTTGCGGGACCTTAGTTCCCCAATCAGGGATTGAACCCAGGCTACAGCAGTGAAGGCACTGAGTCCTAACCACTGGACCACCAGGGAATTCCCTCCATACAAATTTAAACATTTTTTATTCTAGTTCTGTGAAAAATGCCATTGGTAGTTTGATAGGGATTGCATTGAATCTGTAGATTGCCTTGTGTAGTATGATCATTTTAATAATATTGATTCTTCCAATCCAAGAACATGGTATATCTTTTCATCTCCTTGTGTCATCTTCAATTTCTTTGATGAGTGTCTTATAGTTTTCAGAGTACAGGTCTTTTGCCTCCTTAAGTAGGTTTATTGCTATGTATTTAATTCTTTTTGGTGAAGTAGTAAATGGGATTTTTTCCTTAATATCTCTTTCTGATAGTTCATTGTTAGTGTATAGAAATACAACAGATTTCTGTATGTTAATTTTGAATCCTGCAACTTTACCAAATTCATTGATGAGCTCTAGTAGTTTTCTACTGGCATCTTTAGGATTTTCTCTCTATATTATCATGTCATTTGCAAACAATGACAGTTCTACTTTTTCCTTTCTAATTTGGACTCCTGTGTTTTTCTTCTCTGATTGCTGTGGCTAGCACTTCCAAAACTATGTTGAATAAAAGTGGTGAGAGTGGGCATCCTTGTCTTGTTCCTAATCTTAGAGGGAATGCTTTCAGCTTTTCACCATTGAATATGATGTTAGCTATGGGTTTGTCATATATGGCCTTCATTATGTTGAGGTAGGCTCCCTCTATGCCCAGTTTCTGGAGAGTTTTTATCATAAATGGGTGTTGAACTTTATCAAAAGTGTTTTCTGTACCTATTGAGATGATCATATGCTTTTTATTCTTCAACTTGTTAACACTGATTTGCAGATATTGAAAAATCCTTGCACTCCTGGGATAAATTCTACTTGACCATGGTGTATGATCCTTCTAAGCCATTGCTAGTATTTGGAATCGGTTTGCTAGTATTTTGTTGAGGATTTTTGCATCTATGTTCATCAGTGATATTGGCCTGTAATTTCGTTTTTTGTGATATCTTTTGATATCAGGGTGATGGTGACCTCATGGAATGTGTTTTGAAGTGTTCTTTCCTCTGCAATTTTTTGGAATAGTTTCAGAAGGATAAGTGTTAACTATTCTGTAAATGTTTGGTAGAATTCACCAATGAAACCATCTGGTCTTGGACTTTTGTTTGTTTTGGGAGTTTTAAAATTACTGATTCAATTTCAGTACTGGTAATTGGTCTGTTCATATTTGCTATTTCTTCCTGGTTCAGTTTTGGGAGATTGTACCTTTCTAAGAATTTGTCCATTGCTTCTAGGTTGTCCATTTTATTGCTGTATAATTTCTCATTGTAATCTCTTAATATCCTTTGTATTTCTTTGGTGTCAGTTGTAACTTCTTTTTCATTCTTGTTTTGATTTGAGCCTTCTCCCTTTCTTTCTTTATTTTTATTTTTGGTGCTCTGTATTTTTTTAATATTTATTTTTTTATTTTATATTTATTTGGTTGTGTCGGGTCTTAGTTGAGGCAGGCAGGCTCCCTAGTTGCAGCAGGTGGGCTCCTTAGTTGCTGCAGGAGGGTTCCTTAGTTGCAGCTCAAGGGCTCCTTAGTTGCGATTCGCTGGCTCCTTAATTGCGGCAGGTGGGCTCCTTAGTTGCAGCAGGTGGTTTCCTTAGTTGGAGCTCACCTGCTCCTTGGTTGTGGCATGCAAACTCTTAGTTGTGGCATACATGTGGGCTCTAGTTCCCAGACTAGGGATCAAACCCAGGCCCCTTGTGTTGGGAGCGCAGAGTCTTAACCGCTGTGCCACCAGGGAAGTCACTCCCTTTCTTTCTTGATGAGTCTGGCAAAAGGCTTATCAATTTTGTTTATTTTTTCAAAGAACCAGCTTTCAGTTTCATAGATCTTTTCTATTTTTTTTTAGTCTTTTTCATTTATTTCTGTTCTGCTCTTTATGCTTTCTTTCCTTCTACTAACTTCAGGTTTTGTTTGTTCTTCTTTTTGTAATTGCTTTAGGTGTAAGGTTAGGTTGTTTATTTGAGATTTTTCTTGTTTCCTGAGGTAAGATTTTATCACTATAAGCTTTTGCTGTAACCCATAGGTTTTGGATCATCATGTTTTCATTTTCATTTGTCTCTAGGTATATTTTGATTTCCTCTTTCAGTGATCCATTTGTTTAGTAGCATATTGTTTAGCCTCCATGTGTTTGTATTTTTTGCAATTTTTTTTTCTTGTAGGTGATTTCTAGTCTCATAGCATTGTGGTTGGAAAAGATGCTTGATGTGATTTCAGTTTTCTTAAATTTACGGAGACTCGTTTTGTGGCCTAGCATGTGATCTATCCTGGAGAATATTCCATGCGCACTTGAAAAGAATGTGTATTTTGCTGCTTTCGGATGGAATGCTGTATATGTATCAATTAAGTCCATGTGGTCTAATGTGTTATTTAAGGCTTGTGTTTCCTTACTGATTTTCTGTCTGGATGATCTGTCCATTGATGAAAGTGGGGTGTTAAAGTCTCCTACTATTATTGTGTTACTGTCGATTTCTCCTTTTATGTCTGTTAATATTTCCCTCATACATTGAGGTGCTATGTTGTGTGCATATATATTTACAATTGTTATATCTTATTCTTGGATTTATTCCTTGATCATTAGGTAGTGTCCTTCTTTGTCTCTTGTAACAGTCTTTAAAGTTTATTTTATCTAAGTATGCTACTCCAGCTTTCTTTTGATTTTTTGTTTGCATGGAATGCCGTTTTCCATCCTCTCACTTCCAGTCTGTACGTGTCTTTAGATCTAAAGTGAGTCTCTTGTAGGCAGCACATATACAGGTCTAGTTTTTTTCTATCCATTTCAGGCAGTCTGCTTCTTCTGGTTGGAGGATTTAGTCCATTTACATTTAAGTTAATTATCAATATGTATGTTCTAATTGTCTTTTTTTTTTTTTTTTTTTTTAAAAGACACCAATTGTACTTGAACATTTGTTATTATTATTATTTTTAAATTTATTTATTTATTTATGGCTGTGTTGGGTCTTCGTTTCTGTGCGAGGGCTTTCTCCAGTTGCGGCAAGCAGGGGCCACTCTTCATCGCAGTGCGCGGGCCTCTCACCATCACGGCCTCTCTTGCTGCGGAGCACAGGCTCCAGACGCGCAGGCTCAGTAGTTGTGGCTCACGGGCCTAGTTGCTCCGCGGCATGTGGGATCCTCCCAGACCAGGGCTCGAACCCGTGTCCCCTGCATTAGTAGGCAGATTCTCAACCACTGCGCCACCAGGGAAGCCCTCTAATTGTCATTTTGTTAATTGTTTTGGATTTGTTTTCATAGGTCTTCCCCCCAATCCTTTTCTCTCCTCTTATGATTTGATGACTATTGTTAGTGTTATTTTGGATTCCTTTTTCTTTTTTGTGTGTATATCTATTATAGATTTTTGGTTTGTGGTTACCATGAAGTTTCTGTATAGCAGTCTATATACATACCTGATTGTTTTACGTTGCTTATCCCTTAATTTCAAAAGCATTTTAAATACCCTGCACTTGTATTCTCCTCCCCTCATGATTTCTGCTTTTGATATCATATTTTACATCAAATTGTTTTATGTATCCCTTAACTGCTTATTGTGCATACAGGTGACAGTACTACTTTTGTCTTTTAACCTCTCTACTGACTTTGTGTGTGGATGATTTCCTACCTTTGCTGTATGTTTGCCTTTACTGGTGAGCTATTTCCTCCCGTAATTTTGTTTCTAGTTGTGACCCTTTTTTTTTTTTTTTTTTTTTTGCCTAGAGAAGTTCCTTTAACATTTGTTTTAAAGCTGGTTTGGTGGTGCTGAATTCTTTTAGCTTTTGCTTGTCTGTAAAGCTTTTGATTTCTCCATCAAATCTAAATGAGAGCTTTTATGCATAAAGTATTCTTGGTTGTAGGTTTTTTTCCCTTTCATCACTTTAAATATATTGTGCCACTCCCTTCTGTCCTTCAGTTTCTGCTGAAAAATCAGCTGATAGGCTTGTGGGAGTTCCCTTGTATGTTATTTGTTGCTTTACCCTTGCTGCTTTTAGTATTCTCTCTTTAATTTTTGTCATTTTGATTACAGTATGTCTTGGTATTGTTCCTCTTTGGTTTAATCCTGTGTGGGACTCTCTGTGCTTCGTAGACTTGGGTACCTGTTTCCTTTGCCAGGTTAGAGAAGTTTTCAGCTATTATCTCTTCAGATATTTTCTTGGGCCCTTTCTCTCTCTCCTCTCCTTCTGGGACCCCCTATAATGCAAATATTAATATGCTTGATATTGTCCCAGAGGTGTCTTAAACTGTCCCCATTTCTTTATCTTTTTTCTATTCAGCAGCACTGATTTCTACTACTCTTGTCTTCCAGCTCACTGATCTGTTCTTCTGAATCATTTAGTCTATTATTAATTCCTTCTAGTGCATTTTTCATTTTAGTTATTGTATACTTAACCTCTGTTTCATCGTTCTTTATATTTTCTAATTCTTTAAAACTTTTAACTTCTCACTCTGTGCATCTATTCTTCTCCTGAGTTCTTTGATCATCTTTATGATTATTACTCTGAACTCTTTCTCGGGTAGATCGCCTATCTCCATTTCATTTAGTTCTTCTGGAGTTTTATCTTGTTCCTTGGTCTGGAACATAGTCCTCTGCCACCTTATTTTGTCTAAGTTACTGTTTGTGTTTTTGTGTCTGTGGTAGGTTAATTACATTTCTCAACCTTGGAGAAGTGGCCCTTTGTAGGAAGTATCCTATGCATCCCAGCAGTGCACTCCCCTTTCATCACCCAAGCTACGTGCTCTAGGGGTTCCCCCTAAGAGAGCTGCATGGGTCCTTCTTTGTGGTAGGCTGTGTGGGCAGTCTGGTAGGCTTGGTTGGTTGCTAGACCCTGCCTTGTGCAGATGCTGCTGGTACTGTTTAGTGGGGCCTTGTCACCAGGCAAGGTGACAAGGTTGTGCAACCCTAGGAGGCCTCGGGGGGTAGTGCTGGCTTACTGGTGGGTGGAGCCAGGGTCCCAAAGACTCTGGGGCTGTTGCCCACCCACTGGCAAGTGAAGCCAGATCCTGGGGTTAGTGCTGGACTACTGGCAGGCAGAGCTGGTTCCTGGAGTCTGGTTGCATGGCCCAGGGATCCCAGAGCTCGTTTCAGATCATTGGTTGGTGTGGGGTGGGGGGTCGTTTCCTAATACAGTTGGGTATGGGGTCTGTGGTGTCCAGAAGTTTGCATTGGCCTGCTAGTGGGGAGGGCCGGGCCTCAGCTGGCCCTGGGGTAGGGTCCAGCCTGCATTGTGGGATTGTAGTTTTCTTGCTTCTGGTGTCTGTCCCCTGGTGGGTGAGGCTGATCGCGAGGCTAGTGCAGGCTTCCTGGAGAGAAGGGCTCAAGCCTACCCACTGGTGGGTGGAGCTGGGTCTTGGCCCTCTGGCGGGCAGGGCCCTGTCTTGGTGCGAGTCCAGAGGCGGCTGTGGGCTCAGGAAGTCGTTAGGCAGCCTGTCTGCTGATGGGTGGGGCTGTGTCCCTGCCCAGTTAGTTGTGTGGCCTGAGGCTTCGAGGCACTGGAGCCTACAGGCTGTAGGGTGGAGCCAGGTCTTGGTGCTAATGATCCAAAATGTCAGCCACCAGGAGTGTTCCTGTGGCTGAATGTTCCCCAATATGTCTGCCACCAGTGTCTGTGTCCCCAGGGTGAGCCACAGCCACCTCCCACCTCTCCAGGAGACTTTCCAAGACCAGCAGGCAGGTCTGGCCCAGGCTCCTATCAAATTGCTTCTTTTGCCCTGGGTCCTGGTGTGCGTGAGATTTTGTGTGTGCCCTTTAAGAGCGAAGTCTCTGTTTCCCCCAGTCCCATGGGGCTTCTGCACTTAAGCTCCACTGGGCTTCAAAGCCAATGCTATGGGGGCTCATTTCCCTGGTGCAGGAGCCCTGGGCTGGGGAGCCTGGCTGTGGGGCTCAGAACTCTCACTCCTGGAGGAGAACCTCTGCAGTATAATTATTCTCCAGTTTGTGGGTCGCCCACCCGGGGGGTATGGGATTTGATTACATCACGAGTCTACTGGTGGTTCCATCTTGTGGTTCCTTCTTTGCCTTTCGTTGTAGAAGATGTTTCCTGGTAGGTTCCAGTCTTTTTCATCTATGGTTGTTCTGCAGGTAGGTGTGATTTTGGTGTGCTCATAAGAGGAGGTGAGCTCAGGACCTTTCTACTCTGCCATCTTGGCCGCTCTCCCTTTTAAGACATTTTTTGCCTACAGTACTGAAGCACTGACTGGGATACTAGAGAAAATAAAATGGTGGACTTCCTGGCTCTTGCTCAAAGGCAGAGGATATGCTGAGCGCTGAACCCAGCACAGCACCAGGCACAGTGAACAGGAAGGAAAGGCCTTTGGCTTAGTCCTGATATCCAGCTGCAAAGGGCTAACCCTGGCTTCTCCCAACACCTAGGGGTTGCTCCAGGAGAAGTGAACATGCCCCTGGGAAATTCTCACCTATATACACCTGATGACTGCGAGTAAAAAAAAGAGAGAGACCAGAACTCTCCAGCATTTCTCCTCCTTTTCCAGTTCTGGGTGGGGCTTGGCAAATTCCAAGGATGTTCCTAGAGAATGGAAAAAGCTTCAAGATTGGGGGGAGCTGCCTAATCTATTACACATCTATTATATTGAAATTAGTTTGAAAATATGGTTCGTCAAGAAACTTCACAAGCAAAAGTCCTCAACCTACCTAAATATCCCCTTCACATTTTCTCATTTTCCAGGTGACCTTGTACAAGGGCTCTGACATGGAGGACTTCGGGTTCAGTGTAGCAGACGGCTTGCTGGAGAAAGGAGTATATGTCAAAAATATTCGCCCAGCTGGGCCAGGAGATCTTGGTGGCTTAAAGCCCTACGACAGGCTCTTACAGGTAAGACCTCAGATGGAATTTTATTTGGAAATTAATTTGGAAGTCTTATTTGGTCAGTGTCCACCCATCCTCCTTTGCCTCAAGACTAGATTAGAGGCCCCTCCTATAGAGGAGAGACACTTTTTCCTTTGGTAGAATTTACCAGTTACTGAAACGGCCTGTTTCCCTGTATATGTTCCCCAGCAGATTCTAAACTTCTTGAGAACAGGGCTAGTACCTTATTCTCCCATTTCCCATTATACAGTGATTGATATCAGTATCTCACACAATGTCTAAAACCCAAAAGCTGAACCTTGTTTACTATTAAGTACTAGGAGTACTATGGTGGTCAGGTATAGTTTCACTGAGCAAAGCAAATTCCTGATCTTACGTACAGTTTTTAGAAAGAGCATTTTGCAGGAAGAGAAGAGAGTTGCCATCAGTCTTGAAAGTATGTTCAAATGGAATGAGTCTGTCCCTAAACAGCTGCCTTTCAAAGCATGAGGCTGCACTGATTGGTTGGCTTTCAGACACGTGTTCACTGAGCAAGTTGTCATTGATTCATTAGACAGTTTTAAAACCAATTCTGGTGATCTTTTTACCATGGCAATATAACAATTACTCTTGTCCTAAGAGTAAGGAACACGTTTATTTTCCATAGATACTCTAGCATTTGCTGAATAAATAACTATGGACAAGTTATTTGACCTCTTTGTCTTCCTAATCTATAAATTAGAGCTATACCTACTTTTATGGGAGATGAGGCTATAAAAGTAGACTGGACTCAGATTGTAAAGGGCCTTGAAACCCAAGATAAAGCTCTTGGACTTTATTCTGGAGGTATATTAATTTTCTAAGCAGAATAATGACATATTTTATAGAAAGACAATACAATTATCTCATAGGTGGATTGGTGTAGGGTGAAGAAGGGGAGGATCACAGGTAAGGAGACCAGGTAGGTAAGGGTAAGACACGTGTACCAGACCTGAGTCTTTAGTGCCTTCAGTGCATCCTGGCAGAGCAGTCTGTGAGGCAGCTGGCAGCTTGCATTTGTTGCTCAGGAGAGATGTTACAGCCAAAAGTAAAGATGTGGGATACTGAAGGCATGGATTTGGATAAAGTTGCCTATGGTGGATTTCTAGTAAGGAAGAGAAGAGAACTAAAGATGATAGAATTCTAAGAAAAACAAAATTTAAAGGACAGGAAGAAGGAAAGGCAGGAAAGGTCTGAAAGTGAGCAGTTAAAATGGTAAAAAGGTCAAAACAAAGTGGTGTCATAAGAGCCAAGGAAGGAGTTTTAAGGATGAGTAGGTAAAGGCCAGAGGGGATGAGAACTCAAGACACCATTCCTGTGTTGGACAATTGGGGTCATTTATACAATATAAGGGTCAGGTCCCAGACTGAGAAGATTGGGGAGAGAGTGAAAAGTCAAGGAATGGAAGCAGCATGTAGATGATTCTTTGAACTTTTAGGGGGAAAGAATAAGGAAACATAATCTCATACAGAGTGAAGAAAGAGAAAAACAAATACCGTAGGCTAACACACATATATGGAATCTAAAAAAAAGAAATGGTTCTGAAGAACCTAGGGGCAGACAGGAATAAGATGCAGACGTAGAGAATGGACTTAAGGACACAGGGAGGGGGAAGGGTAAGCCGGGATGAAGTGAGAGAGTGGCATGGACATATATACACTACCAAATGTAAAACAGATAGCTAGTGGGAAGCAGCTGCATAGCACAGGGAGATCAGCTCGGTGCTTTGTGACCACCTAGAGGGGTGGGATAGGGAGGGTGGGAGGGAGACACAAGAGGGAGGGTATATGGGGACATAAGTATACATATAGCTGATTCACTTTGTTACACAGCAGAAACTAACAACAATGTAAAGCAATTATACTCCAATAAAGATGTTAAAAAAAAAAAAAAAGAATAAGGAAACATGAAAGAAGATGAATGCATGTGTAAGCTGAGGAGGGGGTGGGCTCATGGCCGAGAGAGGTAGTTCAATATCATGGTCAAGAGCACGAGCTTTGGAATCAGCCAGACTGCCTGAGATCACATCCTCGCTGGACCACTCACCAACATCCTAGCTGGACCACTTACCAACTTCTGATCTCAGGCAAATCTCTTAACCACTATGTGCCTTACTTTCCTCATCTGTAAATTAGGGATAATATTTGGCACTTGGAGCACCTGCCATGAATAAGGTGATCTGCTCAGCATGGGGACATTGGGATGCGTCCCTGTTCTCTGCTCTCAAGGGCCTTACAATTTAGTAGCAGAGAGTAAGTAAGCCAATGCCCATGTTATAGTGTGGTCAGGGCCAGGATAGACCTCTCTGTACAGAGTGCTCATTTAAGCACTTTCAAGACTCTATAATCAACCTGTTGTGTCTGAAATGTTACTCTGGGTTTTGGGAATCATCTTATGTCTATAACAGTAATTCAAAACGGTGCTTCTTGACCTTTCAGATTAATCATGTCCGAACGAGAGACTTTGACTGCTGCCTTGTTGTGCCCCTCATAGCAGAATCTGGTAATAAGCTGGACCTGGTTATTAGTAGAAACCCCCTGGCTTCACAGAAGTCCATAGAACAGACTCTACCAGGAGGAGAATGGAGTGAACAGAACAGTGCTTTTTTCCAGCAGTCGAGCCACGGTGGTAATTTGGAGATACGAGAACCCACTAATACATTATAGCGATGCTTTTTATAAAGCAGGACGAAAGACAATATCTACATGGTGCTAAAAAAAAAATCCCTTTAAGAAAGATTTCTGTGATATTTGAAGCACAGATAATCATGTGGCATTAACTGCAAGCACAGGGGTCTTTTCAATCTCATGGCTCATGTTCACTTCCCCTTTCAAGTTGAAGAGGTTTCTTTGTTGTTGATCACTATGGTATATGACAGGCAATCCCCTGCCAAGACCAAGGGTAGAGAAAAAAAAAGAAAAACAGCTAGGCCACCCCTCTCTACAGTTAACATCAGAGGAAATTTTTTACAAGTCCATCTTCCTATTCCTTTTTAAAAAGAGAAATATCTGTTTGAAAATGTTCTCTATGATAATTTCCTTCATTCACTTTGAAATCAGTTTCTTACTACAAAGTCATTCATGTAAGAATTTAACCAACAAGGCTTTTCATAAAGCTGGCTCTACTAGGAGAACTAGTTTGGTGAACTGCTGGGACTGCTGCTATGGGAGGGGTACAGGTATAAAATCATCTTACAACGTTTCAGCAATGATGCACGTAGGCGACCATAATAGGTGGTGGTAAATGTTTTGCCCAAGTATAGGAATGATTTTAACTAAGATGTATGCGATTCCCTATGCAACAAATTATCAAACAGGATATGTCTTGTGACCTGTTTTTTTTTTTAAGGACACATTTTTAATAGCTGAAAAATCTCTGATAATGAATTAGGGTGTTTGTTTAGCAACACTGAGAATTAGTTATCTTATTTTTAAAATTCAAGACTAAGAATTTGAGAATGAAGAGTCTATTAAAATGAGGTTTATCTTGATAGGCAAATCAAACTCATACTGCTTGACATGTTTTGAAAACTGATTATATTGAGGGGTGTACAGCACATGTACTTAAAAATGACACTGGACTGTCTTTTGTTCTGAGCCATGCCACTTACTGAAATTGTAAATACATTTTTCACAAAATGCATTGCCAATTATTACCATCCCTCAAAGCAATAAATTGTGACAGTTGCTTTTAATGTTTGTCAGCAACTGTTTTCATTTGTTTTGTTCAGATATTTTGAATAGTTGTTATACTAATAACTGTTATTTGGTGAATATAAAAAAAAATAGATCTGTAAATTGTAGAATCTCCATACTGAAACAGTTATTTTCCAAACAAACATTTTTATTTTGTTCAGTAATCCAAACAACTGCTTAGGTAAAGCATTTGAACACTGTGTCCTTTGTTTAAGGAAAAAATTCACCTTGCTTTCTTTTTTGTGCAAAGAAATATATTATTATTTCAATCATAGTTCAGAACTGCCAGGGCAAGAAAGTATAAAGCAGAATCGTGTTAAGGAAAAAAAAAAAAAGATCATGAGGAGTCACTTAAATATGTATTTTTGTTTGTAACAAACAAGTATTAAACTGTAAAGTATTTTTGTACAAATTTAATACTTTAATAGCATGGTATTTATCGTCTATGTATGGTTTTGGGGAATTAAAAATTGTTGCAAATATTTGTATGGGGAAAAAAAACCCTCTACCAAATGGAATAAACAGTGATTTTAAAAAGCCAAAAGAAAAACATGTTTTTTGGGTTTTTGTTTTTTTTTTTTTTTTTGGTGCTTTGAATATATTTTAGTGTTCTAGACTGAGCCCTGCACAATACTTATAGTTACATAATTCTCTACAGGGGGAAGATTTTGCCATAAACTTGAAAAGCAACATGGAAGAGCAGGAAGAGCTTAGGTTTTGAAATTCGATCTGGACTTGAAGTCCAGCTCTGGTACTCAGTGGTGGCATAAAATTTAATTACTGTGAGTCAGTTTCCCCACCTATAATACTGAAGGTCTTATCTACATTCCAGTACTTTCATGAGAACAGGTGTGATACATGTGAACATGCTAAAACAGCCTGCAAAGAGGAACACCTCCAAGACTAATGGTACGTTTACTTTAGGTGACAAAGCTTGATCTTAACTCAAGGATCACATCTACCCTGAGAACATTATATGTATTCTGTAAAATACATTTTCAAAAACTATTAAAATATAAATTTTAATCATGCTATCATCTTAAAAAAGTAAAAAACTATTACCTTATAGTCCCAACGTTTTCATTTTTGCAGATTGCCTAGCAGGCTTTGTAAATTCACAGGAACAAGGCAGGATGTCCATTCTTGCCACTTCTATTTAACAGTATGACAAGGAAATGAAATAAAAGGCAACTAGATTGGAAAGGAAGAAGTAAAACTCTACTTGCAGATGATACAATCTTGTGTATACAAAAACCTTAAGGAATCCACTAAAAAACCTATTAAAACTAATATGAGTTTAGCAAGGTTACAAGATACAAGATCAATATACAAAAATCAATTGAATCTCTATACTGTAGCAATGAACAAACCAAAAATAAAGAAAACAATTATATTCTATAAAGCACAGGAAGCTCAGCTCAGTGCTCTGTGATGACCTAGTTGGGTGGGATGGGGGTGGGGTGGGAGGGAGGTCCAAGAGGGAGGGGATGTAGGTATACATATAGCTGATTCACTTCATTGTACAGCAGAAACTAACACAACATTGTAAAGCAATTGTACTCCAATTAAAAAAAAAAGAAAAAGAAAACAATTATATTCTCATAGGAGCAACAATAAAATACTTAGGAATAAATTCAATAAAAGTACAGAGTAGGTGTGGAAGACGGCAGAGTAAAAGACCCTGAGCTCACCTCCTCTCATGAGCACACCAAAGTAACAACTATCTGCAGAACAACCATCTGTGAAGAAGACTGGAACCTACCAGAAAAGATCTTCTACAACTAAAGATATAAAGAAGGAACCACAACAAGACAGATAGGAGGGGAGAACTTGAAATATAATCAAATCCCATACCCCACAGGTGGGTGACCCACAAACTGGAGAATAATTAGATTGCAGAGGTTCTCCCACAGGAGTGACAGTTCTGAGCCCCACATCAGGCTCCGCAGCCTGGGGGTCCGGCACTGGGAAGACAAGCCCTCAGAGCATTTGGCTTTGAAGGCCAACAGGCCTTCACTGCAGGAGCCCCACAGGACTGGGGGAAATAGAGACTTCACTTTTCAAAGGGCACACACAAAATCTCACATGCACCAGGACCCAGGGCAAAATCAGTAATTTGATAGGAGCCTGGGCCAGACCTGCCTGCTGGTCTTGTAGACTGTCCTGGAGAGGCAGGGGGATGGCAGCAGCTCACCCAGGGGGACACAGACACTGGTGTCAGACATTGAGGAACATTCAATTGCGTGAACATTCCAGGTGGCTGACAGGTTGGATCATTAGCACCAAGACCTGGCCCCATCCAACAGCCTGAAGGCTCCAATGCTGGGATGCCACAAGCCAAACAACTAACTGGGTGGGGACACATCCCCACCCATCAGCAGACAGGCTGCCTAAAGACTTCCTGAGCCCACAGCCGCCTCTAGACATGCCCCTTGACATGGCCCTGCCCACCTGAGGGCCAATATCCAGCTCCACACACCAGTGGGCAGGCACCAGCCCCTCCCACCAGGAAGCCCGCACAAGCCTCTAGACCAGCCTCACCCACCAGGGGGCAGACTCCAGAAAGAAGAAAGCTATGATCCTGCAACACAGGCCAGACCCCACCCCTGGACTAGTTGGCCCCCTGCCCTGCCCACTAGCAGGCTAATACAACCTTCCAGACACTCTGGACCCATGACCAACTGTCAGGAATGGCCCCTGACAACACCAGCAATCTGAAATGAGCTCTGAGATCCCTGGGCCCTGCAGTCAAACTCCAGGAAACACCTCTAACTGCTAGTAGTCTGGTACTACTCCCAGGATCTGGCTTCACCTCTCAGTGGGCGGGCAACAGCCCCAGAGTCTTTGGGACCCTGATTCTGCCCACCAGTGTGCCAGCACTAGCCTCAGGGCCCACTAGGGTTCCGCAACCAGCCACCTCATGACCAAGCCCCTCTAAAGAGCAGCCAGCAGCATCCACGCAAGGCAGGGCTGTGCAAACAACCAGACTAGGCACCAACCAAGCCTACCATACCACCCACATAGCCAGCCAAAACAGAAAGATCCATGCAACCCTCTTAGGGGGAACCCCTAGAGCATACAGCTTGGGTGACGGGTGGAGTGCACTGCTGGGACGCATAGGACATCTACAGAGGGCCACTTCTCCAAGGATGAGAAACATAACTAACTTACCACGTACATAAAAATATAAATAGCAATAGACAAAATGAGGTGGCAGAGGACTATGTTCCAGACCAAGAAACAAGATAAAACTCCAGAAGCAGAGTTAAGTGAAGTGAATAGGCAATCTACCCAAGAAACAGTTCAGAGTAATGACCATAAAGATGATCAAAGAACTCAGGAGGAGAATGGATGCGCAGAGCAAGAAGTTAGAATTTTTTTAACAAAGAATGAGAAAATATAAAGAACAACAAAACAGAGATGAAGAGTACAATAACTGAAATGAAAAATACACTAGAAGGAATCAATAATAGACTACATGATACAGAAGAGTGGATCAGTGACTGGAAGACAGCATAGTAGAAATCACTGCTGCTGAACAGAAAAAAGAATGAAAAGAAATGAAGACAGTTTAAGACACCTCTGGGACAACATGAAGCACATTAATATTTGCATTACAGGGTTGCCAGAAGGAGAAAAGAGAGAAAGGGCCCAAGAAAACATTTGAAGAGATAATAGCTGAAAACCTTCCTAACCTGGGAAAGGAAACAGTCACCCAAGTCCAGGAAGCACAGAGTCTCATGGAGGATTAACCCAAAGAGGAACACACCAAGACACACTATAATCAAAATGACAAAAATTAAAGAGAGAATACTAAAAGCAGCAAGGGAAAAGCAACAAATAACATACAAGGGAACTCCCATAAGCCTATCAGCTGATTTTTCAGCAGAAACTCTGCAGCCCAGAAGGGAGTGACACAATATATTTAAAGTGATGAAAGGGAAAAACTGACAACCAAGAATACTCTACCCAGGAAGTCTCTCATTTAGATTTGATGGAGAAATCAAGCTTTACAGACAAGTGAAAGCTAAAAGAATTCAGCACCACCAAACCAGCTTCACAACAAATGTTAAAGGAACTTCTCTAAGCAAAAAAGAAAAGGCCACAACTAGAAAAAAGAAAATTATGGAAGGAAAAAGTCCACCAGTAAAGGCAAACATACAGTAAAGGTAGGAAATCATCCACACACAAAGCTAGTAGGGAGGTTGAAAGATAAAAGTAGTAATATCACCCGTATCCACAATAAGCAGTTAAAGGATACCTAAAACAATTAGATGTAAAATATATCAAAACAGTAATCGTGAGGGGAGGAGAGTACAAATGCAGGGTATTTAAAATGCATTTGAAGTTAAGAGAACAGCAACTTAAAACAATCAGGTATGTATACAGACTGCTATACAAAAACTTCATGGTAACCACCAACCAAGAATCTATAATAGATATATGCAAAAAAAAGAAAAAACAATCCAAAATAACACCAAAAATAGTCATCAAAGCATAAGAGAAGAGAACAAAAGAAGAAAGGGGAAAAAGACTGACAAAAACAAATCCAAAACAATTAACAAAATGGCAACAAGAACATACATATCAATACTTACCTTAAATGTAAACAGACTAAATGCTCCAACCAGAAGACACAGACTGCCTGAATGGATACAAAAATAAGACCTGTATATATGCTGCCTACAACAGACTCACTTTAAATCTAAAGACACATACAGACAAAGTGAGGGGATGGAAGAAGGCATTCCACAAAAATGGAAATCAAAAGAAAACCGGGGTAGCAATACTTACATCAGACAAAATAGACTTTAAAATAAAGACTGTTACAAGAGACAAATAAGGACACTACATAATGATCAAGGGATCCATCCAAGAAGAGGATATAACAATTGTAAATATATATGCACCCAACATAGGAGCACATCAATATATAAGGCAATATTAACAGACATAAAGGAGAAATCAACAGTAACACAATAATAGTGGGGAACTTTAACACTCCACTTACATCAATGGACAGATCATCCAGACAGAAAATCAATAACGAACCACAGGCCTTAAATAACACATTAGAACAAATGGACTTAATCCATATTTTTACAGCATTCCATTCAGAAGCAGCAAAATACACATTCTTTTCGAGTGCACATGGAACATTCTCGAGGATAGATCACATGCTAGGCCACAAAACAAGCCTTGATAAATTTAAGAAAATTGAAATCATATCAAGCATCTTTTCCAACCACAACACTATGAGACCAGAAATCAACTATAAGGAAAAAAACTGTGAAAAACAAACACGTGGAGGCTAAACAATATGCTACTTAACAACAAATGGATCACTGAAGAAATAAAAGAAAAATAAAAAAATACCTAGAGACAAATGAAAATGAAAACCCGATGATCCAAAACCTATGGGATGCAGCAAAAGCAGTTTTAGGAAGGACGTTTATAGTGATACAAGCTTACCTCAGGAAACAAGAAAAATCTCAAATAAACAATCTACCATTATGCTTAAAGCAACAAGAGAAAGAAAAAACAAAATCCAAAGTTCGTAGAAGGAAAGAAAGCATAAAAAATCAGAGCAGAAATAAATAAAATAGAGACAAAAAAAAAGAAAAAAAATCAATGAAACTAAAAGCTTGTTCTTTGAAAAGACAAACAAAATTGATAAACCTTTAGCCAGACTCATCAAGAAAAAGAGATGGAGAGCCCAAATCAATAAAACCAGAAATGAAAAAGAAGTTACAACTGATACCACAGAGATGCAAAGGATCATAGAAGACAGCTATGAGCAACTATATGGAAATAAAATGGACAACCTAAAAGAAATAGACAAATTCTTAGAAAGGTATAATCTCCCAAGACTGAACTAGGAAGAAATAGAAAATATGAACAGACCAATTACCAGTACTGAAATTGAATCAGTAATTTAAAAACTACCAACAAACAAAAGGACCTGATGGTTTCATGGGTGAATTCTACCAAACATTTAGAGAATAGTTAACACCTATCCTTCTGAAACTATTCCAAAAATTTGCAGAGGAAGGAACACTTCCAAATACTTTCTGAGACAGTGGTCTCAGGGTGAGACCACTGTCACCCTGATACCAAAACCAGACAAAGATATCACAAAAAAGAAATTACAGGCCAATATCACTGATGAACATAGATGCAAAAATCCTCAACAAAATACTAGCAAACCGACTCCAACAATACCTTAAAAGAATCATACACCATGATCAAGTGGGATTTATCCCAGGGGTGCAAGGATTTTTCAATATCTGCAAATCAATCAATGTTAACAAACTGAAGAATAAAAAGCATATGATCATCTCAATAGGTGCAAAAAATGCTTTTAACAAAGTTCAACACCCATTTATGATAAAAACTCTCCAGAAACTGGGCAAAGAGGGAACCTACCTCAACATAATAAAGGCGACATATGACAAACCCACAGCTAACATCATATTCAACAGTGAAAAGCTGAAAACTTCCCCAGTAAGATTAGGAACAAGACAAGGATGCCCACTCTCACCACTTTTATTCAACATAGTTTTGGAAGTGCTAGCCACAGCAATCAGAGAAGAAAAACAAAGGAGTCCAAATTAGGAAGAAGTAGAACTGTCACTGTTTGCAGATGACATGATAATATAGAGAGAAAATCCTAAAGATGCTACTAGAAAACTACTAGAGCTCATCAATGAATTTAGTAAATTTGCAGGATTCAAAATTAACATACAGAAATCTGTTGTATTTCTATACACTAACAATGAACTACCAGAAAGAGATATTAAGGAAACATTCCCATTTACCATCACATCAAAAAGAATAAAATACCTAGGAATAAACCTACCTAAGGAGGCAAAAGACCTGTACTCTGAAAACTATAAGACACTGACAAAAGAAACTGAAGATGACACCAATGTAAAGATACACCACGTTCTTGGACTGAAAGTATCAATATTATTAAAATGGCCATAATACAAAAGGCAATCTACAGATTTAATGCAATCCCTATCAAATTACAAAACTAGAACAAAAAAATTTTTAATTTGTATAGAAACACAAAAGACCAAAACAGCCAAAACAAGCTTGAAAAAGAAGAACAAAGTTGGAGGAATCACGCTCCCTGGCTTCAGACTATACTACAAAGCTACAGTCATCAAAACAGTATGGTACTGGCACAAAAAAAGACACGCAGATCAATCCAATAGGATAGAAAGCCCAGAAATAAACCCACGCACTTATGGTCAATCTATGACGGAAGAGGCAAGAATATACAATGGAGAAAAGACAGTCTCTTCAATAAGTGGTGCTGGGAAAACTGGACAGCTACATGTAAAAGAATGAAATTAGAACATTCTCTAACACCATATACAAAAATAAACTCAAAATGGATTAAAGACCTAAATGTAAGACCATATTTTAAAACTCTTGGAGGAAAACATAGGCAGAACACTGTCTAACATAAATAGCAGCAATACTTTTTTTGGATCTGTCCCCTAGGGTAGTGGAAACAAAAGCAAAAATATACAAATAGGACCTCAATAAACTAAACGCTTTTGCACAGCAAAGTAAACCATAAACAAAATGAAAAGACAACCTACAGAATGGGAGAAAATATTTGCAAACAATGTCACTGACATGGTATTAATTCCCTAATATGCAGACAGGTTATAGAGCTCAATATGAAAAAAAAAAAAAAGAACCCAATCAAAAAATGGGCAGAAAACCTAAATAGATATTTCTCTGAAGAAGACATACAGATGGCCAACAGGCACATGAAAAGATGTTCAACATCGCTAATTATTGGAGAAATGCAAATCAAAACTACAATGAAGTAATCATTTCACACCGGTCAGAATGCCATCACCCAAAAGTCTCCAAATAATAAATGCTGGAGAGGGTGTGGAGAAAAGGAAACCCTCCTGTACTGTTGGTGGGAATGTAAATTGGTGAAGCCACTATGGAGAACAGTATGGAAGTTCGTCAAAAAACTAAAAATGGAGTTACCATATGGTCGAACAATTCCACACCTGGGCATATATCCAGAGAAAACTCTAATTCGAAAAGATACATACACCCCTATGTTCATACCAGCACTATATTTACAGTAGTCAAGACGTGGAAGCAACCTAAACATCCATGGATAGATGAATGGATAAAGAAGATGTGGTATGTATATATATATACACATATATGTATACAGACACACACACACACACACACATATATACATATAATGGAAGATTACTCAGCCATAAAAAGAATGAAATAATGCCATTTGCAGCAACATGGATGGACTTAGAGATTATCATACTAAATGAGGTCAGACAACAATAAATATTATACGATATCACTTACATGTGGAATCTTAAAAACGAATAGAAATGAACTGATTTATAAAACACAAACAGGGGCTTCCCTGGTGGCGCAGTGGTTGAGAATCTGCCTGCTAATGCAGGGGACACGGGTTCAAGCCCTGGTCTGGGAAGATCCCACATGCCGCGGAGCAGCTAGGCCCGTGAGCCACAACTACTGAGCCTGCGCGTCTGGAGCCTGTGCTCCGCAACGAGAGAGGCCACGATAGTGAGAGGCCCGCGCACCGCAATGAAGAGTGGCCCCCGCTTGCCACAACTAGAGAAAGCCCTAGCACAGAAACGAAGACCCAACATAGCAATCAATCAATCAATCAATTAATCAATAAAATAAATCTTTAAAAAAATTTAAAAAAATAAAAAATAAATAAAACACAAACAGACTCACAGACATAGAAAACAAACTTACGGTTACCAAATGGGAAAGGGGTGGGGATGTAAAAATTAGGAGTTTGAGATTAGCACATACACATTACTATACATAAAATAGATAAGCAACACGGACCTACTGTATAGCACAGGGAACTATATTCAATATCTTTTAATAACCTGCAATAAAAAAGAATCTGAAAAAGAATATACTATGTATCTACAGATATAGATAACTCAATCACTTTGCTTTACACCTGAATCTAACACATTGTAAATCAGCTATACTTCAATTAAATAACAGCACAAAACTATACTCTGAAGCTATAAAACATTGTTGAAAGAAATGAAAGAAGACATAAATAGAAAGACATCCCATGTTTACAGATCAGAAGACTTAATATTGTTAAGATGGCAATACTCCCCAGATATATAGATTCAACACAATCCCCATCAAAATCCCAGTTGGCTCCTTTGTCAGTAAAATTGACAAGCTGATCCTATAATTCATACGAAAAGCAAGGGACCCAGAAGAGCCAAAAAATCTTGAAAGAGAGGAGTAAATTGAAGGACTCACATTTCTTGATTTCCTTTTTTTTGGCTGTGCCACACAGCATGCAGGAATCTTATCTTAGTTCCCTGACCAGGGATTGAACCTGCACCCACTGCAGTGGAAGCGTGGAGTCTTAACCACTGGATCACCAGGTAAGTCCCCACATTTGTTGATTTCAAACCTGCAAAACTAATGAAGACCCATGGTGCTGGCATAAGGACAGACGTTTGGATCAATGGAATAGATAGAGAATCCAGAAATAAACCCTCACATTTATAATCAACTGATTTTTTGACAATGATGCCAACACAATTCAGTGGAGAAATAGTCACTTCAAGAAATGGAACTGGAACAACTGGAGAGCCACATGCAAAAGAATAAAGTTGGGCTCCTACCCCACCATATAAAAAAATTAACTCAAAATGAATCCAAGAGCTCAATGTAACACCTAGCACTATTTAACTCTTGTAAGAAAAAATAGGAGTAAGCCTTCATGACTTTAGATAAGCATTGGTTTCTCAGATGTAGCACCAAAAGCACAAGCAATAACAACAACAAAAATACATACACTGGGGAAACGCAAGAAGGAAGAGATATGGGAACATATGTATGCGTATAACTGATTCACTTTATTATAAAGCAGAAACTAACACACCATTGTAAAGCAATTATACTCCAGTAAAGATGTTAAAAAAAAATACATACACTGGACATCATCACAATTAAAAAATTTTGTAAATAATGTTTCTAATGAGACTGGTATGTAGAATAAATAAAGAACTCATACTCAATAATAAAAAGGAAAATAACCCAATTTTTAAGTGGACAAAGGATCTGAATAGACATTTCTCTGAAGAAGACATACAAATGGCCAATAAGCACACAGAAAGGTGATCAACATCATTAGTCATAAGGGAAAAGCAAATCAAAACCATTATGTCACTTCATATCCACTAGGATGGCTATAATTAAAAAGTCAGATAATAACAATTGTTGGAGACAATGGAGAAACTGGAACCCTCACACACTGCTGGTGTAAATATAACATGGTACAGCTGCTTTGGAAAACAGTTTAGCAGTTCCTCAAAAGGTTAAACATAGAGTTACCATACGACCAGCAATTCCATTCCTAGGTATATACCTAGAAGAAATGAAAATATATACCCACACAAAAACTTGTACACAGATGTTCACAGCAACATTAGTTATGATAGCCAAAAAGAGGAGACAACCCACATGTCCATCAACTAATGAATGGATAAATTCAACGTACCATATCCATACAATGGAATATTTCATAAGAAAAAGAAATGAAGGCCTTCTGCCTCACTGCACTACTGAAAGCAGGATGGGTCGTCAGCAACTCTACTAGAGCTACCTGCAAAAATTCAGCCAAGGTTCCTGATCTCGCCACATCAGCTCAAACCAGCATGGTCTGATCTGAAAATACTACCTCAATATATGCCGCCAGTTTTTCCATCAGTACACGAAAGATATAGGCTTCATCAAGTTGGATAGAATGATACTCCTTGAATGCATTATCCAAGACATATACCCAATAAAAGAAATAATGCTAGTTCTTTGTACATAATTTTTTTTTAAACTTTAAAAAAGGGAGAGGGATGAAACACTGTTACATGTTACAATGTGGATGAAGTCTGAAAACAGTATTCTAAGTCAAAGAAGTCAGTAACAAGGGATCATATATTGTATGATTCCATTTATATGAAATGTCTGAAATAGGCAAATCAATAGAGACAAAATAGATAAGCAGTTCTAGGGTTGAAGGGGAAAAGGGATTAGAGCTAAGAGGTACAGGATTTCTTTGGGGGATGATAAAAATGTTCTAAAATCAATTGTGGTGTTGGCTGCACAATTCTGTGAATTTACTAAAAGCCACTCAACTATGTAAACGGGTGAACTGTATGTGAATTATATCTCAGGAAGGCTATTTTTAAAACACTGGGATAACAGGTAAATTTTTCCTAACTTTTTCTTTTACCATTTAATAATAAATAAAACTCAAAAAAATCAAATCACTGAGAGGAAAAAAAATTTTTCAAAGTGGAATATCTTTAAAACAATATACTCTCAGAAGAAATGATAACTATGTGACATGATAGACATATTAGCTAATGCTACAGCGGTAATTATATTGCAATATAGAAGTAGTGAATCAACATGATGCACACCTTAAACTTACCCAATGTCCTATGTCAATTATATCTCAAATTAAGAAAACAAAAACCAAAACCAATGTGCTTCCAGCTCAGCAGGAATTTCCAGGAAAATGTACCAGGTAGGCCCAAGCAGCAGTGACAGAGCAAGTAGCAGCCTTGTGAGATGACCACTTTGCAGAAGACACAATGTCCTAGAATATGTGTTAATAATTTAAGAGATATAATTACAGTTTATCTTTACCACTGCTTCAACCCAATGGCAAAGATCACCCACAACGATGATGGAAGTTAATAAGGCATTATTCTAAAAATAAAACACTTTTAAAAGTACAGTTTTTTTAAAAAAAATATATAACATATTTTTCCCTCATACATGATCAGTGCTGTCAGTTCTCCTGATGACAGATGTCAAAATCACTAAGGTTTTCTTTGATGACATGATTTGAAAACATCTGCTAACACAAATGCCTTAAAATAAAACTCCAGTTAATAGACATCCTCTTTTGTCTTGATCCTTTGAAGCTATGACGGTCATTTTGTGTTGAATGGAAAAAAACAGACAATTAACTTTGAGCAATCTGAAATAAAACTAAGTTTCTTGATTATTTGTAGGTTTGAAAAGTTGCCTGGGGGTTAAACTATTTAGTCTCAAATTCTGAAGTTTAGAAGACACTTGTGGAGATGATTCTTCCACCTGTTGGAACAACAATAAAAATAAAGTTAATTTTATAAAAATATAGTCAGTCTACCCTGTGTAATTCTATTCCCTCTGACTGCTTCTCAGAAGACATCATACATTTTCCCACCCCGTGGAAGCCTGGAGCAGACCAGAGCAATCAGCTGTCATCCTGCTTTTGCTCACTGTGGTAACGCCACTACCCACCTCTGGGACTGGCATGTAGAAGTGACTATCCGCTAACTGAGTACATATATTTAATTTCTAAAAGTGTGGACAGGGTCCACTACATAATTTGGTGGTGCAAAATTAAAATGTGGGCCCCTTGTTCAAAAATTAAGAATTTCAAGATGGCAAGCAGAGAACATTAAAACAAGCATGGGTTCCTTCTAAGCACGAAGCCCTGTATGACCGACTGCCCAGCCTGAACGTCCATGATGCCAGCTGTAGGTGTGGTTAAGACGATACACCGCAAGTACACCGCAAGTATACTCTTGGTACCGTTAGTGATTCCCAAGCACCAGTCAATGGACCAGTAAAGTCATGAAGAAGATTCACCACCACAGGGAAAGAGAAAAATAAGCAAAATTCAACTCATCATTCATCATGCTAAATCTGTTCAATTTAGAGGACGGTGATGGTTAATTTCATGTGTTAACTTGGCTAAGCCACAGTACCCCGATATTTGGTTGAATAATACTGTTCTAGACGTTTCTTTGAAGGTGTTTTTTAGATGAGACCAACATTTAAATCAGGTGACTGAGTAAAGTGGATTACCCTCCATAATGTAGGTGGGCTTCATCCAATCAACTGAAAGCCTTAACAGAAAAAAGATTGACCTCCCCCCAGGAAGAAGGAATTCTGTCAGCAGACTACCTTCGGAACTTGAAATGCAACATCAACTCTTCTCTGAGTCTCCTATCTGCCAGCTTACCTGCAGATTTTGGACTCTACCAACACTAGCTTTCACAATGGCATGAGCCAACTCCTTAAAATAAATTCAGATAGATAGGTTAGATTAAATAGTCTAGATAGATAGATAGATAGATAGATAGATAGATAGATAGATAGATAGATAGACAGACAGACAGATAGACAGATAGATAGATAGATGGAGACACGCCCTATTGGTTCTGTTTCTCTACGGAACTCTGAGGAAGACAAGGACTATCTTTATTCAGGGACGATGTGATTGTATCTTTCCTAGCTTTTTTTATTTTTAAGTGAAAATGTCATTTTCTTTCAAAAAATTCTGGAAATCCTGCTTTAAACATGATAAATTTTAGCAATATTTTACACATATGTTTTTATTTTAAGGGTCATTTTTGTCCCCCATCCCTTTTTTTCTTTGATGGTGGGAGGCTAGGCAAAAGGAAAAAAAAAAAAAAATCAGGTCAACATTTTCTTTGAGGACTTTTTTCCAAACCCAAAGCTATTAAGTGATGGAAAAGCAAAAGCTTTCTTCTAGGAGGGAGGGGCTCAGGTATTTTAGTCACTGGTATTTGTAGAATCTAAATACTGGTTTGGCTCTTATGTAGCAATACAAATATGAAGGATGGATATGTGGGCAGCCCTTGTCATAGAATTTGATCTTTCACAAACGACACATCTCAATGCACCTGAAAGTCTAGAATTACGAGACATAGAAGTCCCTAATTTATAGAAGTCCTGAAGCTTTGAATTCTAGTTTCCTCATTTCTAGGGATTCTTGTAAATGCCACATACTTGTGGCAAACCATGTGAGAAAACTCATCCTCTTCAGTTAGAGGACTTTGCTTGTACTGCTGCCATCATGCAGTGAGAACAACCCGCACCGGGCAGCCCCCCACCGTCCCTCTTTGCGCTCCAAACCTTCAGGGACATTAGCCTCTCCCGGAGCTTAAAAGCTTTGGCAAGCTCCAAACTGAAGATGAATAGTGCTGCCAATTTCTCTTCATACCATCCTATAAACCATGATTCCCCCACCCCATGTTGGTGCTAAGAAATAAAAAGCAAGAAACTTTTAGAAAAAGACGCTTTCCTTGGAACTGCTTCTGTTTTCTGCTCCAGGTCAGAAGCTTTATTTATCCCACGGTCTTTGTAAGAGGTAACATAGTTAATTAAAAAAAAAAAAAAAAGATGCTTTGTTGAGATGGAAATTCCATCTCAGCAGAGTTGATCTGGAGTACTGAATGAAACTTATAATCAGCAGTGATCCTGCTATTTTGAAGAAGAAAAAAAGGGAAAACTTTTTCTTCTGCTATGTCCACTTTTATGACTTTCTTTTTTATGGCTGAGTAATATTCCATTGTATACATGTGTATACATATATGTGTGTGTATATACACACACACACACACACCAATGTCACCAAATCCTAGCTAAGGGAAACTCCTCTACTTATGCTCTGGATTTGCCCATCTCACCCACTTCAGGACTCCATTCCTACAATTATCCCCTCTCTCTGAATCATGAATTTCTTGTTTTCCATTGGACCATTCCATCCATACCCTAGGATGCTTTAATGTACCCATCCAAAATAAATAAATCAATAAATCCTTCCTTGACCATGAGTCCTCCATCCAGATACAGCCCTATCTCTCTGCAACCTTCTTCATAGCAACCTGCCTCTACTGCTTCCTCCACTCTCACCTCCTAGTCTCTGACCAGTCCAGCCTAGGTAGACTTTTGTCCCCTCCCGCCACCCTAGTCTTCCTTTTCTCTCACTCATACTTCTTTTCAGTCACCTTTGCCAGTTCTTCCTCCTCTGCCAGACCTCTGAAAGTTAGGAGTGCCCCCAGAACTCAGTCTTAAAGCCTCCTCCTCTATCTGTGGCGTCTCCTGAAATGAACCCACCACTATATGCTAATGACTCCTAAATGGACATTTCCCTCCCTAACCTACCCTGAGGCTCTAAACTTCTCTACCAACCACTGCCTTTCTCAACAAGTCCACATATACGTCTAATGAATAACTTAAGCATAACATGTCGAAAGAGAACCTTCCATTTCCCCAGACCCAGTTCTCCTCATATCTTTCCCATCTCAAGAAACGGCACTACAATTCACCAAGCTGCTTCAGGCAGAAATCCAGGAATCGTCCTGGGTCCCTGTTTGTTTTACCCCCTCACATCCAATCAGCAAGTCAAACAGACTCCATCTCCAACAGGCATCAAGAATCCAACCACTTCTCATCACTCTTGCTGCTCTTTCACTGCTCTCCCTGGGACAACCCTGACTGGTCTTCTTGCTTCCACCTTCCTTTCCACAGGTCACTCTCCACAGCAGAGAGATGGTTGTCAAGCATACATCAGATGATATCGCACCTTTGCTTAAAGCCCTCCCATGGATTCCCACGGCAAGTAGGATAAAGTCCCAGCTGCCTCCTGTAGTTCTGCCTATCTCTCTGAGATCATCACATCTTCTCTTTTCCTCATTCACTAGGCACACTGGTCTCCCTTCCCCTTCCAATAAGGTCATTCCTTCTCAGCTTTGCATGTTCTACACCCTCTGCCTGGGATGCTCTTCCTTAGGGCCTCAACCACCATTGCAGAATAGCACCTCCTTCCACGCTACTCCTACCAACCATTCCCTACCTCATTACCTGTATTTTCTTCATAGGATCTTTCTTGACCTGAAAACTTTATTTTCTGTGGTATGGATTGCCTATGACCCATTGGTGCAATGTAATGGCCATGAAGCCAACAGGGACCTGTCTGTTTCTCTCCCTCCAACATTTAGATCAGTGACTAGCAGAGGAGCTGTTTTTGTTTTTTTCTTCAAATGCTGAAAGAGAGGAGGCAGAGAAAAGGAGGAATCCAAGAAAAACCAAAAGGAAGAGATGAGAATAAGTTTGGTTCAATGTAGTGAATGAATGAAGACTAGATTGACTAAAGAAAAAAAAAAAAAAGGAATAGTGGGAAATAAATGAAATGATGCTGGGAAAGATGGAATCGAACAGAGAAAGGTCTCAAATGCCAAGCTAGATTGCCTGGAATTTATGCAGTAGGAACTAGGGAGCCACTGAAGCCACTGAACTTCTGAATTCCCAGTGCCTGGAATGCAATGGACAGTTGAAAACTATCTGTTGACCAAATCACCAGTGCAAAGGTGACAGCTAAAACTGAGCGAATGGGATCAGTTCTCAAGGGAAAGAAGCCCTGAGCCTGGGGGCGACGTCTCCAGTCAGAGGAAGGGAAGAAAAGGAGGGAAGACATGAAGCGGAGACGAGCCAGGGATGGAGGGGAAGTGTCAGAGGGGAAGGGAACACTGAAACCAAGGGAAGGAAACATGGCAACAGCAACTGCAGTTAAAAATATTAACTGTCAGGGGGGGAAAGTCCAGAATGAGACCTAAGAAAAGGCCTCTGAAGTTGGTAAGAAGATGACCGGGACCAGCCGCTTCAATGGAGCTGTGGGGATAAAAATGGGACCATGGCCTGCGAAAGGAAGGGGAAGGTGATGAGGAAGATGAAGAGAGAAGATGCAGGAAGACTAGGAAGTTTCTCCTGGCACGCCACCTCCACCAGCCCACTGACGCTGTCCAGAGTGCCAGCCTCAGGCACAGGGAGAAACACCCAGCCGAGATCAAGCTAAGACTCAACCGGCTATAGAAATAGGGAGGAAATGGGACAGAGGTGAGAGGAAAACTTGTTTTTTAAGTCCTGCAGCACTATGCAGCATTAACAAAAATACAGAGTCATTTATAAGCACACTGAGGCCAGCAATATTTAAATAAAACCTGAACGTCAGTCCTACCATAAGAATTTTGCTTGGACTTGCAGCGGCATTCGTGCAGCATGTTCTTTTGGACCCTCTCGATTGTGACGGATCCTCACTTGCATGCACTGCATCAGATGAAGATAATTTCCATCCTTCAGCAAAGGCAAACAGCGTGTCACCAGCCACAGAGGCCCTCCTTCTGGGGACGTCATCTGTCACCCTGTCATCTGTGACTGTAGGGAGTGGGGATGCCGAGGGATGGGTGCTGGGTCTCCTGCTGTCTTCAGGGCTCTTTGATGGGGACGCAAACTCTGCTGGAGATGCACAGCTCTCGGAGAGCTTGTTTTGCAAAAAATGTTTTAAACGAGTTTTTCTGGGAACGCTGTTTTTCAAAATTGCGCTCCGAAGCTGAGACTCTTCTGCAATGACGTACACTCTGCAGCGGCCCCGGGTCACCGCTGTGTACACGTGCTGCCAGTGCTGGCGGCCCGCCTTCCCAACCACATACACGACTGTCTTCTCCTCCGACCCCTGAGAGGAAATAGTGCACGAGGGAGATTTAATACTGCATAATGGGTTCATGTCTCTGGACAGGCTACAAAGGCAGAAAGGAGACAAGTCCTCCAAGTGCTCTCAAGAGCATTCTACCTGGCCAGAGTATTCAAATGAATCCATCTGATGGGTTCCATTTTATTCATTATCCTGGAATTCCCATTTTCTAATTACGCTGCTAAGTTTGGGTGTCATAGATCCAAAACTGGCATGTAGAAACCCAGCAATAAACTTTAAACTGCATGCAGGGCTAAATCTTCCTTAATAAAAGAATTTGAAATGGCTGTATGGGCTTTATGTATAGATGTCTTACCCCACTGTTACTTATATAACAAAAAACAGACACCTGAAATATCCAATAATAGGAGAATAAATAAATATATATATGTATATATTTATTTTTCTACATCATGTATCTATATATGTTGCAAACATCAAATATGCTTTAAAATATAACAAAATTTTAAAAACTTGATACATATATATAAAAAAAAGATCACAACCATGTAACACAAAATAAAATTACTCTGATCAAAAATACAAAGTGAACATAAAGATGTTGGGACTTCCCTGGTGGCGCAGTGGTTAAGAATCCGCCTGCCAGTGCAGGGGACACGGGTTCGAGCCCTGGTCCGGGAAGATCCCACATGCCGCGGAGCAACTAAGCCCGTGCGCCACAACTACTGAGCCTGCGCACCACAACTACTGAAGCCCGCTCCCCTAGAGCCCATGCTCTGCAACAAGAGAAGCCACCACAGTGAGAAGCCCGCGCGCCTAGAGCCCGCGCTCTGCAACAAGAGAAGCCACCGCAATGAGAAGCCCGCGCACCGCAACGAAGAGTAGCCCCCGCTCGCTGCAACTAGAGAAAGCCTGCGTGTAGCAATGAAGACCCAACGCAGCCAAAAATAAATAAATAAATAAATTAAAAAAAAAAAAAGATGTAACAAAAACAAAGTAAATCACAAAGCAAGAAGGAAATCCTACCAAAAATTTAACCAGTCTGTTTCCAAACAGAGGGCCTATGGATGATTTTTTTTTTCTACTTTCCATATTTTTCCAATGTTGAACCATTTATTACTCTTATCAAGATAAGCCAAAAGAGAATGACGAACCTTTGTTTCTTGGGTTTAACAAACCAAGAACTATACTATAGGCAAGAAAAATGCCCAATGTCACCATGTAACTGTGAGAAAACAATTTCAAGAAAACAATAACAAATTGTGGCTATTCTTAGTCCCTGTATTTTCAGTGGCAACATAAACTAAGAAGGGGTTAGAGCCATTCTCTCTCCCAATGCTCCCACATTCCTCTGCTGAAAGAGGAATTGTGGGGAGACAAACAACAAGATGAGGCATGTAGAAAATACACATCTGCACTAAAAAAAACCTTGTACATACCAAACACTTCTACCTTCCTGGACACAGAGAGTTTGAACCAACTCTTCAGATTATAGAAGTTTGATAAATACTTCCTTCCAATGCTGCTGAATCTCAGAAATGAATGTAAATTATACTTAATTCTACAAATGCTAAACACATTTGCTAGATATACAGCACCATTCCCCCATGCCCCCGTGGACTTTATATTTACACTGTATTTTCATAAACAGGTAAACGTCCACCTAAACTTAGCTGGGTTCTTAATCATCAATTAAGTATCACTGAGAAAAATCTAATAGCCTCCTAATCAGTCTCCCTGTACCCACATTTACTGCAATACACTGTCCTCACAAATAGCAGCCACAGTGCTATTTGTCAAATGCAAATCTAGTCACATCAGATTCTGCTTAAAACCCATTAATGGCTCCCAGGCTCTCAAAAAAAAAAAAGTCCTAACTCCTTAATATGGCTCCTACAGCCCTTCAAGAGCCAGCCTTGGCCCTGTTTCCCCTCCTTCCTTCCCATGAGCCAGGCTCCATCAAGCACAAAGAACTTCCTTGTGATCCTTCCTGACTGTGCTCCCCACTCCCTGGCCTCCAGCTGGCCTACTTCCGGATTAGCTGCCCCATCCATGTACTTTCCAGCACCCTGTACTTCCTCTATCACAGTATTTTTACCAGACTGGACTGTCACCAACTGCCTTCTGAACTGTACTCCTCACTGGACTGTAAGCTCTGTGAAGGCAGGACCACGTCTGTCTTGCTCACTGTTCTTTATCAGGTGTCTCACTGAATGAATGAGGATAAAAATTAAGACTGTCAGCCAAAGCTGTCCTCCGAAAGTGGGACATGGACACCTACCTTCACCTCACAACCTGCTATTAATCATTTGCCCATGTCTTTAAATCTTCCTCAAATCATTAAGAACTGTCAAACTTCTTAAAGGAGGCAAGTTTTATTTATTTACTTCTCTAAATTTGTTCTAAAACTCAACAACTGGTATGAAGAGACACAAACCATTAATGCCCTTCATGATTTTACGGACCTAGAGTCTGAAAGTCTATATGGACCTTAGAGTAGGGGTCAAAAAACTTTTTCTGTGAAGGGTCAAAGCATCAGTATTTTAAGCTTTGTAGGCCAGATGGTCTCTATGGCAACCACTCAGTTCTTCCTCTGTAGTGCAAGAGCAGCCATAACCAATATGTAAATGAATGTGGGACTGGGTTCCAATAAAAATTTATCTACCAAAACAGGTGGTGGACCAGATTTGTCTACCATATTGGATAACACAATCCTAGAAGGCCCCAGGAGGTGACCTGGCCCACATCACTCCTCTAACCTCATCTCCTGTCACTCTCCCACACTGGCCTCCTTGCTGTTCCTGTTTCTCAAACCTGCTGGACAGCTACCCACCTTAGAACTTTGGCCTTGGCTATTCTCTCTACCTAGAATGCTCTTCTCCCAGATATTCACATGGTTTAACTTCATTACCTCCTTCAAATCTTTGTTCAGATGCCACCTTGTCAGTGAGGCCTACCCTGACCACCTATTTAAAATTACAACTGCACCTCACCCCCACTCCTTTTCCATAGCAATTACCACCTTCTCACATAATACATAGTTTACTTATTTTTTTCAATTACATCTGTCTCTATCCCCTTCCTTACCAAATATAATCCTCATAATGTCAAGTATCATTGACTATTTCATGGACTGACCTATACCAAGCACAGAGAAGAGAGTCTGACTCAATACATTTTTGTTGAGCTGAACTGAACTTGAAGAACAAACTATACTGATAGAAGACAACAATCACAAATGTTCTCAGAGGTAACAGACATTATTTCAACCATGAAATAAGAGCCAGATTCAATGAAAAGAACATTCCAAGATATCTACTCCAATCTCCACCCAGTAATAATAAAGACCCTTCACTACATATTTGTCTAGAAATGCAACAGAAAAACTGGATTATAAATTTGAAGAAATAAATAGAGCAAAACATTAATGAGATGGAAAATAGGAGAGCTGATAAGAAATTCAGGTAACCAGTTCTGGAGGTCCAATATCCATACAGTAGAAGTTCTAGAAAGAAAAAACAGAGAAAGCTGAGGATGATAATGAAATTATTTAAGAAAATTTCCCAAAATTGAAGAATATGAGTTTCCAGAATTCCAGAGTCCCCATCATAAAAATCCATGGGAGAAATTTCTCCCAGATCTCACAGCTAGGAATATTTGCCCCTCTCAACAACTGTTTGTTTGTTCATTTACTTTAACCTAGTAGACATAATCAACTGACTGCTTCTCTCTTTGCTTCGGGAACTTTGGCCTTAAGGGAACTTAAAAGCTAAATCTGCAGTCTACATTAACACGCAAATAGGACAGTATGCATATCGGCATTCCAATCCACTCTTGGTGGTAATCCCTTTACCATGTTTAACTTTATTTTCCACTTGACATGCATTTTTCTTTTTAAGTAAATTTATTTATTTATTTATTTATGGCTGCGCTGGGTCTTTGTTGCTGCATACGGGCTTTCTCTAGTTGCAGTAAGCCAGGGCTACTCTTCATTGCAGTGCATGGGCGTCTCATTGCAGAACACGGGCTCTAGGCACACAGGCTTCAGTAGTTGTGGTACATGGGCTCAGTAGTTGTGGCTCACGGCCTCTAGAGCACAGGCTCAGTAGTTGTGGCGCACGGGCTTAGTTGCTCTGCGACATGTGGGATCTTCCCGGACCAGGGCTCAAACCAGTGTCCCCTGCATTGGCAGGCAGATTCTTAACCACTGCACCACGAGGGAAGTCCCTGACATTTCTTTATATTTTAAAAAATCATGCTCAACTGTGGGCACTTTTTGTAAGTCATTTCAAATTCCTTCTGGAACTGAGGTGGGGTAAGTTAATAAATAAAACACCATCCACTTTGAAAAAAAAAAAACAACCCTATGCTAATTAATGTTTGCCTACTATTAGAGGATATAGTCTAACCTATAAAATTTTCTACATAAAAATGAAAGTGGGGGCTTCCCTGGTGGCACAGTGGTTAAGAATCTGCCTGTCAATGCAGGGGACATGGGTTCAAGCACTGGTCTGGGAAGTTCCCACATGCCGCGGAGCAACTAAGCCCGTGCGCCACAACTAGTGAGCCTGCGCTCTAGAGCCTGTGAGCCACAACTACTGAAGCCCGCACTCCTAGAGCCTGTGCTCCGCAACAAGAGAAGCCACCACAATGAGAAGCCCGCGCACCGCAATGAAGAGTAGCCCCCGCTCGTTCCAACTAGAGAAAGCCCACACACAGCAACAAAGACCCAACGCAGCCAAAAATAAATAAATAAAATAAATTTATATAAAAAGAAAGTGGATGCAGCTTTGTCACCAAAACAACATAATGGCAGAGAGAGGAGTTCAAAACAATGAGATAAATAACAGAGCCACAAATAACTTGTGAGAATTAAAAAATATTAAAATAAAGTTGAAAAGCAAGTTGCAGCAAATGCAATGTGGTGTCCAGAATAAGATTCTGGAACAGAAAAAGGACATTAATGGACAAACTGGTGAAATCAAAATAAAGTGTATTTTTTAGTTAATAGTAGTGTACCAATAGTAGTTTCTTAGTTTTGACAAATATACCATAGTTATATAAGATGCTAATATTAGGGAAAGCTGGGTGAAGGGTACATGGGAACTCTCTGTACTAACTTCCCAACTCTTCCATAAATCTAAAATTATTCCCAAATAAAAAGTAATTACCTCACAAGGGTAGAGGAAGGGGATACATTTATCAAAACCCATCCCACTTTGTAATTAAAACGTGTTTGTAAATTATACCCCAATAAAGTTGGTTAAACAAATAAAAAAGAAGTTGCAAAAATATATATAATCAATACAATACCATTTATGTAAAACTTGGTTACCTTGTTTCTACATGAACAGACAAATTCAGGCCAGAAATCACCTCTGAGGAGGGTGGGAAGGCCTGGGATGAGGGGAGGGCAAATGAGGCAGTTGCTTTGGGTACAAAATTTAAGAGGATACCAAGAAACTCAGCAATCAAGATAAATAAATTAAAAAAAATTAAAAACTCTCCAGAAAGTGGGCACAAAGGGAACATAACTCAACATAATAAAGGCCATATATGACAAACCCAAAGCTAACATCATACTCAACGGTGAAAAGCTGAAAGCATTCCCTCTAAGATCAGGAACAAGACAAGGATGCCCACTCTCGCCACTTTTATTAAACATAGATTTGGAAGTCCTAGCCACAGCATCAGAGAAGAAAAACAAATAAAAGGAATCCAAGTTGAAAAGGAAAAAGTAAGACTGTTATTGTTTGCAAATGACATGATAGTATACATAGAAAATCCTAAAGATGCCACCAGAAAGCTACTAGAACTCATCAATGAATTCAGTAAAGCTGCAGGACACAAAATTAATATATGGAAATCTGTTACATTTCTATACACTAACAGTAAACTATCAGAAAGAGAAATTAAGGAAACAATTCCATTTATAACCACTTCAGAAAGAATAAAACACCTAGGACTAAAAAGGAGGCAGAATACCTGTACTCCAAAAACTATAAGACACTGATGAGAGAAACTGAAGACGACACAAATGGAAAGATATACCATGTTCTTGGATTCTTTCAATATTGAAAGAATCGATATTGTTAAAATGACCATACTACCCAAGGCAATCTACAGAGTCAATGTAATCCCTATCAAATTACCAATGACATTTTTCACAGAACTGGAACAAAAAATTTTTAAATTCTATAGAAACACAAAAACCCAAAATAGCCAAAACAAGTTTGAGAAAGAAGAATGAAGCTGAAGGAATCATGCTCCCTGGCTTCAGACTATACTACAAAGCTACAGTCATCAAAACAGTATGGTACTGGCACAAAAAAAGACACGCAGATCAATCCAATAGGATAGAAAGCCCAGAAATAAACCCACGCACTTATGGTCAATTAATCTATGACAACAGAGGCAAGAATATACAATGGAGAAAAGACAGTCTCTTCAATAAGTGGTGCTGGGAAAAATGGACAGCTACATGTAAAAGAACGAAATTAGAACATTCTCTAACACCATATACAAAAATAAACTCAAAATGGATTAAAGAGCTAAATGTAAGACCAGATATTTTAAAACTCCTGGAGGAAAACATAGGCAGAACACTCTTTGACATAAATCACAGCAATATTTTTGGGGATCCATCTCCTAGAGCAATGGAAACAAAAGCAAAAATAAGCAAATGGGACCTCATTAAACTTAAAAGCTTTTGCACAGCAAAGGAAACCATAAACAAAATGAAAAGACAACCTATGGACTGGGAAAAATTATCTGTAAACAATGCAACCAACAAGGGATTAATTTCCAAAATATACAAACAGCTCATACAGCTCAATATCAAAAAAACAAACAACCCAATCAAAAATTGGGCAGAAAACCTAAATAGACATTTCTCCAAAGACATACAGATGGCCAACAGGCACATGAAAAGATGCTCAACATTGCTAATCATTAGAGAAATGCAAATCAGAACTACAATGAGGTATCACCTCACACCAGTCAGAATAGCCATCATCAAAAAGTCTATAAATAATAAATGCTGGAGAGGGTGTGGAGAAAACAGAACCCTCTTACACTGTTGGTGGGAATGTAAATTGGTGCAGCCACTATGGAGAACAGTATAGAAGTTCCTTAAAAAACTAAAAATAGGGAATTCCCTGGTGGTCCAGTGGTTAGGACTTGCACTTTCACTGCTGAGGGTGTGGGTTCAATCCCTGGTCAGGGAACTGAGCTCCTGTAAGCCACACGGCGTGGACAAAAAATAAAGTTACTTGCATTTTTAAAAAATTTTTTAAAAAAACTAAAACTACAAATAGAATTACCATATAATCCAGCAATCCCACTCCTGGGCATACTAAAAACAGAGTTACCATATGAACCAGCAATCCCACTCCTGGGCATATATCCAGAGAAAACTCTAATTTGAAAAGATACATGCACCCCAATGTTCACAGCAGCACTACTTACAATAGCCAAGACATGGAAGCAACCTAAATGTGAATCGACACATGAATGGATAAAGAAGACGTGGTATGTATACACACACACACACACACACACACACACACACACACACACATACATACATACAACGGAATACTACTCAGCCATAAAAAAGAATGAAATAGGGAATTCCCTGGCGGTCCAGTGGTTAGGACTTGGTGCTTTCACTGCCGGGCTTGGGTTCAATCCCTAGTCGGGTAACTAAGATCCCACAAGCTGCACAATGCGGCCAAAAAAAAAAAGGAAAAAGGAATGAAATAATGCCATTTGCAGCAACATGGATGGACCTAGAAATTACCATACTAAGTGAAGTAAGTCAGAGAAAGACAACTATATGATATCACTTATATGTGGAATCTAAAAAAATGATACAAATGAACTTACTTACAAAACAGAAACAGTCTCACAGACATAGAAAACAAACTTACGGTTACCAAAGGGGGAAAGGAAGGGGTGGGGAGGGATAAATTAGGGATTCTGAATTAACAGATACACTCTACTATATATAAAATAAACAACAAGGACCTTCTATATTGCACAGGGCCCTACTGATATATTCAATATCTTGTAATAACCAATAATGGAAAAGAATCTGAAAATATATATACATATATATTTACACGTATAACTGAATCACTTTTGTGTACACCTGAAACATTGTAAGTCAACTATATTTCAGTTTAAGAAAATAATTTAAAAGTTAAAATTTAGAGCAAAAAAGATCCACATTGAACAAAATATCAAAATTTTAAATGAAGGCAAGATCAGTAAGAGTGCCATACCAAGTGACACTGGAGACGGAAGCAAGAGGGAAATTCAGTTGTCCTGGTCCTGACCGCTCTTTCCCTGGGAGACATGGGAAGGCCTGCAGGATGAGGCTTTAACTATGTCTTAGATCCAGAAAATAAAGACAGCTCTGAAGCAGAGTGCAAAACATTAGAGTCTGTACAGTAGTTTCAGTACTTTTGTGTATTTTGTTTCCTAATTTAAAAAATAATAAAAGCAACAAAACTTAGGAAGAAAATAATGCAAGGTACTCTATCTTGGCAAGCTATTTAAATTGCTTTATAAAAGTCCATTCTTACCTGAAAAGTGTGAATAGTTCTTGCCCATGCATGTTTTATGTGACAATATTGCATTAATTTCCCAAAATCCACAGTTACTTCGAAGCCAGCCATATTATTAATGGTCAAAAATCTTTGCTTTCCAAAAGTTATATCAGTTTTATCCTGTCATCAAAACAAATAACTGTTTTGTATGTTTTCAAATATGTACACTGTAAAGGTCTATTTTGGGGTTGAACATAAAATGCAAGCACCTTATGAATAAAATAGCATGTATAATTGTTAAGAATTTCAAAAAGCTTAAAATCTATGCTTGAGCACCTACTGAGTATAGACACACCCAAATATTTTAATAACCACAAATGGAAGTTTTGGGTCCTTGAAATTTAACCTTTATTTGACTCTTTGGAGAACAGTCTGTGTTGTCTTTCTTATTTTGAAGACTATACATTTCACTTCTTGCACTGACTATGTAAGTCTGCATGTATTTTTTGCAAAGAGTTTACTTTTCCTCACAGATTTTAAAGAATAAACTTATAAGTTTAAAAGGGTGTTTATACAATGAGGACAAATTCAAGGTGACCGCTTCTATAGTTTCTACATTTAAGCAGCAACCAAGGAAGTGATGCTTTGTAAAATATAATAAGTGTGTCACTTGTCCCTTGTTTTTTGTTACTCAAGCACTTCAAACTTATTAAAAATATGTTTCTTCACAAAGCCTTCCAGACTTCCCAACTCATTTTATGAGGCCAGCATTAGTCAGACACCAAAACCAGACAAGATATCACTAGAAAACTACAAACCAAGATCCCTCATGGACACAGATGCAAAAATCCTTAACAAAAAATTATAGAAGAACGCCAGCTCTGATATGATTAAATTCTGAATCAATCCTCGGGCAATAAAAGAAAACCAAATCTATCCCTCATAGGTAAAAAGGTACTATTTTTCTGTTATCATTTACCTCTGTTATGAAAAATACTTCTCCATTGCAGAGTCGAATACCACTTTCAAAGTCATGCTTATTTTTAGCAAAACCATGAGGAGTACCATTGAAGTCTTCGCCACTGGCCTTTAGTTCATTATTTTGTTGGCTGTTGAAGGTATTTTCAGGGAGTAAGTCTGAGAGATACGCATTCCTGGTACAACAAATTTTATCACCAACTCCAAATTCAAGTCTATTCTGATGGTTTCTGGGTTAGAAAATAATAATACAGCATCAGAGTTTGGAAAACCTCAATTTCATTTTCTTTAAGCATTGACTCTTACTCAGATCTGATCCAGTTCTCAAAATTATTTCCACAGTCTCTTTACGTCACTTTTGTTCTCCAAAGGTAAACAAGAAATCAGGCTCCCTCAGTTGTGGTCTGACTATCTACACTTTCTGCACACCTCAAACTCAGTGACATTTCCCAGTCGAATTTTTTCAAGTTAGAAATCTTGGCATAAAGGCTGATGTCTCTCTTTCCCTTTATATTCCAAAAGTTACCAAAAATCTTATCGACTCTACCTTTTAAATTCATCCTCTCCTCTCCAATCTCTCTTATCACTACCCCAATTCAAGTCTTACAGCACTTACACATATGTCTATTGTAATAATTATATTATATCAGAATAATAGCAGCAAATCAAATAAATGCTGGTGATAATACCAGTTACCGTGGTAAGTGCTTTAGGTATATTATTTCATTTCATCCTTACTACAACTTTATGAGGGAAATTCTGGGTAAGTGTCCTCTTTTACATACATAGAAAGGTGAAATTACCTGCCCAAGATCACAATTACTGTGACCCAGACTGGATGGCCCCAATCTTGTGCTTTTCAACCCTTTGTTGGGCTACCTATCATGGTTTTTCGTGTCCTTCCTCAATAGACAGGGAGCTCCTCTTGAAATTTACACTTCTCTGGGTTCTCTGCACTTAATAAAGAGTAGGTATTGATAAATGCCAGAGAAGTGAGTTAGTCTGTCCTACATGTGAATAGAGTGGCTTTTCTATGCTCCTATTTCCCTGATAAAAGTCCACCTAAGGTGCTCTCTGTAGGCACCCTGTTGCTAAGGTTCTTGTACACATTCCACACATAATCTAATTTGAAAAATTGCCCTGAATTCTCCACGCTTATCTTGGAGAAGCTAGAGGTAGGAAATCACAGGGACAATTTTATTCTTTATTTTTCTTATTACCCTGATTACCAAAAAGTCAATTCCTAAGGATATATATTATATTTAATTGAAGATATCATTTGACTTCACAAAGGAGAAAAAAGATTTTTAAATATGCGCTACAGTGATAAATGTCAAAACAAACAAAAGTATGGCGAATCCAGGAAGCACTGTCCTCACTTGATTAGACGGCCCGTGTAGTGCTTGCAACAGCAGGTGTTGATCACGTCACAGTCCTGCCTGGAACACAGAAAAATACAAGGGTCATCTTAATGGAATCTCTTTTGTGTGGATTTCTGTTACCAACAATTATGAGATACTGGATTCTATCAAAAGTTTCCAGGACTGGGACTTCCCTGGTGGTCCAGTGGTAAAGAATCCACCTTGCAATGCAGGGGATGTAGGTTCAATCCCTATTAGGGGAACTAAGATCCCACATGCCACGGGGCAACTAAGCCCACGTGCCACAACTACTGAGCTCACTCGCCTCAACTAGAGCCCACGTGCCATAAACTACAGAGCCCACACGCTCCGGAGCCTGCGCGCCACAACTAGAGAGAGAAAACCCACACGCCACAACTAGAGAGAAGCCCGCGAACCACAACGAAGAGCCTGCGGGCCACAACTAAGACCCGATGCAGCCAAAAATAAAATTAAATAAATAAAAAATAAATCTTAAAAAAAAAAAAAAGTTTCCAGGACTTTCTCCAGGAAAAGTATTGTGTAATTTTGATCTTAACATAACCCTTTCTTCCACTCAGATTTCCTATAAGTTACCAAATATAATATTTGGTAGAAAGAGCACCTCTTTAGGGAATTCCCTGGCAGTCCAGTGGTTAGGACTCAGCGTTCTCACTGCCAAGGGCCCGGGTTCGATCCCTAGTCAGGGAACTAAGATCCCACAAGCTGCGAGGCGTGGCCAATAAAAAGAAAGAGCCCTCTTTAGAAACTGCCTTCTGCTGGACCTAACCCAAGAAATACCTCAAAATAAGAGAAGAGAATTCACAGTGATGAACTACCAGTCTCCTATTCCAACAGCACCTAGATTCATAAGATATGAGATTTAAAAGCTTCATTAAAAACACCAAAATTTTGTAAACGCTTTACCTTCTAAATGCAATAAATTGTGATGTTTTTGCATCTTCTAGGTCCTTTTCTTTGAGTAAAGTACTAACTGCAGAATATAAATCTGAAAATTCAAGAGAAAAAAGTTAACACAGCAAAGCACTAAATTATAACATTGTTTCAATGGAGAAACTAATTCAGAATTCCTGCTAAGGGGTCCAGGAAAACATCTCACCAAATGGGATACAAGTTCACCATGGGAGCATCAACCTCATTTGTTTCATCAGCAGGAGCAAGAGAAAAGAGAATGAAGGTGACGGTTCCAGACACTCTATCCTCAATCACTAGCCAGGACAGCTCCTAATTTGTAATATCACCACTGCATATTTACTGATGGTTTGTGAATGCTGAATTTAAAGTATGAACAAGAGGACAACATATGTAACATAATTACTAATGTAAGACTTCTTTCTGTCTTAAGTTCTAGTGGTACTAGTGGTCATGAGTTATAATTTGAGAATCTATACGCTTTGCGTATGTGATTTCATCTTTAATCTTCACAATACTCACATGATGCATGTATTATTATATACAGGGCCGACAATGAGCTGATACATACCAGTATAACATATGGAGATATTTCTGTTTTAACTAGAAAACAGCTACTCCCCAAACACCACAGTGCCCTCCCTCCCACCCCAGCCATGTCTTTCCTTCCTCCAGAGCCCCCAGATCTCCCCATGATTCAGCAACTAAAAGGTTAACCCTGACACAGGAAGGGCATCCATTCCAAGAGTGACCAGACCCTACCAGCTATTAAATAGTTTAACTAGCACCACTCATTACATCCTTGTTAGGACCGTGAAACTGAGGCTCTTGGAAGTAAAAGAAATTTTCCAGTGGGGTAGAGTGACCAGCCTCCCTCTTTTAGAGCTCAGATCGTTGACAGTGATGATGTCCACTTACAGCTTGCCCTTCACAGAGCACTGAGAAGCAGGCTTCCTCTAACCTCTCTCAGCAATGTCACAAACCAGGGAACATTTCTCAGGAGAGGCAGAAGAAATAAAAATTGGGGTAAAAACATTCCAGGCTTTTCAGTCTTTCCCTCGTAGCAGATAAACCACAAGGGAATGAAAAAGCTCAGGCCTTGTGATCCCCACTCTAGGAAGACTGAATCAGTTGCTGGCTGAGCCCTTCACTTTTCAGATGAAGGAAGGATTATCATTAAAAAATGTCCAAGACTCAGCTCACCGCCAGCCAAGCCCCGCTTGCCAAAGGTCTCACAAAACACTGGTTTCTTTCACACGTACAGGATCGCGCTGTTCTGCTCCTTGCTTTGTTCACTCTCTCTACATCTCCCAGATCAATACGTACGCTGTACTTCATTGATTCTAAGATACGCATTTTTTTCTCATATTTTAACATCTCTGGAATTCTAGCCCAGCTATGAAGCCTGTCTTAGGCCTTTGTACCTTGCAATAATGGGAATAATTGAGTAATTTATTAAGAAATACTTATTACTTAAGTATTAAGGAATAATAATTATTAACAAAAAAATACTATATGCCTCTCTAAGGAGTAATTTATTCAATTCTCTTAAAGAAGAGACTCATTTCCCAGCTGAAGTTTGTAATTAAGATAGAAAACAGCTCCAGCTAAGCTCCACTACCATTCTGAAATAACTTTTTTTTTTAAGTACATTCTCATTAATTTAAAGAATGCGTGCCAGAAATAAAACTAAACATATTTTAGGTAGATCTAAATGGAGTGGCAAAGAAAGCCAGTTTCTTAACCATCTTAGTCTCATTTTTTTCATCTGTACTAATACCTACTATGAATTAAGTAAGCTGTGGAGAGAATAAAACATTATCTATAAATTATTTACAACATGTGTAATAAAAAACAAGTCAAAAAACAATACACAGCTTATAAACCAAATTATGTAAAACTAATATATGTCTGTGTATGGATATAACACGGTTTAAAAAGAGAAACTCCAAGCTCTTCCTACAGATGTGACCTTTATGGGGTTGATTCAGGGGAAGAGGACAGGGGATGATTAAAGAAAATATTAATTTTTACTTCAAACACTTCTGTATCACTTGACTTTTGTTAAGGAATATAAATGATTTCTATAATAATAAAAAAAAAAGCCAAAAAGGCATTTATAGAATCCTATTATTACATGAGCTCATTTAAAAAAAGAGTAATGTAACATGTGAATGAACACTAACCCAAAGGAACTGAGATGTGGACACACAAAGGAGGAAAGGCTTACAGATAAAGTTGAATGTCAATTAATTTCACATGCAGAGTGAAAGCTGCTAAGGAGGAAGGATATACCTTGAAGAACTGTGGCAACTACAATAAATCCTCAATAAAAATCATTTAAATTTTCACTAATACAATTTTGAGTAAACCACTACGCTATTTAAAAAAGCTTGCTAAGTTAAGTTTATAATATAAAGATCAAATTATTTAAATAAATAAATAAATTCAATTTAAATAAATTCATTTGGAGTAGATAATTTAATACCTATTATTCACAAAAAACTAACATTCATATAGTTCCTCAAAACCTATGAACGCCCTCAACCTTCACAACTGCCCCCAGGCACTGTCACTATGACTCCCATTTTACAAATGGTAGAGTGATGTGACATGGGTCATACACATAAGGCAGAAGATTCCCTATCCCATGCACTTCCTCAACCCTGCCATGCTGTCATTCTAACACCCATAATTAGAAGTGATGCTTGTCCATTTTACTAGAAACAGAACTATTAGGAACTCAGCTTGGCAAGAGTTTGACAGCCATTACTTTTGTTTCACAAATGTACTCAAAACAACAAATGTAGTATTTACGTTTCCAGCAAATACTGTACTTTTACAGCAAATACTGTACTTTTACAGTATTTGCTGTAAAAGAAAAGCTTCATTCATTAAGACATGCTTTCTCCTGAATGAACCTGGATTACTTAGGGCTTTGCTTTATTTTAAACTAATCATCTACATCCACTTATTTACTCAACAAATATTTACTAAGTCCTTAGTATGCATGTGTCAAGAGCTTACTTCTTTACAAAATTCTAAAGTAATCTGTTTTTGATGATTAATAAATTAGCTTATTTATTTTCAGTGCCTAACATTTTACTAGCAATATTTATTTTTACCATCAGATAAAATTATAACTAGTCATTTAATAACTATATTACAAAACTGAAATACTTAACCCCATATAACATAAAAGTTTATACTTACAAGAGTGATGATTACTTTTTGAGAACTGAGAACTGGCATCTTCTTCTGGGAGTCTAACAAAAATAAATGATTTATCTTGTATTGAGACAGGGAATGTTGGATCATCAGAGATATTCAGCTCTGCATCAAATGTTGGAAACTGGCGTCTTGAGATTCTTAAATAAAGGTAAAATAATACACCAAGAGCATTAGTATCCAAAAACGTATCTTCACATATGAGCAGAGATAATGTCATTACAATAATTAATATCTGTGAATAGGTCATAAATAGGGTAAAAGGACTACCCATATATGCATTATAAATAGTAAATGAGTTTCAAAATACACTTAACAAGACCATAATGTTATCTTTATCCATCAGTCCCCTACCCCTAGCACATTAAAAGCATTAGAAAAAATTGTCATGGAATTTACTAAGCAACATTCTGAGAACTTGACCTACTTTTCTCCAGACCACTAAAGAACCATACCAAGTAGGTATTATCCTCATCTCACAGAGGAGCAACATGAGGCTTAGTTAACTACAGTGGGGTGGTCCAAGATCACAGAGGTAAAAAGCAGGGGAGCTAGGAGGGAAATTTGGGCCCACTGGGCTCCATATTCCTTTCTATTCAAATTAATTTAAACTCTTTGGGGCCTTTTCCATACATTTACATCATACTCTTTCTTTTCTCCTTTCTTCTGTATATATCATATATATGGTCTCATCTTCCCAGCTGAACCAAGTATCCACATCTTCTCTTTGTTTCTGTTCCCTCCTCATCCTTCTTTTGTTCTTGTATTCCCCAAGACTAGCAAGTCATATCAGAAAGCACAGTAAAGGCCAGGGGCCTTGTCATACTAGAGTCCCTCCTTGGTTATTTGGAAGAAAACTGACACCCTGTAAAGACCTAACAGCAGCCTAGCTATCAAAGGTATAGTACCCTACTGTGTCATCTTTCAATCCTTCCCAACAGGGTTGGAAGGGAGGAAAGGAGAAAGAGGGAAGAAGGCTGTCCCTGCTGGAACTATCCCAAATTTAATTTGGGGTACTGAGAATCACCATGGATTTCCTGTTTTGCTTCTGACCCAGGACATGTAACATACTTCTATCTCTAGAAGCTTTTCCGTGGTATCATTGGGATCCTTCTGTCATTAAACACTTGGTGATAATGACCAAGAAGAAATAATGAAAGGAGCACAGCTCAGCCCAAAAGATATCGAAAGGGTTACTAAAAGGAATTCCTAAATTTCAGATAATATTGAGTTCTAAGAAACCTAGTGTGCTTTAGATTCTTCCAAGATTTCTAGACTTTAAAATGACCAATCATCTACCAACATTCCAAAACTGAGGTGGACTTTAGGTAGGAGAAGAAGAGTTATAGGTAAGCGTTATAGAAGAGTTATAGTTACACTTCCAACTGCATTATTTTTCTTAACGTCCCAGTACGAACCTATATCATCTACCCTATTCCTGTCCATTCTGCCTCTACCCCCACTATCTTTTCCAGGGTAGATGGGGCAGGGAAATAGTAGGCTTTGAATATTCTCGTTTCTGCTGACATCCAACCAAGAAAATGTTTAAGCAACAAAAACAGCATCTTGTAGTCTAATACAGTATCCTGTCCTGCTGAATATCTGAACCCGATAGCTACTGCAAAGACCTCCACATAAGCTACTAAGTTTTTCATCCATCATTAAAGAAATAAGAACTCTTCTGACAGAAAACAAATCATCGTAAAGAAAGCACTCCTTTGAGCAAAATCTACCTTCCAATTTAATTCTATGTTATCTAGTAAGTCATTTTTTGTCCTCAAGTATATTCAAAAATCTAGTTCCAGGTCCTAAGCCCCAGATGGATACACACCAGGTCCAAAGGCAGGAGGACAGACACACACAAAATGTTGTACAAAGAAGACCTAAGGCAATGAAGTTTCAGGCTAAATTCGTGATCTTAGCAGCAGTTCAGGACCTGTGCTAAATTTTTATTCAAATCAACTATAATCCTCTGCCACTCAGCTGATTGCCCCATGATCCCTATAATTCCCAAAATAACAGATAGTGGTAAGGTAGAACCAAAATAATTCCATGCAGATACAGAAAAAAAGCATGCACTACAGCCAATAAAGGGAAAATGAAACCTAAAACCAACCAACAAACAAAAACAGCACCTTGTAAAAGAGGGTCAAAAACAAAGATAGGGCTTCCCTGGTGGCGCAGTGGTTGAGAATCTGCCTCCCAATGCAGGGGACACGGGTTCGAGCCCTGGTCTGGGAAGATCCCACATGCTGCGGAGCAACTAGGCCCGTGAGCCACAACTACTGAGCCTGCGCGTCTGGAGCCTGTGCTCCGCAACAAGAGAGGCCGCGATAGTGAGAGGCCCGCGCACCGCGATGAAGAGTGGTCCCCACTTGCCGCAACTAGAGAAAGCCCTCACACAGAAACGAAGACCCAACACAGCCAAAAATAAATTAATTAATTAATTAATTTTTTAAAAAAAGATAAATTTTGGCCCAATGAATAAAAAGTCTCTTAATATTCTGTGGTCCCATCACATCTATTACAGAGGATTACTCTAAAGGCTTATGCAAAGATTAAGGAAAGAGAAGGATTCTTTCCTACTTTAAGGAGAGTAATATGCCACAGGTGCCACCAGGATTCATAAAGGAGTAAAATACCCTTTTCTTTACCTTTTTCTTTTTCGTTTTTTTTTTTTTGCTTTGGGCTCCCCTTATAAAAATTACAGGAAATGTCTTCCCCAAGTCACCCTTGAACTCTAATGAATTCATTTCCGAGTCTCTGTTCCCCTTGGGTTTATTCTGGTCTCTAAGCCAGATGCAACTTTATTTCACATATATACTTTTAAAATCAGGAAAACACACTTATACTTAAATTTCAACAATAATTTATCTTGGATCAATAATGAAAAATACTTTGCTTTTCTAACTGTGGGACAAAAGGTATACATACACCTGAAGGACAGAAAACGTTTGCTAAAAGAGCATAGTAAACATACTGCACTGAATCACCCTAATTCAAAAGCTAATATTTTTTTTTACCCTTATTTCTAATACGACAGAGGGAAAATGCAAAATTTTAGTTATATTATACCTTGTAGCATTGTCCACAATTAGTTCAGATTCTGCTCTATGGTTTGTCTTTAGTTCAATAGCACAATTTCTTGACTTGAGAGTCTCAAAAAGATCTTTCAGCAAGTTACCAGGTTCAATACTGGGTAACTGTCTAATATCACCTAAAAGGGGGAAAAATAGATAGAGTAGGTTTTATGTAACTGGGATCTCGAAATTTAGAAATTATTTTTATTTCTCCCTACTGATATATGCTATAATTATAAAGACTTACTCTGAGGAAATATGAAAAAAATCTTCGTTTAAAATTACTTAAGAACATTAAGTCTTCAAAAATATTCAATAACAACAATAACAACAAAAACCATCCCAATTAAACAATATAAGATAGAAAAAATAGTGATAACACAGTAAGGTAAAACATGAATTGAACTTTTTTCATATCTACAAACACAGGCAAACTGTTGGGGCATATATTTTCACCAACAGGTAAAGAAAAAAACAGGCCTTAGATATCTAGAATTTAGTCACTTATTCAATCTTGCTCAATGTCTTACTAACCATGGAAGAATCTATGGCCTCAAATAAATAAACTTAACGTACAAAATGCAAAATAAACAAACCCAGTGCATTTGATAATAAATTCTACTAATGTAATGATAACATTTTGCTCTATTAAAAATCTTTTTACTTTAAACAAACAAGCAAACCTTAGAGAAAAGAGAAACTATTTTCTGGGTGGAAACTGAGAGAATGCTTAGGCTATTAATAAAATCAACTGCTTACGCAATATCCTCAAATACCTAAAACAGTTATTTATAAATATATTGATTCTCTCATTGAAATTCTGTTTTTTTCTCCATTAAAATACACGGTCTACACATCGGTACTACCTAATAGCATCAAACTGAATCTCACCGGAATTGGAAAGGACTTACGAGGCTGGTGAGGTCTAATGTGAATTATTAGCTTAAAATCATAAAATTACTTTTAAGTGGTCTATAATTCAGACTTTCTATTACTTCCAAATGATCTACATCCTGATTTACTCTGAGTCTGTGAGAATTTTACTATTTTAATAGTCATCATTTAGGTAATTAGAGTTAACTCCTCACAACTCTATTTCATTCACAACCGAGCTTGCTGATATCCTGGCCAAAACAAAGAGCCACCCAAGCTGATAAAGAGACTGGTCAGACTGAACTCAGAGTGGCTTCAGAGTGGGGTCTGAGAAATGGCTTCCCGCCTGTAGGATATGGATATTAAAACAGTGAAATGGTATAAAGAACCTACTAACCACAATAATTTGAACCAAACAATTAGGATTCCAACAATATTTCAACTTACCAAGGATAATAAGCTTAGAAAGTTGGGAGTGCTCACACAGTAAATTTAAAACTGATTTAAAGATTCCGACAGATACCAGACTCCCTTCATCCACAACCAGAACTCTAACCGAAGAAAATTTCCATGGCATGTCCTTGGTCGTTGTTTTTTTCTCCCATAAGTAGAAGCTATAATTGACCTACAAGCAAAGTATGGCATTCTTAAATTCAGGTTATAAAATTTACCAAAAAAAAAATTTTTTTTTAACAACGTATTCTTTTAAAACAAAACTCTTAAATGGGGAAGGGACAGGGAGGATGTACATAGAGTAACATAGGGAAACAGACTGAAGAAATAGAGAACACAAAAGTTATAGGATGAATCCCAGAAAAGACAGATGAAATAGTTCAAAAAATTGCTTCCCAGGGAGTACTTGGTGTGTTTAACAAGCTTCTCACACAGCACTATTCCACTGCAAGAATCCCAACTGTTCTCTTATCACTCTTGACCAGAGAGAACTCCCTATTGTTTTCTACCCCCAAATAAACCTTTCTCTTGGCCTTCTGAGATGGCCCAAACACTTAAGCCCCACTCTTCTCCCAACTGTAATACTACATTCTGGAAATTAGTGGGTGCCTGCCCAAACTAACTATGAAAATACTACTTTTTCTCCTAGTTATTCTAAACTCCCTTACTTCCCCAACATTGAAAAAACCAACACCACCAAGACAACTAAAAAAACTATTTATTACAGGGGTAATAGTATTTACTATTTAAAAAAATACAGAAGAGGGAAAAATTTTTTTGTAAAATTACAACCAGAGAATGTTAAATGTTTTGTTGTATACCGTTCCACAAATGTTTCTATGTTGTATGCATATATCTATATATCTCACTTACACTAAAAAATTATTTGCATTTTTATCTGCTAAACCTGGTATCCCTAGCCCAAGGATGACAAATAAGTGGCATAAGTGCCACCTCAATGCCTCTCCTGTGCCCTTACACTCTTTCCTGAGCCTAAACATGGCTTCAGAAATGTCCTCTCCCAACATCCCAACCTGATATTAAGATACTACCAATTGATCAGAGTTGGAACATAAGATGAAATCTAGTAATGATCCCTCTCTGGCCTCTCCTTTTCTAATTCAATCCTTCAGACTAAACAGAAGTGAAGGCGTAATGGAAAAAATCATAAACTGATCAGAAGACTCTTCCACCAATGAGCTACACTGAACTTCTCCAGGACCATGCCCACTCATGTGACAAATAAAAGTAATGCAAAAGCAATTTCTGAGGTGGCTCGTGGGTCTATGATTCCAGGTAGCCTTCCTTAGAACTGCTTTCTTCATTTCACTCTCTTGCTTAGAAACCTAAATGGCTCCGCAGTAAATCAAGTCCAAGCTTCTTTGTTAGGTATACAAGGTCCGTAGTAAATGAGGGGGTCATGGCACCTTGGAAAGAGAAGCAAGCTGGGAGGTCAGAAATGTGAATCCCAGCACTAGCTCTGCACCCAGTTAAGGTTTGGGATTGGGGCCAATTGTTTTAACACACCCAAATTTTAACTGGCTCTCCTGTAAGATGCAGATAACGTCACTTACCCACTTCACTAGTTTGTCAAGGATTTAATGAAACGGCAAGATACTTTACAAACTTTAAAGCTCAAATTCCCGGTCTAAACCAAGCGTAATTCCCATTATTTTACAATACACAGACTTCATTCCAATCAACGCAGTCCCCTCAAAACCCTCTCCATGCACTTGATCATTCACCTCAATGCCTCTGGGAAGGTCTTTCCCTTAAATAAAATGTTCTTCTCCTTACCTGAGCTTCCTTGTCCATTAGACTCCAATTCAATTATTATTTCCTTCAGAAATCTTCCAACGACTAAGTTCCTTGATCTATAAAATGGCAGATCAGGGCTAAAGGAAACTCGCCAACTCTTTACAAGTTTAAAACTTCAGGACTCTTAACTATAGCCAAAGCTATTTTTTTCAAGCATCTTAATTCATTTGAGATTTTTATTATGCAACTACTATTCGCCAGGCACTGTTGTAGGCAAAGGAGATAAAGCACTAAACCAGAGGATCCAAGTCCTCACTTTGATGGAGCTTTCATTCTACAAAATGTGGACTCATGTTTGAAACCAGTCCCACTGAGAAACAGGGCATGTGCCAGAATCTAAACTAACTACAGCATTAAGCATACACTTTAGTTTACCTGACCTTTTTTTTTTTTTTTTCATAATAAGACTTTCTCAATGAAGGAAGCAGTACACCGATCTACTTTCTGGCACAAGCTCCTATCTCACTGCAAATAGTAACAGTTTATAGACTGGCTGTTTTGAGTGGCACTGATCTAAATGATTAGCTACCACAAGGCAAGGATCTAGAAGACATTCAATAAATGCCTACTGATGGCTGTCAGGAAGAAATGAAAAATAAACTCATTACATTAAGCCCGTGTTTAAAGCAAATGTTTTATGTAGAGAAAAAATGTAAAAGGCTTTACCTGACATAGCGTATAAGCGTTGAAACCAGTTTTCTGTCTCAGTAAGCCAGCTGCTTTCCCTGTAGGTGCTGTAAGTAAAACTTCTATAGCCTTGCCCGGCTTTGGCTGACTTTGCTGGGTGAAGGTAATCCATTCTTCTGGTACATTCTGGTCTTGTTCAAAATCTTCACAAGCTTTTTTCACTTCTCTTTCTTCCAACAGCTCTATATGCTTAAAAAGCTGGCTAACAATTGTGGTCTTCCCACTACCACCTTTCCCACTTATGACTGTCACAGCATTGGAGCAAATCATGTCCAAAGCAGCCACCTGATCCTGATCCAGTTGGACTTCACTTATTTCTGCCTTAACTTCATTTTCACCATTATCCAAAATATGGTCACCGCTGTCCTGCGTGTCCCAAATATCCACAGGATCTTCTAATCTTGTTTCATCAGGTTTACTGTTATTCAGCGTATCATCACTTCCTGAATTCTCAGGTCCTGTGGTGTGAATAGACGCAAGCACCTTTTTGACATCAACATGTAATCGCCATGGCGACCTTGTCATCAGGTCACAGATTGAAGAGGCAATGCCTCTTTCAGCCTGGTAAAGGTCATAAAGAAAGACACAGCCCTTCTCATACGTCACCACACCGATATCCTTCAAGAACTTCAGAGACTGCCAAGCATCATGAAAAGACATGCGGTCTGACAATTCAGAAGTTAAGTCAGCTTCTTCAACACACGTGTGCCCTTGCTGTCTACACATCTGCTTCAGTTCAGAATATATTACTAATGCATTCTTCTCCAAATCAGTCATCAACTGGAGAAGAGACCTGCACTGACAAAACGATGTCCAACTTGCCTCACATTGCAGAAGCTTCAACTGTCTGTAGGTTATCTTTAAGAAAAGAAAGTTCAAGTTTGCTTCATAAAAATTATAAATATTGATGACTATTATGAGAATTACAGTGAAAACTATGGTGTTTATTAATAATTTTTTAAGTCCCAGAAGACATGTGTTTCAACAAAATTGGGGAAAAAAAAACTATGTACCAAATACATCACTAATTTTTTTTAATTAACTGTACTGTGATTAGAGATCTATATAATTTCATAATTAAAATTATGTTTTTTCAAAGCAATACACATACAGTTTTAAAAGTCAAACAGGGGGCTTCCCTGGTGGCACAGTGGTTGAGGGTCTGCCTGCCAATGCGGGGGACGCGGGTTCGAGCCCTGGTCTGGGAAGATCCCACATGCCACGGAGCAACTGGGCCCGTGAGCCACAATTACTGAGCCTGCGCGTCTGGAGCCTGTGCTCTGCAACAAGAGAGGCCGCGATGGTGAGAGGCCTGCGCACCGCGATGAAGAGTGGTCCCCACTTGCCGCAACTAGAGAAAGCCCTCGCACAGAAACAAAGACTCAACACAGTCATAAATAAATAAATAAAAGAACGTGAATTTCTTAAAAAAAAAAAAAAAAAGTCAAATAACACTATGAGACTTATCACAAAAAATAGGAATCCTCTGACTTACCCTTTCCATGCCTTCTAAAGGCAACACCCTCAACATTTTCAGTTATTTCTTCCAGAATTTATCATCTCCACATTTCTACGTAGTTTATACTATTCCTTAATTTTTTTTAAAAAAAACTAGGTAATTAGAGTTAACTCCTTACTATGGAAAGTCTTTCTTCATGGAAGTTTGCTCCCTTTATACTGTCACTTCCACACATGCTTCTCTTCCTCCCATCTTTGAGAAAACTTACAGTATACATTTTGAAAACTGATTTTGGTTAAATCAGTGTAAACAGGATTCACGGCTGAGTGACATGATATGCTGTGATTACATTAACTTTGTGTTGAACTCTTGTGTGTATTGTGAGGTTACTGACTGCCTCATTTTCTTGGCTTGTTTAGTTTTCCATATGCCTATCAACAATTCTGCCCAAACTCTACTGAAAAGGTACAGAACTTCCTTCACCATGATCCACTAAGTAGGTCGTCTACCAGCTCCATTTTTTTTTCCATGGAGACATCACCCCTGGAGCCCTCCATACATTTTATGGGCTGAAATGTGTCCCCCCAAAATTCGTATGTTGAAATCCTAACATCCAGTACCCCAGAATGTGACCATATTTGGAGATAGGGTCTTTAAGGAGGTAACTAAGTTAAAATGAGATCACTGGGGTGGGCCCTAATCCAATATGACTGGTGTCATAAGAAGATTTTAGGACCCAGACAAGCACAGAGGGAAGACCATGTGAAGACACAGGAAGAAGACAGCCATCCGTAAGCTAAGGAGAGAGGCCTCAGAAGAAACCAACCCTGCTGGCACCTTGACTTTGGATTTATAGCCTCCGGAACTGTGAGAAAATAAATGTCTGTGGTTTAAGGCACCCAGTCTATGCTGTTTGTTACAGCAGCCCTAGCAAATGAATATAAAACCTCAGTAAAAGTCTTTATTCTGGGTGGTGGTCTACATGCTGAAAAGGTGACTCCAAGCCTCCTTTTCCCACTTGAGTCCCAGAAGGCTCATTGCTCTGCTTCTCTTTCTTACTGAATAAATATATATAATAATCTAATGTTCCAGAATCTCATTTTTCCAAGCATATTGAAATCACAGTCATTTTATAGAGGGAACAAATTCATTATTCCAGTATTTCTCAAATGGGGGGCAGGGGGGTGGGATCTGTAAACATTCTTGGGGATCCCACCAATTATCTCAGAATTTTTAAATTGTATTTTCATTTGGAAAACCACCTATAACCAAGTACTGCTAAGATTTAAGTGTCACATTTGGTTTTCAACATCTCTGGAGCTTCACAGTGCCACTTTACTACTCCTGGTCTCTAATAAGAAAAACAGAAGTGCCAAAGAAATTGTAAATAACATTATTGTGCCAAAGAAAAAAAATCAAATGGCATCATCATATACCATATAAATAATGAAGGTCTTCGAAAGTTCAAATAGGAAAGTGAGGAACTGCGTAGCACAGCAGAATGGACTTGCGAAACTCATAAGAACTTGTCTTCGATGAGATCTATATTCAAGGTGCAATGGCAATTTAATACAAAAAATGTCCTATGAAATTAAATTATGTAACTTAAGTATTGATAATTTGAATGTCATTTATTTTGTTATTTTGTTTTCCTTTGTAAATTTATTGCATAAGAGCTACAGGTAGAAGAAGTTTATATTTAGTTGCAACACTGCAAGGAAAATAAATCAACATTGAAGTCATACAAATTTCTTTCCCTTGAAAGAGATGCAAAAAAACTGTCAAGGCTGAGACATCCTCCCTTGTATAAGATTACAAAATGCTAAACAAATGTCTTTCTTACTTTACGAAATCCGAGTTTCCATGGCTGTGTACGTAAAATCTCTTCTATCTCTTCCAACACCTCTGCAGAATCTGAGCTTATGAGCCGTTTAAAGTGTCGGGGCAGAAGAACTGGAAGGAATTCCATTATTTTTGGAAACTGCAAAGCTCTCATCACAGTTATATATGGAACTACAGGATATCAGAAAAGAACAAATAAAAACATACAAATGCGCTCCTAGAACAACTGATTTGATGGACTTTCCCATTTAGCACAACCAGTTTAAGAAATCCAAATCAAACAGAGAGTAATAAATTTACTGTGACCAGCAAGAAAATTGATTGTATTATAACAATTGCTTTTGTATCAAGATGGTTTTCATTGTGTTTAACACCAAAATTTATGTTCTTCAAATGCTTAGATAGCTACCTCTTAGCCTTTTGTTTCCTTCTGCTTGCAATAGAATCAGAATAAAATTTCTGACTCAATAATATATAGATAAATTTAAAGCTAAGCATTAAAAATCATTTACATATTAATCTTTATAATCATTCTTCTTACTGTAATCATGATGCTTTCATCATTGAAATCATTCAATGATGTACTGCCAAATTTATTTGATAAAATTAAGAAATGAAATATTCCATATGTGTGAATGTCCAGATAACAAACCATATTTAAAAGTTATTTTAAACTATTTTGAACTGAAATCTTTCCAAAATGGATTGCTCATATTCTTGCCTTTCTTCTCTGCCTTCTGAAACAGAATAATTGATAACTGAACTTCTTCTTAATGACTCAAGGTAATCCTATGGACACAAAAGTTAGAGAGAGACCTAGAATCACACTTTTAGAGCAGGAAAGGAACTGAAAGGTGTTTAAAGATCATCTCACCCAATCTCTTCACATTATAATGAGGAACCTGCAATGTCCATGACATACTCCAAAAGCAATACAAACACATTTCATCAAACCAATTTAAAAAAAGAATACTATACCAAGATATCAATACTGTACTGGTAATATTTTAAACACACCAGTCATCCAGTATCTCAATTACACTAAAACTCAATGATAAAATCACTTACTTGTGTTTTCCAGAGGAAGCAGTATCTCGTAATCTGGTGGTGACTCTTCTTGCGTTTTCTGTGTAGATTGTTTTTGAGTATTCCTTCCAATATTCTTTTGGTAAGTTCTTAATTTTTCCGTAAGATTTTCAAAGTTGAGGTCTTTATAACTTGATTCATCATTTACCCATGCTAAAAATTTATTTCTGCTTTCACTGGGGACATTACAGTCTTTAAGAAAGAGGGAACAGATGTGTAACTGATTTGGTGCTGACATATCTGACTGTAAAAAGTAAGAAGGAAATCCTTGAACTTGATAGCTCCTCGATCCTACAGGCTGTACCTGTACCTTCACTCGCCACCAAGGACCCATTAATGGAAAACGTCCAAACACTTCACATTGCTGGTGAGTGTTTTCATCAAAAATTGAAACTAAAAAAAAAAAAAAAGTTAATTTAGGATAATTTAAAATTTCTTCCCAATGTTTTGTCAAATCCACTACTCTCTTTAATCCCTGGACAGTACCCTCTACAGATGTCTATTACAGTGTCTATATTCCACTTACCTGTTTATCTGTCTCCCTCTACTACACTGTAAGCTCTCTAGAACACGACAATGTTTCATCTGTTTTTGTATTTCAGGAGGGAGGCATGGTACATGGCAAAAGTCTGTTGTTCCTCTTCTAAAAGCAGGCCTCTCTCTGCTACTCTGATCTCAGTCAATACTGACCTTCAAGCAGTTTCTAAAAAATGTCATAGTTCCTCCTACCCAGGGCCTTTGCAAAAGCTGTTCCACTTGCCTTAAATAATTTCTTCCTTACTGTTTACCCCATTTACTACAGACCTCAGCTTAATTGTCACTTCCTCAGGAAAGCCCTGAATCTCATGAATATAACCTCTCATAGCACTTCTTACTATTCCTTCTAAGCACTGAGTGATATTATAGTTACTTCTGTGATTATTTACAGAATGTCTTTTTTTTTTAATTATATCTCAAAGCTCTTAATTTTTATTTTTATTTATATATATATTTTTGGCTGTGTTGGGTCTTCGTTTCTGTGCAAGGGCTTTCTCTAGTTGCGGCAAGCGGGGGCCACTCTTCATCACGGTGCGCGGGCCTCTCACTGTCGCGGCCTCTCTTTGTTGCGGAGCACAGGCTCCAGACGCGCAGGCTCAGTAATTGTGGCTCACGGGCCTAGTTGCTCCGCGGCATGTGGGATCCTCCCAGACCAGGGCTCGAACCCGTGTCCCCTGCATTGGCAGGCAGATTCTCAACCACTGTGCCACCAGGGAAGCCCAGAATGTCTGTTTAATTCATTAGAGGGTAAGCTCCATTAAGACAGCAACCTCATCATCTAATCTCTCCAAGGTATCCCAACAAAACAAACACCTTGCTTGGAAGATGGTAGCCAATCACTAACACTTTCAGGATAAATGACTAAACCCTCCACAAATACTTAAAAAATTTCTGTCTAAACCTGTGTTGTCCACTCACCTGTGACTATTTAAATTTAAATTAATTAAAATTTAAATTTAAAATTCAACTCCTCAGGTGCACTAGCTGCATTTCAAGTTCTCAATAGCCACATGTGGTTAACAGCTGTTGTATTGGACAGAGCAAATATAGAGCAATGCCATCACCAGAGAAAATTCTACAGTACAGCAGGGGTCTGAACATTCAAACATTCTTAAACATCAGTCACCAGGTTCACATAACAGGTATAATTCTTAGGACAGGAAACTATCCAAGGTAAACACAGATCACAAGGTTATTAACACAAGGTTAATGAATCAACAGTGCCTTGGGGTGTTTCTTATGTGCATGTGTGTCTAAGTAGCTGAAAAGTAACCACATACTCGACTCCAGGAAAGACAGGAAAATAGTTAAAAGCTCTGATTCTGGGCGTGAATACTGGCTGGACACCCACTGTTTCCTCGACTATGAAACTACCTGAAAAAGTTGTCATCATTAAATGAGATACACGTGGAGCCCAAGCTTAACACAGTATTTGCTCAAGTCTCTGCTATTCTTGTGGTTGTTGCTGTTTTTATTTTATCCTAAACAGGACGAAACAGCTAGGCCATCCCAAAGGAAATCTATTAGCAGCGATGGGGCGCCTTACTTGGGACGAGGCCATAATGGGAAACAGTTCATTAATCCTCCAAACCCATCCCCAGGGGCGAGTTGCTTCCTCACCACGGAGCCGACCAGGAAGGCTGCCCGCCTTTACGCCCCCACTGCAGAGCTCCTCGGCATCGACAAACACCGTATCTTCCTCCTCCTCCGCATCCCCCCTCAGATAATCATCTTCGTCCTCCACCAGGTCCTTGGGTGGGAGCAAAGGTCCCTGTAGCTCGCGCAATGCCTTACTCAGCGAAGCCATACTCCACTCTCCCGAGCTCAACCCAAATTCCGGAAAACCCGGGCTACGTAGACGCCCAAGATCAGCCAATCAGCTCCGCGACTGTAGGACCGTCAGCTTCCAGGGGGTTGGGAGAAATGCATGAAGTGGGTTAACTGTATGGTGACGGATCGCAACTAGACTGTAGTGGTGATCACGCTCTAGTATATACAGATGTTGAACCACAATGCTGTACATCTGAAACTTATTTTCTAAAAAAACACCATCAGCTTTCGCAAACGCTCCCACTCCCCCGGCGGCTAGCTTGCGCGGAGGGGCGGGGCGGCAGCGAAACTCCGCCCCAAGCTCCCAGCTGAGGACCGGAATTGGGTGGGGAGGGCCGAGGCTCAGCTGGGGGCGGGCAAGGGGCGGAGCGGATGCGGGGGCGGGGTGCTCTCTCCAGCCAGACTTGAGGCTTCGCCAGAAGCCCGGAGGGAACCAGCTGATTGGGCAGCGGCATACGGGCACTTGCAGAGCAGCTAACCCGCTGCGACTCCTGCATAGAGAGAAACGCGAGCGAACGCCAGGCTAGTGAACCCAGAGAGCCTGGAAAAGCAAGCCCTCCCCGACGCCTCCAAAACGAAAACCCAGATGCCCTTCGGCCACCACCCAAAGCGCAGAACCGCGAATCTCCAATCGGGAGACCCGCCTAGTCGTGACTCCTTTGGGCCTCTGTTTTCGTCAGGTGTTGCATTTATATAATCAAAGGCACTTTATTCAAGGTACAGATCTCTAGGCCCCATTCCATACCCATTGTATCGGGATCTAGGGCAGAGACCCAGGCTTCTTTTCAACCCACGTCCGAAGTTGTAGATTTTGATGCTCAGCCACATTAGATGACTTTAAAAGTCCTCTTTATCATTTCCTCTGTGAGTACACACTAGCCTCCCAAACTTCTTTAAGCTGGGCTGCTGACTGCTCACAGTGGGGCAAAAAAGCCTAGTTACAGCCCAGGGTATAGACAGGAATGAGGGAAAGCAAGTAGAAGAGAACAATGGTTTAAAAGTTATTCTGGAGCCATGGTTCCCATACTTGATGGGGATAGTGTTTGAAAGTCATGGTACTTCTTGAGGAACACCATAAAATATATTACTACATTACTATTTTGATACTATTGTGAAATTACTCAGTAATAAACCTAAAATAACTAAGCATACACTGTTTGCTAAATCCAAAAGTATCTTATTCTAGATTCTAATATAGATAAATAACCACCACCAAAGTTTTTCTGTTTGTTTAATTTATGGGACCATAGACCTGAAACTAACACAACTTTGTAAATCAACTATACTTCAATAAAAAATAAAGTTCTTTTGTTCTTTTTTTAAAAACTTACAGGGGAAAATACTAAAATTGATTTTTTTTCCTTTGGGTCCAAAGCAACTTTTGTTACTTTTAGAAACACTCTCTGTTGCATCAGTGTTTCAAGGATTGTCTATATGAGGTGGAACGCCTTCCTTAACACTCAGGATGGCTGCTGTTTCCACCACAACATGGAATCTGATCTGACAAATGTCTCACCACTGGTCTCTTTGTTACTAAATGCAGTGGATACCTCTCTGCCTCTGTCTTGCCTCACCTCTCAACAGTATTTGACACAGATAACTATTTTCTTCTTGTAACACTCTGCTTCCTAGGCTTTTGTGACTTGTCTTCTCAGGTTTTCCTCCAACCTCTCTGGCCATTTATAGTTTCTTTGGGTTCTTCTACTGGCCTCTTAAGTACTTGTGTTCCCCAGGGTTCCATCCTAAGCACCTTCTCACTCTGTAATCCTTCTCTCAATCATCTTTCACCTACTCTGTCACCTACATGCTAATGACCTCAATCTAATCTCCAAACCTGTGCAAACAACTGCCTATTAGATGCCAGGACTGGATGCCCCTTGGCTCCCTCTGACTCAACGTATCCAAACTGAAAGCTACCTGCTGCCCAAATGTGGGTCACTTATGCATTTATGCATAAGATAACCTTGTTACCAACAGGATGATTTAGGCACAAGACTCCAGATGTTAAGCTTCTGTTTATATAACTCAGTTGCATTCTAGGTAGTGTAGGTTAGGATTCAGGATGGTGAGGACTTTGCTTCTTTACCTGTTGATTCCTCATTTTTTAAAATGTTAACAATTCTAGGTTCCTGGATACCATCTTTACAGTACACAGTAAGAAACAATACTCAAACCTGGCTGTGCCTCAGAATCACTTGGGATGTTTCTAAAAATATGATTCTTGAAGCTACATTTCCATAAACATAAGACAACATAGGCATAAGGTTATTCACTGTATAACCTTTGTAGTAGCAAAGGATTGGAAACAGTAGAAATGTGCACCAGTAAGAGACCTATTGAATAAACTATTGTACATCCACACAATGGAGTATTCTTCAGCAATTTTATAAAAGAAAGAATGAGGAATACCTTTTTGAACTGATAAGGAGACCTTCCAGGATATTACGTTAAATAAGAAAAAAGACATAAAACAATGAAAATAGTTTTATATGTTTGCATATGCTTCTTTCTGCAAAAACAAAACAAGCAAACAAACACAGGGAACATAAACCAGAATTTAATGAAAATAGTTACCTACAGATAGAGTGGAAACAGGATAACAGAGAAAAAGATGGGAACAAGATCTCTGAGTAACTTTTTATAATGGTTTTGACTTCTGAACCATGAAAATGTTTCACATATTCAAAAATAAACAAAATCAAAACCTAAAATTGAACACAAACAGAAACAAAGGAAACTATCTATCAAATGGATAACATAACCTCTCAGGGAAAATAATTACTTCAAGTTACTTTTGAATACTTCGAATAAATATTTTAAGTTACTCTTACTATATACCCTTAGTAGGTTATATTCTGAGGACAAAAGATCTACAAAGTAATCTTAAAATTTACCACACACTATGGTTAATGTTAGTTGTAATATTGTTATTGTAATTTGAATACAATGTGTATTGTAGGATAAAGCAAATAAGTAAATGTCTTTGTGTTTTATCAAAGGAAGGTTTTTAATGTACATGAAGAGAAATACAAACATAGAATAAAAGAAGTTAAGAAAAACTCCTATAGCATTATACCTGAGCTGGAAATATCAATATGAGCTTGTGATTTCTTAAAATACGTATTCTAGCTCTGTCTACTGAAAGGGCCTGAAAGTAACGTCACCCCAGTAACTCTGATCACATCTACCACCTTCATCTTGGTTTTGGAATACTATTTCTTATTAAAAGAAATGGAGGCTTCTTAAGAAATGGCTGGGGCTTCCCTGGTGTCGTAGTGGTTAAGAATCCGCCTGCCAATGCAGGAGACATGGGTTCAAGCCCTGGTCCGGGATGTTCCCACACGCGGCGGAGCAACGAAGCCCGTGCACCACAACTACTGAGCCTGCGCTCTACAGCCCGTGAGCCACAACTACCGAAGCCTGCGTGCCTAGGGCCCGTGCTCCACAACAAGAAAAGCCACCACAATGAGAACCCCGCGCACCGCAACAAAGAGTAGCCCCTGCTCGCCACAACTAGAGGAAGCCCGCGCCCAGCAACGAAGACCCAACGCAGCCAAAAATAAATACATTAAATAAATTAATTAATTTTTTTAAAAAAAGAAGAAATGGCTGATTCCACTTCCAGGACAGGGAAGTACAAGGTGGCCCTAGGACTTCCTGTACCAGAAGGCAAGGAAGCACTCAAAAGCTAACAGGGTTATGATAAAAAGGATTCAGGAGCCAGCTTGAAGGGCCTCCCACTAGCCAAATTTAGAGAGATTTGAGTAACAAAAAGAATAATGACTGCACTTGATTGTAACACACTGAGCAAATGAAAACTGATGTGTCCATTGTGATACTCACTAAAAAAATTTTTTTAAGGAAAGGAAGAAAAGAATGTCAGTTAAGGAATTTAACTGACATTAAATAAGACAGTATGGAGAGTAGTATAGAGGTTCCTTAAAAAACTAAAAATAGAGTTACCATATGATCCAGCAATCCCACTCCTGGGCATATATTCGGAAAAGACAAAAACTCTAATTCGAAAGGTTACATGCACCCCAAAGTTCGTAGCAGCACTACTTACAATAGCCAAGACATGGAAGCAACCTAAATGTCCATCGACAGGTGAATGGATAATGAAGATGTGGCACATATATACAATGGAGTATTTATTACTCAGCCATAAAAAGAATGGAATAATGTCATTTGCAGCAACATGGATGGACCTAGATATTATCATTCTAAGTGAAGTAAGTCATATAGAGAAAGACAAATATCATACATCACATATATGGAATCTTTAAAAAATGATACAAATGAACTTATTTACATAACAGAAATAGACTCACAGATATAGAAAACAAACTTATGGTTACCAAAGGGGAAAGGGGAGGGGGAGGAATAAACTAGGAGTTTGGGATTAACATATACACACTACTATATATAAAATAGATAAACAACAAGAACCTACTGTATGGCACAGGGAACTATATTCAATATCTTGTAATAACCTATAATGGAAAAACTTTGAAAAAGAATATGTATATAACTGAATCTCTTTGCTGTACACCAAAAACTAACACAACATTGTAAATCAAGTATACATCAATAAAAAGTTGTTTGTTTTGAAAAAGTAAAAAATAAATAAAAAATAAAAGAAATTTAAGAAGAAATTCTAAAATAAAAAACACCATTTTGCAATCCCCAGTATAAAAACTAATTCAAGCGAGGATCACCAAAGGATACTAAAACCACTAAGTGAAAAGTCACTGGGGAGCTGATAGTCCCATGGCTATAAGAAATTATAAATTGTGAAGGGGAAAGTGGACCTTTACAGTGGAGACACTTGTCAGTCTCCTCTTAATCAAGTTATCAAACTTAGTGCCATTAATAATGGGACAAACTGATGTGTGTCTCATGCTGTGATGCACTATGATTACATAAGATCAGCTATGAAGTATTCTTGCCAAAAATATTTAACCTGATTTTAGTCAAGGTTCTATACAAGCACTGTCCAATGGAAATATAATGTGAAGCACATATGCAACGTAAAAGTTTCCGGTAGCCACATGAAAAAAAGAAACAGGTGATATTAATTTTAATGATGCATTTTATTTAATCCAATATATCCAAAATATTATTTCAACATGATAATCAATAAAAATTATTAATGAAATATTTCACACTCTTTATCCTAAATCTTTGAAATCTGATGTGTATTTTACCCTTATAGCACACCTCAGTTTGAACGAGCCACATTTCAAGTGCTCAATAGCCACATGTGGCTGGTGACTGTAATATCGGACAGCAAAGTTCTAGACCTACTTTTCAATTTGCCCAAAATCCAAGGAACTGAGGTACAAAGTGAATAATACCATGTGGAAACAAAAAGATCTAGAATAAAGGTCAGAAAGTAAATACTTTAGGCTTTTCAGGCCACAGATGGTCTCCATCACATAATTCCTCTCCTCCCACTCCCTTTCCCTCTCCCCCCACCCTTTTTCCTCCTCCTTTTTCTTTTCTTTTTTTTTTTTTAATTTTCTTCTAAAACCCTCTTAAAATGTAAAAACTATTCTTAGCTCTAGGGCTGTACAACAACAGGCCATAATATGTGCACACTCGATCTGGCACATGGGATATTTTACAAGACAACTGACCTGGATTTTCCAAAAAGTCAATGTCATGGGAAAAAAGGCAGGAAAGAGCAAGAGGGATTCCAGGATTGACAGAGGCCAGTAGCTGAAGTCAAGAGTAGGAGGAGTGGGTAGGAGATGAGGCTGGACAGAGAGCCTGGCTAGAGCCAGAACTTGCAGTACTTTGGGAGGCCACAGTGAGAAGCCAGTGAAGGTCGTAAACAGAAGCTTAACCATATTCTTCTGAAAACATGGCTATTCATCTCACACAAACCAAGCTCTCATTTCAATATCCCCTCAAAATCCAGGCAATGTTTGTTAAATAAATCAATCAACCTGAATCATGAAGCAAAGAATTTCAGTATCTCATTCATATTGCTTCTCACGTAGAAGTTTTTTCCCCTAAATTACACAGAATGTATTTTCTAGTTACACTGGAAATACATTTGTTTTAGTGTGCCTGGATGGTATCAAGGCAGCTAACACACTGTGAAGCTATCATTAGTAAAACCTAAACGTTTTATTGGGACAGTAGGGAGGGAATAAGGTTTAGTGACCTGTTTAATTAATGACTAGGTAAAGCATGCAATTAAGATGTAGTCATGATAATGATGGTTTCACAGTTATGGGAAAGCACTCTGAATTAATTTATCCAGGTGAATGTTTAAATTAGCATTTTGTCTGTTTTGTTTATTAAACTGGGGTCCAAAGGAGAACAGTAGAATTAAAAAATGAATTAAATAATAGGATTACCAAAGAGATTGACAATTACATACAGAGCAGAAATCCTAATTAAAAATGTGTTAGATTTTGTTCAGTTAAGAGATTGCATGTGTGCGGCACGTATTACCCCTGTCTACTGGTATCTCGTTCCCCTCTCTTTCTAGGCACACAGTAGGGCTGTACTTCACCTATTTGGAGTTAGTCATGGCCATCTGACCTGCTTTGGCTGATAAAATGATAGCGAAGCATCATTTCAGGGTGGAGGCATTTAATTTTGGGCGCTCAACTCTCCTTGCCTTGGTGACTGTAGGAGTGTGAGGTGCAACGATGAGCCATCATCTAATGGACAACTGCCCTGGAGAGTGACAGGGACCCGCAGTAGGGTCTGAATAAATAAGGAGAAATCCTTTTGTGTTAATCCACTAAGGCAGTGGACTTGTTTCTTTCTTTCTTTTATAAATCTATCTATTTATTTATTTTTGGCTGTGTTGGGTCTTTGTTGCTGTGCGCGGGCTTTCTCTAGTTGCGGCGAGTGGGGGCTACTCTTCGTTGCGGTGTGCGGGCTTCTCATTGCGGTGGCTTCTCTTGTTGCGCAGCACAGGCTCTAGGCGCATGGGCTTCAGTAGTTGTGGCTCGCGGGCTCTAGAGCACAGGCTCAGTAGTTGTGGCGCACGGGCTTAGCTGCTCTGTGGCATGTGGGATCTTCCCGGACCAGGGCTTGAACCCGTGTCCCCTGCATTGGCAGGCAGATTCCCAACCACTGCGCCACCAGGGAAGTCCCTGGACTTGTTTCTTAAGTCAGCAGAACCTAGCCTATCCTTCCTGACACAATAGTGACCACATACCAGATGGTTGTGTTTGGTGAGTATAGTGAGAGACATAAGTAAATAATAATGGCCCTTGCCAAAAGTTTCTATAATTTAATTAAGGTATGTAGATTTGGGATTAATGGGACACAGGGCTGGAAAACTGCACTGGGGGCCTGATTCAGAGGACCTTTGAAAGCTAAAACACTGTGATAGTATTGTGCAGTCCCAAAATAGATTTAAAGAAGCAAAAAGGGGAATTATACTCAATATTTTATAATAACCTATAGGGCTTCCCTGGGGGCGCAGTGGTTGAGAATCTGCCTGCCAATGCAGGGGACACGGGTTCGAGCCCTGGTCTGGGAAGATCCCACATGCCGCGGAGCAACTGGGCCCGTGAGCCACAATTACTGAGCCTGCGCGTCTGGAGCCTGTGCTCCGCAACAAGAGAGGCCGCGATAGTGAGAGGCCCGCGCACCGCGATGAAGAGTGGCCCCCGCTCGCCGCAACTGGAGAAAGCCCTCGCACAGAAACGAAGACCCAACACAGCCAAAAATAAAAATAAATTATAATAACCTATAGGGGAAAAGAATCTGAAAAAGAATATATATATACATATGTATATATATACATATATATATATATGACTGAATCACTTTGTTGTATACCTGAAACTAACACAACATTGTAAATCAGCTATACTTCAATAAAAAAAGAAGAAACAAAAAGACTTACTCACAAAGAGCTGACATCTAGTTCCATAATTCTCTAATCAGGACTCCAGACTCCTGGTAGGTAAGTGGTGGTACACCAGAAAGGGACAAAAAGTCTCAAGATAAAAGGCTTTTTGAAGTGTCCAGTTGTCTCATAATGTTATCTAGTACACTGTTCTAATATTTAAAAAAATAAGGATGCATTACATAGAATGAAAGGTTGGCAAGAATTTTTAAGGTAAAAGATAAAACTTAAAAGTAATTTCACCTTTGCGAAGACAGACTGGCTAGTACCTCAAGACCCCATGAGGCATGCAAGCCCTCTTCTTTGCCATATGGGCATTTCAGTGGAAATGCTGATGAAATTAACTGACTTTGATGTTAAGCCCCTGTCTCTAAATGTTACAAACAAAGAAATGGCCCCAGTCACCTCAATTGCAATTCAATTTAGTTTGCTTTATTACATAAGTTTTTGCTCAAGCTAAAATATTGGTAGGGCTAAATCTATGCCCTTCTATTTCTGTTTCAGTATATGAGTTTTTAAGTTGTAGGAGAATATATTGATAAAAAATTATTGCCTCCTTAAGTATATTTTCTAGAAGCTCCTTTCCTAACAAACATGCCATGAGTGAGGTAAGCACCAAAGCAAAAGCATTCAGCTCTGTTACCACAGAGAGGTGGTGCTGGGGGTAGATCCCTACTCAGTCATATTGGTCTTTATTTGTGAGTCATTTTATGCAAATTATTGATCTAATCTTATACAATAAGTGAAATAAAAAATAGAAATAAAAAACAGAAAAAGTATGGGAAGTAGTCATAAGAAGATTACAACTCATTTATTCAGTAAATATAGATTTCAGGACAGTTATTGTTCTGCGTACTGGAGAAGAACAGTGAACAAAACAGACCAAGTCCCGGTATAGTCTAGTGAGAGGAGATAGTCAAAAGTAAGTAAATACAAATATCAAGTGATGATGAGAACTAGGAGCAAAAATAAGAGTAAGGATAGAGAATGTCCAGAGTGGAAGTTACTTATTTCAGATATGGATCGATAGAAACAGAGGCAGAAATATTAAACTGACATTGATAAGATAGTGTGTTACATTGGCTATGGGATGAATTATTGAACAGAAGGAAAGCAAATCAGGGACCAAGTAAAAAGTGCTATGCCCATGCAATTCATAATCAGCAATAGAAGACTGACTTCATGGGATAGAAATATATTTGAGCATTCCATAGGGTCCACCCTATTTCAGAAATCAAACTGCCTTCAGATTAGCAGGTGTTGTTTCCCTGGGTTTATTTTAAATGGCTGGAGAATTTCCTCCCTTGGTGAGAAGATTCCGCATGTGACATCTACTTCTGGCCAAGGACAAAAAAAACCCATCCAGCTTATGAAGCACGGGAGAAAAGTTAGATATAAAGAACTAGGCTGGAATAATAAGGAGCAAAAAGGAGAAGGGATGTCTGAAAGAGAGACAGACAAGGAGTACAATGCAGAAAGAGAATTACACTGAGGATAAGGGAGGTAGATGCATGGCAGGAGAGAAAAGAATTTGAACACTCTGCTTTAAAAACAAGTCATAATGCTGTAATACCACCTCATTTTACCCAATGGCAGATTTCATTAAGAAATATAGACCTCACTGAGGCTGCCGGCTCTGGAGGTGCCCCGGCGGCCGAAGCCGTGACAGTCGCGGGGACGGCGGGCCGGGAAATAGTCCATGAATACCACAAGATGCACAACTTCACTAACAACAGAGGGATTAAAGCCATAAGAAAAATACTGTGCGTACACCTACCAGAATGGCAGACATGAAAGACATAGTATCAAATATCAGCCGGATGTGGAGCAATGGAAAGCCTGGTACGCAACGGGGGGATGCAACCACTTCTGAAACAATCGGGCCTCAGATAGCGAAGTCCCTGCACAGAGACCCACAGTGCTCCTCCCAGTTGAACACAAACCCACCAGCCCTGCACCAGGACACACGGACATGGACTCGCAGCCACAGGAGCCAAACCTGAAAGAACCTGAAGGCCATCACAGGCGGATGCAGAAATGAACCATGCACGCTCCTATGAAGGAATATTCCACAGCAATGGAGTACATTTTGTTTAAAGGCAGTAAAACTATAAAAATTACTTTTTAAAAAAACTATATTTACAAGATGAAAGAATCTATAATTCTGGCACCTAGGGATTGTCGAATGCTCCTAAAAATAGATTGCTGTGGAAATGTTTATTATAGGGAAATTGACACATTCTCTAGGAGGGACGGGGTGAATGGGCCTGCTACATTTTCTTCATTGAAGACATATACGGGTTTTGATTCTACTTCTGTTAAATCAAGTGGGGCTTCATTGGATTTCTGCTACTGCGGAGATAATCAAATTCTGGGTAGGGGTCAGGGGAAAATTAGTCATAGGTGTTCTTGTGTAATAATTACTGTTGAAAGTGTAAATGATCCATTTATCCGTAAGACTGAGAATAGAATAACTGCTACATTACTTCATATGAGATGATTGTCTGTGCTATTGTTCCTAGAGCTCCAGTGAGTGAGTATTTTGAATGTGAAGTTCATCCAGATCTGAGGATGGAATAAATGGCTAGGTGTGATATGGCTAATAGAAATAATATGCCTACATTTATATTAATTAGTGGATAAGATATGGGAAGAGGAATTCATGTTGTGAGAGCCAGGGTTAAGGCTAGCACTGGGGCAATAATATATAAATTGATGATGTTGATGGAAAAAAAAAAAAAAAAAAAAAGAAGAAATATAAAATCTCCAAAATTCCATTTTTGATGGAAAAAAAAAACAGAGAATGTAGAGAGTGCAAAGAAAATGTTTTCACACTCAGAAAACAGAATATTTCTGTATTTTTATCTTCATCCTTTATTATTATTTATTATTATGATAAACAATAATAATGGCTAATTTTGAGTGTTTACGAGGTGCCAACCACAAAGTGCCTTTTGTGAATTAACTCATTTACTCTTCACAACAGCCCCATGAAATGGTAACATTAAAATGCCCATTTTATTTTGTAGTTAAATTAAGATTTAAAATCTTACATTAAAATTTTCAAATATTTCACTAATAATAATAATAATAAACAAGATGTCCATTTTAATTATGAGGAAACTGCTACTGAGAAGTAAAATGACTTGATTAAGGTTGGAAATGGCCGAGCCAGGATTTGAAGCCAGGGAGTCTGGCTCCAGTGCCCATGCTCTTTCCTGCTACATGTTCTCAGCTTCTGTGGATGCACCCAGAACACTCTGGGGTTGTGTGCAGACTCATATTGCAGCAGATTAAAACTCATTCTTGATTTGTTGCCTCTCTCTTGTTTGTTTGAGATTTGTAAAACCTACACATATTTCTCTGAGATCTTAGAGTAGATTTAAAACTATGATAAAGATACCTACAACCTGATGTCATCGATTAGTGATAAATAACTCAAATTGCATGGAAGTTACTTATTTTTCACATAGTTAGTGGATCCAGTTATAAGAACTCTATACTCAGGGGTCTGAGGTTCATCGTACATGTGGGAGAAATGAATGCTCTTTACCTCTTTCCTGGCTGGCTCTGTTTTGGAGACATTATTGTTGGCTGACACCTTCCCCATAATATTTGACCATGACTTCACATTTTGAGAAAAACTACTTCCTTACATCTCTCACAATGCTTTTCAAAAATCTCCACCTAGGGCTTCCCTGGTGGCGCAGTGGTTGAGAGTCTGCCTGCCAATGCAGGGGATACGGGTTCGAGCCCTGGTCTGGGAAGATCCCACATGCCACGGAGCCACTGGGCCCGTGAGCCACAATTACTGAGCCTGCGCGTCTGGAGCCTGTGCCCCGCAACAAGAGAGGCCGCGATGGTGAGAGGCCCGCGCACCGCGATGAAGAGTGGTCCCCACTTGCCGCAACTAGAGAAAGCCCTCGCACAGAAACGAAGACTCAACACAGTCATAAAGAAAGAAAGAAAGAAAGAAAGAAAGAAAGAAAGAAAGAAAGAACGTGAATTTCTTTAAAAAAAAAAAAAATCTCCACCTATTATTTCTTTCCTAAATCATATGATTGCCAAATGATGGGGGTAAGCACAAGGTCTGAGGCATTTCTGTAGTGGGGAAATTCACCTAAAAAGATGACACTAAGATAGACACTCAGATATCGGTACATCTAATTAATCCCTAAGTTGTATCTATGCTTCCTCTTTCTCTGAAATATCTCTTTGATTGCCCCTTCATTACTATGGCAGGGCCATCCCTAGGGTGTGTGCACCCCTGCACAAATATTTTTTATAGGGCCCCTGTCTATGTAAACAATTGAAGCCACCCTAGATCAGCATGTCAGTGCCATTCTGGCAGCCCAATCTCACACAATCCTTTTAAAAAAAAATACTGTGTTGTCCAATGGGCATGATTAGCTTGCCAGGTCACCATCCCAGAATTAGGACCTGGCAACAGAACCCCAGGATGACTGCACAGGCATGAGTTATGGAGCAACTTGGGACAGCTGGTCAACCCACTCATTGGACAGCAGATGGGAGAGCATCCCAAAAGGGAGACACTGGGACTGAACTCACGTGGGGCCCGGTTCTAGCTTGGAGTGCCCCATCCAGATAGATGCCAATGCAATCTCAGCTGGTTCTAAGTACCAGAGAGGCTCTAAAAAATTGAGGATATCCCTCAAAGAGAGAGACCCTTTGGATGCCTCGGGCCCTTGTTAGGAGCCCTGCTTGACCAAGTCTGAGTCACACCAACACCTTATTCTGCACCCTTTTCACATAATATATTACAGCTTCCTCCTGGTTAGCCTACAGACCTCCACTTTCTTTCCTTTTGTGTCCATTGCTCTCATAGTACAAACAAACTATAATATTTTACTGTCTTACTTTGCACCCTGTTCCTTCTTACTGGTTTTATTAAATATGAATTTCTCCATTGCAGTCCTCATGAAGTAAGGAATTCATTCTCTCTCATCTCCTCAGGAACATCACTCCAGAAATTCTCTTCTCCCTCCTATATCATTCATTTCTCTCTCTCTCTCTCGAAGTATTTCCATCAGCATACAAATATGCCATCTTTAAAATCCTTTCTTTGTTCTCACTTGCCCCACCAGAGGCCATTCCATTTCTTTGCTCTCCTGAAGCTTGTCTATATTTATGTATCCCCTGCTCCTCTCTTCCAGTGCTGACCTGGGCTTTAGTTCAGGCTGTGCTCTGCACAGAGGCATTTGGTAGAGAAGGCGTGGGTAGAAGTTGAAATCCAGTCCATTCTTTGCCTGCCAAGCAGAAAGCCTGGCACAGGACTTTGCCATCCTTGAGGAAGGAACAACATTTTGAAACTGATCTACCCAGGGTGCCACCATTTCCAGCTGGCCAGCCTGAGGCAGCCTTCTTTTCCTAATTTGCACAAAGGTCCTCTATATGCTTATGATAGCCCTGTTCTCCTGCGCTTTGTTAATGCACTTCAGTCAGCCTTTTCCCCCCATCATTCCCCTGAAATTCCTCTGGTCCAAAGTCACCAGTGACCTCCACATAGCTATATCCAGTGGTTAGGGTATTCATTTCCTACTGCTGCTGCAACAAATCACCACAAACATAATGGCTTAAAAACAACACAATTCATTCTCACACGGTTTTGGAGGTCTGAAGTTCAAAATGGGTCATCGGGACTGATTTTCTTCTGCAGACTCTAGAGGATAATTCACCTCTTGCCACATCACTCCAACCTCTGCCTCCATTGTCATATGCCCTTCTCTTCCTCTGACCCTCTTGCCTCCTCTTATAAGGACACCTGTGATTACATTGAGCCCACCTGGACAACCTAGAATAACCTTCCCATTTCAAGGTCCTTAACAAAATCACTTTGACGAAGTCTTTTTTGCCATGTAAGGTAACATGTTCAAGGTTCTGGGATGAGGATATGAACATCTTTGGCGGGGGGTGGGGGTGGGGGTGGTTATTACTCAGTCTACCACAGTTAGTTCTCAGTTGCCTTTTTTTTTTTTAACATCTTTATTGGAGTATAATTGCTTTACAATGTTGTGTTTGTTTCTGCTGTATAACAAAGTGAATCAGCTATGTGTAGACATGTATCCTCCTGACCTACCAGCAGTATTTGATGCACTTGATCTCTCCTGCCTTGATAAATTTTTGTTTCTTGATTTTGGGGACACCACAATCTCTTGGGTGTCTCCCTCTCTTGTGGCTGCTGCTTCTGAGTAGTCTCCCTTGCTGGTCTCCCCTATTCTCTCTGACCTGGTCTTTGGTCTTCTCTTCATTGTCTAGACTCCCTTCATTCAGTCCCATGTCTTTAAATATCATCTATACGCTGTCATTCTTAAATCTCGGCACCTCCATTTAGGTCTCTAACAGGCATTTACAACTTAACGTGGCCAAATATGAATTCCTGATCTTTCTCCCTCCTTAAATTTGGTCCACCTTCGATCTTCCCCATCTCGGTTGTTGGCAGCTGCATCTTTTGATTGCTCTAGCCAAACTTTTTGGATTCATCCCCAACTCCTCTCCGTCTCCTAATATCCCATCCACCATCCATCAGCAAATCCCAGTGACTCTACTTTCAACATATACCTAGAATCGGCACTTCTCACCATCTCCACTGCTTTCATGCTACTCTCATTTCTGCCCTCCTTTCTGTGTGAACTTATTGCTAATGCCTCCTAACTGGTCTCCTGCTTCCGATTTTGCTCCCTGTAGCCTTTTCTCAACATAGCAGCCATAGCGATCCTTTTAAAATAGGCCTTGGTGTGTCAATCCTTTGCTTAAAACCCTGCAATGGCTCCACATCACCCTCATGATGAAAGCGAAAGCCAGTGTCATTCTCTGCCCATCAATCTCGCTGACATTCTCTCCTCCTAGGCTCTCCTCTGCTCATTCTGCTTCAGCTGCACTGGCCTATTTGTTGTTCCTTGAACACATCAGATGTGCTTCTGCCTTAGGGTCCTTGAACTGTCTCTTCCTTCTGTCTGGAACTGTCTTTCCCAGGGATCTGTGTGGCAAATTCCTTTACCATCTTTGAGCTTTGCTCATACATCATCTTCTCAGTGGGACTTTCCCTGTCCACCCTGCCAAAGGCCTTTCGTGGGAATGTGAATTGCTAGAACCTTTTGAAAGTAATTGCAGAGTGTCTCTTAAAATATTTAGCCACATCCTTTAATACAGCCATTCCATTTGAGGGAATCTCTCCCACAGAAATAGAAAGCACAGAAGCACCACTGTGTAAGTATCCATTTATAAGGAGAGTTATTGCACCATTTTTCATAGGCTAAAAAGCAGCTGGAAACAATCTGATTGCTCATCAATTGAAAAATGGTTGACTTAATTATGGTAAATCATATTACAGAACATTATGCAGCTATTAAAAAGAATGAAGTTAGATATATAGTTACTAAGCTGAAGGATGGCAATGCTGCATAATTAAGCCAAAGCAACACACATTGCAGAGTAACGTGTAAAGTATTATTACATTTCTGAAAAACAGGAGCAAAAATCTATATGACTGTTTTAAGACCATGGGAAAAGTGTAGCTGGATACACACCAAGCTGTTAACATCAGTTACCTAAAGGATATGGAAGAGAGCAGGAAAACAACTGATCTTTTCTTGAGATATTTTCAAAGTGTTTCATTCAGTAAAATGGGCACATAATAATTCAGTAATTACAATTTAAAAAATGTAAACTGCAAACAACTTAGTAATAGCTTGCTTGCTATGACCTCATTGTCCATTTTCACTCACTTAAGTAATTGCTGATCACCTGTTGTATGTCAGGCACTTTGCTGGATGCAGAGCTACGGGAAGGATAAAGGATGGGGGCAGGGGGCAGGGTGTGCTTGTTTTACATCCAATAGTTGGGTTTTTAAAAAAAAATTATTTGTTCCAATTAAAAACTCAGAATGTTTCACATTTTAAAAATGTAGACCTCTCTTAAATTGAGAATATCTGTCAATACTGGGCCTGCATCCCCTGATGGTAAGAATCTGCTTAAACTAAGTATTTTGTGCCCCCTTTAAATGAAGCTTGTTGTCTCCAGCTGGTCACAATCCTCACTGTCCTCTATTACTGGCATGCGCCCTATCTCACTTGTTTATCTCCTGTAGGCATTTGAACCTGTGACTCCTGGCCTAGACTAAGGCTGGGGCTGTGTGGATGCAGAGGAAGTGATGAGTACAGAGATGTTAAGGGGACAGACGTGAGAGGGCTCGGTGACCAATTAGTGAGGGGGATAGGGACCTGGAGGCTGGGATGGCTGATGATGTCACTATCTAAGACATAGAACACAGGAAGAGAACCCAGTTTGTGGGGGAACGACGGAAAAGACGAGGTTTCAGTTTTGGACTGTTTGAGGCATCTGTAGACCATCTGGGAAAAGATGTGCAGATCACAGTTGAAAATATAGATCCTAGGAAAACGATCAGAACTAAAGATAAATATTTGTGAATCAAAGAGGTACTCTGTAAGGTAACCAAAACATTGGTAGTTGATAGACTGTTCAGGGAGGGAGGGTGAGGGAGTGAACTCTCAGGAACATTCCTTTTTAGAGCAGAGCAGAGGAAGGCACTAGCAAAGGAGACAGAGGAGAGGCATCAGGAGAGGGAGGAGACAGCCCAGGGGGAAGGTGGTCATAGAAGCCAAGCACCTACAAGAGTCTCCCGGGGAAAAAAGTGGTCACTAGCCACACATCACATAGTATCGTTATATCGTTATCTAGTCCTTCAGAACCTAATCTTAGACACACCTAGAAGTCTTGGGCTCACATCCCAGCCCTAGCACAAGCTTAGTGTGCGATCTTATGCAAGTCTTTAAATTCTGGGCCTTGTGTATCATATCTGTAAGTAAGAAGGTTGGACCACGTGATCGATCCCTTAAGTTCTTTGAAGTATTGAATACTAACATCCTAGGATTCTCAAAACCTCCTCCTCCAGCTGGTTATCACTACCCATCCTTCCTGAAGCCATGCAGCCTCAGGAAGTGTAAGTGTATGTGTGTGGGGGTGTATTTCAATCACTTTTACATTTTTAAATATAATAAGTAAGGCTAAATTTTGTCAGTTCTACCTACCTCAAAAGAAGAAGCAAACAACTGCTCTCTGAGAAACGAAGGAACTTAAAGAAGGCCCTACTGATAACTCCCAATTTCACAGATCACTTGTAACATGTTCATGAATTCTCTTACCCTGAGGTTACTTCCGAAAGTGTATTCATGGGAATATGAGAACAGTGATTTACAAAGGGACCAGTTGTTCTCTGGCAACCTGTATCAATCACTTCTCAGAGGGAGGATCTCCCCTTTGGTTTCTAATGTTATAATTCATTAACTAGATTACGACTTTCTTAATGGTGAAGCTTTTTCTCCTACATAGTAAGCCCTCAATAAATGTGTATTGAAATGAATGTGTCTTAAATTATTCAGTGTTCCTGTTTAACAACTGGATTGAGAAGAGATGTCTCCACTTAATTAGAGAAAGGAACACTTAAGAAGTGAAATTTCAGGAAGGCCCCAAAAAGAAAATGAGCCTTAGAGGAGAGGGAATGTCATAGGAAAAAATATGTGGAAAATGGCAGATTCTGAAATAAGAGAACTGGATTGTTACGCAAGGTGAGAGACCACAAGATTAAGAAGGGAAGGTGGATACAAGTTACAACAGTCACAGTGTGTGGGGTTAAACAATCATTACCCAATCAATCTATGGCCACAAAGGGAGATGTTGCACAATCTCTTTCAACTGTTACCATCTGATGCCATCACAGTGCAGGAAGGGACAGAGGAAGGGCCTGTCACCCAGATCAATCCAGGTACCATTAGAGTCTTCTCCTCCAGAGCAGACTTTTAATATTGGCTGACCTTGAATTAGCCAGTCCCCTGCGTGATGAGCACCTGCATTCGACTTCTGTAAGCTCACCAACAACTTCCCCATCCAATTCCTCCTAACAGGTTCCTTCTAAGGACTGATGCCGCTTCTGGAGCATCCGTCTGGTTCACATGCAATGGCACTTGTTAGCGTGGCCAGGTGAAACACAGGACACCCAGATAATTTGAATTTCACATGAACAATGAATACTTTTTAAATATACGTATTCCCAGAGTGTCATGTATTTTTATTTGCTAAATCTGACAAACGCTGCACTTTGTATTCCATAACATTTCTGGTTCTGATGTTTCTGACTTTGACTTCATTGTGACACTTCAACTATCCCCTCCCCAGTGCTTTTCACACCTCTGCTGCCCTCTAATGGTCACAGTTGGTCACTGGCGCCAGAGGGACAGGCCGGGTAGCTTGTGTCTAAAAGAACGTTGAGGGACAGTGGATCAAGCTTTTCATTCAGCAAAGAGTCACAGAGCATAATGTTACTATGTTCCAGGCACTGTGCTGAGCTAGCTAACAATTCCACACCCTCAACTCCCAGGCTAGAAGACGAGAGAGATCGGTACAGAAAGTATACTGGATTCAAAGTCAGGAGTCTCCAAAAAAAAAAAAAAAAAAAATTCTGATCTAAAATCTATCACTGACAAGCTGTGCAACTTTGAAGTCACTGAGGATTTGGAGGCTTCTGTTTTCTAATCAAAATAGCATATAGACAGCAGGAAGGAAAAAATTTACTGTTTGAAAAGTGCAGCAGAGTTCATCTGGGAGAGAGAACAGCTATAACCAATCAATAATTTCCTTACTTTGCTTCCACCTTTTCTCTATAAAAATCTCTCCTCCACCTCCTGTGGGTGGAGCGCTCCTAACCACTTCTGGTTTATGGCTGCCTGATTCCAACCGATTTTTCCTTGAATAAACTGTTAAAATTTTTAATATGCCTCAGTTTATCTTTGAACACCAGAAAAGCAATGCAAAATTGCAATAATGATAAGGGCTGCAAAAGAGAAGTATTTAGAGCTAAGAGACAACTCAAAACAGAAGTTGGACCTAATCTAAGAAGTCAGGGAAGGTTTTCTCTGAGGAAAAGATTGAGCCAAAACCTCAAGTCAACCCTTCTGTTAAAGTCCGGAGGAAAAAGAAGAGTTCATTCCATTGTGGGCAGGTAGGGTGTTCCAGGCAGAGGACACAGAAATAGCTTCCCATGTGAGAAAATACACGCACTGGGGAGTCAGAGTAGAGCTGGTCAGAAGTGCTCATGCAGGCCAGGATACTCCAAGAATTCTTCCCAGAATCAACTCAGGGATGAGCAAAAAGCCAAGCTGAAAAAGCAAGACCTTTCTCCAGCTCAGTGAATGTTGAGGGTTTTCCACAGTGGTGTGACCATTCCTGATACCAAAACCCCTATGAAATATGCTTACACACCTAAGTTTACCTAATGTGGTTTCCCTGACATACTGTGGATAAATGACCCACATCCATATGCAGTCATTAGAGAGGGAAACTTCTGTTATGGGATGGAGACATTTCATGAACTTTCCCCAAGTTGACGGGAAATGCTCCTTTCAGCCCTTTCTATCAAGCAACCGTCCTTTAGCTAATTCCTTCCCTGTGTTTCCATAGCATTTGTTGTCAATGCATTGACCTCATGGTATTTAATCATTTGTTGATGTTTCTGTATCCTAGAAGGTTGACAGCCAGTATAAACTCAATGTTTGACCAATAGCTGTGCTACTACATTTGCAGTGTCGCTAAGAACAATATTTTCCCTTAAGAACAGAATCTTGATACCACAGCTCTTCTGGAGGCCAGTCAAGTATATTATATTTGAGAGTAACCAAAATAGTAAAGCATTATATCTATGGTAAGTGTATTTGCACTGTTTTTAAGTGGCTATTAATTGCTAGTAAAATCAGTTTCTCCCCCTTTCACTTCCCTTATTAAAGATCTCTGTGGTATGAGGCAAATCAAGATAATCAGTAGGAATATACCATTAATTTTGCAACTGAGGTCAAATGAGAATAAGTGTGGTAAAGAAATAAAGGTTTAGAAGAACAGGCCTTTGGGATAATCTATAAATAAACATATTTGAAATTAACTAACTAAATATTAACCTTATCCAAGAATATTAACCTAAAAATATGGAAGAAACTTTCATATAAATTCAGTGATCTCAATTCTTAAAAACGCAAAATTAAACGCTATGTTCAATTTTGTTTTTTACACAAACATGAGTATTGACATTATCCATACAACCAGAAAGAGCTGGCCATCGTACAGTGCTTCAAGGCTTGTACGACATGACAGAATTTCAGTTTCCATTAAATAAACAACAAATGGCTTTAAAAATTTAAACACAAGCTGAATTTTTCATAAAGGATTGATTTACTACGTGCCTGCACTATTTCTTCCTAAAACGTACAGAAAGTGACCCCTAGTGGAATTTTGAGGAAGTATTTCTCCAGTATTTTTCATTGATCTCTTTAATCCCCGTATAGATGCTAAAGATCTGCTGTGTGCCAGGGATCATGTTAGGCTCTGGGGACAAAACATGACTGAAAGTGAAGTTCAGTGTGGCTGAGAGGCGAACATTTATAGAGAAGACTGATCAGAGCTGTGGTACAGATAGACAAAGTGGAAATAGCTAATTTGGCAAGGGGCTGGGGAGAGGCACAGAGGAAGGTAGAAGTGGAGTCAGGCTATTCAGATGGAGAAGCTGGAGCAGCATGGTACCTTCTGGAAATTGTCAGTGGTTTCATTTGGTGAGGCATGAGCTCTTACAGCAGAGTGGATAAAGTAGAAAAGTAGGCAAGGACCAGGCCTTTATCCCATTGGATAGTGTCTCCCACACTCTGTTCGAAGGCTATAAAGAGAGCTGTAACAAATACTGCACAAAAACATGCTGAGAACGTCAGTATTAACCAGGCTTTACATAGTATGGGAGACTGTTCAAAAATGGGCTTCTTTAAGTTTGCAGCCCTCAGAAAGACTGAGTCAGATAGAAGATTATTTAAGTCAGGAAGTCAAGAGAGAGCATCCCCGGCTCTGTGTGGTTTAGACAGGAGAGTGGGTTAGACGTGAGAGGAAGCAGAGAACATGCAGAAGCTCCAGATGTTGGGATTATGGATAGAAGAGGTGCCAGTAGGTCAAAAAAGGATCTACAGTTAATACTACTAACCGATGGGAGGCAGCACGTATGGGTGAATCTCACAAATACCCAGCAAGGGTTGAATGGCAGCTACCCTTAAACAGCACCACCATTAGCAACAGCAACAGTGGTAGCAACACTACCATTTATTGAGTCATTTATATGTGCCAGGAACTGTGCTGTTTCTGCATTATTTGAATCCTCACAATAAGCCCTTCAGATATCTATTACTCGTCTCACTGTACAAATGAGGAAGCTGACACTTACCTAGGTTAACCGATTTGCTCCCAGGCCATTCAGCTGGTCCGCGGAGTGGCTAATCAATGATGAATCCACTGTGCTACTCTGGTCCAGTGGGCCTGGAGCCCCGGCACTGTGGGCTCCTCAGAAAATCCAGGGCGGTTAAAGCCAGAAAGACCAAATGAATTCATCAAGACAGGCTGTGAGAGGGAGAGAAGAAGAGGGGTGGAGGTGGGAGCTCAGAGAATGGCAACACCTGAGGGAAAGGAAGGGGGAGGGGGAGGAAGAGGAGAAGAAAGAAGAGAGGGAAGAATCAAAATGGTAGCAATATAACCGAAAGAGAGTCATGTCTTGGAAGGGGAGAGAGAGACAGAGCCAGGAGAGCGGGTGAGCGAGCCCTTCCAGAAGGAAGTAGAATTGAACAATGTCTGATGTTGCAGAGGAATCAAGGGTGGTGAAGTCTGCATGTCGATGACCAGCACTGGCCCTTAGGGGGCCACTGATTGCCTCAGAAAGACAAATCTTTCTGGCATGGAGGGCAAACCCTTCCTTCAAGGAACTGAGGGACAAACAGGAAGTAAAGGAAGGGAGCAAGCCAGTGCCATCTGCTTTATCGAAGAGTCTGACTGAGAATAAGAAGTTAGATAAGATGTGATCAAAGAAGGGGTTTCCCCCTAAACATTGAAAATATATATATAATCACGTATCTATGTTGAGAAGCAGACATGGAAAATAAGAGGTTGACGGTAAAGTACAAAGCCTAAATGACCGAATACAGGAGAGAAAGGGGGTCTAGAGCATAGATGGAAAAGGCCAAGAAGACCGATGGAGAAGACAGGGAAGGAGAGAAGAGCGCCCGATAGGCAGATCTGTCCACCAGCAGAAGAGGGAGGGCAGAGGCAAGCCCGCTGCCGGTTTTTTCCCTCTGAAGTAGGGGAGGATGGCTCAGAGTCAGAGGATAGAAAGGAAGGGAGGCTTGGAGGGAAGCCTTCTAACAAGGGCTGTTGGGTCTGGAGGTGACGGACCACCTGAGACCAGCTGAAGCTGGAGGGGCCGCGCGTGTGTAGGCCCGCGTCTGCGCGGTGCTGCAGTGGACTTACCCCCGGCTCACCTGGTACGGACGCAGAGAATGCACATCACAGGGAACTGGAGAGGCGCTGGGAGTAAGCCGGTGAGAGCCGGAGGGATAGGAAGGTGTGACCCCTGGGGAAAACGCTAGCCGTTTCGTGAGAACACCTATGTCCCAGGCGCCATGCTAAGCGCATCTTGTATATCATTTTATTTAACCTTACAGCAAACCTATGAAGTTAATATTACTCTCCTTATTTTACAGGTGAGGCCACGGAGTCTCAAAGACAGCAGCTAACTTGTTCAATGTCACACAGCTGGTTGACCTTCCGCAGAGTTGATGGATTCAATTGGACCCTGAGGTTGAGAGGCAGAGCAGTTAGATAATGCAAAGCAGGAGGATGGGCTCCAGGAGCGAATTCCTCTCCTAGACTGGATCTGAAGGTCAGTGACGTAGAGAGCCAGGTGTAGATGGGTCCGTCACATTAGTAACGGATTACCACACCATAATAGCTAGGAGTGGGGATAAAGATGCTAGCCAAGGAAGCAAATTGTATGTATAGAAGCAAGAGTATTGAGGAGAGAGGGTGAAAAAGCCAGACTGTACGAGCCCTAAAAGTGCTGACTTTTTTGCATGGGGCTCAGCAGGGCTAGCTATGTAATTTGTAGGGCCCAGTACAAAATGAAAATGTGCGGGCCTTTGTTCAAATATAGTGCTGTTAAAGGTACCGAAATATTAAAAACTCTCTTTTTTCTGCAGTCGCTCTCTCGTGACCTGTCATGGTGTTTTTATTTACTATTTCATGCCCTGGTCCCTTGGACAAGGGGAATCCCTGCAGAGTGAGTGCGGACCCTCACAGGGGCCCAGTGGCGGCTCTGTCCCATGACTCAGGGCATGGTCCACCGGCTTAGCAGTTCTACCTTCCCTGAGATGCTGCACCCCAGCCGAAGGCAAAGAAATCAGTCTCCCCTTCCCTCAACCCAGCACGCCACCCCCATGCCTGGTGCCTGGATTTGGCGGGGCAAGAGATTCAAGCACACACACTGTGACCCTGCCAGCCTGGAGAGGATATGGTGCTTGCATGCTCTCCCTGAAGATGGCACAGGGCAGTGTTGCCCCAGCTTCAAACCCTGCCTGTGCCTGCATGCAGTCCCCCCGCCAGGGGCGGAGGGCCACAGCAGGAGCAAGCACCAGTAGGCGTGTTCTGCTGACATGACCCAATCGCTGTCCTGGGGAGGGCACGGATGGGACCCAGGGTGCTGGGGGTCAGGGAAGGGGAGAGTGAGAGGCAAGAAGCTGACCAGGGAAGGTGGGGAGGCGGTGGAAGGTGGAGCCCCACGTGAGCCAAGGCTCCAGGCCCCTGGTGCAGCCTCCATTGTTCCATCAGACCTCAGTTACAACGTACAAATTAAAAGGTGAAACTGTTATGTTAATTTGCTAAGGCTGCTGTAACAAAGAACTACAGACTGAATGGCTTCAACAGCAGACATTTATATCATCATATTTCTGGAGGCTAGAAGTTTGAGATCAAGATAATGGCAGGTTTAGTTTATCTTGTGGCCTCTCTGCTTGGCTTGGAGATGGCCATTTTCTCCCTGTGTCTTTATGTAGTCTTTCCTGTCTGTGTCCTTATCTCCTCTTCTTATAATGAATCTTATAAGATTAGGAATCTCCTTTTCTTCCCAGTCATATTGGATTAGGGCCGATCCCAATGACCTCATTTAACCTTAAGTAAAGGGTCTTTAAAGGACCCTATTTTCAAATACAGTCACATTGTGAGGTACTGAGGGTTAGGACTTCAAAATATGAATTTTGGGGGGACAAAACAATTCAGCCCATAACAATTGTTAAGAGTTTCAAGATGACCACTGCAGAGCATTAACCCCGAAGCCTGGGACAATTCTGTGCACGGGGGCCCGTGTGACTGCACTGGACACGTGACTGTGCAGCCTCCCTGGGCTGGGAGGTGAATGGCATAGGAGCAGCGGTGTGCAGCTGGAAGGATTGGACCTCCTCCTCCCTGCCTTACAGGTGTCAGGTTCATGGAAGAACGAGCACCCTTCCCAGGACCGAATTGTAAAGGAAGCAAAGCAGCGTTCTTGGTGAGAGCCAGGTTTTGTTAAGATAATGGGAAGATATGGTCTTTGTTAACACAATATCTTGAGCAGGTTGAGAATGAAGAGACATTTCTGTGCAAGCAAATGACCATTCCACCGGACAGAGCAGAGCTGTCTGGGAGGGAGGTGGGCAGTGAGCAAACAAACCCTGGAGGGAAGACGAATGTATGAAGATGAGAGAGAATAGAATCAGAGGACTTTACATTTTATTACTTTTAATTATGCTGGTTTTAAATCCTCTGAATTCAGAAATTGAATTAAATTTCTACTGAGTTACAATGAAATATTAACATTCCTTGATCCAACTGCTGCTGCGCTTCATCTACAAACATGGTATGACTGACCAGTGGGAGGATATTTCATGCTGGTCTACCTGTGTTCTCCTGCGGTCTCCATTCCAGTCAAGCAATGTTTGCGGGGGACGGACTATGAAGAAGTACATTCTGCAGCTTTCATATACAGTTTACTCTCCCACACTGGAAACGGAAGCGTAATTGGTATCACATCACTGTAGTATTCTAACAAATTCAGCTGAGTCCCTTGAATATTTGCTTGGGGGTCATTATCCTCACTATCTTTTAATAGTCTCTGCCAGAGAACAACAACAAAACAGACTTGTCTGCATTTATATGGATAGAAATACAGGCGATTAATAAGTTTAAAGAGCTCCTCTAGTGGAATATCACTACAGGAAATGAATAACATGTGAAGTAGAAAGATAAAAGCAGCTTTCTTACACGGAAAGCTACATAATGAAAATACTGTTGCATATGGTTTTTATTTTCTATTCAAATCCCATCACATAAGATTATGAAAATTAATTTTCAACTATTCTAATAATGGCAATCATTTTTAAAATTGAAGTAATACATGTTCATTGTAGAAAATTTTAAAAAAACAAATAAGCCAAGAAAGGGAAAGCATCATTATAATCCTAACCACTTTCTTTATTTTTATTTTCTTCTAGCTCTTTTTCTATAATTATGTATCCATATACTTTCTTTTTGCAAAAAGTAGGATCCAATTTTACATAGTGTTTAGTAATCTGCCTTTTCCAACTTAACAATGTAAGACGAACATTCTTTATAACATTATGTTAATAACTATAGTTATAATTTCACAAATTTCTTGTTGTTGAACATTTAGGTTCTTTTCAGCTATTTACTATTGTAAACCATGTAGCAATGAACATCCTTCTAGCTATAATTTTTGTACCTCCATAAGATATGATTTCCATAGGATAGATTCATAGAAGTGCCAACAATGTGTCAAAATATTTAAGCCTTTTGAAAAAACATATGTTTAATCAGGTAAAAAAGGCTAAGAACTAGTCCTTCTTGAATAATTATTAGGGATTTCCACATGAAAATAATAATAGAAAGCATACCAGATTAGAGCAACAAGACGAGGGATGAATTTCTGCCTCTTCCACTGACAAGTTCTAAGACCTTGATTAGCCACTCAACCCTTTTAGGTCTTGTTGTCACCAAACAGGGTTGGCAATGAGGTGGAAATATAGTTGTCCTTGGAGTTAAATTAGTTAAATCTATACACAGTAAATATGAACAGGAACAAACCAGGAGAGCGTCCATGATTATATAAATGGGAAGAATGGGAACTCAGATACAAACATAACTTTGTCACCAGACATTTAGTGAAATTTCTTTAAGTCCTGTCTGGGCCAAGAGATGTTGGTTGACCAAAGCTGCACAGGAAATGGAGAGTTAGCAGACATGTTGAAGGTGATCACCCAGGCCCTGCCCAGGCGTGGCAGTCTTGGTTAAGCACCAAGTTTCCTCGGAGAGACTACTTCTCTAGTGCATGAGACAGTCTCAAGCTTCCTTCATTGAGAAATACTTAAGATCAACGAATTCCCCTGGGCCATATCATATTGCTTCAAATATAACTTGCCTCCAGGGGGACAATGCACTAATAGGTTGACTTGAGGATTTCAGTTCTCTGGACAGTTATATTTTTTCATTAGAAAGTAGAGAATTAGTATGTTGATTTTTATAAACCTCCATGAACCTGATCAATGCAGCTCTGCCACTGAGAGTAAGTCCATTCCAAACAGACTGAGGAATTCAGGTCTCTGAGATGGCAAGGCTAAGATGGATCCCAAAAAACTCACCAATGTCAATGCCAGCGTTGATGGAAGCCAGTCCTACTGGGCATGACCTGCTTTTTTAAAGCTGTAACAAGCAATGAACTAAATATTTCATTATGGTTTTCATGTATTCAATAGATATCAATCAGTACCTAACTTCATACCTGGAGGAGGTCAGCATCTTAACACTGAAAAGAGACATAAATAATATGGTAAAGATTACAAACAATAAGCAAAATGCAAAAGTGGACAAACATCTAAATTACTGAGGGAGAACAGAGGAGTGGGTGATTAATCACCCAGGGAAGTTTGGGAAGGATTCATGGACAAAGTGATATTTATGCTAGGTCGTGGATGGCGTATAAGGATGCACCTAGCTGAAGGTGGGGATGGCAGAGGAGGGTATTCCAGATAGCTGGAACGCCTGTGCTAAGGCATGGAGATGAGAAGGGACGTGGTATGCTTCAGGAATCATAACAAGTTTAGTGGGACTAGAACGAAAGATACAAAGTCTATGGAAAGGAGGCAGGAAGCAGGTAGTGATGGGATATAAATGACGGAAAAATTGTTTGGGACCAGTTTGTGAAGTCCCTCTTGCACTACTTAAAGAACTTGGATCATATCTTGCATTCAAGATAGAGAAGTATTTGGAAAATGAGATGAAATCAGAGTTCATTGAATTTATTCCTAGTTTAAAAAAATTATTGGAAAGACATTAACCTCAAAGAAAGTACTCTGTGGAGTGCCACATGGTTCTGAAACTGGCCTTATCCTGTAGAACACTTTTTATCAACAATTTTGTGGATAGAGAAAGCAATCTCATCAAACCGGCCAATGATACAAGTCTGAACAGAACTTAAAGGTTGGATAATAAAATTAAAAATTTTAAGAAAATATTATGATATCACTTATATGTGGAATCTAAAAAATAATACAAATGAATTTATTTACAAAACAAAAACAGACTCACAGACATAGAAAACAAACTTATGATTACCAAAGGGGAAAGGGGAGAGGGATACATTAGGGGTATGGGATTAGCAGATATAGACTACTGTATATAGAATAAACAACAAGGTCCTACTGTATAGCACAGGGAACTATATTCAATATGTTGTAATAAGCTATAATGGAAAAGAACCTGAAAAAAAATATATATATATAACCGAATCACTTTGCTGTACACCTGAAACTAACACAACATTGTAAATCAACCATACTTCAATTAAAAATTTCTTTAAAGACTAGCTAGTTCATGTATTCAAAAAATGTTTATGGAGCATCTGTTATGTTTCAGGAAATTTTCTAAGTGTGGCAGGGAACCATCGGTGAACAAGTGAAAGTCCTTGACCTCATGGATTTTATATTCTAGAGAAGAAGATTGATGATAAACAAATAAATATATAATGTCATGCACTGACAAATGAATTGAAGGAAACAGATACAGTGTAAAAGGTGATAGAGAGTAATAGCAGAGGGAGAAATTCTGGGGGAAGAGAGTTCCAGGCAGGGGAACAGCGAGTGTGAAAGTCCTGCATGGGAACGAGCTTGGCGTGCAAGAAGGCTAGCGAGGCTGGAGCTGACTGCTGAAAGGCAGCGTGATAAGCTCAAAAGGTGGGATCAATAAATCAAAACAAACAAGATGGCACTGAAGCACGAGGCATATAAAGTCATTTAAAAATGGTTGGATAGTGTTATAAAAATGCAAATGTAATATACTCTGGGTTTTATTTCATAAAAATCAATTACACAAGGAAAGGATGAAGGAGAGGTGTGCTATCAGCAGTTTATGTGAAAAAGACCTCAAGACCTTGGTAGATCCACAAGCTCAGTAAGAGCTAGTATAAAGTGATGAATTTGAGAGACACACACACACATACACCACAGACAAGCACATACACACATGCATATGTGCAGGCATGTATCTTCACCTAGCACAACCTTAGACTAAATTAACAGTAACATACCCAAATTAAATGACAGAATAAACTAATATTCTTTTTACCTACCATATTGAAAGTATTACATTTGATTTGACTATGTATTTTAAGAGAGTTATTGATGATTTAAATGTTTCCCCAGTTTTCAATGACCAGGATGCTGTGAAAAATAAAAATACCCACTCACATATGTTTTTTTTTTTGCTTCCCATCTTTTCTTCCCAGACTCAGAACTCTGCTAACTTAAAGGTCCTGGATCTCAAGTGAGAAATGATCCCTGTGGACACAACCATGGTTTCACTGACCTGGAAGTTGAGGGACTGTCTTTTGGGGCTCTTTGTGCCACTGAACCAAGAAGAAAGAAGTAGGTTATTATACTGGCTCTGGGGATTGATTGCAGTTTTCAAGGGGAAATCAGATTGGGGAGTACAATGAGGGCAGGAAGGACTAAGTTGGGAATCCAGGGAATTCTGCTTGCTAATAGTTCCATATCCAGGGGTAAAAGTTAATGTGCAGTCGTTACACACTAATAAAGGCAGGGTCACTGAGGAATGACCCTTCAGGAATGAAGGTTTGGTGCACGCCATCAGGGAAGGAAACATAGACAACCAGGGTGCTGGCTGAGGGCAAAGGGAACATGGAAGGAGACTAAAAAAAAAGCACATTGTAAATACAAATTGCAGCCTTGTGACAAATTATAGAAATAAAGACCACAGCAGCCATGCATAGTTCCTTTGTTTTGTATTTGTGTATATTAACCAATTTTTATTTTTCCCTCTCATTTCTTCTGTACAAGAAAAGTTGGTGACGATTACCTTTATTCTTAGAAAATCCAGGTAGAAGATAAATTAAGATCACCTAGAGACGGAAATGATGACTGATGAGACCTTGTGTCTCCTCTTTTGGGAGAGTGACAGCATCTTGAATTATTTAAGGGTTATTTGCATGATACTATTATTGTTACTGCAAGGTTAAATATAGGGTACAAGGGTGAGGATAAATGCTGAACAGCTGGAGTAGGATTTGTCTTTTGGCTTTTAGCTCCATGCTTGCCTGTCTGGGCTTTCCACTATAGTTCAGACAAAACTGTATTTCCAGGACTTCCCTGGTGGCACAGTGGTTAAGAATCCTCCTGTCAACTCAAGGGGCACGGGTTTGATCCCTGGTCCGGGAAGATCCCACATGCCATGGAGCAACTACTGCACCATGCACCAAAACTACTGAACCTGCGCTCTAGAGCCCATGAGCCACGACTACTGAGCCCACGTGCTGCAAATACTGAAGGCTGCGCACACTAGGGCCTGTGCTCTGCAACAAGAGAAGCCACCGCAATGAGAAGCCCACGTACCTTAACGAAGAGTAGCCCCCGCTCGCCGCAACTAGAGAAAGCCCGCATGCCCGCGTGCAGCAACGAAGACCCAAGGCAGCTAAAAAAACAAACAAACAAACCTGTATTTCCTAGATGCCCTTGGCAGCTAACTTCTCACTATGGGATGTGGAAGAAATAGAGGTTTTTCTTTCCCTGCTTCTTACTGGGCCCCTGGCAGTGACAGTGGCAGCAGCACAGGTGGTGGTTCCGTCCACATTCCTGTTTTTCTCCTTGGCAACACGATTCCAGAAGCATCGGCAGCAAGTTGTCAGCAGCCTCAGCAGTACAGTGGTCATGGGCTCTTAGTTATACATTTTCCCTTTTTTCTCTTTCATCCATAAGCGTGAGAATGGCTTCCTGTAGTTATTAATCTCTGGATAACTTCACATTTTCCTCTTTTCCCTCTTCTAGGCTTTCCAACCCTTTGATAGCCAATTCCCAATATTAAATTTCATCCATTTGAAACACCTAGTAGGGGTTCTATTTCTCCATAAGCACAATCACTGATACAGATGAACGCATGGCCCAGCCTGTGCAAAGGAAAAAACATGGAGCAGATGGGAGAGGAAGAGGATGGTCACTGATAGGCCTGGACAAAATGGAGAGATCAGATAATGGGAGGTCTTTATAAAGTCAAGAACAACATACTGTGATTTCTGATGTGTAGCAGCTTCAGGTGGCGATAGGGTCCAGTGTGGCCATGGGAACAGTGGCTGAAGGGAAGTTTAAGTGTGGCTTCACTGTAATCAATGAGATCTTTTAACTGTGATGCAGTAATGCTACTTGGTTCACTCACATGACTATTGAAACCAGGAGTGATGATGCCAGGATATGAGATGGGGAGAAAGAAGAAGACATGTCAGACTGTGCCTTCTAAAATATGGTGATAATTTTTTTATTAGGGAAATACATTTTAATGGCCAAGACAGGATACTAGCAATCAATCACATGAATTATTTCTCCTGCTTCAAACTGCCAGACAAATGCATAATGACAATGTCAGAGATTGCTCTGCCTCTCATCACAAAGCAAATGGCCTTAGAGCTGCAGGCAGTGAGTTAACATAAACATGCATATTTGGCTTTGTAAGCATACTGGAAGGTAAGCACACACTTTCCTCCAGGTATATAAAATAAAAACAATAAAAGGTCATTGATTAATATTTGCCCTTGGCTGAAGTCACTGCAGCCCTTTTTAAAAATCCTGTTACAAACATTTAAAAACATCACAAGATCCAGTGTTTAATGGTCCTGCAAGTACACTATAATTTGCCTGTACACTTTCAGAAGGACATGAAATTATCATTAGTGAATAATGGGACTAAGAAGACCACCAGAAGTTATTTCTACCTCACTCCAACGTGCTGTTCTGAATGATTCCATTTTACACTGTATTGATGTATTGGATTCCTTAACTTCTCTTTTGTTGAAATCTTTGTAATGATGGTACCATTGGGATTACCTGGCATTTCCCTTCTAGGAAACACAAGCATAGAACCAACACATTAATTTAGTATAAAAGAACAAAATCTGTGGCTATGTTATGCTCTTAAGAAGCCAACATTCATTTATCTTTTAGCTGGATTGGCCTAGGAAGTGTTATCATATTTACACACTCTATAACTTCGTTATGTCCACGACAGTCCCAGATAGAACTCATCAGAATTGGTATTTTACCCTAGAGTATACTTTGCTTTTTCCCTTTATAATTCATGTGTTATTGTGGATCCCGTTAGCATTGTCATATAGCCTCCATCTCTACCTGCTGGAGAAAAGCACGGTATTCAGCCATTCTTTCTCTGCACTGTTGCAAGTTTTATTTTCAATTGATAACGATAACCAGAGTCTACTAAATTCAGCAAGTTAAAATTTGTATGTAGGCTAGAAACGGATAGTGGGGCACAAGTCTGGGGTATGGTTACTTAAGGGTGAAAAATTTATCTCCCCAAAGATCTTTCATTTAACTGTAGGTTGCTTCTTGAAGTACTTGAAGTAAGTATAGATCTTAAGGGTAACTTTTAAAGATTTTACCAAAATCAACTAATATTTAATTACAGATATTCTCAGTTGTGTACTGTGATCTCTTCTCCATTCTTCTGTATTTCAGCTTGTCTGGTTTTCGCCTCTTGGACTGCTTTTTTATAAGCCCTCTCGAAACTTGTTACTCAGGGGATACCAGACAAATCTATGTGGGAGCTTCAGTCACTAAGGTTGGAAGACAGAAATAATAAAGGGCATTGGAATAAAAGCATTATTACCAGTTGCCAGTTGTTACCAAGGGCACAGCTGAGCGAAGAGTCAGGCAAATGTAGAAATCTGGAGAACATTTTTTTCCAAAATAAAAATAGCTTTATTGTTTTCTGATAATAAAAGTGATACATGCTCATTATAAAAACTTCAAATACATAAAAGTCTAAAGAAAGTAAAGATCACCCAAACGCCACAGCCCAGAAAGAAACCATCATTAACTTTTTAGCAAAGATTTCTCTATGAAACACATATTATTTTAAAATATCTAATGTTATAAATGGGCCCATATTAAACATACTATTTGGTAGTCTGCTTTCTCATTCAATAATATTTCAGGGACAAATTTTTTATAGCACTAAACACAGATCTAAACAATTTTTAATTAGTTGCATACAACTCAATTGTATATTTGTGCTGTAATTTATTTAATCCATCTTCTATTGAAGAATATTTAGGCTGTTTCCAATATTTTTTTTTTTTTTTTTTAAATTTTTATTAATTTATTTATTTATGGCTGTGTTGGGTCTCCGTTTCTGTGCGAGAGCTTTCTCCAGTTGCGGCAAGTGGGGGCCACTCTTCATTGCGATGCGCGGGCCTCTCATCATCGCGGCCTCTCTTGTTGCAGAGCACAGGCTCCCGACGCGCAGGCTCAGTAATTGTGACTCACGGGCCCAGCCGCTCCGCAGCACGTGGGATCCTCCCAGACCAGGGCTCGAACCCGTGTTCCCTGCATTGGCAGGCAGACTCTCAACCACTGCGCCACCAGGGAAGCCCTGTTTCCAATATTTTAATATACAAACATTAAAAAGTACATCTTTGCCCTCATGTTTACACACTTGTGAAATTTTTATTCATTAGGATAAATTCCTAAACAAATTGCTGGGTAAAAGTGTATCACCATGTAAAATTTTGACATACTACCTTCTAGAAAGGCTGTACTAATCTCCACTCCTGCCAATAGTGAATAAGAATGCCCATTTGCCCATATTCCTGTCAATTGTTTTAATCTTTGCCCATCTGTGAGGACAAAATTAATAATAATTAAAAGTAATAAAACATTTATTAGCTGTTTTCATTTTCAAATAGGGGATACTTTTAATTTTTTAATTTACTCATTTTCAGAGCAGATATTTCCTGGGCTTAAATAAAGAATTTTCAGTTTGTATCCCCATCAGTGTGACTCAGAATGAGAGTCAAATTCTTTGAACCTCATTTTCCTTGATCTTATAGTAACAGAACCCAGCTCAATAGCTTAGATGATGTGTGAATGCAGCTAGCATAGTACTAAACACACCAATATTAACTGAGTCTGAATCTCCTGCAAGTACACTCTTCCTACCTTCTTACCTTCTATCCCAATTAACGTTCGTCTATAAGAAAATTTTAAAACTAAGGAGCCACTAAAAAACATTGGAAATACTCTCTTGCTATTTATAGAGATGACCACAAAAATTTGCAATTAGGCAGATGACATCAATAAGAAGGCTCTTAAGTGAAAGTCTGGTGGGTAATGCAGGTTTGGTAGGCATCTTTGGAATAAAAATGCCTCCCAAGGAAATACCTGCAATAAAATCTAATGGACCATCAAATACACATAAATAATTTGGGACAGAAAGATGGAAGCAAAATACAACAAACATCCGTTTATTCCCTGTCAAAATGTTGGCTTATCATTGCGTAGACATGGTTTGGGAATGTTTTTCACCATGAAGCAAATTTATAAGCAACATATACAATTTCTAATTCCTCTTTTCAAAGATATCACAGATATTAATATTTGAAATTAATAACTTTCATCCAAGAATGGTGAAATGGAACCATTTAAGCAAATGACTGATGACAGTCTGGATATTAGAAAGACAGACTTTGGGTGCAATCTAGATGACCGTGTTGAGACACTAGATACCAATGATTCTGAAGAGGTTTTGAAGGATTATTCAATTCATTCATTTTACAAATATTCGTTGGGCCATAGTATGTGCCAGGTACTATGCTAGCTGTTAGGGATACCAAAAGGAGCAAGATATAGCCTCTGCCCTCAGGAAAGTTTCAGTTTTATGGAGGAGAGAGAAGTCAACAGGCAGTTCCAGCTTGGGGTGATGGTGCAGTGAGGCATGTGTAGATGCTTCAAATTTCTTAGCAGAAGCCTGCTGAAGATGGCATCAGTAGCCCAATGAATGCCCTGAAGAAGTCATAGGTCAGTGGAAGAACAGGTGCTGTCATGATTGCCACAACGTATGCCATAGACACTAATAGCGAAGCAACAGGCTAGCATGGAGACATGAGCTATACCACAGGACAAGGAGAAAACCTCTCTGAACCCTGACAAAAGAGCTGGCAGAGAAGCCAGGGTCTATGTCTGGAGAATACTCTTGAGACGATTCAGTTTGGCTGGTCCCACGGAGATCTGCTGGTTGGTGTTAGAACTGAGATTACAACTCTCCCACAGCATTTCCTGTTCATCCACTCACTCATTTTTCACTCAAATGTAAGTTCCATGAGGGCAGGGATTTTTGTTGGTTTTGATCTTCACTGTATCCCCAGCTCTTAGAACAGTGTCTGACACAAAGGAGGCCATCGATAAATATTTATTCAATGAATGAATGGATGAATTCACTGAACTCATACCAAATGACTGCAGAGGTGGGTGCCTGAAGCAGAGGAACAGAATAATGAAAAAGGCAGGAAACATGGTGAGGCTTCTGTGCCTACTGAAAAGTTTTAGAATCAACAAATGACCTTTGCATAGGGGCTTGAATCTGCAGTGGCTTCTTTGTGTCGAGTACAGGAAAGACCATGGGCTTTGAAGTCAGACAGATGTGGGTTCAAATTCTGACTTCTCCAGATCTGGGACGACCTTAGGCAAGTTACATACCCAGCCTGAGTCAGTTTCCTCGTCTATAAAATGGGATTCATACCTTCAGGGTGGCTGTAAAGGTTAAACGGGAAAAAACATCCAGAGCTCTGGACCCAGTTCCCTTTGCCCTCACCCCATCCTTCCAGCCCCAGAGATGGGGCTGTGCAGAGGTAGAGCTGTGGACCCCTGGATCCCTGGGTATCCATCCTGGAGTGCTTCTTGGGTGTTCTTTTCTATTTCTCTTAACCCCTTCTCTCCTTCCAGGAAGCTTCTCCAAGACACCTTCCTTGCCCTCTCGAAAGTGCACAGTAAAGGGTAAGCCTCCTCACCCTTTCAGCCCTTACTTTCGGTTACAATAGTTTATGGTTCAAATAACAGACATCACTGAACAGTTAACTTGGGTAGATGTCTTTTCGTCCTTTCTAAAATGTTTGCTCCTTACTTGGTACCCTAGTAGCTAACACAGTGCCTTGATTCTTCATAAATGCTACTCACGTAACCCTCACTTCCTAGTCTCATCATACCTGAGGTCATAAAAGCTGTTTTACACAAGCTGATGTACCACCTTATGAAACTTCACAATTATGCAGTGGGTCACAGATCATTATAACAATTCTCCGGAAGCCAATAAAATTGATTATGTCAGAAATCCCATACCTAATTTCAAAAACAACAAAATACTTTCTTCATGTTTTGGGGATTGTAAAATGGCACAAAAACCTATCAAGTAAATAGGATCTGCCTAGAGGATTGCCCATGGTGCGTTATAAGGATGAAGATGAGTGAAATTCTTTACTAATTCACGTTCGCTTATCAGAGGAAACACTTGGGGGCTCATTATTGGTTTCTTCATGTGTCTTAGTCTTTACATCATGAAGCCACAAAGGTATCCTCTTATTGCCTGTAGCAGGATGCAAGATTTAATTCCTATCAGTTAACATTTATTAACGCACCCACTAGAAGGCAAATCTAGTAAGGACTGGATCACTCAATAGAAAATTCTGGTAATTTCTAGCCACAGTGGTATCTGCTTACCATATCATTAATTAGGTTATTGCCAGCTAATCTGACTTGGTCTTTAAGATGTCCGAAATAGTCACACCCTAGCAAGGTGATCTAGTTAAAAAGATCATTGACTAATAGTATTTCTAGAGCTTCTACTCAGTGCTAAGCAAAATCCCACGTAATAGGTTGGGAGCTAGCAATCTGTGTTTTTAACAAGCCTTCCATGTCATTTTGCTGCACGTTAAAGTTTGAGAAACACTGCTTTAAGTCAACTAAGCAAGTTCAAATCAACATCATACCAACAGATTACACACGTGATGAATAATGGTGTGGGCCTGGTGTCAATCAGAGCTTCCTTAATGATCCCTCTTTGAAGGTACTGAGGGATTCAGATTCAAAGTGAAGAGCAGTTTAACACAGAGTCAGTTCTTGATTACCTTGATTACCTTGTTTGAATTATTAGTGGCAACTTCACACAATTCCAGGCTTATTTGCCCGATTCAGCCAAAATAATTTCAGACTACATAAGACAAGCTAAATCGGCCTCAGAATGGTTGGCGATATATAAGGCCAAATGTTGAAGACTTTTACTGATTCCTTGATTAACGTGTATCATCAAGAGTTTTCAAACTGGACAGGTCACAAGAGGTAAAATCACATGAGTCTAGTGCAACCCTTTCCCCTGACAGTCTTAGCACATGGGCAGTTGGGGAGCACTATGAACACATACTTCATGCTCAGTTTGGGAGCACTCTGAACACATACTTCATGCTCAGTTGGGGAGCACTCTGAACACATACTTCATGCTCAGTTGGGGAGCACTGTGAACACATACTTCATGCTCAGTTGGGGAAGACAGCACTGGGCAGCCAGGTCCCCCCAGACCAGCCCTCAGGGATGGCCTCTCCCAACTGCTTGACTGGGGCTTTTATTTGGCTTGTCAATCAGGCTAAGGCTTATTGTGTTTTGAACCTCACTTCCTGCCATGAGATCCTTTTTCCCAGAATTGTAGCTCCATGTTTCTGACCTTGGTCTGTTAACCTGACCCTGATTTCTGATGACTTTCTTCTTTGATTAATTGTTCTTGAATCTGGACTCCAAACTGACTATGATTAACTCAACCGTACTGACTTATCAAAAAAAAAAAACCTACAAAAAACAAGCATAGGCCTATTCCTTTGATGCAGAGAAAACTAGAGGTCTGCCCTTTTATTATAAACATCCTGGAGAGGGAGATTCTGTAAATCCTCTGGAAATGGTTTTCGTGGAGTGTTTCTGTCCATCATCATAAAGACAGTCATTATCCCCACTTTGTTCATTTACTCCGGAATGTTTATTATAGCTGAATTTTTGATTATGTGGGTTCACAGAGATAATGTAACTCAATTTAACTTATAAGGAAACACCTGCTCTGTATAGGATAACATGGCTAGGCCCTCAAGAGATGGACCCTACACAGTCAGGGAATGTGATAGACAAGAGTAATGGCCCCAAAGATGTCCATGTCCTAATTCCAGAAACCTGTGAATATATGACTTTAGAGGAGAAAAGGGACATTGCAGGTGTGATTAAATTAAGGATCTTAAGATGCAGAGATTTTCCTGGATTATCTGAGTGGGCCCCATGCAATCACAAAGATCCTTTGGAGGGCCAAAGAAAGAGGAAGTGGTGATGAAAAAGAGTTGAGACAGAGAGGAAGAGAGAGATCTAGATTTAAAGATGTCATGTTGCTGGCTTTGAGGATAGAGGAAGAAGCCATGAACCAAAGAATGCATACAGCGTCTAGAAGCTAGAAAAGGCAAGGGAACGAATTCTCCCCTAGAGCCTTCAGAAGGAATGCCAAGGACTTCTGACCTCTAGAACTGTAAAATAATTAATTTATGTTGTTTTAAGCCACTAAGTTTGTGATAATTTGTTATAGTGACAGTAGGAAACTAATACAGGAGTTTACCATCTAGGAAGAGAGATATGATAGCACAGGCAACTTGGATATAATTCAGAAAGTGACAAATATAAAACAGAAATACAAAGAAATTGCTACAGAGGATACAAATGAACTTATTTACAAAACATAAACAGATTCACAGACACAGAAAACTTATTGTTATCAAAGGAGAAAGGGGGGGTCAATTAGGAGTTTGGGATTAGCCGATACGAACTACTATATATAAAATAAACAACAAGGTCCTACTGAATAGCACAGGGAACTATATTTAATTTTCTGTAATAAACCATAATGGAAAAGAATATGAAAAAGAATATGTATATATGTGTATAACTGAATCATTTTGCTGTACACCAGAAACTAACACAACACTGTAAATCAACTGTACTTCAATTAAAAATCTTTAAAAATGGAAAAAAAAAAAAGAAATTGCTATGGAAATGCTGATAAAGTGAGTACTATTGGCTGGAAAGATTAGGAAAGCTTCCTGGAGGATGGCAGTTATGGTGGGCCCTGAAAGACTGGGTAGGATTTCAAAAGGGGGAGATCCAGTAAACACCAGGAGTAAAGGCACAGAGTTGGAATCAAACAAAAAACTGACCTAGGCCTTTATGACCAGCCATTTTCTTGGAACAAAAATTGCTTGACTAAAATTTCATACATTCTACTCAGGATATAATAGTCTCTATGTAAAAAAAATTGTAATAATAGTCAATATTATATGAGATAAACTATCTTAAGAGTTTAAATACAGAAATACAGATCTTGGGCATGTCATGGCTCATGTTCAGATAGGCAGACTTGACAGGGATGAACAGAAATATACTAAGAATCGATTGAAATAAGCAAAAAGGCAATTCTTTAAAAAGGTATGGTATCTATTAACATTTACAAATTAGACATTTCTGACGACCTTCGTAAGCAAGCTAAATCAAAACAATGGAATCCAACTGAACTGAATGTTCTTGGCAGACTGGAGGCTCTGAGGACTCACGTGGATGTTGATGGAGAAGACACTGAAATCCACTTCCTTTTTGGTAGGTTTTGATTGTTTTGTTTGTCTGAAGTCAGAGTCTATGGTCTTAAGTAATTCTGAATGGTTCTCATTTAGTCCAGGTTTGATCATGAGGCAATGATTGTGCTATAACAAAATTTTAAGCCACTCTGTTCTACAAGTTGGAAGGAATGGAATGGAATTGTTCAGATCATTGATCTGCATTACCCAAATTCACCATCAATCATCCTCTTGGCACTACCGATAAAGACAATGTCTTCCCAAGATGACACCTGTACTCAGGTGCCTCAGCAATACTTGCTTTCTTCTTTATCTTCTGGTGAAATTGATGCCTTTTTGTACTGTTCACATTCATTCCAGGAAAATTCAGAGGAACAGCTAGTCTCCACTGGCATGCTCCTGTAGGAATGCCCTGGAACTTCTGCAGAAGGGTCCATATTCACACCAGAGGCCCTCAAGTCCTGGGATGGAGCTGCATGCTTTGGAGACCAACTTTCTTCACAAGGAGAACTGGGCACATTGCAAATGTCCTCATTCCTCCCACTCCCTGTCTTTCTGTCAAAGCCCAGGAATGTAACCTCAGACTGGCTGCATTCAAAGGGAGTTTTCTGAGTCGTTCTCCCTTTTCTCCAACCTTTATCATGAGGCAGCGATGGATTATTCTGGTTTTCATCATCTTCCACTGGAATACTTGGTACATTATCGAAGAACAGAGGAGAAGGACTCCTGAAGGACTTCAAGGATGTGGGAGGATCTTCCGCAAAATACAAGCTGGCTTGAGTACTTTCAAGAACAGTTAGGACCTGATTAACCAAGAAGCCAACACACATTGAATGAAGTCTGAATAATCTCTCCTTTTACCTTTTTTTTCTGTCTACCTATTAAGGAATATTCTCTGATTTTCATGAAATAAGTTCAACTATAGAATTTGAAATGCGAAGGAATTAAAGATTAGCTAAACTCCTTCATGTTAATAAGTTAATTAAGTGACTTGAAGCAAAGTAGAAAAGAAATTGATTATTAAGAGACCTGACTTTAGGCCTAGATTTGCCACCAACTACTTTGTGACCTTGGATGAATCTCTTATCATTTTTTACTTCAGCCTGAATATGTGGAGGATTGGAAGGGGTCAGGGGATGGTGAACCCAATCTATAGTTCTCAAATGCCAGACTACCTAGGGAAGCTTTCTTAAAATACAGATCCCTTAGCCCCAACCTAAAGATGGTCATTCAAAAAATACAGGGCTTCCCTAGTGGCGCAGTGGTTGAGAATCTGCCTGCCAATGCCGGGGACATGGGTTCGAGCCCTGGTCTGGGAAGATCCCACATGCCGCGGAGCGACTAGGCCCGTGAGCCACAACTACTGAGCCTGCGCGTCTGGAGCCTGTTCTCCCCAACAACAGAGGCCGCGATAGTGAGAGGCCCGCGCACCGCGATGAAGAGTGGCCCCCGCTCACCAGAACTGGAGAAAGCCCTCACACAGAAACGAAGACCCAACACAGCCAAAAATAAATAAATAAATAAATTAAAAAAAAAAAAAAAAAAAAATACGGACGTGGGGGCCCAGGGATCCGTATTTTAAAAGCTTTGCAGTTGATCTGGATATGCAGCTGAATTGAGAACCATTAACCTGATATAAAATAACATACCTTCACACACACATGTAATTAAAAAAATACATATAGAGAGCTTTATAATTTACAAAGTGTTTTCACACACAGCACCTCATTTAACCTGCACAAACATTAATATCCTCACTTTATAGATGATAAGGCTGAGGCTCAGAAAAGGGAATCACTATCACCAGCCAGTAAGGAGCAGACCTGCTGCCTGACCCCACGTCTTCTGGCTCCCAAGTTCACGTTCCCTCCACTACATATCTCAAAGCTCCTTTCCGGGCCCAAGATTGCAGGTCACACAGCTCTTACTGGTGGTGTCCGGCCTAGAACACAGCTCTCCTGACTCCCAGGTCAATGGTCTTTATATTCTGATTACGTCAACTCCTTGTTTAAAACCCTTCCACGGCTCTACAATAGACTTAGGGTGGAATCCAAATTCCTAGAATGGAATTCATGTCCCTCGATCACCTGGAACCTCCTATTATTTTAAACCCGTCCAGTTTTTGCTCTCCACCATCCCACTTCCATGATGCTAGACTATCTGCAGTCTTGGTGCCAAGGAATCCACTGCACCTCTGAGCCTTTGCAGGTGTAGATTCTCTCTGCCTGGAATGTCCTTCCATCCTTAATACGTAAATCCAACCTGTTCTTCAGATCATAGCTCAGCTATCACCTCCATCAAGAAGCTTCCTTGACTTCATAGGCTGGGATGTATTCTGACTCTATGCTCCCATATTGGCCTGTGTTCTCATCTATCATCATGCTTATCTTCTGGTACCGAAACTTCATGTTTACAGATCTGACTCTCCCTTTGGACTGTGAGCTGAAGGGCAGCAGTTCAGTATCTTGATCACTGTTGCATCACCAGTACCTAGTCCAAAGTCTGGCGCGTGCAAAGCAGGTACTAAATATTTGTTTATCGTAAACAAATAAATGTCTAGATGATTAAATTGATGGACAGATGAGTAAATTAAAAAATCAATAAGGGAAATACATGCTACATTTTTTTTTTTAAATTGGCTGCACCACGCAGCATGTGGAATCTTAGTTCCCCAACCAGGGTTTGAACCCAGGCCCTGGCAGTGAAAGTGCTGAGTCCTAACCACTGGACTACCAGGGAATTCCCGTATGCTTCATTTTTAATGGACCAGATCTCTTCACGAATGTTGAATAAAATATTCTCTCCAAATTAGTCACTTATGTCTTTTCATTAAATTTTTTGTGGTTGCCCTGGTTCCACCCAGTAATACCCTCTTTCAGAGTACCAAACGATGTGACTTTTTGATCTGGAAAAGCTATCTATTAGGTGAGAATTCTCTGTTGGGGGCTGCATTTGTCTCATTGATATTCACATAGATACACAATTTATCCAATTTAGATTTTCCATGGTTCCATGGACTCAGTTTTTAATAAAACCATGGGTATACGCACTTCATCCATCGAGGGTCTTAATTTTGCCCGCGTTGCAGCACACTGGCCTGCCAAAGAGAACAGCTTGGCGGAAAAATTCCGAGGACAGGGATGTACTTTCTTATCTAGAAATGAGATACATGAATCGAGGCCTCTCTTCTCCAGCAATTCTATAAGGAGATCCCTCTAGGAAGAAAAGGAGACAACCTCATCCTTGAGAACTCAGAATCTATCCGAAAAGTGACCAAGAAATAAGCACGGAGATGAAGACAATTCTTACCAGCTGGATATGCTTTGGCTCATCTAACACCACTTTACAACCTGTCAGAACTTCCATTATTACCTACAAGGAATATACAGAAAGTCAGCTACATAATATTAATACTATACACATAGTAATAATTACTAAATTATTATAAATATTATTAAAATATTACAAATATTAAATATATACACATAATTAGTCGTGACTATTAACCTCAATACTGAATACAGTTCATTCTAATTAATGACTTTACATTTCATTACTTGACTGATTACACAAAATTAATGTATAAGACAATGAGTAACAGAAAATCAATAGGTCTAAAAGCTAAAGCCTTTAAAATAATTCTTGGAACTTAGTGTATTCTTGGCAACAAACTCTTCGACTTTGTTAACTGGTAGTTGGTACTTACAATTCCAAAGCTGTAGACGTCTGTTTTAACAGAAAGTTTGCCCTGTCTGATGTACTCTTCTGGCATGTACCACAAATGCTTACTGCTGTTGCTGGTCATGCTTATGACAGAGCTCTGAGGTTCTAGGTGGGGTCGGATGTGTGCCATGGCAAAATCAGTTAGTTTGGGTTGAAACTGATCATCCAGAAGTATGTTTGCACTGAAATTGTGATCAAGGGCAAACAAGACAAAAACATCATAAAGGTATTTCAAAAACAGGACAAGCTCACCATTATATCTGATCAATTCCAAGTATTCCTTGTCCATAAGCTGAGGGCCTTTACCTGTTGCATGATCCTTGTACCTACAAGGAGAAAGTCAGAGAAGGCCTGGCTCTCTAGACTTGTATCAATAAGCACAGTCCTCATTATTCTCCTTGCCTGGTCTTTTCTCCCCAGATATTTCAAACCTGGCAGTTTCTAAGGCCAGCTGGGGTCTCACACAGCACCATCTATGTTATTCCCTACCCGTTCTTCCGTTTTCTCAGTTGGAGAACAGTGGTAGCTATCCTGAACCTCTGAATATGGGGAATACATTAGAGCCAGATCCTACCTTCGACCCAGCTCTAGATAAGAACAGACATTTAGTTCTTAATGACTTCTTCCATAGGTGTACACTTCACTTGTTCAGATCAAGGCTGGGGCTTCCGGAGTTGCCCTGATCATTTCAGAGTCCCAGGGTATTTAATGCAGGAGTTTGCCAGGTGTGCCAGGAGGCGGGCAGAGAGTTTCATTAACTCTCATTACCAGGACCCAAGCTTCTGCCACCCTGAGAGTCTGGCTCTCTTCTGCCCCCCTGCCCTACCACTGCCCCCCACCCCGCTTTATTTCCGCATAAGAGGCGGACAGCAAAGATCTGAATGCCAGATTTTCAAGGTCAAACATCTCATCCTCTTCTTCCTCCACCCTAGCTTTAAAGATGCTATAAAACCATAACTTAAAAGAGAACGCAAAAAGCTGAACTGGTGAAACAGAATCCCTGAAGAATAGGTCTTTACTAAGTACAAAAGGAAAAAAAGAAACACCACCACTCATAATCTAATCCATTTATTTGATCCTCAGAAAAACTGGGGAAGTTTTCAGCAACTGGTGACTCATGCTTCTGTAAGAGTTAGGCAGAGGTGAGCTGAGTAACCACAGTGTTACACAGCGTTACACAATAAAGGACTTTGGGTTACACAGAGGACTTTGGGTCAGTGAGAAGCCATCAATAAGAATGTGAAATTGTTCCAGGGCACTGCATTTACACTTTGAATAATGAAAGTGTAAAGACAAATTGTTTACCAGCAGACTTTAGTGTACAACATAAATTTTGAGTCCAGTGATTTACTCTGTTTTAAATAAAGGTTAATGGTAGCTGAGGAAGAAGGATGTTCTCTTTTAGGAAACTGGGAACTGCAAAAGGCCCCTCAACAATCAATTGTACCTGAATTCTTCCCCCTCCTTCAACCTCAAATAGAATGTTCAAACATAAGGTGCCTTCAGCTACCTTGCAGGTCAACTGAATGCATTCACCCTACGGGAGTAAAAACAGACTAACAAAACAAAGACAACATAAAGTAACTAAAATCACGTAATGACAGAATGCAACAAACAGATGAGAAACATCCAATGGCCCACACCTTCAATTTAGTGCTTCTACCACCTATTTCTTCTCTCCTCTCCCACAAGGCTACTTACTGTAGCAGAGAGACCACCACCTCTCTAGATAACTCTTCTAGCAGAAGGACTAGCAGTGGTACATTCAGGTGATGGGGAAAATCCCACACAAAGTGGTGAATTTGTATTCTGATTCTGGGGATGTTACTTCATCTCTCTATTGCTAGGGGTCTCTAGGACAATTCTTTTTGGGTACCTTTTGCTCACGTTGTCTCCTAATTTAAAGCTGAAGCCCTTGGGACTTAAATACAAAGCAAGATGATACACCTAGATTGTAACGCAGGATCTGAATTTAAGTGCAAATATGTTTGACATGTAAGCGCATGACTGGTTTTTAAAAATCTGTATCTATATTTTGATTTTAGGGGGAGTTGTTGGTACTCAGTAGCCCAGTCCCTGAATACCTGGCAACTCTCAGGAAAAGTCCAGACTTCACTTAATTGGCCCCAGAGATAAAGAGCACCCAACTGGCTCTCCATGACAGCCTGAGGCAACAGGACAGCTTGCTGTCTGTGTCACTGCTGTTGCAACACTAAGACACCCCTCACCAGATGTCTTGCCTTCCCTCACCAGATGAGGGAAGACCCAGTTTCTCCGACAGCCTGCAGATTACTGGAAAAAGGCATACACACCCTCTCCCGCTTCAGCATGCAGTGTACCTGGCCTCAAATGATGTGAAACTGAAACCCTTTATGTCCCTCTTGGATTATACAGCTTTCCCTTTCTTTCCCATTGACCTAGGCAGCACTCAGAGACAGTATTATGGCTTGTTTTTGCTTTATTGGTGACTTGTGAGTCCTAGGCCCAGTCAATAAGGGGTCTTCCTCCTTTAAATGTGAAATTTCATCTCTGACCAAACTAGCACAACTTCCCTAAGCCTCAACTTCCTTGTAGGTAAAAAGATCCGATAATGCTTACCTCACAGGGTTGTTACAAGGACTAAATGAGAAAACATAAGCAGAGTGCCCGATGCACAGGGAGAGCCTCGAAACATGCTTTCAAGGACGTAGGCTGGCCACTGTCCCTCCTATACCCACTACCTTACCTTAAAATCCTACAGAACTTGGTTAGGTGTCTCTAGAAGTTCAAGGACACCAATTTGATGTAACAAAGGTACAGAGGGTTGCAGGATAACCCTGGAGATCTGAACACCCTTGGGTTAATCAGTTTCAAGGCATCAGTTGTGTTTCAAAATAGTTCCAGAGAACTTCTGGAAGAACCTGACTAAACTAATATTCCCAGATATTTTAAGACCATGGAGAGAAAAATATACATATTGTTTGGTATGTATGTGTGCATGCATGTATGTATTCCTGTATATAAATAAATGAACATTGGGGTTTAGAGACAATAGTGGTAAATAAAATTAACAGGGAAAATTTTAATTTACGTAATATTTGTTTTGGCATTCCTTAGAAAAAATGAACATATTTGGATATTTTAGAAGAAGGCAGGCACTAAGGGGGAAAATAGGAAAAATCTGAGGATAAAGAATTGCTATATCTAAAATGTTTCTGAAAAACAAAAGTAGTATTTTTTGGCGGGGGGAGGGGGGTGACGTCAGACAGGGAGGAGACTGGTTAATTAAACCATCAATCAAACAAACATTTGCATTCCCTGCACTTTCGGTCCCTGCTAAACGCTGAGCTGGAGCCCAGGGGCCTCGCCACACACATCAGATCTTGGGGGTAAAGGCAGGAGGAGCTTGGGTCCATGGGCAAGGGTGATGCAGTCACACTGAAGGAGCCCATCTGTGGTTGCCCACCCTCCTTCCCAACTACTCAGTCTTTCTAGTCCCTCACAAAGGAAATTCCCTACGCACTTACTACGACCATATATATTTGATCAATTTCCATTTTTAAAACAATTCATTTTTAAGCAGATGGCTTCTTCCTTCCTTTCTTTCCTAGACCACCTCCCTCATATGAAAGACTGTTTCACTTGGCAGGAGACACACAGCCATACCATAAGAGAACATGATCTTGTAGGAAACATTAGACATGTTCCCCAAGATTATCTCCTCACTTTGGCAACATTAACAAGAATGAATGTCTGGGATGAAAAATGCTGGGGATAAAATGCATTTCAATTTAAAATCATTCATAAATGTGAAAACAGTTAAGCTCGCTGAGGAATACGATGGAAATAACAAGAAGGTTTACTGCCTTCAGATGCTTTTATGTGATCCCGTAATTCAGAAACATCTTCGTTTTCCCCAATAAAAATGTGAGGGTCTTTCGCCAAGAACAGAGACATCAACTCTTTAGGATTCTTTTCTTTCAATCCTTTTCCTCCTCAAATTCCACCATCTGGAAATGGATTTTGTTTTTATAACGTTCTCTTTGCAGAGTTCAAATTACTAAGACATTTTGGGGGTAACTAAACCAGCAGACTTCTTGAAAATACCTTTGAAATGTGGTCTCGGCTTCATCCTTGGTGTTCTGCAGCTGTGTCCTTGACAGCGTCTCCCTTCGAAGACCATTTACTCTCTCTCTCTGCTTGCACAAGGCGAAGATTCCGAATGCAGACCACCAGGCCTAATCTCCCCCCCAAAGTCGGCCGCCTGCTGCCATTTTCACTAGGAGTCCAAGGTCAACGTTTCCAAATTTGCACGTACTAATTATGTTCTCCTCTCCTGTCCCATTTCCCTGCCTCTGCTGATGAAGCCGACATGCTCCCAGGAGTCCCGGCTAGAAAGGCTTAATTACCTAATAAGAGCATGACTGTTGGACCCACACAAGCATGGAACCCACCTCCTCAACTCCATCTACAGACACGTGACTGAGGCAGGTTACTAACCTCTGTTAAGTCTCAGCTTTCTCCTCTGTCAAACCAGCGATAAGACCAAACGATGCGTAAACTCAGTCCCCTGGCTTTCACTGAGCTCCCTAATACGTCTGCAGCCTACCAGCCACGCTGAAGGTACTAACACTTACCAGTGCAGTCAGCATAGACTGGGCTTACTGCTGTCTGGGGGCCTTCTTTATGCTGCTCGCCTTACCTGCAAAGTACTCCCTCCCACTTACTGTCATCCAAATCCTCTATGCAGCTGGATTCACTTCCTCCATGGAGTTTCCACTCCACTGCTCTGAATTCCAGCGGCCCTCCTTTCTCCAAGTTCCTACTGTACAGCCTGCACTCTTCGATTTGGCACTCCCTCAGAGACCAGCTTCTGCTGTTTACAGAAGCATAATGCTGAATCTATAGAAGATACCAAGTAAACATCTGATCATATAATCAGTTTGTAAATTAAGAGAATTTGAAACCGTAAGCAGCCTTAGACCACTGGGCGTATGGCAGATATGTGTTCTTGGCAGACATCACTAACCGAGTTCAGAGCCACCCACCCCAGATTCCCTTTCAACAGGGCACATGGGAAGTCATTACCAACCAATCAAAGATGGAATGTGAGACGAAACAGATTTGTCAGCGCTGCTAAAAGTATAACCACTTTTTTTCAGATGAGGTAAATGAGGCCCAGCTGGTTGCAATGACTCATTCTATGCAAAACAGCTTACACTAAAGCCTAGCCCTCCTATTTCCCTGTTCAGTGTTCTCTCGATTTACTATAGTTAACTGAAAGAAACATCTTTTGATTCAGCTATTCGTAAAAGATCAAGAAACTGTTGATTACAAGGCAGAAAGGAAATGAATTTTATCTCTTCTCTTTAGTTGTATATAGATAATTCCGGGGCCAAAATAACGGCTAATGGGTGAGTCACATTTTGGTGCAGCGCACAGGAAGTTCTAATAATTAGAGCTGCACCCAAATAGAGGTCTAACAATGTGCTGTGCAGGGGTCCAAGGGCAGGTCAGATGAGATACTTGAGTCTCCATTAGGTGGGAGGAACTAAACTCATTGCCAAACCCTGGGCTGTGCTTCACAGAAATAATCTTATTTCATCCTCACAACCCTGGGAAGCAGTACAGTGGTTCCAGTTCCATATAAGGAGACTGAGCCTCAAGGAACTGAGTAATTTACCCACGATCACACTGCTGGAAAGTAGTAAAGCTGGCGTTTGTACTGAGACCTGGGAGACCCCAAAGGCCACACCCTTAGGCAGTGACAAGAGACAGGGGCAGCAATGAGATCACTGGGGTGGGTGCTGGAAAGGGGGAAGGACAGGGAAAAGACTGGGGAGGGGTGCTTCTGGAAAACAGGCATGTCAGAACTCTCCCTAACCTGCTCTAGGGTGAGCAGGTGTCTGGAGGTGCCTCCTGAAACGTATCTGAGCTCATCCTCACTTGGAAGCTGATCAGGGGAAAGCCTGGCCAAGATCTAAGAAAATGCGGTGTCATGTCATTCTCCAGCCACAGATTTGTGAGTATAGGGCACAGTACAAAAACAAGCAGGTGAAATGGCACAGAATTTGAAAGCAAGAAGAGGTCCAACTCAAGATTATCCCACTTGGCTCTGATGTACAAGTGAGAACCTGTGGCCTGAGAGTGGGGGGCAGGGCCTGGACTTGAACCCAGACTTCCTGTGCTCTTTCCATGTCACCCCCGTGACAGCATTTCGTGTTGCCCAAACAGAAGGTGCTGCTCACACTTTGGGCACCAGGCTGCTGAAGGATGACCTTAACAATCTTCATTTTTTTAAACTATTTTTAAAACGACAAAGGTGTGAGATTATCAAGCTTCTTTGCAGACAGAATTAATTACAGAGAATGGAAAGAAACTTTGGGATATCATTCAGCAACTAGAGACTCCTTCTTGAAATTTCTGATTCCCTGGTTTGAGATAGAAAGGTCTGATGCTAAGTTATTTTTTTTCTAATAAATTTTATTTTTATTATAAGAGTAGACATAATCCTTAAATAAGAATTTAGTGTCAAGTAGAAGTAAAAAATAAGCCATTAAATGAAAAGCCATAGTTTCTCCATCTAATTAAAGCCTTATTGATATTTTGGTATGCTCCACTTTTAATCTTTTTTTTTTAATTCCTGAAGTTGTAGTTCTACAAGGTTATAATTGTGTGCTGTTTACTATTTCAATTTGGCTTTTTGCACTATCACTTTATGTACACTGTATGTTATTTCATACTATTAAAAACAATATTTAATAATGTCAAATGATGTATGATAACTCTTCGGTGATTCATCAGTCTGGGGCCCAAGCGCAGAAAAGAAAATAAAGGTTTTCCATTTCTCACTTCAACAAAAACAGAGCCCTGACTTACCCACAGAAAAGGTCACTGTTTTAACACATTCTGAGATGTCCTTTTTTGAGCCAATTATCAGGGTGGGCCATAAAATGACATCTCTTCAAGAAGCTGCCTTTCCTCGCAAAGAATTAGAAAATTAATAAGACAAAGGCCGAATAGTAGGGATTTCAGACGTCCCTGAAAGCACAAGGCTGTACACAGTGGGACCAAGAATAGGGGAGGCCCAAGTTTAGAGCGAAGTAAAGGGTTCATTTAAAAGAGATTCAGGAGGGTGATCTAGGTCAGCCAATTCACGTTTGGTCAAGACGGTAGGGGACTGAATGTCATTACCATCTGACAGATGTTCAGTGCCCTGAATGAAACGAGCTGGTCTCATTCCAGTTTCTAGAGAACAGGTGTGCACATCACCAAAGGAAAGGGGGAAAGTCTACTGTTATAGTTGGCACTAATTAACACCTTTGCTGGCAGGCTCAGCAGAAAGGCCAAGAGTTCAGTGGCTGTGGAGGGGGCTGATTTGCTCTGGAACAGACGGGGACACACTGATGAGCCCTTGTGAAACCACAATTCTCAAATCAATGCCCAGAGCCCCAGAATTCCACACCTTGACACATGACTGGGTGGGAGTAATCTATAGATGGTTATGTTTGAGCCTTTGAACCCTTTGGAAAAACCAGAAAGGCAACAATCAGCAGCAGCCCCTTCACCAACAAAAAATAAAATAAAATACACTGCTAGCTGCATTTCCAGCTCAATCCTGCCTCTTTCATGAAATTCTACCTTTCTCTGATCAGATCTCTTTTGTTACTCATATCAATATTACCTGTTGAGCACTCTGTGTTATTTAAGTTATTTTATAGCTCAGCACATCCAGGCAAATACCTGGGATACTGGCCTGAAAGAAACAGCCTCCTTTTAAATTGTGAGACCACCTAAGAGACTTCAGAACCTTTCTGTTCCCACCTATACCCCAGAGAGAAGAAGCCTCAGAGTCCCTTGCAAGAGCCTAGCTTCTCAAACCCAGGTCCTCAGCCTAGGAAGCGTTCAAAGCTCCATCCAACCCTCTCCCCGCCATTTTCCTTATTTTTCTCCAGTCTTATCTTTCATTATTCTCCAATATCATCCTTTCCTCTCCAATCAACCAACTTGTCTTTTTAAAAAAAAAAAAAAAAAGTGTTTATTTATTTATTTATTTGGCTGTGCTGGGTCTTAGTTGCAGCATGCGGGATCTTTAGTTGCGGCATGTGGGATCTAGTTCCCTGACAAGGGATTGAACCCAGGCCCCCTGCATTGGGAGTGTGGAGTCTTGGCCACTGGACCACCAGGGAAGTCCCTCAACTAACTTGTCTTGATTTCATTATACACCCAGCATTTCTTTACTCTGTTCCCTTGAACAAATTATGCCTCCACCAGGAATATTCTCTTCCCTTCTTTCAACCAATCAACTGACAATGACCATCTCCTCAAAGATTTGGCTTGAACTACCTAATTAGAATTAGCCTTCTCAGACCAACCACACATTAGGCATATTTAGTGTTGCACTATATATTTTCTGTGTTTTCACTATCTATCTGATCACCAGGTTGAAGCTTCAAGGTCAAGACTATGATCGTCAATGTCTTCCCCCCACTGTGGTCTAAGACAATGCTCTGCACACAGCAGATGTTCCATAAATATTTGTGAACTAAAATGAACGTGATTTGCAAAATGTTCAATAAACATGTGCTAACACAGAAATGATTTTTATTAAAAGAGAACTTAGTTTGTAGCTCCACTTTTCAAACACAATAAATTGATGATAGAGGTAAGGGCTATGGACTGAATATTTGTGTCCCCCCTAAATTCCTATGTTGAAATCCTAAGCCCCAATGTGATAGTATTAGGAGGTGGGGCCTCTGAGAGGTGATTAGGTCATAACGGCTCCCCTCGTGAATGGGATTAGTGCCCTCATAAAAGAGACCCCAGAGAGACCCCTCACACCTTCCACCAGAGAAAAGACGGCCATCTGTGAGCTCTCACGGGACACAGAATCGGCCAGTGCCATGATCTTGGATTTCCCAGCCTCCAGAACTATGAGAAATAAACGTGTACTGTTTATAAGCCACTCAATTTACAGTATTTCTGTTAGAGCAGCCCAAATGGACTGAGACAATAGGTAAAAGGGTGATAAGTAAAAAGGCTGACTGGCCAGAACGCCTCTTAGCCTCCGCCGCTGCTACTCCTACCACTTCTTTTTTTTTTTAAACTTTGTTCTCATAGAATTTTTTTTTAATTAATTAATTTATTTATTTTTGGCTGTGTTGGGTCTTCGTTTCTGTGCGAGGGCTTTCTCCAGTTGCGGCGAGCGGGGGCCACTCTTCATCGCGGTGCGCAGGCCTCTCACTGTTGCAGCCTCTCTTGTTGCGGAGCACGGGCTCCAGACGCACAGGCTCAGTAGCTGTGGCTCATGGGCTTAGTTGCTCTGGGGCATGTGGGATCCTCCCAGACCAGGGCTCGAACCCGTGTCCCCTGCATTGGCAGGCAGACTCTCAACCACTGCGCCACCAGGGAAGCCCCTCCTACCACTTCTCGACCATTGTAACAGGAGCCACCATTTAGTGAGCGCATCCTCTTTGCCAAGCACCAGATAGACTTGCTGCCATTTAACCCTGAGGGGTAGAAGCTATTATTCTCTTATTAGCACTTGGCAGAGGAAAAAAACCTGAGGCGTAGAGGAGTCAAGCAGTTGGCTCAGAATCGCATTTTAAAGCCAGTTTCTTAAACCAGATCTCTCTGATTTAAACAATTGTGGATGCTGAACTAAGAGGACAGGATGGCAAGAAGGTGGGGAGGAAAGTACAAGAAAAAGAAAATCATTTGGTCACATTTTGCAGAGCGCCATGCAGCCGACTTTTCCTCCCTGTGGCGGCTGCCTTGGTGTGGCCCCATCCTTCCTTCACGGTCCAGGGAGGCACTCGGTCCCCAACAGGGAGGCGTGGCTGCTGAGGGCTCCCAGCTGAGCCCCAGCCTGGGAACTGCTAGTGCGAGAAGGGAGCTGCCTCACCCCAGTACAGCCCCACTCAGGGCTGGCTGGACGCAGGGATGCAAAAACCCAAGCACCGTGCCTCATCTGGGGATAGTTTCGAAGGGCCACCCCAACTTCAGCAGTCCCCGTGGCATCTGCCGAGGCCTCTACGTCCATATCCCGGCTCAGCTTCTCCAACTGCCCAATTCTGTCTTCCTCCTCCTTCCCTTACTTTTGTTATTCCCGAGAGCATTCTCAAAAAATTCCCCTGCAGGCAAATCTCTGCCTCTGAGCCTACTTCCTGGGAACTTGCCTGAAGACACTTGCCAATCATGAGAAAGCAGAAATCAGGGTCACAGCCTGTGCTCTGACCTAAAAGCAGGAGAGGCATGCTGGAGGGGCACATGCAAATCTCCCTGCCCAGTGTCAGCTGTGGGAAAGCCTTGTGACTCAGGCAGGGCCGGGATCCTGATGTTCCCTTTGCTCTGGTCGGTGGCCTTCCCTGTCTCCCTCTCCCATCAAGTACCAGAACCTCCACACTGCCTCCCTTCTCACCCCTCTTTCCTATCAAGCTCTGCTTTCAGGAAAGGAGGTGATGAATCAGTCACACAAAAGGAAAATTTTTAAAATTAATGGATTACTTCATGGGATTAAAAATAAGTTCAAGCCCGCTTTAAACCAAAGAAAGAATATGTATAGCAAAATTCCAGGTATTTATTTATCTATCTACCCAGTTAGAACATATATTTAAGCACCTACAGTGCTGAGCTGGCTGAGAGCTGAGTGGAAGAGGGAGGTTCCACTGACCGCTGAGACTTTCACTGTCCATCTCTGTCCCAGGCCCCACGAGGGCGCACAAATTTTACGCTGATTCCACTGGCAGTTGATGAACTGCCACACTGCAACAGGAGCAGATGCCTACGGGTTGTGTCCCCTCCACCCTACCCCCACCACTCCCCCAGGACAAAATAAAATCCAGAGTCTTTTTATATGAAATTCACTTCACCAGAAAAACAAAGTAAGCAATCAGTTCCTCTTCGGTTCAACTCGAAGGCACACTTAAAGCTTTTCCCAAGATACTAGGTGATGGTTCACAAGAGGCAGAGCCTTTTAAATTCAGTCTCCCCTGCTATTCAGCAAAGGTGTATTTACCTACTTTGAGACAGGTTCATGATGAAGGGCACACAGGAAAAATTCACAGCGGGGTTGGGGGGGGGTGGTTTGCTACAGGGTATACTCTTTGTCTGAATGATTCTTTACATCTGCTGAAGAAGAAAAAAGACGGAAGATGTTGCTTCTAATTTTCTCACGTGTCTCAAAAATGAACACTGGGATTGCCACTCAGCTTGTCACAGGTGAGTACCTACAGCTAGGAGGCAGCGGGCTCAGTGGCATGACAGGAGGCTGGACACTCAAGGAGGAAGAATTTAAATTGCCGATCACTACTGTTATCTTGTCAGGAGTCCCTGTATAAGCCACTTAACCTTTCCTGAGACCTCAGTTTCTTTTTTTAAAAAAGTGAGATGAATACAGGTTCATTTCACAGTTTGCTGTGCGGTATAATTAATAAAATACACAAAACTGTCTATCCTACACTGTTCATTAATAATTCCCAAAGATAATACAAACTCTCCGATTGGCAATATAAGTGCAGCCTTTAAAATTTGGTAGACACGTTTTCATTAAAAGGTAAGATTTTAAATACTTCAATGAGATTTCTTAACACATACACTTACACACCAGGGAAACTATAGACAGAAGATAGGGTGAAGTCCGACTCGTCCATGATGATGAAAGGGGCCTTCAGCTGTAACCTACAGCTCTGGGATAATTTACCTTGATATACTGCCACAGATGACGGAGCACGGTTCCGTGTTGTGCAAGTACTGAACGGCTTTGGTTGTTCCTATTAATATACTGATTCGAATATGCCAAGAGAGTGGGGCTGTGTCACCCTGAAAAGACAACAGTAGTTGGTTTGGTTGTATTTTCTGAGTAAAAACCAATAAACACTAATGAGGAGGTGGGGAGAGGGGGTAAATGAACATTGTAGTTTACCATAACCTATTTTTAATTCAAAATAGGTTTTCCTCTACTACCAATGCTGGTTCTAGGCCCCTTTATAGGCAATGGAAATACCCAATAATTTTAATGTTATCTTAATTGAAATATGGCTAATAAGATGTTTAAGAGTTCATTAAACAAGATCTTAAAATTATTGTGACACCATAGTGTGGGTAATTGAGAATAATCTGTTTTTATTCTCATCTTAATTGAAATTTAACCAATTTGGAATCAGTTTTTAAACTTATCTTTCAGAAACATCACAAAAGAGAAACCATGGCATTTATTCAACCTCCTTCCTTCTCTTTAAGGTGTCTATCACTTTTATGTCTATCCTTTGTACTGAATGGTACTTTGCGTAAAGTTATGCAAATAAAAATTATCTGAGAAATAAGGGTAGTTGATGTAAACTCATTGGAGACATGGTATCAGTGAGGAGTAAGGACCCAGCAACTCTTCTGGCCACCACGTTGCACAACACACAATAGCTCAGGTATTTCAGCAGCTGCCCCAGGGCTTTAGAGGGTCAGAGTATCAGGCAGAGTAATAGATATAACTTACCACACACTGTAATCTGTCAAAAAGTGATCCATTTCTCATATACGGATAAACCAGGCAAAACTTCTCACTCTCTGTAAAATATGCAGCCAACTCCAATATGTTTGGATGTTGGAACCTTGAAACAAAAGATTTTTTAAATCCATCAAACTGTTTATTCAAATAGGAAATGAATAACACTCTGTTTTGGGGGTGGTAGGGTGGGTTGGGGAATAGGTATAAAGCAGAATATAAATTTGGCCAAGAGAGAAGGAATTTCAATGGACACATGATACAGATTTGCCTTCCAAATTAGTCTAAAGTGTTCTGACAAATATTAGCCAATATCCAAATACAAGACAGACATTTTAAGCAAGTAAAGAGTTCTTAAGATTTGGGGTTTTGGGAACTTTACAACAAATAGAAAACAATATTTGATATTAACTTATTTTTAGCAACATGAAACCCAATATAACTTATTTATTAAAGATAATACAACTGAAATTATCCATTTCATTGCTTTAGGTATACATGTGTAACTAAAATCACCAAAATAGAAGAGTTCGGAAGACTGTTTTCATTCATCCATTTACTGAATGCTACCATGTCAAGTGCTGTACTAGGCCCCAGTCACATAGTTAAGAGACATCCAATGCCTTCAGAAAGCTTGTATTGTTACCTAAAATCCATGTGACAAGTAAAGTTTGATGTTGAAAAACACATCACTGATTTTTAAATCCCAGAATTCTATGTCAGTATCATATACATTTTTCAGACTCCTTTTTAAAAAAACTCTATTTTTTTTTTTACCATATTCATTTTTTTTTAAGGAATTCCTTTATTTTTATTATTTATTTATTTATTTATTTTTAGCTGTGTTGGGTCTTCGTTTCTGTGCGAGGGCTTTCTCTAGTTGCGACGAGCGGGGGCCACTCTTCATCGCGGTGCGCAGGCCTCTAACTATCGCGGCCTCTCTTGTTGCGGAGCACAGGCTCCAGACGCGCAGGCTCAGTAGTTGTGGCTCACGGGCCCAGTTGCTCCGCTGCATGTGGGATCTTCCCAGACCAGGGCTCGAACCCGCGTCCCCTGCATTGGCAGGCAGACTCTCAACCACTGCGCCACCAGGGAAGCCCAAAAAACTCTATTTCTTGAGGGCATGTGTCATCACTGTGAAAACCAACGGAACCCAGTAACAGCCATGAAATATAAAACATGTGAAATTCACCACACATACTGTGAACTCAGCTCAATTCAACAATTATTTATGGAACACCTCCTATGTCTTAGGCATGCCTGGCGATATTAAAATAAATAAAGCTATTTTTCCATAAATGGTGTTATATATAGTTCTATTATTCATTTCTTCAGTAGCAAAACTTACCTATAAAACACACGTGTGTGTGTGCGTGTGTGTCTATGCATGTGTATATATATATATATATATATATATATATATATATATATATATATATATCTATCTCCCTTCTGAGTCCCTCTATTCCTTCTTCCTCAAGAAAGGCAATGTGTGGGTGTGTGTACATACATAAACACATAATACAATCCCTTAAGTAGTTCCCTTAATATTAAAAAAAAACTCATCCTCAGGTCTCAGCTTAGATGTTACTTTTTCCAAGACACCTACTCTGCCACCCACCCCCCTCCCCAAATTAGCATTTCCTCCTCCCTCAGTGCTCTGTACTTGCTTGTCTTATTATTTAACTTACTGAAATTGCCTGTTTGCTTGTGCACTTCTCTCCTAAACCCACTCCAGACAGTATGTTCTAAGAGGAGAAGCCTGCCTCTGACTTATTTACTAGTAAATGTCTGAGAAGAGGGAGATTGAGTATGATTCAGGAAATAAATTGGATCTTGTTAAAAAAAAAAAAAGTAGGCTCTGCCTCAGTTTCCTCATCTGCAAAATGGGGATAACAGCAGGACTCACCTCACAGGACTGTTGTGAGGATTAAAGAATTAATACATGTGAAGTACTTCGTATAGGGCCTAAAACTAAAGAAATATTAGCAATATAAATGATAATGATGGCACACCAGGAATATTCAATGTCATAGAGTTGTTAATTCTCTCTAAAGTAATACATAAATGCCTCAGCAGAATAAATCCAAATGGATCAGATATATAAATGTAAAAAATGAAAATATAAAAGTACTTGGAAAAAATGGCATAATTATTTTATAACCTCTCAGTGGGGAAGGCCTTTCAAACTACAATATAAAACCCAGAATCCATAAGAGAAAGTATAGATTAAATTCAACTACATGAAAACTGTTTCCACATGGCAAAAACTAGAATAAGCAAAGACAAACGAAAATGTGGTAAAAAATTATTTGTATCTTGTAACATAAAAATAGGGCTAATTTTCTCTAATATATAAAATGCTCTTACAAACCATTAAGAAAAAACCCAACAGCCTAATAAAAAAATGAGCAAAAAACATTAACAGATATTTCATGGAAAAGGAAATATATCTCTTAATATGTGAAAAGATTCATTCATCATAGAAAAAGAAATTTAAACTACACTGAGAAACCATTTCCACTTAGCAGATCAGAAAAAACTAAAAGAATAAACGCTATGTTATCAAGAATACGGGGAATCAGGCACTCTAACATATGACTGGTATAAGTGTAAATTGGTATAGCTTCTACTGGAGGACAATTTGGTAACATGTAACACATACAACCATTTGACCCTATAATTTTATTTATGTGAAGCTTTCTTAGTTTTCTAAGCGATATTAAAACTTAGATAAGTTTTCCAACAGGTATGAAATAACATATGTAAAAGGTTTCTTGTTGTAGCATTTTTTTTTAAGAGTAAAAGATTAGGAAAAATCTAAAAATCCATCAATAGGAAAACGGTTAATTACATTACAGCACGGCACACAGTGGAATACTAAAATAAGCAAAGTGAACAAAGTATGCATGCTACCTCTTGTGTGAGAAGAGGAAAGTAAGAAAACAAAATACATATATGCTTACACATAAAATATCTCTGAAAAGATATACAGGAAACTGATAACTCTGTTGCCTTTGGAAAAATCAGCTGGGTGGTTGGATGAGAATAGTGGAAGAAAATCTCTTGGCTTACCCTTTTGCCCTTTTGGAATTTTGAAGTGTCTGAACTTATTATTTATTCATAAGCAAAGAAATAAAGTTTAAATATAAAAACCTTATTACAATTTTGGTTTTAGTTTTTTGTTGACTAAATGATATATTAAGTGTTTATACTTAGCCTCTAACATTTTGAATTCTGGTCCTGGGTATAAACGGAGAAGGATTTAGGATAATACCTCCCTCCCCCCAATTCATGTATTGGTTTAGAAAACATCTGAAAAGAACATTTTCTGTTTGTAAAGGGTGATGACTGAACTCTATAGGGTTAGGGGTCTTCAGTGAGACAGGCTGCACAGCTGCAGATATGAATATATATGAAAATGAAGTCATTTTAGTTTGTCTCCAAGGACTTTCAGGCTCATGAATGAATTCCCAGAAAATAATGTGCACATCGAAAGCACTTGATTTCTTTGTCTAAAACTCTCTTCCAGAAGAGGTTTATATTGATGAAACAGTTTCTTGACTGGAATGTCTCTAAGAAAGGGGGGAAATGGTAAAATATATACAATTCTAATGTTCTAAGAATCAGTTTACATTCAGTCATGTTAGTCACACATGATTTAACCCATTTCCTTGTGACAGTTTCTTGTTAAAACATGTTCAAGTGAATTATGTAAATGGTCTATTTTAAAATGTATTCCAAGGAATATACTAAAGCAGATGTCAAAATTTTACCCAATGTTCTAACATCCAACCCACAATTATTAAATGCCAACCATGCCAAGCTCTGTGCTGTAGAATCAAAGATGAACAGAGGTGAAAACCAGACACAAGTGGAGAAATTCAAAGCAATATACTCACAGCAGTAAAACTTCAAGCTCAGATAAAAACCTCTTCCATTGTTTCTTACACTGCATTTTTTTCCCCTAAATATCATACAGAAAAACAAGAAAAAAAATAAGGAAAGGATCGCTCTATTTCTGGGATTCTTACCTAGGGTCTATAGTCTCCCTTAAATTAGATACTTTATGGTATAAATGCATATGAACATTTTTCTGGGGAGAGGATCCTTAGCTTGCATTAGACTTTCAAAAATCCATTAACCCCAGAACAGATTTAGAACCACTGCTTTTGAATTAGAAGTTTTTCATGAAATGTATCATACTGCTATATTTTATATTCAAACCCTTTCACCATATTTTGTACACATTTACATGAATTCAAAAATATGTATTCAAAGAAAATCCCATGACAGAAACTCCCCACTTGATCTCAAAGAATCCTGGTTGTGATAGTTGTATTCTGATTAGAATTGATTTCAATAATTTGGCATTTATGACTTGGGTCATTTGGCTGTTGGTTCAAGTTTACCTTTGTACAAATTTTGCAAAAATGGGCCCACTAGGAAAATGAAACATATAACTCCTTACTTCAAAGAAGATTCAGAAGCTAGCAGAGTGCCTGACATATGAATAAATTAATGAATTCAATAATATTGCATGGAGCACCTCCACTGTTCTTGATGGCTTCATACACCTGACATCGTTGCATGTCTCTGAATCTCAAATTCCTAACTTCTACCATGAAAGGGTTAAAGTAAGTGTGCTCCAGTTATCGTTTGCAAATTGCTAGACAGGGCAGAGTTCTTTTTTGTTTTTGTTTTTTAAAAAAATATTTATTTATTTATTTAATTTATTTATTTAATTTATTTAATTTATTTTTTGGCTGCACTGGGTCTTCGTTGCTGTGCGTGGGCTTTCTCTAGTTGCAGCGAGCAGGGGCTACTCTCCGTTGCGGGCTTCTCATTGCAGTGGCTTCTCTTGTTGCGGAGCACAAGCTCTAGAGCCCAGGCTCAGTAGTAGTGGTGCACGGGCTTAGTTGCTCCGCGGCGTGTGGGATCTTCCCGGACCAGGGCTCGAACCCATGTCCCCTGCATTGGCAGGCGGATTCTTAACCACTGTGCCACCAGGGAAGTCCCAGGGCAGAGTTTTTAGAGCTCTCTGTCCTCAGGAACAAAGGGAGAGAAATCAAACAGGAATCCTGGAAACTATTTTCCAAGTTAACCCAAGAAGTCAGAAACAATAAACTAGTCTAACAAATCATTTGCAAGGACCATATTATGAGAATTTACATTTTAAAAAACCACTGCCCTGGGAGCGAGTGGATTGGGTCTCAGGTCCACCTCTAACACTCATTATTTGTGACTTATTGTCACCAAACCTCCCTGGGGTCCTCGTTTTCTTAATCTGAAAAAGTGAAGGGGTTAGTTTTTGTGTTCATGCTACCCTAGCACTCTTGCTGCTCAAAGTGTGTTCTGTGCATGAGGAATACCAGCTTCTCTGGGAGCTGGTGGGAAATGCTGAGTCTCAGGTCCCTACCCAAACGTGCTGAATCAGAATCTGCACTGTAAGATCCCCAGGTGAACTGGATGCACTAATCTAACACACCTAAGTACAGTTCCCAGCTTCAGTCCCTCTAAGAAAGGTTACTGAAACTAAGGTCTCAATGTTACAAAACTACATTTCTTGTAAAAAATGCTCTGTGGCTAAGCCTTCATTAAATTATCTCTTTTTTCCTGATGTGTATGTGTAGGACTTTGTACAATCTCTAGGTCTTGGGTAACTTTGTTACCTCCTGTCTTTTTACTAATACTGAATAGCAACTAAATTCATGAAGACAGCATATGTGCTTCATTCAATTCACCCAACAAACATTTATTGAGCAACTACTATAGGCCAGGCCCTGTAATAAGGCACTGGGATACAAAGATAAATAAAAGCTCCTTAAAGAAAACCATCCAGTCCACTGGGAGAGGCAGGTGAAGAAATTAATACTATGAGACAGTGGTATTTTGCTGAGACTATACAGAGGAGGGTCACCAAAACCATCCTGGAGGGGTTGGAAGCAATCAAGGAAATGATCATTGTCTTCGGGACAGAAAGGGCAAAGATATCCCAGTCTGAAGCCAGACCCCTGGAAAGAACACTCCCAAGAGGGAGTGTGAGTTGGTGGCAGCTGCAGAGAGAAGAGGAAAGTAGACGCATGGAGTCTTTGGGGAGGTGGCCCTGGGGCTCAACCAGAAGAGAATGTACAAATGGGGCTAGGGACACACTGGCCCTAAGAAGCAGGCTTCAGTTAGGACACCTCTAGAGTAACCACATTCTTTTTGTTGAATGGTTATAACAATAGATTGTTTCATTTCTTCATTAGACATTCATCTTCTCAGGAATCTTGAGATGTCTATACAAAATTAGTGGGGCAAATGCAATTTGAGGAAATGGACAAATTGGGTTAATAATTTTTTTAAAAAGGCCCTGTAATCTAAGCTGCAAAACTGGAACCACCTCAGATCCCTCCTTCTCCCCTATTTCCCCAGCCCTGTTTAACAGATCACCAGATTTGCTCCATTTCACCTCGTCTTTCAGAAACAGTACCCTCCCTTGCCATCCCCACTGCCTCTGCCCTGGCTTAGAGCGGTTACCAATGCTGGTCACACATCTGAACCACCTGGGGACGCCTACCACCACCACTACTCTGACCCAACCAGATGCTGCAGAGCTCAGTTTCTAAAACGCTTCCTGGGTGATTCTAATATTAAACGGGAGAATACAGGTTTCAGCCCTATCCACTTCAGTTTACACATCTGAAATATCCCTCTGCCAGGTCTTTCTACCTCTAGTCTAATTCCTGCCGTCTTTCCTCCAGTGCCCCTGCCAACTTCCAGCCTATCATCTGACCAGTAATCAAAGTGATAACTTCAAAACACAAATCTCGTTCTTTCACTCTCCTACTTAGAAACCATCCATGGACTTCACCTATCTTTCCAGTATCATCTGATGCCACTGCGTTCCCACCCTCTCACACTAAACTCTACTCCACCAAACGAGCTGGTCTTCGTGAGTAAGACACAGGCTTTCATGCATGCGCCTCTAGGCCTGGGCACCTGCTATCTCTTCCATCCAGAAAGTACTTCCCTCGCTGCCTGGCAAAATTCTCCTTATCCTTCAAAATCCAGTTGAAAGGTCACTTCCTTTCAACCACTTTTCCATTTGTTTACTGAGGAAATGTTTATTGCGTGGTTACTCTTGTGCCAGCCCCTCCTCTGCCTATCTTCTATGTGCTCCCGTGACCTTTGGGGCAAATCTCTGCTAAAGTACTTATCACACTGCAATTTAATCTTTTCTTTACCTGTTTTCCCCATAAGACTGGGAACTCTTGGAGAATGTAACTATGCTTTATTCATCTCCACCCAACATGCAGCCCATAAAAGAAGTTTAGTAAATGTTTATTGGCTGTTGACCAACAATGAAGAACAGCTCTTTGGGTATGCGTGTGCAGACCTATCTCCTCCTGACTCCTGAGTCGGACCCCCAGTAGCCTTTCTGCTTCCCTGGCTGTACTCAGCTGTATTCTAACCTGCTCTGATCATTGCTGTGCTGCTCCTACCAAAGCCTCCTCTTTCCCCCTCTCCTGAACTGTGATTGAAGACGATTTATAAAGTAGCACCGAATATCAGTCTGTGACTTAGCCTGTGAAGCTGCCTGGAGAGGGCGCTGCCCATCCTAGAAAGCCAGGAAAACTGGAGCAGACCAGCACAATCCGACCATCTTAAGCAAAGTCCCAGTGGTCCTAACAACGCTTTTCAAAAAAGTCTTTCTCAGGCCATACATCTGGGGAGGGGAAGGATTTAACTTCCACATTCCTGCAAGACAGGCATTCATTTCTCAGTCATTTCTCCAGTCACCAGAGGTCATATATCTTATTTCCATTTATGAAATTTTATTTTCAAGTACACCTCCTTTCAATGTTGATGAAAAATGACACATTTTAAGGTGAAATATGAGCCAATAAATGGAAGGAATATCCTGTGATAGTAATTCTTTCCATACCTGTTTAAATAATTTAATGGCATATGTTCGGTTTTGGATTTCCACTCTGTATACCTCAAAAATTTCCCCTTCTCCGATTAAAAAGTCTTTGTGGAAATTTTTGGTTCCTTCTATGATGTTGTGAAAGCTGATGGAGGATTTAAACAATATTCCTTAGGAAGGAAAGTAGGGAGAAGATAAGTTACTTTTTCTCTTTTTAAGAATCAACCATCATTATAAAGAACCAAGACTTCCCTATTAGAAACAAATCAGAGCCCAGTGAAAAGTCAACAGAGAAAGGCCCAGGAGCAAAAACTGAAGCCCACCATGTGCTCTCTGTACATTTACTTGGGCCTGGCTCCCACCATCCCACAGAGCAAATGGCTTTTTAGATATTCACACAAAAGCACTGTGATTCTACCACCTTTCCAAAGAGATCAGCCAGACAACTTAGTTGGGGAAACTTTTCCAAGACTGTTTCCCTATCATTAGATCAACAGATTGCTGTTGACCCACTATGAACCTAAAACCAGTAAAAAAAAAATTATAGAAGTGGAAATTTTGATATAACTAAATAATATTCTCTAAGCATGACTGGTAGAAACGTTTTTCATAAGCCAAATCCTCTAAATGGCTAACTAACTTGCTCAGAGTAAATTAGGAAGATGCTTCAGCTTTTTAAAAAAAATCATCTAAAGCAGAGATTGGGAGGAAACATTTCAAAGGTAATCAAATACAAATTCAAAGGGAAAAGCCTGGCTAAATCCTTCAGAGACCAATTTTGGCTATATTTACACACTTAGTCTGTTTGATTTAAACCTTTTTTGCTCAACATTAAAGGACCACAACCTTATCTAACTATTCTAATTATCTTTTGAACCAAAGAAGCATCGGATCTAGTGGCAAAGATTAGGCAAGGCAGCCTTAAACAGCCACTAAAGTTTATCAGAATGATTCCCAGATAGAAGTAAATTATTCTCCCTGCTGATAAAGTAGGAAAGTTGATGTGGAAAATAACTGATTTTCATAGTGACCTTCAGCACTGCTCTACAATCACCTCTAAAGATTTCTCTATAAGTGCTATGAAAATTTCTAAAACTGTATAAAACCCAACATAATTTTTAAATGTCTTCCTATGACACATAAAAATAGCAAATGTCATGAAATTCTCCTGAGACCACAATTATGCTCTTTACTGGCCAATGAATTTTTAATATAACTAAATAATATATCACCCATCAGAACTATGTGTCAGTCAAGATTGAGAATATTTTGATATCTATGAAAAATTTATCCTGAATCTGCATATTAATAAATAGTTATTATGTTTATTGGATCTTTCTAAATTTCACTTAAAAGAATTCATGAATTCACTTAGAGGAAAACATGATTTAAAAAAAAGTTGTTTTGTTTTTCTTACCTTTTTCATTATGTTCAGGAATAAGAACATTATCCACTGTGACACTAGCTGTTTCCTAAGAGAAGAAATACGTATTAAAGTATAATTCAATTTCATAAAGTCTAGAAAGAACAGAACCTCAACAGAAATCCAAAGCTCCCCCTGGGACTGTACAGTGCAACAGGGTGGAATCTAATTTAGAAGAAAGCTAGTAGAATGCAAAGTTATTTTATTTTATTCAATAGTATTCACTGCTATATATATTTAAGGCTTCCACACCAACGGTAAAAACTCAAGTATCAAAGTCATAGTTGTAGTCAATTTTAAATGACTTCTATTGCTGTAAAAATGATCACCGCTAATTTGCTTTAATAAAAACTAACAGTAACATGCAAAACACTAGAACAGGAAAACTAAAAGCTGAGTTAAGACAAATGCGTAACTTACAGTACTCTTAAAAGTTCTAAGACTCATCTCTGACAGATCACTGAGAGGACAAAGCTCTTAACGCTTCAAACATTTACAATCTCCAATTTCCTGAATCCCCAAATAAATGAACAAGAATGAGAGCTAAAGCTCTCCTGACTTCAAAAAAGTACCTGCAAATACAGCATTTTTCTGCCTGATAACTTCATTCCTTACGCTCAATTATATATGCAACAGGGTTCAAGGGTCATTCTCCATGCGCACACACTCTACCTTGGATAACATGATCGGAAATCCTTTTCCCTGATGACTCTGCTCTGAAGGATTCAAGGCTGCTCCTGAAAGAGAAATAAGGGAAGCTAGATACAAAAAATGTTATGTCCTTAATAAACTTTTTTTTTCTTTCTTACACTGTGAAAATAAATACCTTGCTAGTAAGGTTCATTTCTAAAGCTCAGTTTCATTCCCATTGAATGGTCACAAATTTCCAAATGTGAAAGAGCTTTCTAATGATACAAACATACCTTTGTTCACTTAAAACATGAGCACCTATCTTTTTTTCTTGTTTGTTTGTATTTTTGTTTTTTTAATTTTTGGCCGTGAGGCGCAGCATGCGGGATCTTAGTTGCCTGACCAGGGATCAAACCCGTGCCCCCTGCAGTGGAAGCTCGGAGTCTTAACCACTGGACCACCAGGGAAGTCCATGAGCACCTATCTTAAATTATTGTTAGACATCATTAAAAATATTAAAGTATGAAGGAGAGAATTGACAGGAAAAAAGCAATGTTGTTATCAGTTTTTTGTACATGTATTTAAAATTTTTACCATTATGGGATTATAGCTCTCTCGGTTAGTTCACTTTTTATCCCATCTTGTGCCACAAGGTATTAGAGGGGTGAGTGAGTGTGAGTGTGTGTGTGTGTGTGTGTGTGTGTGTGTGTGTGTGCACGCGCACACATGCAATCACAAATGCCCACAAATGCTGCCCAATTGAAGACTATTACTTCCGTCTGTTATGGATCTGTCTGAACTAAGGAAGTCTATGTAGCTTCCTACAATAAATTAAAACTGCAATATTTTGCTGTTACTTCTGACATTTTGATTCAGACTTCAGAAGAGTTTTATTTCATCTTCTAGTTTTTCTTAGATTGTATTCTAATGTTTCCTAGATTATTTTGCTTAGAAGACTAGCAACAAAATACAATCAATTAATAATAAGTCTCCTTGAACAAAACTATAAATCAATTAGACCGAACAGACATCTATAGAACATTCCATCCAAAACAGAAGAATATACTCATACTTTGCAAGTGTACGTTGAACATTCTCCAGAACAGATCACATGTTAGGCAATAAAATGAGCCTCAATAAATTTGGAAGGATGAAATCATGCAAAGCATATTCTCTGACTACATGGAATTAAAGTAGAAATCAAGGGCTTCCCTGGTGGCACAGTGGTTAAGAATCCGCCTGCTAATGCAGGTGACATGGGTTCGAGCCCTGGTCTGGGAGGATCCCACATGCCACGGAGCAACTAAGCCCATGCACCACAACTACTGAGCCCGTGTGCCACAACTACTGAGCCCGCGTGCCACAACTACTGAGCTCACGCACCTAGAGCCCATGCTCCGCAACAAGAGAAGCCACCACAATGAGAAGCCCACGCACCGCAATGAAGAGAAGCCCCCACTCGCTGCAACTACAGAAAGCCCGCATGCAGCAACGAAGACCCAATGCAGCCAAAAAATAAATAAAAATAAATACATTTTTAAAAAAATGCAAAGAAAAAATAAAGTAGAAATCAATAACAAAAGGAAATTTTTTGGGAAATTGACAAATACATGAAAATTAAACACCAAACTCATAAATAACCAACGAGTCAAAGAAGAAATCACAAGGGAAATTAGAAAATACTTTGTGATGAATGAAAACAAAAACACAACGTGCCAAAACATATGGCATGCAGCAAAAGCAGCGCTTAAAGGGAAATTTATTGCTGTTAATGCCCACCTTTAAAAAGAAGAAAAATATCAAATAAATAGCCTAAACGTTTGCCTTGAGGAACAAAAAAAGAAGAAACAACTAAACCACAGGAAGCAGAAGGAAGGAAGAATTAAGACTGGAGTGGAAATAAATGAAACAGAAGAACAGAATAAAAAATCAGAAGAGAAAAATCAATGAAACTGAAGCTGGTTCTTTGAAAATATAAACAAAGTTGACAATCTTTTAGTTAGACTAACCAAGAAAGAAAGAAGACTCAAATTACTAAAATTAAGAACAAAAGACATAACTACTGACCTTACAGAAATAAAAAGAATTATAAGGGAATACTGTGAACAACTATTTGTCAAAAAACTAGATAAATGATATGGACAGATTCCTAGAAAGACACAAACTACCAAAACTAATTCAAGAAGAAATAAACAATCTGAATGGGTCCGTAACAAGGGAAGAGATTTAATTAATATTTTAAGACTTCCCATAAAGAAAAGCCCAGGCCCAAATGGCTTCACAGGTAAATTTTATCAAACATTTAAAGAAGATTTAAGACCAGTTCTTCACACATTCTTCCAAAATAGAAGAGGAGGAAGCAACTCCCAAATCTTTCTTTGAGGCCAATATTATCCTAATATCAATGCCACACAAAACAGCACAAGAAAACTACAGGCCTATATCCCTTATGAATATAGATGCAAAAATCCTCACCAAAATACTAAATCCAGAAACATATAAGAAAGATGAGATACCATGACCAAGTGGGATTCATCCCAGGAATCCAAGGTTAGCTTAATATCTGAAAATATACCACATTAATAAAATGAACAAAACTCATAAAATCCAATAATCTATCATGATGAAGCTCTAGGGAGAGAAAAAAATTTCCTTAATTTGTTAAAGGGCATCTGTGAAAAACTTACAGTGAACATCATACATAACGGTGAAAGACTGAATGTTTTCCCCTTAGATGAGGAGCAAGAAAAGAATGTCTTAGTCTTGCCACTTCTATTCAACATCATACTAGAGGTTCCAGCGAGGGCAATTAGGCAAGAAATAACAAACATCCTGAATAAGGTATTGTTGTGTAGAACAAAATTTGAAGTTTGGGGGCTGCAAGGGCACTAAAAGCCATTGTCCTTTTGCTGCACATAAAAAGACGATACTTCACTGTCATATAAAATGGAAGATTCAAAATGGCTTGACTAAGGTGATTAAGGTGAAACCATCCCACTAAATGGAACAATTTTAAGGAAAGCTAGGCAAAAGTAGATTATTTAGATAAGTGATAACTCTGTTCATGGTAGCAACAAAGAAAGACTAAATCTTTATGCATTTCAATTAGGAGCTCCAACTCCTGACTTCAGTGAGTTGCTGTCATAGGAAACACCTGTGCAGCAGGTTACATTTAAATGTTTCCAATGAATCATCATGTGGCTGCTTTCAACAAGCTATACAATTAATGTTTTTAAGATCATAATTCAAAGCATTAATTCAATAAGCTGCAAATAAATAATGCTATTTTTCTTAGCAAAGGATTCAGAACAAAGCACTATCCTCCTTTTCATCTCAGATGTATCTATCTCGTGGTATTAGGGCAGTAAATAATTGCCTTTTCACAAATCAACTAATCCCACATTGTAAAAAATAAATTAATTTTCCATGTGCAACAGACTAGGAGTCAACCAAGGATGTGGAATTTTTGTCCATATAATTCCCCGCTGCATAAATAAACAACATAGAGTGTGAAAAGACACCCTGAAATCTATTCCAGAACACTGAAGTATAAAATATACCTGTGTCCTATTGAATTGGTGTGAGTTTATACTGTGAACAAGTCACGTGGGTGGTTTCAGTGGCTGGAAAAGGCTCAGATAATGAAAAGGCATTACATTTACAGCTCCCAGAGACTCACTGCATTTTACCTGATCAGTCAGCTTCAGAGTGAAGCATTCTGCTGTATAAAACTAAGTGAAGGGACTTCCCTGGTGGTCCAGTGAGTAAGACTCTGCACTCCCAATGCAGGGGGCTGGAGTTCGATCCCTGGTTGGGGAACTAGATCCTGCATACATGCTGCAACTATGAGCTCGCATGCCACAACTATGAGCTCGCATGCCGCAACTATGAGCTCGCATGCCGCAACTAAGAGTTCACATGCCACAACTAAGAGTCTGAATGCTGCAACTAAGAAGTCCACATGCCACAACTAAAGAGCCACATGCTGCAGTGAAGAACCCGCATGCTGCAACTAAGACCCGGCGTGGCCAAAATAAATAAATAAATAAATGTTAAGACAAAAAAATCCTAAGTGAAGAAATAGTGTGCAACAGAAAAAAGGGATTAGCCAAGTTATACAGATAATATCATGGTGGAAGCCTACTGAGAACTGTCTAATACCTTATTAATGTGAAAAACCTATAAAATAAAAGTCATTCTGAAGCTACAGTTTTCTGGTACAAACCTCTTGGGATTTCTTCTTGTGTGTGCAAAGCTTCTTTAGGTCATGAGGCAGTGGCTTGAGTGGACAAAATATATTATCAAAGAGCATGTGTGCAAATACACAGAACTAAAAATACGCCTGGATGAAAAAGCCAAAGAATAAGGCTGCTGATTTAAAGGAGTTTCCAACCTAAGAGCCCTGAATCTATAACATAAGACCCAAGATCACTCAAGATCATTCTTGTTGAAGTCAATGAATCTAAAGTGGAATAGACAGAACAGGTGACATTGGGAGATTATTTTATTGACAAAGAATGAACAGAGAAAACTTCAGGAGCTTTACTTATCAGGTTACTATAAATGTAATGCATGACACAGCATCAGAAAGAGAAAACAAAGACAGGAAAGACTCAAGCCACTGTGAAATGGACAGTAAACAGGTTAGAAGTTAGAAAGCCATGGCATAAAACAGCAGTGAAGATAATAGAGAAATCCCAGGGTTATTTTGGAGGTATCATCTGCACTAAAATACAGGGGGGAAACCCAATTATTTTTAACTTCTAATCATATGGTAAAACAAATTATAGCATTATTTGTATTTTACTCATATTGTGGTTCTGGTCATGTTTATGACTCAGAGATTCAGAGTTTTGGACAGAGAGCTGATTCTCTTAACTAAGTGAGAACGAAACATTTTAAGACGTGTAGCTTGTAAATAAATATTTTTTAAAAACCAAACTATAAAGTGGTAGAAGGGAATGTGTTGTATAAGTTAGGCAAAAAGAAAAGAAAGTGTCAGACACAAAAATGTGAAGCTGCAAACCCCGCTTCAGATAAAAGTCACAGGTAAGGAATCACTGACATACAGCATGACCAGTCAACGTCTTAGATAAAATACAATATTTACAAGTTACAATTCATATAAAACTGAGTAAGAGCCACATCGTTAGAATCAATGCTTACCATAAGTTGCAATTAAATGGATAGCTCGATGATGCCCCATCTCCTGGAGAATCTGTAAAAGGTCACCGATAGTCTTGTTTTTCTGTGCCCAGGACCAAAGTAATTCTCTTGTTCCACTTTTACCCTGGTCTACGTATTTTTCAATGTGACGAACATCCAGCCAGCTGCTTGAAAGTCGCTCCGCTGTGGCAATTGTAATAGGAAGAACCAAAGAATAGTTTACTTTTATTGGAATCCCTGTTTTTTTTGTGTACCTTATATGTTCTGTTGCATTTTATTTATATTTTTATTTTGAACTAATTTTAGCATGTATTTCTCACCCAACTTCCCCTAATGTTATTAACATCTTATGTAACCAGGGTACAAAGATCAGACCCAGAGATTACTAAACTGAAGACCTTATTCTAATTTCACCTGTTTTTCTACTGATGTCTTTTTTCTGTTCTAAGAGCCTATCCAGTTTCTCACATCGCAATTACTTGTTCCTTCTCCTTAATCTCCACTAATCTGATGTTCCTCAGTTTTTCCTTATCTTTAAGGACAGTGAAATGCTGTTGTATCCTTCTTGGTGCATAATATCAAGAGGTTCATGATGTCCATGTCTTATCACTGGTGATGTTAACCTTGATCCCTTGGTTAAGGTGATGTCTGCAGGTTTCTCCACTATAAAATTATTATTATTTTTAACTAATAACTATGTTGGGGGAGATACTCTGAGACTATGGAAACATCCTGCTTCTCAGATTTTGCCTAAAAATATTTGCATCTATCTATGGTTCTTGTTTATCATAATTATTACTGTGGGGTTTGCTTAATGGTATTTTTCAATTTTCCCTTTTCCCTTCTATGTTCATTAACTGCAATTCTTCTGTAAGAGAGTATTATCTCTTCTTGCCCATTTATTTAGGCAATTAATTTATTTATATCAGTGTGGACTCATGGATATTTATTTTACTCTGCAGGTTAAAATCCAATACTATCATTATTTATTTTGTTGCTAAAATTGCTCCAGCTTTGTCCATTCAGGCTGCTCCTGTATTCTTTTGACAAGCCCTATCATTTTGGGAACACTTTCTTATTTTTCTGGCTATACAAGATGCTCTAGGCTCATTTTGTATTTCCCCTGCCCCAGCCAGGGGAAATTATATATATGATATAATTACTTTTCCAAGGAGTCCTGATTCCTTTTATTGGATAATTGTGTTTAAAAAGCAAGAACTTAGATGCTATATGCGCTCACTGCTGCCAGGTCCTTCAAGCAGACAGACGTGGGAAATACATGTATGTGCTCTCACCCATGCATCTGTATTTCTGTCTGTACACACATTAAAAACCATGATTTTTAACTGATACCTCTGATCCAAGTCAATACCATATGGCACATTTTAGACCTTTCTCACTTATATAACTTCATTCTCACACAGTAAGAAACTTTGCTCTCATTATCCACAATATATTTGCTTGTTTGTTCAGTTCTACTACGTACATGAAGTACTTTCAGAATGGCTAACCCATAGCCCTGTGAGGAACACATTAACTAATCAAATTACAGCATTTGTGCACACTTGTTTTTGTCCTCAGCCTAAGGGTATTCTGGGAAGAGCTTGTTTTCCAAAGTTACTTAGGTTAGTTCTTTTCTTTCTCATTCTCTTCAGTGTGGTTATTCATTGATAATATAGTTAGGTTCATTTGTTGAAGCTTTTATGAAATGCTGTTTAAAATTTTTGTTCTACGTAAAATAGATAGCTAGTGGGAAGCAGCCGCATAGCACAAGGAGGTCAGCATGGTGCTTTGTGACCACCTAGAGGGGTGGGATAGGGAGGGTGGGAGGGAGGGAGACGCAAGAGGGAAGAGATATGGGAACATATGTATATGTATAACTGATTCACTTTGTTATAAAGCAGAAACTAACACACCATTGTAAAGCAATTATACTCCAATAAAGATGTTAAAAAAATTTTTTTTGTTCTAGACTATCTTTGCTGAATATTTTTGAGCAATTAAATTATTATCTGGGTAGGGTCAGGGAAATGTTCTACTGGGGTAACAGGATTTTAATTGCTCGAAAACAGTGTATATGACTTATTTAGGGTCCTGTATAAATACCTTAAAGCTGTACTGAAAGTATATGACTTTTTAAACAATTTTTATTGGAGTATAGTTGATTTAGTATATGACTTTTTATGGCACCCTGAGATAATAGGATTCTTCAGGTAAAAAATTACACAGCCTTTCTGCATAACTCCCAAATTTTAAAGTGTACTTTAAGGCAAAGGAGGAAGAAAGCAAGCAAAGGACAGATGGAAAGAATAGTTTTCTTGTCCCTGGGACAGTACTCCTGGATTAGTCCAGCCATCCTGAGTACTGAAATTAGCAATGTGTTTTAGGGCTGGTGATGGTGATGGCAGCATCCCCTCATACCTTTATCCTCCAGAGTCTTAAAAATTCAGGCAGCCAGATACAGATCTATAGATAAAATCCAACTGTTACCTGAGAGTGGCTGTGGGGGCCTGCAACACATCACTGTCACTGGCTGTGGGAATCGGCCCCTCTCCCTCTGACACACACAAATACGGAAGCTGCCCTCCAAGAGGAATCAAGGTAACCTCATGGAAGGGCTCACTTCTCCAACAATGATGTTCTCCAAAGGCTGATGTCCTTTTATAAGATGAACAGGTTCTCAGCTCTGAGAAGAGCAATAAGCCCTAGGGAACTATCTTTTGTTCAGTCTGTTTCAGACTCCACAGGTTTTAAAAATTTCTTAAGGAACTACTACACCAGTTACAGTCTTTGAACTAAGACATCAGAAAGGCAAATGTCTTCTGTTTAATATGGCATCCCTTGCCCCCATATTTTCAGTCCTACAAGGGTTTGCTGGACTATTCAATTTCCTTCAGTTTTATGTTCCTGCTGAGACTGTAAGTAAATCCTAAAAGTTGAAAGAGATCACAATATGATACCATTATTGCCCCTATTTCGGAGCAAAAAAATGGACTTGGTAGACATTGTTAGTGCCCACCACTATTTCTAGTCCTCTACCCAATCAGAGAGGATGGTATTTTCTTGCTCTAGGTTGGTCATGCCTATGTGTCTCTTCCAGCCAGAAACACTGAAGAGCCAGGGTGCAATTCACCAGGCTCCCATCCCTGTCACAGCAATGGTAGAAGCACATGTCAAGATGGGGGTGCCCCAAGATGCTGGACCACCACATGGAGATCAGCTGCCCTGGATTCTCAGTGCTCTTCCCATGAGCCAAAAGTAAGCTTCTGTTATGCTAACCACTGAGATTTAGGTGGTGGGGTTTTATTTGTTTTTTTTCTTTTTACTGCAGTATAACTTAGTCTAACCTAACTAATACATACAAAGTTTTTTATCTTGAATGTTTTATTTATTTTAATTAATTAATTAATTTATTTATTTTTGGCTGTGTTGGGTCTTCATTGCTGCACGCGGGCTTTCTCTAGTTGCGGCGTGAGCGGGGGCTACTCTTCGCTGCGGTGTGCGGGATTCTTATTGCGGTGGCTTCTCCTGTTAGGGAGCACAGGCTCTAGAGCGCAGGCTTCAGCGGCTGTGGCACGTGGGCTCAGTAGTTGTGGCTCACGGGCTCTAGAGCGCAGGCTCAGTAGTTGTGGCACACGGGCTTAGTTGCTCCGCGGCATGTGGGTTCTTCCTGGACCAGGGCTTGAACCCGTGTCCCCTGCATTGGCAGGTGGATTCTTAACCACTGCACCACCAGGGAAGTCCGAGTGTTTTGTTATTTCAGTCACATCTTATGCCCGAAAAGAGTGAAAGGAAGTGGCTGCTCTGGTAAGTACATGTCAAACAAGGGAAGATAAAGTTGAAACATTCAATCTGAATGCCTGCTTAGGCTGTAGGGGGAAAACAGCTACTATAAAATATGTGATACCATTCATTAAGTTGGAATGTTTTTGACCTTCTTCCATATTTTAAGTTCTGGCAAGAATATCTTCCTTTTACATCTCTTTGTAGAGATGATGTCTCATGAAGAGGCAAGGACTATCCAAATGCCAATATGTTTTAGATACAGTAGCACTAAAAAAAAATAGAAGGGAACCTTCAAAGCAAAAATAGTTGGCGGGGCTTCCCTGGTGGTGCAGCTGTTAAGAATCCGCCTGCCAGTGCAGGGGACACAGGTTCGTCCTCTGGTCCGGGAAGATCCCACGTGCCGCGAAGCAGCTAAGCCCATGCGCCACAACTACTGAGCCTGCGCTCTAGAGCCCATGAGCCTCAACTACTGACGCCCGCACGTCTAGAGCCCGTGCTCCGCAACAAGAGAAGCCACTGCAATGAGAAGCCCGCGCACCGCAGGGAAGAGTAGCCCCTGCTGGCCGCAACTAGAGGAAGCACACACGCAGCAACAAAGACCCAACTCAGCCAAAAATAAATAAATTAAAAAATTAAAAAAAAAAAAAAAGTTGGCAAGACACGTTAACTCTATTCTAAAGTATTTTTGGATGATGTCATCTGCCTATTTGGTTGAGGCACGTTTTTATGGACACTTTAACTCTTTCTAAAAGCTCTTAGAAGAAATACTGCAAATCAGTGTAATTCAAACATTTGTTGAGCATCTACTGTGTGCAACAGTGCAGTAACTGCACATAGCACGTGTGAGTGGAGCACGAAGAAGGGTCCCTAACTAAAAATGGGGCATCATGGAAGGCTTCCTAGAGGGGTGGTTTCTGGAGCCTGAGCCAAGTTTAAAACTATGAGTATTTCTAAAGAGAGGCCAATTCTTAAGGAATAACTGGATAGGGTATACTACCCTGGGGAGAAAAAAAATCACTCAAGTTATGATTTGAAAACAAGACAAAAGAATGAACTCTGAGCCCCATAGACTATGCTGACTTCTAATGAGAAAAGCCACCAGTCCAGACATCACTGTGGCCCCCTGGATATATGCAGGAACACGTGGGTTTAGTGGCAGATCTGTCACCAACCTATAGTACAACTCCAGACAAGTCACAGCCTCACTGAGCAATCTCAAACCTCTCATCAGTTAATGTCCTGTGACAAACAGTCCCTCCTAAAACAGACACTAAATTTGGTTGCCCTTTGCTGGCCTGCTGATTACATAAGCACTGACTTTAAAACACTTCCAGTCTTTAAAACACTTCCCAGTCTCCAAATTAACATTCCAATAAGGAAATGCTAAATATCAAATTTCAGCAAAGGGAAAGTTTAGATTTCTACTTTGTCTGTTGGTAAATCAACTGGCTAACATTTATAGAGGCATAATGTACCATATAAATTAACAATTTATGTAACACACAGCAGGACTTTTTTTTTCCTTATTAGAACAGTTCCCTTTCCACTTTGACTCTGTGAGATAAGACATGCACATAATTTAACAGGGGTGAAGAAAGAAGATGTCCGTGTGGGCTACCACAGCCCGGGAAGGAGCATGAGGTGGTGGGACATCTGCTGACTCTGCAACAGCAGGGGACTGGGGCAAGGTTTCAGTCAGATGAAGGAAGAAGGAAGAGCCTGTCAAATGGAGAATTGTGCCAGAAATAAAGAAAAGGGCATGAGGGGGCAAAGAGGAGACCACTATGCTTAGAGCAGAGGGTTCAAGTTAAAGAAAAGGTGAACAAGCTCCATGAAGTCTCCGTGTTACCTGCATAGGAATGTGCTTAGCACATAGCAGACGTTCAATACGTATCTGCTGAATGACAGACAGAGGCCCTGAGTGTCAGTGTAACTTAAAATTTTACCCTGAAAGTAAATGGGACCAATCTAAGATTTCTGAGGAGGTGACGCAAAGATGGAAGCTTTAGGTTTTGGAAGATCCATCTGGTGGCAATAGCAGCAGGAGTCTCATACACAGTATTTGCACATAAAAAGGTATAAACATTTCATGGCTCACAATTCTCATAGTAGGAAAGGAACAGTTTATAACTATTAAGGTAATCTGGAGTTAACCTTTCAAGTTCCAGGGGATGTCAGATTTCCCACATAATTCTATTCCCCATTTTTCTTTTTCTTAATTTCTGAATTTCCTTTTTAAAAGTGCAACAGGCCATGATTCCCTTGAGCACATCTCTGAGATTTAGCTAGAGGGTGAATGAACAGATGCCAAATGAGCTGAGGTTTTTACAGTTCCCTAACACTGACCCCGGGGGCAAAGGTTTCTGAGTTTGCACTAAGTCTAAGGAAAGCTAGATTAGACAAAGGCGTTTTTCCAAGAGTACATAGTTGACAGTGCTGAAACTGACCCAGCTCAGTGAAAATGGATCCTGAAAGCATGGGTTGCTTCCAGGACTGGAAATGAAATGTTTTCTCTTTCCCTAACTGGTGATTCACAGTACAATCTTAATAGCTTTTCTCCAATGATGATGCATTGGGAATAGAAACACCACTGAAAGAGTATTCTTAGCATCCATAAAATGTATAATTCATTTAGATCAAATTCCGTAAAACAATAGCTTCAATATGATGTGACAGGAATGCAAACTCTTAATTCCTGTTATATTCTTCAACATGCAAAGTTTTCTCTAGTCCTTCCTTACTTGTTCCTTCCAGAATGTAGAACTTTATTTATTAATAGTCCTAAACAAAGAGTGAACTTCCCAATGACTGTTGTGTTGTAAAAGTGAAGAGCCTCCTACATGAAAAGATAAATCAGGAAAAATATGCTGTACTCAAACACAGTTTAAAATCATTTTTTGGAAGGCAAAATTTTTGTTTGAAAGGCATCTTGGCATAATATAAGCCAAAAAAGTCGACCTGAGAAGTCCAGAAATAAATTGATCTGAAAATAGTGACAGCTTAATAATCATTCAATGCTCAAAGGTCCTCGGGGCTCTGTTTTGAGAGGGCAGGACTATCTAGGAGTGCTAACGCTGGGGAATTCAGCTGTAGAAATCACTCACCACATGCAAATATGTCTCTGAAGGGGTTTTTTAGAATAACGCAACATACCCTATCTGGAATCTTTGTATTTGCATATAACCACGTGCCAAAACCCCTAGGAAATTGTCTGCGTTCTTGCAAAGTTTGTTTTGAGATAACAAAATGGGAAAAGGAAAAGATGGCTTTTTTTTCCCCCCACAAAGCACACAAATTAGGCAATTGAAAAAAAAAAAAACAACTTTAGGATTGAAAAGATATTTTTAATTCCTAAAAAAGTAAAACAAAACTCAAAAGTATAATTTAGCTCAACTCCTCTTACAGACCATAGCATTAACACCCACTAGGTCATACATTTTACAAGAAATAATACTTGTCCACACTTAAGCTTATGTGTACTTTTTACCCCCTACATGAGTAGGACTCCTATTTCATAAACAGGAAGGCCTGCGCATGATTTTTCAGGGATCTTTCCATCTGTCCTGCTCTCTCAATCCCAGACCCAGGGAAGGATCAAACTTTAATGACTTCTGGGAGACAAGTGAAGAACAGTTCACCCTCAACACCAGTGTTTCAGTCTGGAACTCAGAAGCTGTACAATTCCACACTCAGGTAATGATCAGTACTATTTTCCCATACTTCCTTCCCTTGTTAAACTTTATAGCATCTCTACTGTTCTGTTGCCTATGTTAAATTGGAAAATCCTTACACGCAGGGGCCATGACATTGTATCTAGTATAATACTTTGTCTAAGGTTCTGCCCAAAAAGGTTTTGGATGTGTAACAGACATCTGTTCATTCATTAATTCATTCAATCAACAGATATTTAGTGCATACTTTCTCTGTACCAGGTACAATATTAGATCCTAGAGGAATAAGCAGAAAACAAGGCAAACAAAAATCCTTGCCCTCATGAAGCTTATTTCTAGATGGACAATAAACAAGTAAAGAAATATATACGTATGTATATGTATATATATATAAAGTATATGAGGAATGATAAGTGATACAGAGAAAAATAAAGCAGTAAAAGAGCATAAGGGAGCACAGGGGTATCAGTTTTAAAAGCATAGTCAGGGTGTGTAATAGTTAATCAAAATCATGAAGGATGTGAAGAAGTAAGCCTCAAGGTTACCTACAGGAAAAACATTCCTTGAATGTCCACGGAGGCCAATTTATCTGGAGTTGAACAAATAAGAAGAAAGAAGTGAGAAAAGCAATGTAGGGCTTTGGTGTTTACCGTGAGATGGGAAGCTACTGGACGGTTCTGAACAGGATAATGGTATAAGATGCTTCATATGTTAAACAGGCTCACTGGCTGCTGGGTTGAAAAGAAACTTGAGGCGGGCAGATGCAGTAGCAAGGAGCCCAGTTAGGAGACTGCTGAAATTAACCAGATGCAATCTGATGGTGGTTTGGACAAGGATGGCTGTGGTGACAGTGGTGAGAAGTGGTCAGATTATTAGATAGATCCTGAAGGCCGAGCGAACAGCATTTGCTGAGACACAGGATGTGGTTTGTGAGAGAAAGCAAAAGTCGCAGAAGACTAATAGTTTTGGCCTGAACAAATGAAGGATGGGGTTGCCATTAACTAAGATGAGGAAAAACTCTGGGGGAGGGGAGCACTTCTGGACTGTTAAGTTGGAAATGTCTATCAAGTAGGCAAATAGGCGGACTAGGTAGACGGTGCTGATGTTCAAGAGAGAGACCCAGGCAAGAAATCTGGGCGTTATTAGCGCATAGATGGCATTGACAAGATAGTGGGTAGAGTAGATAAACAGAAGAGAAGAGGTCCATGGACTAATCCCAGGGGCATTCTAAGAGATCAGAGAGAGAACGAGGAACCTGTAAGAAGAAAATAAAGAGTGTAATGTTCTAGAAGTGAAGTAAAGCTTTCAGGAGAAAGGAGTGATCAGCTGTGTCAAATAAGATGAAGACTGAGAACTGACTGTTGGATTTAGCCACGGTGACTCTGGACAAGAAGAATTTCAATGGAGCAGTGCAGTTGGGGGTGAAGGCCTGATTGGAGCAGATTCAAGGGAGAATGGAGAAACTGGAGTGTAAACAGCCCTTTTGAGGAATTTTACCATAAAGCGGAACAGAAAAAGGGGTGGTAACTGAAGAGTAGAAGTTTGATCTAGATAGAACATTGTAAGATGTGAGAAATGACATGGTGGTCAAAAGAACATGGGTTCTACTCCACTTTCAGGGAGGGGAGGCATAACTCTCTATTCCTTAAGTGTGGGCCACACATAGTGACTTCCTTCCAAAGAGCATAATATGGAAAGGGGTGGGAGGGGGTGCGGGGGAAGACTGCTTTTACAGTGTGGAAACCTGATAGACACTACTCCAGCCATGGTTAACGTCAACAGTGATTAGTCATGTAGTGTGTTCCCCTGATAGGATGTAACGAAAATGTCATTCTACCTCTCGTGGTCTGCCTTCCCCAAATCCACAACCTCATTCTAGTCATGAGAAAAACATCAGACAAATCTCAATTGAGGGACATTCTACAAAACAGTAGATCAGCACTGATCAGTAGTGACCAGTACTCCTCAAAACTGTAAAGGTCATCAAAAACTAGAGAAGTCTGAGAAATTATCACAGCCAAAAGCAGCCAAAGGATACACGATAACTAAATGAAATGTGTGAAATGTGATATCCTAGATGGGATCTTGGAAGACAAAAGGGACTTGAGGTAAAAATAAAGGAAATCTGAATAAAGTAAGAACTGTATTTAATAATAATGTATCAATATTGTAACAAATGTACCATACTAATTAATGTAAGATGTTAATAATGGGAAACTGGATACAGAGTATATGGGAAGGATAGAATATATGAGGACTTTTTGTACTGATACTATCTTCTAAATTTTTCTGTCAATTTAAAACTGTTCTAAGCAATAAAGTCTATTTAAAATTAAAGAAAGACAACAACATAGACTCTGGAGTCTGACAATCTGGTTAGAATCCTAGTCTGCAACATACTAGACTATGATTTGAGGTAGGTTACCTAAATTCTCTGAGAGTCAGTTTTCCTATCTATAAAATGGAAATAGGAAGAGTACCTGTCTCAGAGTTTTTGTGATAAATAATGAGATAATCCATGTAAAGTGCTTAGCACAGAGGGTCTGGCAAATAGTAAGCACTCAAAAGATGGTGGCAATTATTAGTATTATTATTGTTTTAAGTCTTTACTAAATATTCAAATGCATATTTAATGTGATTTTACATTTAATTTGTTTTAAAGTGATTGATAATAATTTCTATGATAATTCTTTCCTTTTTTGAGAGGAAGAAAATTGAATACAACCTATTACATAGTATCTGTAAGCAGGGTTCCTCTCTCATTGTAAGTGTTGAGAGGTTTTACAGTGTGAGCTGCTCCAAACAATTTAAACACTAGTTCAAGGTAATGTAATGAAATCAGTTGTCACCAGAGGCTCTGCATATACGCTATGTCTTTGAGGTAGTTGTAAGATGAATGGCATTTTCTACAGTGGTCCTACTTTCATTATAAAGCCATAAAATCATCAACATCAACCAGAGAATATATTATCTTGTGTTTACACCATTTTCAATAGCAATAAAATATAAGTGATTTAATGATTAATATGTAGAATGTGTTTAAAGATAGAATTAAGTAGAGTAGTGAAAGACTACAGTAAAGTAATTGTTACAATAAGATGTTATTAAAGAAGACAATTTGGCCGAAGCAAATGGCTCCTAAACCAGGCTGTGCATCAGATTCAACTGTGGGGCTTGGCAAGAAACAGAAAGATGCTGGACCCTTGACCCAGACCTACTGAATCAACAGCTCCAGGGGTGGGGTCTGGGCATTTGTAGCTTTTAAAGACTGCACAGGTGACTCCTGTTTGTTAACATGCTGTCTACCTTATCCTGTATACACTGATTATACCATATAGGCCACCATATGATCTGCCTTTGTAAACATAGCTTGATATTCACCATTATCAAGAATCATGATAAGCTCGAGAACCAACACTTAGTTTGGTTAATCTCTTCTACCGCCTTTCTCTTCTCTTGCCCATTACTATTACAGTTGCTTTCTATATCGAATTTTGGACCCTCTGTATCCTCAGGCTTTCAGCTGTCCTGAGCATAAAAGAAACTGTCTTCTTGATTCAGTCCTCCAACATTCCCCCTTCCGTCCTCTACGGTCAAGTTTTCCCTCCCTGCACCTCTTTCCCCCCTTTTTCCTTTCACTGCGCCAATGGGGAAACTCAGCCTATTTAACACAAGCAGTTGCCCTCAACCACCTGGAACGGAGCCAGCCTTCCCTTCCTGCTGAGCCAACAATTCATGAAGCAGCTGGTCCGTTCCAGGTCTCCTTCTAGAGCTCTGGTCCAGACAGCAGGGGCACAAACCCCCTACACAATGAATTATAGCTGGTGTATGAAGGAGTAAACAGTTTAGACTCTTCCCCTATAAGAGAACAAATATACAAAGGAACAATGGCCAGATAGATATACAAACAGAACTCTAACCCACAACATGCATCAACCAGCCCAGGAAGCCAATGTTCTATCTAGAGTAACCAGTCTAGGAAGACAAACTACTATCTGTAGCAACTAGTCCAGAAAGCCAAACAATAACCCTTATAGCAATTGGCCCAAAATGGCCAAGGCTTCATTAATAGCTGATAGCTTTCCTAATTTTTGCCCCAATTCCAATTTAGGGCCAACTGGAGAAAGCCAAATATGTACCCTTAATTAAACAGAATTCCCCACTCCTAGTTGGCCTGCATACAGCTTCCCCCATGCCAACAGCCTCCAATCAGGGCATACCTGAAGCCTTCTCTTTTTCAGCTATAAAGCTTTTCCAATCCTCTGCTTGCCTTTGCATCTCAGTCAAATGCAAGCCATGGGAGCTGACTCCCTTGCTTTGAATAAATAGCCTTTGCTTGTTCTCATTTCGGTGGTCTTCATTTATTTCCACTACTAGGAAAATGGGGCTGCATATTTGAAATGGTTCACTGAATGGTTCTTTCATGGCAGAAGTGGCTGTACTTCAGGGAGACTGTGAGATGCAGCTGAAAGAACACAGCAGTACTTGTGACCCTGAGGAAGTCATAGAGGGAAATGTAGACAGACTCCAGAGTCTATGTGTTTTTTGTTTTTTGTTTTAATTTTAAATGGACTTTATTGTTTAGAACAGGTGTTTTTTTTTTAAGATTTAATTTTTAATTTTTTTGGCTGCATTGGGTCTTCATTGCTGCACGCAGGCTTTCTCTAGTTGCGGCGAGAGGGGGCTACTCTTCGTTGTGGTACACGGGCTTCTCATTTTGGTGGCTTCTCTTCTTGCAGAGCATGGGCTCTAGGTGCGCGGGCTTCAGTAGTTGTGGCACGTGGGCTCAGTAGTTGTGGCTCTCGGGCTCTAGAACGCAGGCTCAGTAGTTGTGGCGCACGGGCTTAGTTGCTCCGTGGTGTGTGGGATCTTCCCGGACCAGGGCTTGAACCCGTGTTCCCTGCATTGGCAGGTGGATTCTTATCCACTGCACCACCAGGGAAGTCCCAGAACAGATTTAAATATACAGAAAAATTTAGAATATAGTCCAGAGAGTCTTCATATACTTCATCCTTCTTGTATAATCTGCTTCAAGTCCTCCCTTTGCACTTCCCAGCTGTTGACTTGGGCCAGTTACTAAACCAATGTGCACCACAGTTTCCTCACCTGTTCAAACACTGCTGATGATAATAGCGCCTGCCTGACAGGGGCATTGGAAGGGTTTATGAAACAACGCAGGTAATGAATGAATATCCGAATTTCAATGCTGAGGGGGGAGGGAGGGAGGGAGAGAGGGGAGTGGGAGAGGAAAGATTCAGCAACACTGAGCTGAACTTCCTGAAAAGGAGCGGTGACCTGGGGCTGAGTACTCACTGTTTTAGATGAGACATATGTTCTTATATTTTCACAGTCTACACCAACCTACTTCACACATTTATGATATCTACTCAGTCCATTCACTAACCATGGACTGGACTAAAAACATTTTTCATTTACAAATTCAGTACCTCTGGAAACCAACAGGTGCAAAAACTGCCATGCCATCATCCATTTCAAAAAGATCTGGTGTGGGAGGGATATCTCTCAAATACATACTAGAAATGTCCATGCTTTCCAGAAATCAGAGTTTTCTGATTTTTACTAAAGGGCTACAATATAAAATTACAGAGCCTATAATGAACAATTCTTATACAACTAGAAACCCTATGCCACATTCCATAAAGTGTGACCATACTGTTCATCAACAACAAATTAAACTTTTTTCCTCCTTGGTCTTCTGCTATTTTTGGTAAGAATAATAGCTATTTCAGAGAATTAAGGCTAAGCCGCTTTGACATATTTGTGTTTATTTTCAACTAACATTAATTGCGACATCATGGGGTATCAAATCTAACCATGAACGCACGTACTTACAGATTTTTGCCTGAATTATTTCTGATCACACTCAACACTTCCAACAGGCCGTTGCTCAACTTTCCAAAGCCTGCATAAAATGAAGTCTTGGAGCCAACTTGCTAGACTAAATTAAAAAGCCACTCTCTAGCCTAAAACTTCATTCCACCAGATTGGGTAAATAAGCAAGATATATTTAATTAAGAAAACTGGGAGCCACGTTAATTACAAATGATGTTTTACTTTAGCATTTCACCTGAAGTGTAATTAAGGGGAGTGCATTGAAAACACCACAGGATAAATACTTTAAAGGTATAAACATGTCTTCATACGAAAATTATATTCTGGGGGTCATTTTGAAAGGACGAGAAGACATCCCACAGGCGTTTCTTATTGAAAATATTCCGAACCAAGCAAGGGAGGAATCGTGGAGAAGCATTAGATGGTTTCACGCGGGGAGCTGGTTTCCCCAAGGCTCCGCTCACTTAAAATCTTACCCGAAGTTTCAGGGACGAAGCGGGAGCTCGGGGGTGGGTCTGGGGAGTCGCTCCCAGTGCGAGCGAGGAAAGCGCGGGTTTGCAGCAAGGACCCCCGGAGGCCGCGCAGTCCTGGACCGCGCGGGCCGCACGTCGGACGGAGCGTGCGCGCCGCTGCCCCGCCACCCCTCACGGCCCCCGCCGCCCGGGCCGCACTCACCGAGGCCGCGCCAGCCGAGCGCGCCGTCGCAGCTGTCCAGGACAGCGCAGAGCTCGCCCAGCAGCGCGGGCGGCATGTCGAACAGGAGCGTGTGCGCCGAGAGCGCGCCGCGGGCCCCACGGCTCCCCGCCGCTGCCGCCGCCGTCCAGGCCATGGCTGGGCTGCCGGAGACGAGGGGCCGGGCCGGAGAGGAACGCGGAGCCCAGGCCTCTCCGCGGAAGCGCGATGCCGTTGCACAACCACGGAAATCCTGTTTCCACGACGGCTGCTAAGACGGCCGCTCGCGCGGAGTCCGGGCCGCGCCTGGGCGGGGCCCACGTGACGCACAGCGCCGCTCTCCGGAGAGGACCCTGGGCTCGCCCGGCCCGGCCCGGCGCTGGCTCGCCCGGCCCCGGCTTCCCCCTGCAGGTTGGCTTTCGGTTTTCAACAGTCCTTTCGTTCCTCCGGCTTTGGGACGTGAGTGAAGAGACCAAGCAAAGAGTGAGAGATGGAGAAAGACCAGAAGCTCAGAAATGATGGAGAGTCCGCCACCCCCTCGACCTGGCCTGGATGGATCTGAGATGACCTGTCATGACTTCTTATTACAAAGTTATTTCGTTTTGTCCTGTTTCTTGAGGAGCACTTGGAAAACCCAGAAAAACTGAAAGAAGAAAATAATCACTCATAGCCGCCCCCCCCAGCTGAAGACAACCACTCTAAACGTTTGGCACACTTTCCTCCCAACTTTTACCGAAATTAAACAGGTAAATGTGTATGTCTGAAATAATAATTGGAAAAAGACGAACCTAGATACCAAGAACAGAAAAACATAAGAGAGAACGAAATGAAATAAAAGTGTGGTCGTTTTCTTCTCGAGGCTGTCCTTTGTCCAAAACTGCTATTTGGTTTTCTACCTTCTCTTGTCCATGGGCTTTCCTGATGAAGCATTTTTCGACCACTTTTTCCTTCCTCTAAGTGCTTCACAGCATCTTCCTCTTGCTTTCAACAGGGAGTTTAAGTAAAATTGGCTATTGCTTTGAAATCTTCTACCGTTTATGCTGTAATATCCCACCGCAGGCATGATACGAATGCCACTGCCAAAAAAGAGGGCATGCTTCGAACGTGGTGAGAAAAATCCCAGCCTGAAGGACTGAAGAGTGGACGATGGCTATCCGCTGAAAAATATCAACACCTATTTGCAACCTTTCAGATTTGGACTTTTTGGGAATGACGCCCTCTAGAGATCAACAGTGATGATGCACCATCATTTCGTAGCTACCTGAATTTCCAGGTCGTTCTCAGCTAAAGTATTCCACAAAATGTACTTGAAAATTGGTAAAACCAACATCGTTTGGGCAAGAGTTTCTGTATCCCTGTTTTCAATGTTCAAATGGCTAGAATTTTACAGCCAATCTGTACACGCTTTAGAAGCCCTATACCCCTCAAAGGGACTACCTGAATAAGCTGAGTAACAGAGGCTAATCCAGTAGTTCTTGAATTGCTGGAACAGGGGAGCCAAACTCAAATACGCCAGGGAGCCAGGAAATCGCTGTGGCTGGCTGAGTGAAGCAGTCAGCACGGCCTGCTTTGCCAGATCTTCTGATTTACAGAGAAGGAAGAATTTTATGTGAAAGCCAGACTATGCGAAATCTATGTATAGATTATGTGAAATTTCTTGCATTTTCAATGTTGGCAGTTAGTATCAGACCATGCTTCCACCCTGTTCCCTAAAACTGTCTTTGACTTTTGAACTTTATATCATCAGGTTGTATCACCCACTACTCTTCACTGTTGCCATCATCCATTGCTCTCCCCCACCTCAATTTCTCCTTCTCATTTTTAGACTATATAGCTCCTGCTTACTGTAATTCTTTCCAGTGCTAATTTCTTCTTAATCCTTGGTAGTTTAGAATATATGTAAAATAGATGATCTTTCTCATACCCTGGACTCTCAGTTCCTTGATATGTCTTCTCCAGTGATTTTCTCCTCCCCACTATTTCAGCCACTTACTCATCCCCTAGAACTTCTCATTATCAATAACTTCACCCCGTCTGTAAATTCTATTTCATTAATCTGCTCGAGATTCATTAATAGTACATCTCCTATCCTCTAATACTCTGACCCCAACAATCCCTACCCCCGTCTGGATACCAAGTCCAAAATCTTGCCACCTCCTCTCTGGCCCCAACCTCTTGACGTTCTCACTTTTCTCTTTATCCATAAAGTCCACACTCAATTATTATAATCCCTCCCTTGCACATGCTGTCCATTCTCTTGCTCCCCTCTCACTTTGTTGAACTCCCTTGGCAAATCTACCATACTGATGAAATCCAGTTTTCCAATTTTGAGCTCTACCCATACACCTGAATGTAGCTGGAAGGGGGAGGGGGAATAAAAACCCTGGTAATTGGACTCAGTTTAAAATCAAAGTCACGGCTCTCAAGTAGGTCCTTTATGCTGCCAGGCAGTCACACTTGTGCCTTTAGTCCATTTACTCTGCTGATCTCCTTGACGTCTAGTATGTGGCGTCTCTTTTCTCCTCAATCCCATCACCTTCTCCCCCATCGTCATGCTCAGCTGATGGTCTTGAGAGTACTGATGCACCAGGAGAAAACTTCCACAGAATCTCATTACCACATCGACAGTACCTACCTACATTTGTACTAATATACACTCCCCCTCCCCTCACCTTTTCCATGGATCAATTATCTAGGCTCCTAAATCTAATCTCTTCACTTGGGCACTAGATCCCATCTCCTGTCCCCTACTCAAAGACATTAAGGGCAGCTGTTCTCACGCTCTGCAAAATCAACAATTTCTCACTGTTTACTGGATCAGTTCTATCAGCATACAAATATGAAGTTATTTCTTCCATCTTAAAACAAACCAAAAAACCTTTTTGATGTCATTGTCCCCTTTGATGCCACAATCATCCCATTTCCTTGCTCCTTTTTGTAGTGAAGAGTTGACTATTTCATCTCTAATTTTTCTCCTTTTATTTTCTCTTAAATCCACTGTAACTAGGGCCATCTGTCCCACCTTACTCCATTAAAACTGCTCTCTTCAGGGTCACCTATGTCCATATCACTGCTGAAGATAATAGTCAAGTTTCAGTCCCCATCTTACTTGACTGACTAGTCGTTTTTGACGCGGTTGATCACCCCCTCCTTCTTGTACACTTTCTTCATTTATCTTCCACACTCTCTTACATTTTCCCTGACTTCATTGGTCACCCTTCAGCTTCCCTTGCTGTTCCTCCACTTCTCCCTTAACTCAATGTCGGAGTGCCGCAGGGCTCAGTCCATAGTTCTCTCTATTGACACCCACTCCCTTGGTGATCTCAGGTGGTTTCGAGGCTTTAAATACCAACTATCTACCTAGCATTGCCAAGTGTACCTGTTTAGCCCAGACCTCTCTCTTGAACTTCAGACTCATGTCCAAAACTGAACGCTTGATCATGCCTCCTGAACCTGCCCTTCGACATTCTTCCTCATCTAGGTTACTGCATCCTCCCAGTAGCTTGAACCAAAAACTATAGAGTCATCCTTGGTTCCTCCTTTTCTTCACAGCCCATGTTCAATCCACCAGCAAATCCTGTTGACTCTATTCAGAATATATTTATAATCTGACACTTTTCTCCACCTCCACAACCACCATCCTGGTTTGAGTCATCACTATGTCTTATCCAGATCACTGTAGTTGTCTCTTAACTAAAAGTAGCTTTCACTATTGCTTCCTACAGGCTTTTCTCAACACTGCAGCCAGATTGATCTTTTTAAATCAAATCTGATTATGCCTCTCCTCTGTTCAGAAACCAAGAATGGCTTCTAATTGCAGTCAGAAGAAAAATCAGATTCTTCATACGTGCTGCATTCTCTCTCCCACTCCCCCTCCACTCTGTTACCCTCTGATCACGATTCCTTGTTCATTCTGCATATCCACACTGACTCCTTGCTGGTCCTTGAACACAGCAGGCAGAATCCCTCATTAGAGCCTATGTACCTGCTATTCTCTTGCCTGGTATGCTCTTCCCATGTGGCTAAGGTCTACCTTGACCTCCATATTTAAAATTGCTATGGTCCATGTACTCAGATTCAGGCTGGCACATGACTGGAATTGGCAATGATTTATGGCTGTGGGAACCAAATCTCATTCAGATTTGTCTCTTTCTTGATCTGAATAAGAACAGGTGGCAGCTCTGGCCATCTCTGGAGCCACTCTGCAACCACACAGAGATCAATATTAGAATGAAGTGAGTCTTAAGGATGGTCTAGTGAGAGAAGGAACCAAATGCTTGATAAGGTCATTAACTTGCTCATTTGTTTTATGCCTGGAGAATGTCCTGCTTGCGGACTTATAATTATATGACATAAATTCCCTTATTAAATCAGTTTTTAAACCAAGGATCTTGTCATTTGCAGCTAAATGCATCCTGATTCACTGAACAGACATTTGGTATTACTCCCTGATTTTGCTGAGGGCCTGAAACCTATGGGAGGGAAACTAACCCCTATCCAAAACTGGAGTTCAAATGTACATTTACAGCTATATCTGTGGGATGTGAGATAGGCATGGAAACTGGATTGCAGAGAGAGACAACTGGGTAGCTGAGAGAAAATGAATGCTAGTAGAGAATGATTCTGGCAGTGTGGGTGGAAGCAATGTGAAGTTCATGAGATGTGCCTGAGACTGCGCTAGACGTGCATGAGACTGCACCAGAATCCATGAAGACTCAGACCCACTGCCAGCATACATACTTTCTAGTGAAGAGAGGGCTGTGGTGAAACCGCAAAACTGCTTCACACTATGACCTAGCCATTTGCCACGGAATGCTCTCTAGTGCCACCCCTCCCCCTCAAGTTTTGGACCCTAGAAGAAGAAAGTGTTTCCACCCCAGCTGGAGGTAAGAGTAATGAACTGCAAAGATTACAAACAGAGATGCTGAGGAAACCCTGAAGGCCAAAGTGACAATGGCACAGATACATGGTATTATCAGTGGTGAAGCTCCAGCTAAGCACGGGCATCAAAGTCTCAGAAATCTAAAAACAGGTGAGAGAAAGCAGGTGAGGCAAATAACAGCTCTTAATATGTATGAGACAACTATCTTGGTGGCAGCTATTTACCCAGTATCCCTAAGGATGAATGTTCAAAGGACACACAGGCTTGTGGGTCGTAGGGGATTTTCTGGTTTCAGAAATAATTTTTGAAACAAAGATCACTAACCTATCCCATCTTTGAGTTTCATCTCATCCTTGAGCCTTATTCTAGAGGGTCATAGGTGCCCTGGGGTTCAGGAATAGGGTAAAGATCAATAATGGGGTGAGAACATTTGTAGTGTGCATTACTTGGTAATTTTAAAAAGTGAAAGTTCAGTGGTTTCTTGGGCTTTCATCAAAATGACCTCACGAAAATAACATGCAATAATTATTCCCCCAGTTCCTTCTCTCTTTCTCCCTCTCTCCCTCCCTCTCTCTCTCTCTCTCTCTCTCTCTCTCTCTCTCTATATATATATATATATATATATATATTTTTTTTTTTTTTAAAGAACATTAGGGTTGCATTGTCTTGTAACTCAGCCTTTTCCCATTTAAGGTATCAAAACATTTTTCTAAAAATCTATTATTTCACAACATAATAAATACTAAAATTTTAACAATTATCCTTTTAGGGTTGATAGAAAGGATTTGGGGGATTTTATTTTCTTACTTTGTGTTTTCTAAACTTACTAAAGTTAACGTGTTATCTCTATGATTAGAAAACCTTCAACTATAGAAAATAATTTCTTCCAGCACTTTTATGGTTCATCCCATTTCACTATTTCCTTTTCAAATTGTTTTCACAGTATTTTTCATCCCAGAATGTATTTCTAGAATAACTTTTGCCTAACTTGCATGCACACAAACAGAGAGAGGGAGAGGGAGAGAGAAAGAGGGAGGGAGGCAACACTCTGGTGTCTCTTCTTAGAAAGACACTAATCCTATCTGATCAGGGCCCCACCCTGCATGGCTGTTAGCATAACTGGGCCATCTTGGGCCTGTTCAGTTCCTCCTGTCCTTCCACTGACCCTACCTAGGGCTGTACTGTGTAGTGAATCTCTTTTCTGTCATCAAGGGCTTTGTAGTTATTAGATATTGTTTAGTGATCATTAGGTCCAGGTGGCCTCTATGCTCTGTTAGTCCCCAAATGATGAAAAATGTTGCTGACGTATTCCCTGTGCCCTCGAGACTAGTTACCCCTTCATAAATCTTGTTTTAGGAGTACACATCCTGTTTCCAAGCACCTACCCCCATAACCCTATAAAATTGTCCCAATGGCCCCTCAGCTGTGTGGAGTGCAGCTTTGAATGCTTCCAGATTGTTGTCCAACTAATCACACCCTGTGAGTAAGTTACCCTGTAATAAACTGATCCATCGAGTGTATAGAGCTGCCTGCCTCATTTTTCAGTCTCAAAATGCATTCTCAGTTCAGTGGATACTTTTTCTCCCTTCCGTTCTTCAGCACACCCTATGACCTCATTAACCTTAATTGCCTCCTTGGAAGCCCCTTCTCCGAATTCAGCCATACTGGGGGTTAGGGCTTCAATATATGAATTGGGGTGGGGGGAATGACACAGATTTCAGTTCATAAGAAACCCTCTGCACGTAAATTCAAGAAACAATGCCACATCATCAGGTTTCAGAGTACACATCCTAACAACACTTGGTCATTAGTTATCTACATTGTGTAGCCTTTCATAGTGGTCATTGTTCCTCTTGTTCCTGTACTGAATTTATTTCATTGTTCTGAACTTTTGAAAGAAAAATGAAAGCTTGCATTTTAATCTGGTGTCTTGATAATGAAAGCAATAACAAGTCTGTATATGAAAATATCCAGCATATTTGGGTCTAAAGATACTAGTAATTTTTCCGATCAAATGGCCTCAGGGCTTATTCTGAGCATTAGACTCTCATCACATCATCTTTCTTGAATTTTTGCCTTTTTTTCCTCTGTGATGATGCTTGGTATTTTCTTCCTATATTCGTGATTGTTTCTTCTGTTTTCCTAACTGACTCTTCCTCTGGCCTGTACCATGCACCCACAGGCTGAATTCTTGGATATTTTTATTCCAGTTGGAGATTTCATATAATTTCATTTTCATCTATTATCTCTATGTGGACTACACTCATATATATATATTTGTGGGTCGTAGGGGATTTTTCTGTGTCTCAATTTCTGCCCTGCAAACCGCACACCAATATTTGTGTCTTCAGCCCTAGCCCGCCCTGCAGACTCCCTTCTCACTCCTGTCTCCAGAATTTATTTATTTCATTTCAGTTTTTTGCTTTCATCTCAAATCAACATGCCCCAAACTGATCATTTTCTGAAAAATCAACTCCTTGTTTCTGGTGACATGGCCAAGGGAACTCTTAGTAATTTTGATTAATTGATTGATACATTCAAAAGAATTTTCTGAGCAACTGCTGTGTCAGACATTGTGCTAGGTGCTATAATTGATAAGTCACAAAATTTTTTCTTCTGTAATGTCTCTCACAAGTGTCTGAGTCTTTTCCAATTTGTCTTTACTAGTTATTTCATGTTTGTGTTTTTTGAGCATCTCTTGCCTGGTGAACCCCTACTTATCCACTGAGACCAGTTGAGAAGTCACCACCTCTGTGTTGTAAATTGACTTGTGTAATACCAAAATATGTGCTTAAATCCTAACCCTTGGTACCTCTAAGTGTGACCATAATTGGAAATAAAGTGTTTGCAGATGCAATCAAATTAAGATGGAGTCATACTGGATGAGGGTGGGCCTTAATCCAGTGACTGGTGTCCTTATAAGAAGAGGGAGATTTAGACATAGAGACACAGAAGGTAGAAGGCCTAGTGCCACTGGAGAGACATGGAACAGATTCTAAGAGCTTCTAGAAGGAACTAACCCCACTGACACCTGGATTTCTGACTTGTGGCCTCCAGAGCTGTGAGAAAAGAAACATCTATTGTTTTAAACCCCAGTTTGTGGTAATTTGTTACAGCAGCCCTAGCAAACTAAAACACTCTATGAGGCCATTTATAAACTCCCCAAAGTTAATCATTCCTTTTTTGGTTCTATAGCACTCAGTACTTATTTCCATCATCACTTTTTGTTGTTGTTGTTATTTCCCCGTGGGCTTGTTGAGGGTTGGAGTGTAGTGGGACAGCCCTAGTCATCTTTGGATACCTTGCATACTGCTTGGCACAGGGTAATTACTCAACAAATGTCTAACAAATGAAAAAAGTGATGCTTTTGCCTCTAGCCAATAATAATTACAGCTATCATTTATTGAGCACTTCCTCTGTACTGGGCACTGTGTCAGTACTTTACATACTGTGTTCCAACTACAATATGCTGATACCAACTGAGTGTATTACAGGTCAATCTAATTCTAATACTCACTACTGGAGTTAGCATGGACCCCACAAGTTAAGGTCAAAGGCCTTCATTTCTGACACTAACTACCCAGAGTTAATACAGGTCCTTCAAGTTAAGGGCTTAGTTCTACATGACTGACCCCACTTCAGATGCCAGCTGCAAGTCTCAGGTATCCCAAATCTACCTGTATTTCTGCCTATTTGACTACATATTTGAGAGTTCCCAGAATCCAGCCCCCACCAATTTGATAATTCACTAGAACGACTCACAGAACTCAGGAAAACACTATACTTATGATGACCATTTTATTATGAAGGACACAAATGAATAGCAAGATGAAGAGGTAAACAGCACAACAGGGTCTAGAAGGGTCCTGAGCTTCCTTGTCCCCTCCAGGTGTACCATCCTCCCAGGACATGGATGCTTTCATCAACCAACAAGCTCCCAGAGCCTCACTGTTTCAGAGTTTTTATCTAGGATTTTGTTACATAAGCATGATCGATTAAATCATCGACCACTTGATTGAATTCAAGATCTAGGAGGGTGTGGCTGAAAGTTCCAACCCTCTAATCACAAGCTTGGTCTTTCTGGTTTGGCCAGCCCTTTCCTTGTAACTATCTCAAGGCCCACCTAAGTCACCTCATGAATTAGCATAAATTCAGATATGGAGGAAAGGGGTTCTTTGTGAATAACAAAAGATACTCTGATCACTCCAGAAATTCCAAGGTTTTTTGAAGCTCTGTGCCAGGAACCGAGAACAAAAACAAAATACATTTTTTATTATACCACACATATGTATTCACATGAGGGCTCCTTGAAGTACGTATCTGTGCCATCTGCATCTTACAGACGAGGAAACTGAGGCTTAACCTCAAAACTGTGTTGCTTCTCTAGCTGTGGTGGCCCCCAAGCTGTAAGCTTATTCAGCTTTCTGCTTTCCGGAGAACTGCTTGTCTCTTTCTTGGTATACACTCCTGACGCTGCGGTATTGAGCGTAAAAAAGGAAAATGGCTTGCGGCCAGTTTCGTTCCAGGTGCCTGCTCTGGATCTAAGAGCCCCTGGTTGTTCCCCAGAAGAAGGACGTGCTGCCCTGAGGGGGAAGTCTGTATCTCCAAAGAACGGCCCATAAGGCATGCTGACGCATAGATAGTGGTGCATAGATAGTGGTGCATAGATAGTGGCGCATAGATAGTGGCGCATAGATAGTGGCGACAGAATTATGTGGAAATACAAGGTTTACTGATTTGTTGCCTAGTGTTCGTTCCGTGCTGAACCTATATATACATTCATGCTCTTTGAATAAACTTGCCTTGCAACCATCAGTTGTCTTGGCCCTTCTGACCCCATACTGGTGCTTTTCAGTTCCTTACCCCTCACCACCAGGAACTTCTAGCTTTCTGCAGCCGGTCTGCGGCAAGTGGCGCCCGCACAGGGACCTGAGTGCGTGAGGCATTTCGGAAGATTTCAGGTAAGTAGAACTCTCGAGTGAGATAGTGTGGCCACAAGAAATAATTTCGTTTTTAGGACGGTAACTCGAGAAAGAGTCAGAAGTAAAATAATATGGGACAAAAGGGCTCTAAGGAGCGTGATTTATTTGCTCAGATTTTGCTTTCAATGTTAAAAGCCCGTGGAACTAAGGTAACTACCTCACAACTTCTGGAATTTTTGCAATTAGTATATGATGCTTGTCCTTGGTTCCCTGAAGGAGGATCAGTGGACTTAGCAATTTGGACTCGTGTAGGAGATGAATTATCTAAATATCATGAAGCTCATGGACCATCTTCTGTTTCAGTTTCCATTTTTAGCTTGTGGAATTTAATAAGAGATTGTTTTAATCCAATTTATGATTCAGTTCCAAAATTAACAGCTAAATCTGTAGAACATATTGCTGCAGTAGCTACTGCTCCTCCGTTGCCACCGAGGATAAAGAGTGTTACATCACTTGATGATGATGACTTTTCTTTTGATTTAGCGGGTGAAGAAGCCAAATATGAGGCTGAAAAATATCCTGATGAAAATATTCTTCCGCGGTTACAGCAATTACATGTCTCTGTCCCTATCCCTCCTAAGCTTAGTCCTTTACAACAAGCAGTACGGGGAGCTCTTAATAGAGGGGAGGATCCTTTATTCTGCTGCCCGGTGGTGGAACGACCCAATCCTCAAAATCCACAACAAAATAATCGGGAATATCAGCCTCTCTCCTTTAAGGTTTTGAAAGATTTAAAAGCAGCCTGTGCACAATATGGGCCTATAGCCCCTTTCACTATTACTATGTTGGATACTATTGCAACAGAAGCATTGCCTCCAGCAGACTGGAAATCTATTGCTCGTGCTTGTCTCACTGGTGGCGACTATTTACTTTGGAAATCAGAATATTATGAAAAGGCTGCTGAACAAGCTGAAAGAAATACTGCACATAATGTGCTAGTAAATTATGAGATGTTGATTGGGGAAGGACAACATCAGTTATTACAGGATCAATTAGCTTTCCCTTTTGTGGCTTATGCTCAGATCAATCATATAGCTCTACATGCATGGAAACATTTACCTGCCTCCACTAGGACTGAAGACCTTGCTAAAATAAGGCAAGGGGCAGATGAACCTTATGCTGATTTTGTGGCTAGATTATTACAGGCTGTTAATAGAATTATTTCTGATGGTCCTTCTGGAGCAATTATCGTCAAACAATTGGCTTTCGAAAATGCTAATAATATTTGTCAAGCAGCTATACGTCCATGGAAAAGGAAAGGAAATTTAGAGGTTTATATTCGAGTTTGTTCTGATATTGGATCATCTTACTTACAGGGAGCAGCTATAGCTGCAGCCCTAACTAAGGCAGGATTTGGTCCAAATGCTAAAAGTAAAAACTATTTTAAATGTGGGAAGCCAGGTCATTTTACAAAAAATTGTACTGTTGATACTCCTAATATGCCTGTCGTAAATTCTGTGCCTCAAGGTAAATCTCCTCCTCCCACAATTTGTCCCCGATGCCAAAGAGGACGGCATTGGGCTAAAGAATGTCGATCAGTGATTCATAAAGATGGAACTCCCTTGTCGGGAAACTTTCCGGTGGGGCCTGCTCCGGCCCCATCAAACAATTGGAGCAATGTCAATAATCCCCTCACAACCTGCTCCACCGCCTCCAGCTCAGACCTTTGTTCCTCAGGGAATGGAATCTCCTCCCTTCAAAGGGCCACGCCAAATAGTGCAGGACTGGACCTCTGTGCCTCCACCCAATTCTTATTAACCTCGGATATGGGACCCCAAGCCCTTCCTACGGGAACTTTTGGGCCTTTACCCCAGGGAACGGTTGGTATAATCCTTGGAAGAAGTAGTATGTCTATGAAAGGCTTAACTATTATTCCTGGGGTGATTGATGCTGATTATGAAGGGGAATTAAAGGTTATGGTTCAAACATCAAAAGGATCTTTTCTTATCACGCCCAGTATGCGAATAGCTCAGCTTCTATTAATTCCATTCATACCAGAAGGAAAAATTTTCCAACATAACAAAAGAGGAACTGGGGCTTTCGGTTCCTCTGATGCAGTTTACTGGATTCAACAAATTGGTAGGGAAAGACCACAATTGGTATTAAAAATAAATGGAAGGCCTTTTTCTGGGTTATTAGATACTGGTGCTGATGTTTCTGTTATTTCGTTTATACATTGGCCAAAAAATTGGCCCGTGCACCAAACCATTACACAGTTGCAAGGTATTGGCCAATCTAATTCTCCACAACAAAGTTCGCAATACCTACATTGGCAGGATGCTGAAGGTAATCAAGGAATATTCAAACCCTACGTATTGCCCGGATTGCCAGTTAACCTTTGGGGAAGAGATATATTACAACAAATGGGAATCCTATTGCTTAGTCCCAACCCTACTGTAACTAATATATTGTTAAATCAAGGGTATGATCCTAGGAATGGTTTGGGAAAAAATCAACAGGAAAATAAATTACCCTTACAGACTGATAATAAACGGGATAAAACAGGCTTGGGTTTTTTCTAGGGGCCTTGGATTCTCCTCCACCACATGCTGACCCTATAACTTGGATTTCTGATAATCCTGTCTGGGTGGACCAATGGCCCCTTTCTAAGGAGAAATTAATGGCGGCTCATAATATAATTAATGAACAGCTTGCTTTGGGCAGACTAGAAAAGTCTAATAGCCCTTGGAATACTCCTATATTTGTTATAAAGAAAAAATCGGGAAAATATCGTTTATTGCAAGATTTACGTGCTGTTAATCAAACTATGGTAATTATGGGAGCTCTGCAACCAGGTTTGCCTTCTCCTGCAGCCATACCTAAAAATTATATGATTATTATTATTGATCTTAAGGATTGCTTGTTTACTATTCCTCTATTTCCGGCTGATAAGTTGCGATTTGCTTTTAGCTTACCCTCTTTAAATTTTATAGAACCTATGCAACGTTATCAATGGAAAATGCTGCCTCAGGGTATGGCTAATAGTCCTACTTTATGTCAACAGTTTGTACCTCAAGTTATTGCCCCTGTTCGTAAACAGTTCCCTCAGATATATTTTATTCATTATATGGATCACTTATTACTTGCTTATTCTGATAAACATATTTTACTTAAGGCTTATAATTCCCTTCAAAGTCATTTGTCACGATCAGGACTAGTCATTGCTGCTGACAAAGTACAGATGAACCCACCTTTCTCATATCTTGGTAAGTATATCACAAATTATAATATTACACCTCAGAAGATAGAGATACGGACTGACGTTCTTAAAACTTTAAATGATTTTCAAAAGTTATTAGGAGATATTAATTGGCTGCGACCTTCTTTAAAATTAACTACGGGTCAGTTACAGCCTCTTTTTAATATCCTAAAGGGAAGTCCTGATCCTTCTTCCCCTCGTATTTTAACTTCTGAAGCTCAACAAGCACTCAAGCTTGTAAACAAAGCAATACAATCTGCTCAGCTAACTAGAATTGAGCCTTCTTTACCTATACTATTAATAATCTGTGCTACGTCACATACCCCTACCGCCTTATTATGGCAAGAAACAGGAATTCTTGAATGGATTCATATGAAAAATACGCCTAATAAAGTCATTACACCTTATTATGAGTTAATAGCAACCCTTGTTCAATTGGGTCGTAGAAGAAATATTCAGTTGGTAGGATATGAACCAAATTCTATTATTATACCTTATACTACTTATCAATATTCTTGGCTATTATTTGTCTCTGATTCTTGGGCTCTTGCTTTTGCTGGATATTCAGGAATTATTGATAATCATTATCCTTCTAATAAGCTCCTTCATTTTGCTACTCAACATCTATTTATTTTTCCTAAAACTATCTGTTCAACTCCTATTCTCAATGCCCCAAATGTTTTTACTGATGGTTCTGCCAATGGCATCGCTGTGGTTATTTCTGATGACTTACTTCATAAAGAACAAACAGATCATACCTCTGCCCAACGAGTTGAATTACATGCGATTTCCTTGGCTTTTCAAATCTTTTCACATTGTTCTTTTAATCTCTATACGGATAGCCATTATTTGGTTACTATTTTGCGTAACATAGAAACTGCTATAATTGGCAATACTGTTGATTCTCAATTGTTTCAGACTTTCTTTCAACTACAAAAGATTATTCGTCAGCATGACTTTCCTGTAGCCATATTACATATTCGAGCCCATTCAGGTCTCCCTGGCCCATTGTCTTTGGGAAATCAATTGGCTGACGAAAATACAAAGATTATAGGCTTAAGTTTATCTCAACCTCAGGATCTTGCTACTCAGTCACATAATTTACATCATCAATCTGCTGCTATGCTTCAAAAACAATTCTCTATTTCTAGAGAAACAGCCCGATACATTGTTAAGTCCTGCTCTAAATGTTTACCCCACCTTCCTGTTCCACAATTTGGAGTCAATCCTCGGGGTTTACTCCCTCATCATCTTTGGCAAATGGATGTTACTCATATTCCCTCTTTTGGTAAATTACAATTTGTTCATGTAACTGTTGATACTTACTCTAATTTTATATGTGCTACGCCTTTGGCTGGGGAATCTACTAAATATGTAATTAGTCATTTATTTCATTGTTTTGCATCTATGGGAATTCCTAAAGCTTTAAAAACAGATAATGCTCCAGGATATACGAGTAAAGCTTTTGCCAATTTTTGTGCAACTTTCCATATTTCACATAAAACAGGCATTCCCTACAATCCTCAGGGTCAAGGTATTGTAGAACGTGCCAACCAACAATTAAAAATTACATTACAAAAAATAAAAAAGGGGGAATATGATAGATCTCCTCAGATTATGCTTAATCATGCTTTATTTATTTTAAATTTTTAAACTTTAGATGCATTTAGTCACACGCCTTATGAACGATTGTTTACAGGTCTTTCTGGAACCCCTCCTGAAAAAGCGCTTGTTAAATGGAAAGATCCCATGACTAACCTTTGGCATGGACCAGACCCTGTTTTAGTATGGGGCCGAGGCCATGTTTGTGTTTTTCCTAGGGAGGCAGACTCTCCTCGGTGGCTCCCGGAGCGCTTGGTTCGACATTATCATGCCGTCACCAATAAACACCCTGACTCGAAGAATGCGTCGCCTGAGGCTCTCGCAATCGACCACAGCACACCCCAACCGGTTCCCCCGGCGGACGAGAAGAATGCGGCGACAGAGTAGGAGACAACTTGTCAGGGAGGCGAGGGGAGATCGAAATCAAATTACTTGGTATCAATTGCAATGTTTAGTATTTCAAGCACGTAGGATTATGGAGGAGAGTGCTCATCCTCGCTCTCCTCTTACCTTTTTTTTAGCCATGATAGCTGTATTGGCAGCCCCATCTATAGAGGCTAAATCTTATTGGGCTTATGTACCCGATCCTCCTTTATTACAACCTGTTACATGGTCTGAAGCTGACCTTCCAATTTTCTATAATGATTCTACTTTTGGAAGAGTGCTAGGAAATTTGCCTATTACTAATACTTCTGTTAATTACTCTAATTGGTTTAATACTCCCCCTGTTTGTTTAAGTCCTATGAGTACCAATTCTGGTTGTGTTAAGGCTGTTGCTTTAGAACATTCTATTTCTTACCAAACCACTGTAAATTCTCAATTTTTTACTCATTTACGTAAAAATTATAAAGCTGTGGGATCTAATATTTGTCTTCCTTGCAAACAGACTGTTCCTAGACGAGAAGATTTATCCACCTTTGTATTTTGGTATAAGGATAACGTTCCCATTCACATGAATGCTAGAGTAACTAAGCTTGCTTCTAATACTTCGTTGGATCATTCTCTATGCATATATCGCTTGAGGATTGAAGATACTGGACATTATTTGTGTATTGAAACTACCATAGGTAATCAAGGGACGTTATTAGCTGGACATCAAATTACGGTCGTAAAGACTGTCACAGGACTACAATTTCCTGCTTTTATGGCTTCTGAATTCCCGCAGTTTGATTTTCCTGTTTGTAATGATACATGGACTAAAGCCTCTGTCTGGTGTACTTTAGATTATGATAATGGCACCATACTAGTTTCTTCTGTCCCCGTTAATAATAACAGCCTTGTTTTTTACAAGCAATGGGAATTCTGGAAACTTGCCTTATCCTTTTCTTATAGACCGGTGATTACTTGCGTCGCTCCTCCTTATGCTTTATTGATTGGAGATTTAATTGTAGAAAACACTATGAATCCTATAGGTTATAATATTACTTGTGTTAATTGTATCTTTAGTAGTTGTGTTTTGCCCGTTAAAGGACCTACATCTGTTATGATTATAAAGCAACCTTCTTATATAATGTTACCTGTTAATTTGTCTGAACCATGGTATCATAACACTGGCATGCAAGCCTGGCTGGAACTGACTGAAGCATTAAAACGACCAAAGAGATTTATAGGTGCTCTAATATGTGCAATCCTAGCCTTAGCAGCTTTAACTGCTACTGCGGCCACTGCTGGGATTGCTCTTTCACAAACTATTCACCAGGCTCATTATGTTAATCAGTTATCTAAAAATACTAGTGTAGCATTAGCCCTACAAAGTCATATTGATACCCAACTAAAAACGGAAGTAGATGAATTAAAAAATGTTCTAATAGGAATAGGGAATCAAGTTATGGCTTTAAAATTAAAAATGCGTTTGATTTGTCATGCCAAATATACCTGGATTTGTGTAACTCAACATTTATATAATGATTCACAATGGGATTGGGAAAAAGTAAAAATGCATATATTAAGTGTATGGACTGATGGACACATTAGCCTTGATATTCAGAAGTTAAATGCCGAAATACAAGCTATTCAAGAGGCCCACCTGGACGAAGATGGACCCCAGAATTTGATTCAAGGATTATTAGATCAACTACAAGGGCTAAATCCGATACAATAGATTCATGGAGGGCTCTCAGGCCTGATATCAATTTGTGTACTACTTTTGTTGGTGATCGGTTTATTACCTTGTGTTGTTAGATTTGTAATGGGGCGCTTCGCTGTCTTGCGTCAGGATGTTCATGGCTTAAAACTACATTATCAAGCTTTAAAAAATAATAAAAAAGGGGGAAATGTGGTGGCCCCCAAGCTGTAAGCTTATTCAGCTTTCTGCTTTCCGGAGAACTGCTTGTCTCTTTCTTGGTATACACTCCTGACGCTGCGGTATTGAGCGTAAAAAAGGAAAATGGCTTGCGGCCAGTTTCGTTCCAGGTGCCTGCTCTGGATCTAAGAGCCCCTGGTTGTTCCCCAGAAGAAGGACGTGCTGCCCTGAGGGGGAAGTCTGTATCTCCAAAGAACAGCCCATAAGGCATGCTGACGCATAGATAGTGGTGCATAGATAGTGGTGCATAGATAGTGGTGCATAGATAGTGGCGCATAGATAGTGGTGCATAGATAGTGGCACATAGATAGTGGCGACAGAATTATGTGGAAATACAAGGTTTACTGATTTGTTGCCTAGTGTTCGTTCCGTGCTGAACCTATATATACATTCATGCTCTTTGAATAAACTTGCCTTGCAACCATCAGTTGTCTTGGCCCTTCTGACCCCATACTGGTGCTTTTCAGTTCCTTACCCCTCACCACCAGGAACTTCTAGCTTTCTGCAGCCGGTCTGCGGCATCTAGCCTAGCTTTCTCCCAATCCATTTTATTTCCAAATTAATCTACATTAAACAGAGATTTCATCACATTACTTCCTTAGTGACTCTCTATTACATAATAAAATCCTACTATTCAAGTTTCTCTAAAGTCTGTTTCATGGTGGTTGTGTTCATTTCTACCTCTAGCCATGCTTAATGCCTGCTTTTCCTCCCTCCTTCTAACATTCTCCCCATTTCTCAATAACACTCAAATCCTACCTATTTAGATTCAGTGAGGGTGAGATAGTAGAGCACCTGCTATCACAGAGCTAAGTGCTTTACACATGTTGTCTCCAACGTTACATATGTTAATACTCCAGCAAATCCACAGTTTAGGTGTTCTGATTCTTAGTTTACAGTAGAAAAAAATCTAGGCCTGGAGATATAAGTTTGGGTGCTTGAAAGTTAGTGAGTGATTGAGCTAGGATTCAGACTCAAATTTATTTAGCTCTAAAAGCCCATGCTCTTTTTCTGTAATTCATGAGATTTGTAAACCTCTACTGTTCTGGTCCCTAAACTTGAGTTGTAGATAAAACTCTAAAGATTAAAAAAAAATTTTAAGATAGTAGCATCTTAAGTCTCTACTTCCTTCAATGTCGAACGCAGATTATTATCTAAAAGCCAAAAAAAAAGAAAAGGTTTTCGAGTCAATCTAGGAATAGGATAGAATTATTATAGTCTGGGAATAATCTAGAAGAGATTTTAGCCTGTAGTTGGTAGAACAAACATATTAAGTGAAAAGGAGGGGAGAAAGAAGAAGAGACAGTAAGAAAGAAGAGGAAAGATGCAGGAAGAGGAGAGATGCAGATAGGTCTTTAAAACCACTGAAATTTGTTTAGATTAGTGACTTTATTTACAAAGCACTTTCTTTGTAATTGCAGCTTTAAAGGAATAGAGGAGGGAATTCCCTGGTGGTACAGTGGTTAGAGCTTTGTGCTCTCACTGCCAAAGGCTGGTGTTCAATCCCTGGTCGGGGAACTAGATCCCACAAGCCGTGTGGCCAAAAAAAACCAAAACCAAAAACAAAACAATACAAAACCCAACAACAACAAATAAACTTGTTCTTGAAAATATAAGCTTAAAAAAAATAGAGGATACTGAGTTATTGGATTCCATATCTGCAATTAAGTGCTTTATTGTCATAAGATAACTTTCTTATCTAAACTGAGAGGGAGCAAATAACTTTTGTCACTTTTAAAAACACAATTTAAAAATTTTAGTATAATACACAAAACAGTACACAACCCTCAGTATAAACAGCTTGCTACATTATCACAAGTAAACATATGTAATCAGCCATCCCAGAAGTCCTTCTAAGTGCCTTCTCCCAGTTCTTATCCCTTCTTACTCCCCAAAGATAATTTCCTGATGTCTAAGACCACAGGTTAATTTTGCTTGCTTTTTAAAAATTAATTAATTAATTAATTAATTATTGGCTGCATTGGGTCTTTGTTGCTGCGTGCGGGCTTCTCATTGCGGTGGCTTCTCTTGTTGTGGAGCACGGGCTCTAGGCGTGTGGGCTCAGCAGTTGTGGCTCGCGGGCCCTAGAGCGCAGGCTCAGTAGTTGTGGCACATGGGCTTAGTTGCTCCGTGGCATGTGGGATCTTCCCAGACCAGGGCTCGAACTCGTATCCCCTGCATTGACAGGCGGATTCTTAACCACTGCGCCGCCAGGGAAGTCCCCTTTTGCTTGCTTTTTAACTTTACATAGAATCTCATAGTGCATATTCTTTGTATTTGGTTTCTTTTGCTTAACATTAGGTTTGTGAAGTTCATTCATGTTGTATATAGTAGTAATTTTTTCATTTTCATTGTAGAAACTATGCAATTATATGAATATACCACAATTTTTTAATCCATTTTACCAACAGTGGTCAGTTGGGTTGTTTCTAGTTGGTCAGTTGGGTTGTTTCTATATCTTTTACAAATATATGTATGCATTTCTGTTGAGGGTATGCTCCATGTAGAAGTGGAATTGCTGAGTCATAGACCTTGTTGTGTATGTTCAGCTTTGGTGGATATTGGCAAACAATTTTCCAAAGGGCTTTCCCCATATACAGTCGCACTAGCAGAGCCAGCTACATAATATGTGGAGCCCAGTGCAAAATAAACATGCGGGGCCCCTTGTTTAAAAGGCAAGGAGAGGTCCCATTAAATGTACTAAAACAGAAAGCTTTTTTGTTTCTTTTGCAGTCTCTTGACTTGCCATGATTTTTTAACTTGCTATTTAATGTCATTTTAAGTAAAGAAAAAAATATCATTTAAAGTTATTAGCACACGTTTTACCATTGATCTTTATATTGTGCAATGCCAGTTTTTTTTGTTTTTTGTTTTTGCAATGCCAGTTTTAAATGCAAACTCATGTGTGGAATCATCAAACTTACATAATTTGTATTTCATAGCTTGTACATGCTTATGTATTTCATTCTTACTTCAACTGTGGAAAAGCTGCATGAAATTAACTCAAAATGTTTTTATTTCATTTCCTGATATATGCACGATCTACCAACACTCTCTACCTTCAGCTTCCGGATAAGGATGGACTAAAGGGAAAAGAAACTATAGTTGTGCTATCTCTCTTTCCTTCTGTATCTTCGTTTACAGTGTAAGTGGTTGGCTAATGCTGGGAAGTAACACAAATTTTAAAAGTTATGATAGGATTCCTTTGTCATTCATGTTTCTTAGAACACCATTCTTTCTGCAAAGTAAGTTCTGGTTGGTAAGGAAAGCTTGGCCTCTTTCAGCTGTCTGCACCGTCCCTCCCTTTCTCTTTACTAAGCTGCAGATGTAACGCATTTATATTGTACTGTTTTGTTTTGCTTTTTCCTTTTTTTTTTTTTTTTTGGCCATGCCGTGAGGCTTGTGGGGTCTTAGTTCCCCTACCAGGGATTGAACCGGGCCCTCGGCAGTGAGAGCACAGAGTCCTAACCACTGGACCACCAGGGAATTTCATCTTGTACTGGTTTTCAATCTAGCCTAACTCCCATGCATTACAGGTCTAATAGAATTCTGCACTAATGGGGCTGCCTGAATGCTAAATGCAAATGGTTGGCAAGGAAGAGTGTACACACTTATATATTGTGTGTAACTCTTCTGCTCATGCTCCGTTGTGCTTTCACCTATAAAACACAAGTTCAAAGGAAAAATTATGAAGAATTGCAAAATGGCGACAGTTGAACATTAAGTCAAATGCAAGGTCCTTCTGAAAGCAGGGCCCTATGCAATTGTACAGGTTACATGCCTATGACGCCAGTTCTAGTTTAAGAGTTCCAGTTAATCCACAACCTTTTCAACACTTGGTATTGTCAACCTCTTAACTTTAGTCATTTGGTGAATGTGTAGAGATATCTCATTGTGGCACTGATGTGCATTTCTCTGAACATTGAGGGTAAGCATCTTTTTATATGTGTATTAGTCATTTAGTGTGTGTGTGTGTGTGTGTGTGTGTGTGTGTGTGTGAGTGTGATGCCTGTATGCCTATTTTTCTGTTGGCTGCCTGTCTTTTTTCTTGATTTGTAACAATTGTTTTTATATTCTGGAAAGAAGCATTATGTACATTACATGGGTAGCAAATATCTTCCTCTGTTCTGTGACTTGCTTTTACTCTCTTATAGTGTATTTTGATTACTAGAAGTTCCTCATTTTAATATAGTTTAGTTTGTCAATCTTCTCCTTTGGGGTTAACTGCTAGCTTGTATCTGGTTTCAGAAATCTTTTCTTTCCTCCAAATCATAAAGATATTTTCCTATATATCATCTTCTCAAAGTTTTATTGTTTTGTCTTTCACATTTAGATCCACAATCCATCTGAAATTTACTTTTTGTAAATGGTAAGAGGTAGGAGATCAAACTTTGCTGATGGTGCTTTTAGTGAATAAGACAATGGGTTTGGACTTTCCTGGTGGCGCAGTGGTTAAGAATCCACCTGCCAATTCAGGGGACACGGGTTTGAGCCCTGCTCCAGGAAGAACCCACATGCTGCAGAGCAGCTAAGCTCGTCTGCCACAACTACTGAGCCTGTGCTCTAGAGCCCGTGAGCCACAATTACGGAGCCCACAAGCCACAACTACTGAAGCCCGCGTGCCTAGAGCCCATGCTCTGCAACAGGAGAAGCCACCGCAATAAGCCTGTGCACTGCAACGAAAAGTAGCCCCCGCTCGCTGCAACTAGAGAAAAGCTGGAGCGCAGCAACAAAGACCCAACACAGCCAAAAATAAAAAATAAATAAATAAAATAAAATAAAATAAAAGCAAAAGAGTATGACATTAAAAAAAAAAAATGATGGGTTCCCAGTCCAACTCTGGTTAGTTCTATATAATAAATCCTATTATGACTTTGTATTAAAATGAGTAATGTGTTTTTGAAATGCCTGTAAAATCATAAAAGGTAAGTTTTTTTTGCTTGTCTTTATGGAAATGAGGTTAGTTCCTTTTTTTCGTTATTTATTTTATTTTATTTATTTATTTTTGGCTGCATTGCTGTGCATGGGCTTTCTTCTAGTTGTGGTGAGTGGGGGCTACTCTTCTCTGTGGTGCATGGGCTTCTCATTGCAGTGGCTTCTCTTGTTGTGGAGCAGGGGCTCTAGGCACGCAGGCTTCAGTAGTTGTGGCACGCGGGCTCAGTAATTGTGGCTCGCGGGTTCTAGAGCGCAGGCTCAGTAGTTGTGGTGCACGGGCTTAGTTGCTCTGCAGCATGTGGGATCTTCCTGGAGCAGGGCTCGAACCTGTGTCCCCTGCATTGGCAGGCAGATTCTTAACCACTGCGCCACCAGGGAAGCCCAGAGTTTAGTTCTTTAGACAAAAGCTTCCAATAATATCAAGTTTAAGGATTTAGTTTCAGAATAGACCGTTCCACAGCTATTCTGAGTTCTACTTGCTAAGTCTTTTGAGTGTTATGGTTAAAGTGAGGATGGCAAATGTGGGTGTATCAAAGTAAATGCGTCAAAAAAATTCCAAGGGATCCTGGGATGATATTACTCTGTGTATATCTACACCTCATCTTTGTACTGGAATGACAGCAATACCATGAATATTCACTCTGATCCATCGTGTTTGCCACCATCATTTCTTTTATTAGTACAGCAACATCCCTTCTTCCCTGGCTGTGGTCATGACTCTACAATGTATTCTACATTTGGCAGACAGTGATCTGGCCTTTATCTATTCAGCCTCATACTTTGCCATCTGTGCCCTACTCAAACTGAGCTTTGCTCCCTGCTCCCCGCCGCTTTGCAGATGTTGGTCCCTTGAGAACCTACCTACATCACTCCACTCTTCCCTGGTTGGCTCCGACTTGTCTTCCAGGATTAAACATTATCTCATTAAGAAAGCCTGGTTTATAGAAAGTGCTCAATAATTTTAGGGATTGTTATTATTAAAAATAGTGTAAATAAAATCAACTATACTTCAATAAAAATAATGTAATTAAGTGTCTCCCTAGTGTGATTATTGACAGAGTATATGAATGAGATGGGTATTTGTTGAAAGGAAGGATGAATGCGACTTCGCTTTTATCACTTTTAGCAACTGTCCAGGTCAGAAGATTTAAGAAGCTTGTGGAGGAAAATCTGAGAAAACCTTCACTTCAGATGACGCCGAGAATGTAACTCGTTTTCTCTCCCACCCTCATCTGAAGCCATCTCCTTTTTCTCAGCCTAACTGAAGTTTTGAGGCGAGATCATCGATTAGTTGGGGCTTGGCTCGGCCGCAGCCGCTCGGCTAGTTGGGGCTGGACCGCTTCCTCCGGAAGTGGCTTGGAGGCTGTTGTGCTGGCGTCGTCTCAGCTCGGAAAGGTGGTTGGGTGTGCCGTTCGGACATGGCGGACCCTGACCCTCGCTACCCCTGCTCCTCCATCGAGGACGACTTCAACTATGGCAGCTGCGTGGCCTCCGCCAACGTGCACATCCGAATGGGTACGTCGCCGGGCCCGTCCCGGCCGCCCCTAGTCAGTCCCGCCGCGCCGCCGGCCTCTGAGGCGAGCATCCTCACCGGCCGGGCTCGGGGGAGAGCGCCGGTGTCCTGGGGTTCAGAGGGCAGACTTTCCTTCTCCTGCCGGCCCCGCCGGCTGGGAGGAAGAGCGTTCTCCCTCCGCAGGGGCTCAGAGGGAGAGGAGGTGGTCCCCCAGCTGTGCGCTCAGAAACCTGAACCCATCGTGCCTTAAATCCTGTCTTCGGTGGAGAAGGGGACAGTTGAAAACCTCAGTAGCCTGAATGTGGCATCTTTCAGTTAAGAGAAACCTAGGGTTATTTTTTCGGCTAAAATAAGTTTATTATGTGATCGTCGTGACTTACCCGTGAATGGAGTTATCTGCTTGGATGTTTTTGGTTTAGGGGGTGTGAACTTGTTTCCAGGTTCCATGTCCTTGTCTTCTTTGCTGGATTGTAAGAACTGTGAGGGCAGGGACCGTATCTATCTTGTTTACTGTTTTCTCTCTGCAGGACGTAAAACTCAACATAGGTGTGAGTATTGTTGAGGCAGTTGCTGGGAATGGAAGTTTCCTAGGTCAGTCAAAATGCCATGTTAGTTATAAGTTATTATGTAATATCCAGCGGGTAGAAATTATTTTGAATTTAAAATGCTCAGCTTCATGTAAGTGGAATTCATTGTCCGCTCTAGTTCAGCCAATTGATCACAGAAGCTGCAGCAGATTTTCATCCTATCCGGCAGCTGGAACTTATTCTGGGAGAGGACTTATGAAGCGCTCTCGCGCTAAGAATCTTGATCTGTGTTTCTGGAAGTGAATTTTGGAACTATTTTGGCAATAGAACTCAGTTTTTTTAATAAAAAAAAATTTTAAATTGTGGTAAAATACATACAGCATTAAAAATATAGCATCTTAACCATTTTTAAGTGTACAGTTCAGTGTGTAGTGTTAAATATATTCACATTGTTATGCAACTAATCACCAGAACTTTTTCATCTTGCAAAACTGGAGCTCTGTACCCATCAAACAACTTGCCACTTTCCCCTCTCCCGAGCCCCACCGCTCTACTTTTTTGTTTTATGAATTTGACCACTCTAGATAACTTCATACGAGTGGACTCATACAGTATTTGTCTTTTTGTGACTAGTATATTTCAATTAGCATATTTTCAGGGTGTGTTCATTTTATAGCATGCGTCAGAGTTTCCTTTTTAAGGCTGAATGATTTTCCATTGTATTATTTGTATATGAGGAAAGTACAATTTTCCATTGTATTACTTCTATTATTGCACCCTCACCAACACTGAGATCATCAAACTTTTTAGTATCTGGCAATCTGGTAGATCAGGGGTTGGCAAACATTTTCTACAAAGGGCCAAATGGTAAATATTTTCAGCTTTGTGGGTTCTAAGGACATTGTGGCACAGCTCTGCCATCGTGGTGCAAGAGCAGCTATAGAGGACACACACGTGACAGTGTGACTGTGCCCAGTAACGCCTACAAGGTCAGGTGATGTGCTGGGTTTGTCCCTTAGCTGTAGTTTACTGACTCTTGTTGTGGGTAAAACATGTTATCTTATTTTAATCTACATTTCTTTAGGTGAGTGAAGGTGAGCGTGTTTCTTTGTTTACGCAACTTTATTGGGCTCCCTACCAATATTAGGGATATAGAAGTAACCAGATACTATTTCAGTTCTCTAGAGTTGTTATTTGGGTGGAGGAGAAAGGGAGATAGACCCTAAAGAGTCAAGCAAACAAATAGACTACTAACAGTGCTAAGTTCCCTGAAGAAAAGAAACAGTGATGGAGTAGACACTAGGGTCTAGAATAGCAGCAATTTTAGTTCAGGAACGGCCAGGAAAAGAACTCTTAAAGGAGATGGCAGTTGTGTTGTATTGGAAGGAGCTAGCCAGGTGTATTAGTTATCTATTGCTTTATTAAAAATTACCCCAAATTTTAGACACTTAAAACAACACATAGTTATTACCTCACACAGTTTCTGAGAGTCAAGAATCTGGGAGAGGTTTAGCTAGGTGGCTCTGGTGCAGGGTGTCTCGAGAGTCCACCCAAGCTGTGGGCTGGGGCTGCAATCAGCTAGGGCTCAACTGACTGGTCTGGAGGATCCGCTTCCTGGAAACCTCATTCATGCAGATGTTGACAGAGGCCTTAGTTCTTTGCCACATGACCTTTCCATAGGCTGCATGAGTGTCATGGGCATGGTGGCTGGCTTCCTCAAGAGCAGGCAATCCGTGAGAGACCATCGAGGAAGCTGCAGTGTCTTTTATGACCTAGTCATGGCAGTCCCACACACCATCACATCTTCCTTATTGTATTTATTAGAAGCAAGTTCCTAAGTCCAGTGCACATTCAAGGGGAAGGTATTTAGGCTCACCTTTTGAAGATGTGTCAAAGAACTTACAGGCATATTTATTTCCCTCTGGCTACAAATTACTTTTCTTTCTTCCACATGCAAGCTAAGACCCTCCAAAAGTCTTATCCTACCATAACATTAGCTCAAAGTTCAGAATCTTGTCATCTAAAGGTATGGATGAGGCTCCTTGGGTATGGTTCCTTAAGTATAGCTCCTCTGAGTACATTTCCTCTCAGACTCTGTGGAACTAAAGAATTTTTTAATTACCTGTATCCACACACCCAACATTCAAAGGTAAGATAAGCATAATTTTGTGGTATTTTTGCCAATAAAATTCTTCAAAAAACTTTGTGGGTCTCCTGTGATTCTTACTGAGGTTCACTCCATTAAATAAAAGCCACACCCAAATGTGTTAGAGTGAGTTTTGGCTGAGACTGATGAGTGACTATTTCCTCAAGCCTCTCAGAAGCCCTATTGTTTGAATGATCTTTTCTGAAGTACAATGTTGGATATTTGTGAGGTTTGTTTTGTTTTCTTTTCTTTTTGGCCGCGCCACGTGGCATGCGGGATCTTAGTTCCCTGACCAGGGCTGGAACTCGTGCGCCCTGCAGTGGAAGCAGAGTCTTAACCACTGGACCGCCAGGGAAGTCCCTTTGTGAGGTTCTAACAAAGGATTTTATAATCACATGCTGTGTCATCTCTTGCATTTTAGTATGAGCAGCGAGAAGGCAACAAGTGCATGCTCTGTCTGGAAATCTCCTTACTTTGATCACTGCTTCATTAGGCACATCTTCTACTTTCCATGTTCCCACAGGTGACAGTGTTGCTAAATTTTTTGCCAGTACATAACAAGGATTCTGTTTCCTCCAGTTTCCATAAGATTTTCCTCTCTTTAAGTCCTTACCCACAGCCTCCGTAAAGGCGTCATCCTTCTATAGTTTCTTCAAGGCTCTTTGAGCTTTTACCGCAAAGACCTACCCACTTCTACCCACTACCTGGTTCCAAAGCCTCTTCCATATTTGAGGTTTTTGGTACAGCAGCATCCCACTTCCAGGTACCAAAATCTGTATTAGTCTTTATTGCTGTGTAACAAATTACCACAAAACTTAGTGGCTTGAATAAATGTTTATTATCAGTTTCTAGGAGCCAGGGAGCTGAGAGATTCTAGCTCAGGATTTGTCATAGGTGTAGTCAGGGTGCTGGCTGAGGCTGCAGTCATCTGAAGTCCTGACTAGTGGTGAAGAATGCGCTTGCAGGAAGGCTCACTCACATCACTGTTAGCAGAAGGCTTCAGTTTCTCACTGGCTGTTGGCAGGAGACCTCACTTTCTCATGGATCTTTCCAGAGGGCTGCTTGAGATTTCTCACAGCATTGGCAGCTGGCTTCTCCTACAGTGTTCATTCTCAGTGGGGACAGTATTGCCTCCAGGAGGGTGAAAATTGGTTCCTGAGGTGGAGAGCAAAAAATCTCAGGTATTTCAATGGCTTGTAGCCTTCCAAAGAGTTGTGATACATAAACATATGTACAGTATATTTGTGGCATTAAATTTTTTTTTTTAATTTGGCCATGCCATGTGGCTTTTGGGATCCTAGTTCCCCGGCCAGGGATTGAACCTGGGCCCTCAGCAGTGAAAGTGTGGAGTCCTAACCACTGGACCGCCAGGGAAGTCCCTGTGGCATTAAAATTTTATTGGAGGTCTATTAGGATAAAAACGTTCAGAAGGCTTCTTAGATGGGCAATGACAAAAAAAAAGGTTGATAAACGCTGCTCTAGAGCAAGTGATCTAAGAAAGAGCAAGTAGGTATAGCCATATTGCCTTAAAATTTTTTTTATTGAGGTATAGTTGACAGGTGTTGCCTTTTGTGACTTAGAAATAATACACACTGCCACTTCTGCCTTATTCTTTTTGTTAGAAGTGAGTCACTTGAAGGGAGTGTCAAAAGTTAAACCATCATTTCATGTAAAGAATGATAAGGGCATTTCAGGCAGAGGAAACAGCAAGGGCAAAGGCCCAGAAGCAGCAAGGATTTGGCATGTTTGGGGAACAGAAAGGTGGCTAGTGAGGGTAATACATGGTGAGGAAAAGGAAGAGTAGTATGAGATGAGGTTAGAGACGTTCCATATCATGTAGGGCCTGTAGGCCTCATAGAATCTTCAAAATTTTATTCTAAGTTTAAGGGAAACCATTAAAAGTAGTTAAGCAGGGAGTCACGTGATACGGATTACTTTACAAAAAGATTGCTGACAGCTGTGGAGAATGGGTTGGGACTACAGGTGGGACCAGTGAAAGCGTAGAGCCCAATTAGAAGGCTGCTCTAACAGTCCAGGTGAGAGATCATAAGACTGGAGAGGCTGCAGAGGAGACCGAAGAGGTGGTCGACTTTGCAGGTGGAAGCTATGGTAGTTGTTGATGGGTTGGGAAAAGGGAGGGGAATGAGAGATGACTCCTACATTTTTGGCTTGGGGGATGTTGGTGCTGGTTACAGATTGGGTAGAAATGAAGAGTTCCTGGTTTAGCCTGTTAAGTTTGAGTAGAAAGGGGAGAAGTAGAAGGGGAGAAATTAGGACTCAAAAAAAAAAGAAAAAAATTGAAAGATTGCTGTTTGGCTTGTTTTCTTTTCATATCAGATCTTCTATTTTTCCCTGTGAACTGCGTATGTATATCTTTTGCCACTTTTTATGTTAGTTATTCAAAATGGGTGTCAGGTGTTACTTTTTGTGAGATTTGATTTAAGTTCTCGTTTTTGAAGAGTATAGAAAAGCTGTGATCTAGAGTATCTGCATAAGGATTATTTTTATGATGAATTTATTGGCTTAGCATAGGTTTCTTTTTTTTTTTTTGATTTATTTTATTTTTGGCCGCATTGGGTCTTCATTGCTGCGTGTGGGCTTTCTCTAGTTGCGGCGAGCGGGGGCTACTCTTCGTTGCGGTGCGTGGGCTTCTCGTTGCGGTGGCTTCTCTTGTTGCGAACCACGGGCTCTAGGTGCACGGGCTTCAGTAGTTGTGGCTCGCGGGCCCTAGAGCGCAGGCTCAGTAGTTGTGGCGCACGGGCTTAGTTGCTCCGCGGCATGTGGGATCTTCCCGGACCAGGGCTTGAACCCGTGTCCCCTGCATTGGCAGGTGGATTCTTAACCACTGCGCCACCAGTGAAGCCCCCTGCATAGGTTTCTTTAAAATGTTTTTCTATTACAAAAGTAATAAATATTTATTGGTGATATATTAAAAAAACACAGATTAACAAAGAACTGAACATGGAAATCACCTTCAGTCATACTGCCCAAAGAAAACCATTATTAACACCTTCACTTGTATTCTTTCAGTCTTTTATCACATATGCACTTGTGCACACGCACATATACAAATAAACATTAAACACACTGTTTTGACTGTAGAACAGGTCCATAAAATGTTAAGGATTAACATTGACTTTCACTGCTTAACTGAGAATATATATTATGTGCAGTGGATTTGAGTTACATAAGGTACATTGTAGGGTATCAAAAGTAAAGAATATGATTTTTTTACAGTCCAGAAAATCCCTTGGGGGAATAATGGTTTGACCTTTGGCTTAGAATTAAATTTGCGGAAACATAGCCCAAATAACATTGTCTATGGCAGATTCTTTGCTTTTGTGAAAAAGGCGGAAACGACTTCCCAAAGCTTGCAGACATCAGGGCCTTTTTAAGAAAGTAAATTGTAGATTGGTTGTGGAAATGAACACTATTTATCTCCTTTTTGTTCAAGATTACCTCTGCCAAAGTGGGACTGATTCTCACTGTGAATCAGTGACTGATTCTCACTGTGACTGTGAGTCACTGGTTACGATATACGTTCATTAAAACCTGTTTAAGACATGAGGAAAAACTCACTGTATGTTTTGGAAAGGGTGCCAGAAGGAAACACTGATTAAGATTTAATTGCGGGGCCTTTAAGAATTAAATCTTTAGTATTTATGAAAATTCCCTTATTCTTATAAAATATTTATTACTCGATATTTGGCAGACATGCCGTCAAAGCACTTCATCATTCCTTGAGGAACCAGGTCTTTGGTAGGAATTTTTTTCAAAGAGAACATTTATCATATTCGCCTTGTCATGAGAGTCAAGAGACAATATCACATCTTTTGTTGGGTAAAAGTCATTCAGTAGTGTTTTTCTTGCCTAAGAACAATGCTCTATAGAAGTTGTGTGGCTCCATTATTGTTTCAGAATAAGACCTTTTCCCTGACTGGCATTAATTCCCTCACTTTTCATTAATTCAATATAAGTTTATTTAAAAGCAAATAAAATTTAATGAGTATTTATTTTGTGCCAACTCCTTGGCTGGGTGCTAGGAGTATAAAAATGAATATTATCCTATTATTAGGGAGCTTTTTAGTCTTTATAGTCTAATAGTGAAAGACAAGTAGACTTATCACTATAAAATAAAGTGACTAGAAGTATATTTAGGGTCCCTTGGGAACATGAAGAGGAACATTTAATTCAGACTGGGGAACTGAGAAAGGCTGAATTTTTTTTTTTAAACATTTATTATTTATTTGTTAGGCTGCGTCGGGTCTTAGTTGCGGCCTGCGGGATCTTATAGTTGTGGCATGCAGGCTCTTAATTGTTGCATGCCAGATCTAGTTCCCTGACCAGGGATCGAACCCAGGCCCCCCTGCAGTGGAAGTGCCGAGTCTTAACCAATGGACCACTAGGGAAGTCCTGAGAAAGGGAGAATCTTGAAAGATGATTAGCAGTTTGTTAAGGAGAAGTGGGAACTGTTGTTAATGTTTTATTTCTGAAGCTGGTGGTGAGTTGGGTGTTCACTGTATCATTTATGACGTCTGTAGCTCAGAAGACGTTAATAAGTATTTTTAGATCATTAGGCCTTGGAGTTGATATATGGATGTCGGTAATATTTTGAAAGTAAGAATTTCTTATATAGAAACTAGAGGTAAAGGTACTAGAAGTGAGAAATAAAAATAGGTGAGTGAAAGTAAGTTTAAATATTGTTTGCCTTTTATGGAGAATTTCATTTTGGGGAAACATTTGTATTGCTTGGAAATTAAGATTTCTCTTTTAATTTTATATCTAACCATATGCTTTCTATTCCTGCTTTTCAGTTTCAACATAGCTTCGTTCTTTAAAATGTTCTGTTTTTAATCTTTTGCTTTGTTGTATGTTTTACAAATATGCATTTAATGTTTTCTTTTTATTTTGATGAAAACATTTGTATTCTGGACCATTAACTTAATTTTTTTTAAGCTCATGCTTCCTGGAGGATAGTTATCACTTAATATTTTTGATATTTTGGGAGGCGTTTTTGTTTTTGTTTTTAGTTTTAGTTACAGATTGCATTATTTGGATTAAGATTTAAAAAAGAATTCGTATAACAATTTAATGTTTCTAAGAAGAAATTTGATCTTGCTGTTCTCTGATAAATGCTTAAGAAAATAGTCATGTGTAACTTTTTTCTCTTTCAGCCTTTCTAAGAAAAGTCTACAGCATCCTTTCTCTGCAAGTTCTCTTAACTACAGTGACATCCATGTTTTTTTTATACTTTGATTCTATACGGACATTTGTTCATGAAAGGTAAGGTAATGACATGGTTCTGAATCATTTTCAGCCGTTGCATATCACTGAAAGGGCATAATATGAGCAGTTAGTTTTTTTTTTCTATTAACTTTTAAGTTTAGAACGTAAAAAAGGTTTATTATTAACTCTTGTAAATAAGTTTCGATAAGGAAAATGTTCTACAATATGGTATTTACCTCTAAACTTTTTAGCTTAATTTCATAGGGTTAAATCCTCATCTCCTGGAATAGTATTAAGAATTTTTAACTGTGTATGCAGTTTTTTTAAGTCTTAGTTTTTTGTGTGTTTATTAGACTTATGCCCTGTCCCCAAAGCCCAAGACAGTGCTTGAAAAGTAAAGGTACTTGAAAAAAGTTTAACTTACCTTAGTGTTGGTTCACAGCTAGGAAAATTTCACTGAAAAGTTTTCAAAGGAGTTCCATATGATTCATCCCTAATTTGTTTAAGATCTGACCTCCAAAATAATTATTTCCACGGCTAAAAGTAATATAGGTTCTTTATATTAAAGGAAAGGAAAAGTAGAGAATGAATATTTTCTTAGAAGTCGATAATTTCTATTCTCCCTTTACGAAAGGGGAATCTTGAACTATAAGTTTGCTATTTGGAGTAAAGTTCTTTAATTTAAATTACAGCTATATAGTAAATACCCTAAAAAAAGTAGTTAGGTATAAAATTGGTTTATTATTTAATAGTTTTTATGTATTGTATTTTAGTTTAAAAAAGCAGTATGCTAATTGCAAAAATTATTCAAGTATGTTAGAAGTTCATGAAGTAAAAAGGCTAAGTCTTCCCCATTCATTGTGGGGAAGATTCTTCTTTTTGTTTTTTTAAAATTAATTTATTTTTGGCTGCGTTGGGTCTTTGTTGCTGCTCACGGACTTTCTCTAGTTGCGACGCATGGGGGCTACTCTTTGTTGCAGTGTGTGGGCTTCTCATTGCAGTGGCTTCTCTTGCGGAGCCTGCGGGCTTCAGTAATTGTGGCATGTGGGCTCAGCAGTTGTGGTTCACAGGCTCTAGAGCGCAGGCTCAGTAGTTGTGGTGCACGGGCTTATTGCTCTGAGGCATGTGGGATCTTTCCGGACCAGGGCTCGAACCTATGTCCCCTGCATTGGCAGGCGGATTCTTAACCACTGCGCCACCAGGGAAGTACCTGTGGGGAAGATTCTTTGTCTTCCTGCTCCTCCCCATCTCACAGTCCTCAAATTTACCCCATGGAAAAATAATTTCTTTTGACAGTTTGGTGTAGATCCTTTCAGATTTTTTTTTCCTGTACTTTCACAAATACATAGACAAATTTTATTAAATTGCATAAGACTGTAGTATTTTTTAACTTGAGAATGATTTAATTTTTTGTCTTTCAGTCCTGCCTTAATTTTGGTGTGTGCCCTTGGATCTTTGGGTTTGATTTTCGCCTTGACTTTAAACAGACATAAGCATCCCCTTAACCTGTACCTGCTTTTTGGATTTGTGAGTACTTTGGCAATATCTGTTCCTTTAACGTTTATTCCTGAGTTTTAAATTTATTTATTTAATTGAATGCATATACATGTTACAGTAACAGAACGAAATTAATGAGTTTTTTAAAAAAATTCAAGGCTTTACCTTTATGATAATCTTCTATCAGATAAAATCTAACTAGAGTAAGCATGTAAAACAAAGATATGTAATTAAGGGGAAAGAGAAGCTAGAGGATGAAGCTCAATATCCCTAACTCTTATTTAGGATATGAGTTTAGCTACTTTTGACATGGCTTAAACAATGACAAAATAACAATGGCTTAAGCAAGATGGTTTACTTCTCTTTCATATAAAAATCTGAGTGACTGTTTAGGGAACTTCTCAGGGGCCCATTCATCTGCTATGGTTCAGACATTTCTAAAGTGTTGCATGGTATAAGATAGCTCACCACCATATCTACATTCTATCCATTTATTTAAAAAAATGAAGAGAGAAAGGAGAGAGCAAGCCTTTTTGCTTTTTGAAGTTGTATGCCTCTCTGCTCACATTCTGTTGACTAGAATATAGTCTTGTGACCAGATCTAGCTGCAAGGGAGGCTGAAAAATGTAATGATTAATCTGAACAGTTGTGTGTTGAAGCAAAAATTCTGTTACTAAGGAAGGAAGAAAGAAAAAAAAGAATATTCAGAGACAGTTTCAAGACTCTGCCACACCAAAGTACTACTTAAATATTTTATTCTTCTTGTGTTTGTTTGTGTGAGGTAGTGAGGTTTTTATAAATGTGCATATGATTTGCAGTTTCATTTTTATTTACATTGTAGTGAGTGAGAAAAATAGAATTTTCTGTATTACTTTTAGAATCTTCCTGTTACAGATATGAAAAATCTAGTTGAGTTCAAGGAGTAATGGGATCACAGTTAGAATCTAAATATTCTCACAGGAGTTCCCTGGCGATCCAGTGGTTAGGACTTGGTGTTTTCACTGCCGTGGCCTGGGTTCAGTCCCTGGTCAGCGAACTAAGATCCTGCAAGCTGTGCTGCACAGCCAAAAAAAAAAAGAATTCTGAATATTCTCACTTAATACATTGAGGTCTCATTTTCATTATGGTGGGCTTATTATCTGTCCCATATACTTCACAAGGCTGCTCTGAAGCTAAAATGAGATCATGCATATGGAATCACATTGAACTCCTGGAAATTAGAACATGTACATAACATAGTATAAATTTTACATGCACCTATGTAATTTCAATTTCTTTTTCTTAGACACTGTTGGAAGCTTTGACTGTGGCCTTCGTTGGTAAGCCATAATTGTGCTTCCATATGTTACAGTAACTTTTTAATGTGGGTAAATGTTTTGGATAAAAACGTGTTTGGGGCTAAAGCTTACCATCATGGAATGTCATATTAAAAAATATGGCATAGGATGAAGAATTCCTAAAATATAAGCAAAAATTAAATGTTTATGTAGTTAACTGAGTTTAGAGGAAGTGGAAAAGAATTAGGAAAACAATAGGAATAAGAACAATATTCATTTTGTTTATCCATTTGTGAAAATAAGACAACCATAGCTAATCTTTTCCCTTATTTAAAGGGAGCTTAGAAGAACTGATAACATGTTTGGAGCCATGTACTTTCATCACATAAGCTCAGTATCTCAAATTGTCTGCATTGAACTGTGCTTTATTATTATATCCTCATATTTTATCAAGCGGCACTACAAGAAACTGTTCATTTCTGTTTTGTATTTTGTGTTAAATATATATTTAAAAGGAAGCATCTGTTATAGTTACTTGATGTACTCTATGTAATGCCTCAAGTAAAAAGTTTTGTGATTTATTAACAATAAAAATTCTGATTGACTCAAAATGATTAATCTGGCATACCAAAAAGATCAGAATTGACTATTACTCTCAATAACAGTAAATTGTTGATCCTTATTGTTAATATATTTATCTCTTCCTATTTTGTCATTACTGTTTTTAACTTTTTTATGCCAGTTTTATTGAATCTATTTTTTGGTAATTCATCTCTTTTATAAAAGAATCAGAATATAAATAAATAATAATAACAACTAAAAAAAAATAGGATTGAAATTTCTCAGCATAGAAAGGAAGTATTATTAATATTTACTTATTATTAGTGTTATTATCTGTTAATGTTACTTACTATTAATGTTACTATCAAGTCCATCTCTGTCGTCTCTGGCTCCCACCATTTGTAAGGGATGTAGGAGAGAGATTTATTTCAGGGTTATAGGAATCCACCTAATCTTACACTGAAATTTCTAATGAGAAGCAAAAGTGATTTCATGGTTTACCTTTTCTTTGTTCATCTTCCTAACCCTGTAATGGCATAAGTAGAGAAAGTCCAATTAGTTAGCATTTAGGAATAGAAAGAACTGGATAATTAATCCCCCTCAAATTAAAAATTACTTAAATGGTTTTGGGTTCAAAGTACTTAATTTCCTTTAAAGAGGTTATAATTTAGTATTCTGTTAAAATGTTAAGCAGTTGTACTACAGTAGCCATAGTCAATCCAGATGGTCATTCTAAAACTTCAGAAGGGAATTCGATATATATTCAGTAAACCCCCAACAACGTACTCCAAGATAATGCAGATTTGGATATAAAGCAATTAGTGGTTGGTTTCTGTTCCCTATGGTGTTGGTAAACGGCAGACAGCCCCAGACAGCCCCAATATTTTTCTTGCCTGGGAATTCCCAGCCAGCCACAGGACCCAGAACCATCCCTACTGATATATATATATATTTTTTTTCAACTTTTTATTTTATATTGGAGTATAGTTGATTAACAATGTTGTGTTAGTTTCAGGTGTACAACAAAGTGATTCAGTTATAGATATACATGTATCTATTCTTTTTCAAATTCTTTTCCCAATTAGGTTGTTATAGAATATCCTATTGATATTTAAGCCAGAGTTGACAGTCACCACTGTCAACTATGGTGATAAACTGCAGTGGGGACAGAAATGGGTGAGAATCATTTCACCATATCCCCCAAACTCCTAAACCAACTAGCTGTGTGATATCTCTCTAGTCATTTCTTTAACTTCATAATAACGTGACCCCTTATGTTGTATATTTTGGAGCCTGTTTATTGCACTATGGGTGTGGTTTTACTGTACCAGTATTGAAGACTGAATAAAGAATCTTTCCATAATTGTTTTTATTAGCAAGTAGTACAGGACAAAATAAGGCATTTCTGTTATATGACAGAAAAAAAACTTTCTTTTTTTACATCCTCCCATACACTAATATTTCTTTTTTTAAAAAATTGAAGTATAGTTGATTTATAAAATTTTATTAGTTTCAAGTGTACAAAGAAACCAATACTTTTTTTTTTTAACATCTTTATTGGGGTATAATTGCTTTACAATGGTGTGTTAGTTTCTGCTTTATAACAAAGTGAATCAGCTATACATATACATATATCCCCATATCTCCTCCCTCTTGCGTCTCCCTCCCACCCTTCCTATCCCACCCCTCTGGGTGGTCACAAAGCACCGAGCTGATCTCCCTGTGCTATGTGGCTGCTTCCCACTAGAAAAAAACTTTTATATTGAGTATGTTTATATGTATTTTAAATCACTGTTTTGTAATTTTACAGTTACCTTCTATGACGTGTATATTGTTCTGCAAGCTTTTATACTGACTACTGCAGTATTTCTTGGTTTGACTGTATGTACTCTACAATCTAAGAGAGATTTCAGCAAATTTGGAGCAGGGTAAGTTATATATATCATGGTTATGATAGATAAGTATATTTAGTATTACCTAGTTTTGAGAGAAGTTCTATACTGTTAGCTTTGGATACTTTAAAAATGGAGGGTAATGAGAGGTCATCCCTTTGAGTACTAGGGCCAGGCCCTACTCTCCCAGAGCATGCTAGGAGATGGAAAGTGGCTTTGAGTCTTTTGCTTCCCCCGTATTGAAAGGGAAGTGAATGCGAAAAAATTTAAGCCTTCTGGAGAGGCTAGGCTTGCATGCTTTATAAATGGTATGAAATTTACCTAAATTATTTAGATCTTTGTCTTAGCATAAATGTTACCAAATGTTACCATCTACATCTTTGTGGCAAAAGCAAGGTAATTGTGACCCAGGAGTCTGCATGAACTTTAAAATCTTTTTGATCCATCTAAATTAACCTGTATCATTCTTCAAACTAATTAATATAGGGAATGATCCTTTTTATACTAGGATAATGGTACTGTATCACCCTCACCTTGATAAGAATGCATAGACTCTTTCCTCAGTTCACAATGGCCTTCTGTTGGCACATAATCACTCAAACACTTTCTGTTCTTTTTCCGGTTACAACACTAAAAATTTACAAGTGGTCTAGTTTTACAAAACTTTCTTTCCTCCCCCTTTTTTTCTGGTAATCCAGATTACCATAAGTCTCTATGTGGGTAAAATATAGTTGGTCAGCCAACACTGACAATTGTACAGGATGCTTATAGTTGTATTAGAATGGAGTTTGATTTAGGGAGAGGCAACATTATTTTTCCTTTCCTGTCTTATATGTATGTTGGCGGGGGATGTTTTTTATATATTTGTATGTTATATATGATTTATGCTGTATATGTAGTTTCTCTCTCTGCTTCTTCTTCCCATCCCAATCTCCATATGCACCCCTTCCTCCCATCCACTCTACTGTAGTCTCTAGAACTCCTTATATATCTTCCTTATATTTTAGCCTCTTCAGAATAAATTCTTTCTTCTTCCTTATCTCAGCTGAAAGTCGATTCCTCCCTGAGAACACTGCTCTCTAGCTGCTTATTCCCCAACACCCTACGTTGTTTGGGATGGGGGGTTAGTATTGAAAACTGCTTCTGTCCCCTAATGCTCCTTTCATTATTCCTCAGCCTGCTGGACATTCATTGCTTTAAGGTTTATGCTGTCTGGCTGTATGCTTCATACTCTTGCTCATTACTGTTACTCATTCCCTTTTTGGTCAAGCCTCCCTCATGCTTTAAAGATGTTAGCATCAAACTGCATTTTAGGCCCATCCATCACCTTGGCTTCTTGATATCTCTGGACCTCTTCTACTTAGGCAGCTTTCATCTTCCTGCCATGTCCACATCGTAGACATCACATCGTAGTGATTGTCATCACTAGGGGTTGTTCCATTGCTGAAATCTTAAATATCAGTGTCTCATTTTCTTTATTCACCTTCTGTCCTCTATTTCTTTCATTTCTTTATTCCCACAACACCTGTCTCCTATGCCTGTTCTTCAGCTACTGCTATTGCTGTTATTAAACCACTCTTCATCTCAGACCTAAGAGTCGCGTGTCTTCTACTTAACATCCATGAAATTCTGCCAGACTAACTTACTAGCTTACAAGTAGGTAAAATTTCAGTTGGTTTACAGTTCTTCATACCACCTTCCCCATACTCCTTGGTGCAGAAGCTTTGGAGTTTCCCTAGGGTTTAAGCATGAAAAAGCAGGTCCTGAATCCTTTTCAATCCTGAAGGATCTATATGGTGAGGTGGCAAGATACATCAGTCTAACTTAAGTATACCAGATGTATCCAAGAAATTCGGTGGCCATTCCAGCAAGAAAACTGAGAGCTGGAATCTCACCATGCCCTTGATTCACCAAAGTGGATTATAATACTATGTATGTTTAATTTCTGATTTAATTCTTGTTAAAGAACATATTTTATATGATTTCAGTCTTTTGGCATTTATTGAGATTCATTTTATGATATCTTGGTAAATGTTCTTTGTGTACTAGAGGAGAATGTATATTTTGCTGTTGTTAGATGGTGTTTAATAAATGTCAATTAGGTCAAGTAGCTTGATAGCATTATTCAAGTCTTCTGCAGGCTTACTAATTTTCTGCCTGCTTATTCTATCAGTTAATTTGAAAGTGGTGTTGAAATCTCCAACTACAAGTATGGCTTGGTTTGTTTCTCCTATTAGTTCTGTAAGTTTTGCTTCATGTTATTTGAAGCTCTGTTTTTATATGCATAAATATTCAGGATTGTATGTCCTCTTGATGATCCCCTTATCATCATGAAGGGGTTATCTCTGGTAATATTCTTGCCCTAAAATCTACTTTGTTAAGATAGCCACCCCAGCTTTCTATTGATTGTGTTAGCATGGTATATCTTTTTCCATCCTTTTATATTTAGCTTATTTGTGTCTTTAGAGTTAAAATCGTTTTCTCACAGGCAGCGTATGGTTGGATCTTACTTTTTGTCAAATCTGATCATCTCTGCTATTAATTGGCTTGTTTAGACCATTTATATTTAATGTGATTATTGATATGGTTGGACTTAAGCCTACTGTGTTGCCACTTGTTTTCTTTCTGTTTGTCATATCTATTCTTTGTTACTTTGTTTCTTTTCTCCTCTTTTTCTTTTGGATTATTTAATTTCATTTATCTCCTTTATTAGTTATTAGCTGTAGTTCTTTTAAATAGAGCTTGCTCTAGGTTTTACAGTACACATCTTTAAATCATCATAGTCTGCCTTCAAGAATATACCATTTCATGCACAGTATACTTAGGTTGCTTCTCTTCTACCTTTGTGCTATTGTTGCCATAACTTAGTTCCACATATGTTATAAACCTCATGATACATTATTATTATTATTTTTGCTCTTTTATTTTTAAATCTTTGATTTAAAATATAGACAAAGCCTTTTATGTTCACCCACATATTTACTGTTTCTGTTCTCCATTTCTTTGTGTAGATCCAAATTTCCGTCTAATATTTTTCTGTCTGAGGGATTTCCTTTTAACGTTTCTTATAGTGCTGGTCTGTTGGTGTCAGCTTTTGTGTGTCTGCAAAAAAATCTTCATTTTACTTCTGTTTTTGAGAGTAATTTTTGCTGGTGCAGAATTCTAGGTTTGGGTTTTTTCTTACTTTCAATACTCTAAAGATGTCACTCCACTGTATTCTGGCTTGTGTAGTTCTGACAAGAAGTCTGCTTTTTTATCTTTGTGCCTCTGTACATAATATGTCTTTTATCCCCTAGCTACCTTTAACATTTTCTTCGTAATTTTCAGTAATATGATTAACATTTTCAGTAATCTGATTATGATATTCCTTGGTGTGTTTTTGTCATGTTTCTTCTGCTTCTTGGATCTGTCAGTGTAAAGTTTTAATCAAATTTGGAACATTTTTGGCCATTATTTCTTCAAACATTTTTATATTCCCCTTCTTTCTCCTCTCTCTTGAGACTCCAACTACATATTTGCTAAGCTTCTTGATGTTGTCCCACAGTTCACTGGTGCTCTGTTCATTTTTTTTTTCTAGTCTTTTTTTTCTCTAATTCATTCTGGTTAGTGTCTGTTGCTGTTTTCAAGTTCAATAATCTCCTTCAGTGTCTAAACTGTTGTTAATCCCAGTCACTCTAATGGATATGCATGTTCACAGAATAATTTGTTATTGTTATTTGTTTAAAAATGCAATTTTGTTTCATTTGTTCATTTATAGATTTTCTAGAAGTTTTATAGCTCTAGAATTAAAACACTTCTAATGATTTTTAGCTTATATCAATATTTATGTTCCAATTGAAAACTTTAAAAATGATACTCTTAACTAGTTTTGTACACCATAAAAACAAATGTTGAATAGATACCTGTTCTTTCCATTTCTGGGTGTTCTACACTATTCATTGTACAGTAAAGAATTCTTACATTTCAATTATTCTTTGGCAAATATCAGGATGGATTTATTTCTTCAGAAAATGTTGAATGGGTTTACAAAGTTTTTTGGTTAGGAACAATATTCTAAATTATTAATATTTTGTTTTTATAGACTATTTGCTACTTTGTGGATTTTGTGCTTGTCAGGAATCTTGAAGGTAAGTTGTTTTAGGATGGTAACTTGAAATATAAATAATCTCAAAAAGCTGTAAGAAGCATCTTATGGTCAGACACTTGGTTATAATTATCTGGGAACATTTGTATGTAGAATGATTTTTAAATGACATTTTAAAAAATCAAGGTCTTATGCCAATATTATTGATTGAAAGGAAGATGAATGAACAAATGAGTTAAATTACATAGAAAGAGGCCCTCACTTGTAATTGCTAACCTTCAAGTGGCACGTGTAATTCTGAATAAGAAATATATTTTAAATTATTTATATTCGGAATGCTACTGTTCAAAGTCAGGTGGGTAATTTAATAAAAGGAGGATATCCATTGGTTTATCCATTCACCCTTTCATATAACAGTAGTGGACCTGCCTTGCCTTTTTCTACTTTTAACATTTGTATTCAAAGTTGTACAGAATTATTAAATACATATGTAGAATATGTAACTTAAGAGCAAGTAACTTAAGTATTCTTAATGCTGTTTTTAAATATAAAATTATTATTTTAATCTCTTGCCTATAGTTATTTTTTTACAGTGAGACAGTGGAATTGGTCTTGGCTGCTATAGGAGCCCTTCTTTTCTGTGGATTCATCATCTATGACACACACTCCTTGATGCATAGGCTGTCACCTGAAGAGTATGTACTAGCTGCCATCAGCCTCTACTTGGATATCATCAATCTATTCTTGCACCTGTTGCGGGTTTTGGAAGCAGTTAATAAAAAGTGATTGAAAGCAGTATATAGAAACTGATTCATTAAGTAATAAAGTTTGAGATATAACTAACTATTAAATACTTTTAAGATTTTATTTGTAAGCCATGTACTATATTATAAAGTATAAATCTCCTTTTACTAGGAGATTTTAATCTTATTTAGAAAGGAAAAAGTATAAAAGATAAATTCCAGCGAATTATTCAGTATTATAATAAAATTATATTAAAATGTTAATGACATTTCATTATAAAATGATATATTAAAAATTAAGGGGCTTCCCTGGTGGCACAGTGGTTGAGAATCTGCCTGCCAATGCAGGGGACGCGGGTTCGAGCCCTGGTCTGGGAAGATCCCACATGCCGCGGAGCAACTCGGCCCGTGAGCCACAGTTACTGAGCCTGCGCGTCTGGAGCCTGTGCTCCGCAACAAGAGAGGCTGCGACAGCGAAAGGACCGCGCACCGCGATGAAGAGTGGCCCCCGCTTGCCACAACTAGAGAAAGCCCTCGCACAGAAACGAAGACCCAACACAGCCATACATACATACATACATACATACATACATATACATACATACATACATAAAAAGAATGTAAGCAGACAAGAATAGCATTAAAAAAAAAAAATTAAAATTCTGCTTGACAGATATTTTGACATAAAATTTAATTTAATATTATTAGTTTTTTAAAGTATAGGTTTCATTTAAAAATTATAGCAGTGTACCAGTGACCAATGAAACTGGTAAATTCCTGACTGCATTAGTTGGCTAGGGTGTCATAACAAAGTACCAAAGCACCGAAGACTGCGTGGCTTAAACAGAAATTTATTTTATTACAGTTCTGGAGGTTAGAAGTCTGAGGTCAGGGTGTCGGCAGGGTTGGTTTCTTCTGAGGTCTCTCTCTTGGCCGGTAGATGGTCATCTCCGTCTTCACGTGGACTTCTCTCTGTACTTGTCTGTGTCCAGATTTCCTCATCTTATAAGGACACCAGTCATATTGGATTAGGGCCCATCCTAATGACCTCATTTTACTTTAATTACCTCTTTATAAAGATTCTATGTCCAAATACAGTCACATTCTGAGGTACTAGGACTTAGGACTTTGCAGTGCTCCTAATGTTTGTGTCCCCCCAAATAATTTGTTGAAACCTAATGCCCACTTGTGATGGTATGAGGAGGTAGGGCTTTTGGGATGTGCTTATAGGTCATGAGGGTGGAGTTTTCATGAATGGGATTAGTGCTCTTATAAAAGAGACCCCACAGAGATCCCTTACTCTTTCTGCCACATGAGGTGATGGCGAAAAGACACAGTCTATGAACCAGGAAGAGGGCCTTTAAACTAGACACCAAATATGCCTGCTAAACTTCCCAGCCTCTAGAACTGTGAGAGAGAAATTTCTGTTGTTTATAAAGCACCCAGTCTCTAGTGTTTTGTTTTGGCTGCCCGAATAGACTGAGACAGACTTCATCATATGAATTTTCAGGGGATGCAACTCAGCACATAACACTAAGCATTAAACTGTTAAACTGAAATAAATTAGTAGTAGTATATAGATTTAGCCTTTGGTGAGTTTTAGATGTAAATTTGACTCCATCACTATCAATTAATTATTGAATACCCAGTTGCATAATGCTATACTCAAGTTTAACATAGCATCATAGGTAAGAGAATTTAAATTGGAATCCTTACTAGGCAACTTACTGGTGATGTGACCTTTGGCAAGTTACTTATTCTTCCTTACTTACGTCTTTTACCTTATCTTTATAATGGGAATAATAACACCTACTTTATTGGCTGTTATAAGGATTAAATGAGATGGATATATCATATAAACTAAGTGCTTATTAATGTCAGCTGCTGTTATTAATTAATGTTATTGTTGGTCCAAAGGGAGAATGTACTGAATTGTGACCAGAGACAATAAGCAAATGCAGATTTGACATTTAAAAAATGTAAAACAATACCATTTTTCATCCAGTAAATTATTGTTTGGTTTGGGAAATGTAGTTTATTTAATAAAAATCAGGTAGACATGTAATTAATTTTTTTTAATGACAGGTAAACTTTTAAAGATTTGTCTTTCTGATATGACAAATGTTGTAATTTCTAAGAGTGTAAAGAGATCACAGGACCAAGAAGTTTGACAACCACTGGTGTATTTATTATGTTTTGTAAATTGACCATAGTTATTCATACATTCTTCTGTTAATGAATTTTATATGGTTCCTCCTTTTTTACTGTCACAATCAGTACTGCCATATGTACATCCCTGTGTGTGTCCCAGTGTGCATAGATATGAGAGTTTGCCTAGGTAGGGAATATACCTAGGAGCAGAATTGCTGAATAAAAGGGCATATGCAACCTCAATTTTCTACAGCAAGTAAAGGTGAAAATACCTAGACTCTACAAATAATAAAAAAGGGGAATTAGCAGGGCTTGGACAGAGTGACAGGTAACTGTAAAACGTACCAAGTGCAGCCAGGGAGGTAGGAGGAAAATAGGGAAGAGCAGTATCTGAGATCTGTTTTTATTGAATATAATTTGGGGAAAGAAGTGCAGTGGGCCCTGTCTGCCTGCCTTCATTTCTTTTCTGCAGACCTCGCACCTGGCTTTTATCCACTTGATCCACTTCTGGGGATTAGTGGTGTCAGCAGCCAGTTGTGGGCCTTTTTGGAGCAGCTGGGAAGTTAAGTTCTTGTTGCTTGTTCATCTTTAAAGCTTTGTTTTGAAGTCCCTGTCACCTAGTGCCTGGGCAGCTTGGAGTCACCATCTGAATGCCATTCGTCTTCCTAGTCCTTACTAAGTGATTATTCAGATCAGGAATTCCATGGGCGAGGCCTGACTGTAGAGGCCCCATTAGCTGGTGCCAGTAGTGTAGCATGGCTTTGAGATGGGAAACCATTCTGCTTCCTGTCAGGTATTCAGTGTGACCCCCTGTGCCTCCTGTCCCACAGGCTTCTCCTAGCTCTGTGATGGAGCTGAAGCAATGTCCAGTTTGACCCTTAAGCTTTATCCCACCATCAGGGGTTAAAGTTTCCTGAAGACAGTAGTTTAGTTCCCATCATCTTTGTATACCCAGCATAGTGCCTATCACAGAATGCATACTCAAGTGTATGAATGAGGGAATGAATTAAGGATATTTAAATATATCAAGGCCATTTAACTATTCTGTTAGAACTGCTTTTATATAAACTGGTGAGGAACATGTTCAAAAAGGTTTTTTTCTCAGTAATGCAATCTAGGATTCAGCCTTTTAAAGCATCAGTAATGCAGAATTATGGCATATATTTAACACTGACATTTTCATAATAAACTTTTTTCTCTTTTTTGGTGCCAAGTATCTATTCAAAAGTCTTGGCCTGGTATGTTAAGCAAGATGCAGTCAATTTGGACTATCTGAAAGTGAGCTTTCTCTGATTTAAAATGCAATGTGAACATGTATTTTTGGGAGAGGTGGCCAGATCTAACATATAGTTAACTTTAAAATAGAAATTCACTTGCTGTATAGCAACTTCTTAATCTCTAAAGGAAGCAGGTTTTTCAAGCATGTTTTTTTTTTTTTAAATATACCGCATGTTATGAGCTTTTTCCAGCCTCTGTTTAAAAAAACAAAAAACAAAAACAACTTGCTGTAGTCTGAGTTTAGTAATTTCCACATGATGCATGGTTTCTTCAAGGACACAAATTTAAAGAAAAAAGGGACCCATAAATTGTCTCAGAATGAACTCTTTTACTAGTAACCAGACAGGAGTTTACTAGGCCATGATTAAAGACAATTCATTTACTGGTTTTTGGTGCATGTTGTAAATCTCTAGAAAATATTGCTTACAAATAGTCCCGTGTATGTTTGAATTTATTATGTGAAAATGATATGAGCGGCCATTTGTTGAGCTCTTATATCCCCTACCTAGGATTATTAGGTTGTATTAGCTTCGTTCTATAGATAAGGAAATCCAGGCTCTGAGATAGTACTCATATCACTCACAAGGAAGTGTTAGAACCATAAATACCACAGACCTGTACGGCTCCAAAGCCAGTGATATTAGGAGCATATGTAAAATAATAACAAAAAGAACTGGTGGTGTTTGTGATCAAGCGTGACCGTCACCGAAGCCGAGTGTCCTAGGCTAAGTATTGTGTCTGGTATACATTAGTGATTAGCCGGGTAAACACTGATTGAACTGAATTAGTTTGATCATTTTACCCTTTGAACTTGTCTTCGGGATGAGAAAGGGGTTTTTGTTCTTGGTAACAGCTTTGAGGTATAACGGACATACAATGAATTGCACATACTTAAAGGATACAATTTGACAAGTTTTGATATATGTGTACAACCGTGAGACCACCACCGGGGATGGGGAAATTTAAGGGCTGCAAATAAAGATCTTAATTCGGCTTCAAGAGGAACACGTGACGTGGTGAATATATGCGAATGGGGAGGTCTGACGTGAATCTAGAGGTCGGCTCTGAGCTCCCTACCTGACGGCAGGGTCATCTGGCGGTTCTCCCTCCTTGGGTTAGTCTCGGGGCTACCCCGCTCATGCTTGGGACGCAGGCCTAGCTGGTGTCCGACCCTCGACCCGGTTTCCCCGCATTTCCCTAATCCGACTTCAGAACCTATCTGGGAGGAGCCCAGCTCCCAGGTCCGCACTCGCACCCAAGGAAAGAAGCGCGTCAGCCCGGGACTCCAGAGGGCCCCGCCTCTCGAGGCCATCCGGGGCATTTTGGCTCCCGGCGAGCAGCGCGCCGCCCGGGGGGCGGGGCAGTAGAGCGGGTTGCCGGGAAGGCGGAAGTGCGGGGACTTCCGGTCGGCGTGAGCAGCGTGCCGTGTCTGAGTTTCTGGGTGTCCTGAGGTGAGTCCTTTTTACCAACCGGCTCCAGTGGGGCGTGGGACTTGGGACTCGATTCCGGCGCCCGTGGAAAGACTCTCAAGCCTCGTCCCTCTCTGGCAAGGTTGAGCCCGGGCCAGAGACGCAGGCCTCCTTTAGGACGAGGGTCTCCCGTTGTCTTGGTGGTCCTGGTCGGGCTTCCCGGTGCTCTGTGGGAAGTGGAGTTGTCCTTAGTGGTTCAGCCCCGCTCAGGGCTGTGTACCGCAACCCTTCTCTCCCAGCCCCTCGCAGGGCTTGCGTTGTTGTACACACGGGACAGAGTGAGTTTGTGATTGCTGCCGTCCAGAAATGTTACTTTGCCAGTCGTCCGTTTAACAAATGTTTGCTTAAACTTTACTGTGTGCACAGTGCTACGCACTGGGGGATCCAGTAGCGAACAAGACCTATTTATCCCTTGCCTTCGTGGAGCCCACAGGCCACCGGGAATGACAGAAAATAAACTTAAGAATTTTAGATTGTAACACGTATTAAACAGGAAAGAAAAGGATGAGGTGGTAGAGAATAAAAGGAGGTGAGCTTACAGGAGTCAGAAAAGCTGTCTCTGAGGTACTGAAGTGAAGGATAAGTTCCCAGGCAAAGGGACGGCAAATGTAAAGATACTGAAGTCAACGTCATTTGGACATTTTTATTTTTCTTTTTTTTTTTTCAAAATAATGTCTTAGTGATTAACTGCCTATTGATGTGTAATTAACACAACAAACTGTACATATTTAAAGTGTGTAAGATATATCCATGTATACTCACACACAAACATAAGTCTGTCAGCACAGTCGAGATGATGTTATAAGTCATTCCCACGAGCTTCCCTCTAAACTGTTTATAATCCCTATAATCCCTTCCCAGTCCTCATCACATCCCCACACTGTCCCTCGGTTGTCATTGATTGGACTTTCTTCAGATGTAGTTGGTGCTTGAGGATGGGGTGGAGAATGAGATAAGAGTTAAAGGAGGCAGGGGCCAGGTCACCAACACCCTTGTAGATCTTGAATATATGAGTTGGAAAATCATTAATTCCAAGAAAGACAGTGTCTGCTCTTTAAGTTTTTAAAAGCTCACGTTGGCCACCTTCTGAGGGATGGGCTGGGACTGAGGGGTTGAGGGAAAGCAAGAGTAGAAATAGACAAGTTTAAAATAGCTAGATTGATTTGAGGGGGTGGATAATGAGGAAAATTGGGGTGGGTGGGGTCGCCTGTAGGTTTGGGGGAAATCAGGATTCAGTTAAAAGATTTATAAAATATTTTGTGATTTTTAAGTTGTTGCATAAATGTAAGGTGATGGCACTCTTTGCATTTGGGGGGAAATTAAATTTCTGCATCTTGTATGGAAACTACAGGAGCTTTCAGCATTGGCTTGACTCACAGTGTGCCAGTGGCCACGGGGAGTTTGGTTTGGTGTTCTTAATTGTTATTTAGTGGCTGTATATGCCACGTTGATCCTCACATAATTTGCACATTATGCCATCATAAATCATGAACAGAGTGAAGAGTTTACTTTCCAGTTGTTCATGTTCTGCAGAGATGCCTTTTGACCTGGTTTTCCAAGGATTTGTTTTTTTGATAGTAAATAGTTGCTTTTGAAAATGTAATTTTTTAGCTTTCCAGGTAAAATATGGCTAAAAGTTTACGGAGTAAGTGGAAAAGGAAGATGCGTGCTGAAAAGAGAAAAAAGAATGCCCCAAAGGAGCTCAGCAGACTTAAAAGTATTCTTAAAGTAGATGGTGATGTTTTAATGAAAGACGTTCAAGAGATAGCAACTGTGGTGGAACCCAAACATTGTCAAGAGAAAACGCAATGTGTGGTGAAAGATGAAACAGGTGAGTTTATGTGTTTCATTTAAAAAAAAATTATATCAACTTCCTTTTGTGGCTCTTTTTCCCTTTTTCACTGTCTTCCATTCTTTCTCACACTTGCTTCCCTACAAACGTCCTGCCATGCCCACATAATTCTTTGGAGGTGCTACTAGAGATTCTATGCTAAGCTATTTTGAAGCCACCTCATGTGAGTAGGTATGTTTTGGATTATTCAGAGAGGGCCTTTTGTGCTTATACGATAGCCTAAGTGTCCAGAAATAGACAGTACTACAGAAGTAGACAAACCTAGACACACTCTCGTTGGGAGGGTACACAGGAGTCAAGAACTAGGCAGGATAGGAGGAGGTCTTTCTTCATTTTACCCTTTGCAAGATCTAGGTTCCATTCTGAGAGTCCTCTGCCCTTATATTATTATCCTAAAGATTAGTTTCCCTGTATTTGATTTTGACAGATTCTAGGTACGTCTGTGTTTTAATATAGTCTAAAGTTGGAGGCTGTATATAATGTGTATAATAGTCATTATTCTCAATCCCTCTTTCCTTTATCCCCCACCTGTAAACCATTAGCACATCTTTTTGACTATCTCCAAAATACATTAGGAATCTATCCATTTTTCTCCTACTTTCATGCTTTCACTTTAATGACAGTTATCTCTTGCCTGAACCACAGTAGTAGCCATTTTACCTCTCTCTTCAGCTTTTGCTCATTTCTGATTCATTTTTGACATGTCACCCAGTATGATCTTTTTAGGATATAAATCAATTATGTCATTCCCATGCTTAAATCACCTCATTATATTTCCATGTGCTTACCACAGCCTGCCTGGTCCTACTTAATCTCGTTCCAGTACTTCTCTTTAAAAAGGCTGTAACCACAAGCTGAAGTTTGCTTTGTCATTCTCCCCTCAACAGAACATTGAGAACTCCATGAGAGCAAGGAGCTTGTTTAGACCACTGTATCCCCAGAACCTAGAACAGCACCTAAAATAATCATTCAGTGACCAGTTATTGAAGGGCTAATGTATATCAGGCACTATTCTAGGTACTGAGGCAACAATGATGAATAACAGAAATGACCTCCATCCTAGTGGGATTTACATCACATTGGAGGAAACCCAAAGTAAACCAGATAAATGAACTAATATAATATGTCAGGTAGCAGAGTCCACAGAAAACCTGTATACCCTGGTAAGTTCCCAGAGAGGGACATTGTGGACATGTCCTTCACAATAGATAAGGTTGGTGATAGATGGACCACAGCATGGCTGTGCTGAGCTTCCTGCTAAGTCTTCCGTTAGAAGAGCTGGATACCTGAGTGTGACCTGGATAAGAAAGTGTGGCAGCCCCAGGATATCCCGGTCTGTTCTGTCATGAAGCTTGCTGCTTACTGCTGTTCCTCTTCCAAGTACTCTTCGTTGGAAGTGGCCAGTCATTCCTAATAGGTTATTTTCTTCTAAGGCCTGTCCATTAGAAGCGTGGGTGCACTTTTTATTGACGCAACAATTTTATTTAGCTCAAGAAAGCACCTAATCCGAGGAGTGTTCTCATAACTCGCATGTTTTCAGAACCATAAACTTACCCCTAATGCGGTAATTCAAACCCATATCTCCTAAATGTTTCCTATTTAACTTTCACTGTTGGAAACGACAATCATAACAATGTTCTCTTTTTTTTTAATTTATTTGTTATTGAAGTATAGTTGAATTACAGTGTTGTATTAATTACTGCTGTGCAGCAGAGTGACTCAGTTATACATATATATACATTCTTTTTCATATTCTTTTCCAGTATTGTTTATCACAGGATATTGAATATAGTTCCCTGTGCTATACAGTAGGACCTTGTTGTTTATCCATTCTATATATCATAGTTTGCATCTGCTAATCCCAAACTCTGACTCCTACCCTCTCCCAATCCCCTCCTCCTTGGCAACCACCAGTCTATGTCCCTGATTCTGTTTCTGTTTCATAGATAGGTTCATTTGTGTCATATTTTAGATTCCACATATAAGGGATATCATATGGTATTTGTCTTTCTCTATTTCTCACATACTTCAGTTCATATGATAATCTATAGTTGCATCTGTGTTGCCACATATGGCATTATTTCGTTCTTTTTTTTCTTTTTTATGGCTGAGTAGTATTCTGTTCTATATATGTACCACATTTTCTTTATCCATTCATCTGTTGATGGACATTTACGTTGTTTCCATGTCTTGGCTATTGTGAATAGTGCCACTACAAACATAGTGGTGCATGTATCTTTTTGAGTTATAGTTTTGTCTGGATATATGTCCAGGAGTGGGATTGCTGGATCAAATGGTAATTCTATTTTTAGTTTTCTGAGGAACCTCCATACTGTTTTCCACAGTGGCCACACCAACTTACATTCCCACCAACAGTGTAGGAGGGTTCCCTTTTCTCTATACCCTCTCCAGCATTTGTTATTTGTAGACTTTTTAATGATGGCCATTCTGACTGGTGTGAGGTGGTACCTCATTGTAGTTTCGATTTGCATTTCTTAATAATTAGCAGTGTTGAGCATCTTTGCATATGCCTAGTGGCCATCTGTATTTCTTCTTTGGAGAAATGTCTCTTTAGGTCTTCTGCCCATTTTTTGATTGGGTTGCATAACAACATTCTTTAGAAAGTTTCTTAGTGACTAAATAGATGATGCCTCTAGTTCCTCACAGATACTTTTTATGTCTTTCATGGTTGTGGGAACACATTGCATCATGTGTATGATTCTACTGAATGTGCTGTAAGGAGTTTTTTGAGTGTTAGTCAAAGATCATTGCACAAATAAAGGAATTTATTTTTTATTTTTTTTCCTTTTGTAGTTTCATGCCACTTTTAAGTTGTGTCCTCATTGCATTAATGTGCTTTTTCATGGGGTTGCATTCGTGAGTATTAATAGTTTTTCCATTTTTTAATTCAGATGACATGAAAATGGAGACTGATATTAAGAGAAACAAAAAGACTCTTCTAGACCAGCATGGGCAGTACCCCGTATGGATGAACCAGAGGCAAAGAAAAAGGCTGAAAGCAAAGCGAGAGAAAAAGAAAGGAAAAAGCAAAGCAAAAGCTATCAAGGCAGCGAAGGGTTTGGCCTGGTAGACCCTTAAAAACTTGAAAAATGCCACATGGGACAGGTCTTTGATTAGAATGTATACATTGATTTCAGCTTCCACCAAATGGAAACTTTGTTTCCATTTTTTAACTTGGCCTTTTTCTTCAATTCAAGCCCAAGGTAACTCCTCAAATTTGTCTTGGTAACTTGAATAAAATATTTTCTTTGATGAATGAAAGCTACACTGATATTTTAATTGAATGCTATCCAATATGCAGGGATTATCAGACATCAGAATCCTCTCGAGTATTAATGCGGTTGTAATCATTCAGTCTTAGGAAAGATGAAACATAATATTATACTGACAAATTTGAGCTAACTCAGATTTAAAGTAAATTATATATCATGTGAAAATATGTCAGTGGATCGTATAAGCAGTACTTGTTTGGAGTTTTGATTTTGTGTAATTCAGAATAAAAGATACTCTGTCTAGATCTTGAAGATCTGTTCTTTCACATATCCTTAAGGTTTCCTAGTAGTAGAGAAGACCAGATTCTTCAGTTAAATTTTTTAAAAATTTTAAATTTTTGGGTGGAATATTGACATGTGCAAATTATTATGCTCCATCTTTTTAGGAGATTAGAAGATCCTGGGAACTAGTTTAATATGCTTCAGTTTTTATATTCTCAGAGTATGATTCTCAGAATTAGCTTTTCTGGATGTGTGGTGAAAAAAATATATTACATGGTCATTAAGTTTGGGAAATGCTACATACTTGAAGATTCAAAAACAATATTAGCTTAGTACAGGCATATCTCGGACATACTGGACATTCAGTTCCAGACCACTGCAATAAAGTGGACCACATCAGTTTTTGGTTTCCTAGTGCATATAAAAATTACGTTTACAATATACTGTAGTCTATTTTACAATAGCATTGCATGTAAAAAAACGATATACATACCTTAATTAAAAAATAATGCTGTTGGAAAAATGGCGCTGATAGACTTATTTGACAGAGTGTTGCCACAAACCTTCAATTTGTAAAAAAAAAAAAAAATGCAATATGTACAAAGCGCAATAAAACAAAGTATGCCTATATAGTCATATAGAGATCTAGCAGACTTTTCCAGGTGCTAGGGACCCAGGGAACAAGACGAGGTGTCTGCCCTCATGGGTATGTACTCAGAAGAGGCTGTTAGCTTCAGAGAAAACCAAGTTAAAAGTGAGACCTAGTGGAATAAGGTCACTTAGGCATCAGGTCACAAATTTTGTACTGGGCACACAGCTACGCTGGGACACAGTATAGAGATAAATAGGACAGGACCCAAATCTTTTAGGAGATTTGAAGCTGAAATTTAATGCTAGTAAAATCTCAGGATTATTTTATATAATAGGCTTTTGTCAATCTATTCAGTGGTTAGTTCACCAAAAAGTTAGTGGATTATTTTTACATACTTAAGGAAGCTTAAAAGAAGATGTGAGTTGGAAAGTTCAAAAAAGTTCATGGCCTTTTTTTGCCTTTTGGTATAATTTTGAACAACAGAGTTTGTGAGGAAAAGGCAAATACATAAATGTTTATTCATGAAATAAAAATTTGCTAACATTATCTAATTAAGCCATGATAATATCAGCCTAAATATACCAGCTGTTTCCTTTTTTTTTCCCCATCATAGGAATTGTCTACATCAGTGATGTTACACACTTAGTGCTTATTTAAAAGTTGGCAGCATCGTTATGTATGTTTTTTCTGGATTTTTGAGGTCAGAAGCCAGTACCAGGGATATCATGTTTTCTGAGGCTGATAACCTCCAGTTTCACTCCAACGGTAGGTAGTAGCTTTGAGCTTTCATCCAGGGCCTTTCAGTGATGTTAGGCTGGTCATTTACGGTTGTCTAGTCATGAACTTTGTACAGTCAGGATTTAACTTAAAAGTTAACAAAACCAAAATATCACTATCAAAAAACATATTTGAGAAACATGTTCTCAAGTGTCCTATGTCCTCTGGCAAGTTGGCTATGAAAGAGAAATTGTCTTGCATAGCTTGTGATGGGGACCTCTACGGTCACTGAGTTCCTGAACTGTGTGGCCAGCAGGATTCTTCCTACCTCCAAATTTTAGCGGGAAATTTAGACTAGCATTCCAGAATGAGTGCAATGTACGATCACTTCTTTGTTGCTTTTTTCCTGGAGGTTATAAATTGAGAAGTATAGCATAGTCCTTTAATCTCTTAAATGATTAGCTTCATAAAATTTGTCATCTCTTTGACTGATGTTTTCCAGAGAATTCTGTAAAACCACCAGATGGAGCTCAAGCTAAGCACCAAATCATTTTTTGGAATTATATTGAGTGGGCTGAATCACATTAGGGATTGAATGTGACATTTTATTTTTGGTTTTTAAGAAATTAAATTTAAAATTAAAATCATCTAAGGATAATCAAAACTGCTTTCATTTATTGGTTGCTTTGCATATCAGGCTTTGTTCTAAATTATTTAATCCTAAACTCTTCAATAGAAGTATTAGCTCATTTAATCCTCCCAGCAATCCTTTGAGTTTGGTATTGATATTATCTCTCTATACACCAGGGGAAACTGAGGCACACAGGCCATATAGCTGGGATTCAAAGTCAGACAGTCAAGCTCCAGAGCCTGTGCTCTTGCAGTGTCATTCTGCCTCTCAAGGGTGTGCAAACTCTTGCTAAGAAAAAAAGGTAGTTTTAGGGTAGAATACTTGTTTTTGGTTCAGTCTGTTCAGGGGGCTCAGGATCAGTTGAAGAGCTGGTTTCAGTAGAGAAATGATTTATTGACCCCTTCTCAAATCTCTAGGCCTAAACCAGACTGGAGTTCCTTTGGTAGCATGCCCTTAGAATTGGCTGATCCCATCCTAAAGGTATAGCCTACATTCAGTGGTACCCAAGCTACTAATCAGAGAAGGAATGTGAACTGCCATTGACACTCTAAAGTAGAATCAAGTGGTTTTGACTACATGTTTTTTTCTAATGTCACATTTTAGATACATTTTCCCCCTACTAGTTCACATGCTGCGTAGAGTAAATATGCAGCAGAATATATTTGCTTATGAGGAAATCTGAATATTTTCAAAATTTGGATCAATATATCTGGGATATGATTTTTAGGAGTTGGAGAAAAAAAGTAACTGGCTATAAATGACTTGATTTAAATATCTGAAATGGACTGGTGTTGATGGTGAGGGTAGTGGTGTGTAGGAGTAGTGAAGTGCTAGCCACAAAATAGAATAAATAGGGGAAATCTAAAGAGACCTCAGGGAATTCCCAAATTTATAAATACTACAATTGAGATGCAGATGGTGGGCTGTTGACTAAGCTTACTAGCTAAGCAACTAACTTCTGATGCCACCTGGCAGAGCGATTCACATTCATGCTATAGTCAAAAAATACAAAGCTTTTCCCATGTATTTGCCAGAATGTAAAAACACCATTGCAGCAGGCACATGCCAGTTTAACAAGGAAATGTTGAGGGGGAATAGGGAACTGTTAAATACTCATGCCAGGTTAAGGCCACTGTGTTGTTCCCAGGGCCCCATCAGGCAGCAGGAGGGCCAGGGCGAGGTTTGTGCCTGCTTACACAAACCCTTAAACTTTACACAGTTGAATGCCAAGAGTCTTTCGTACCTATTTTAGAATAGGAGAAGAATAGGATGCGATGTCAAATAGGACTCATTTGCTAGAATACTAGTAATAACCAACATTTAGAGAATGCTTACTGTGTTAAATGCTTTACCTGTATTATTTCATTTAATCCCTAAAACAATACTGTGGGGTCAGTACTCTTATTATCTCTATTTGCAGAGGAGGAAACAGCTTTGAAGAGGTAAGTAAAGTTGCCTAAAGCTATGCAATTATTAAGTAGTGGGCAAGGCTGTCCCAGAGTGTAGAATGAATGTCTCTGATGGGAAGCTTCAGAGACAGGTTTTGATTGAATCTAAGGAAGAACCTTCTAACTAAGATGTTTGTTGGGAGGTGGAACAAGCAGCTTGGGAGGACTATCCTGTCAAGCTAAGACTGGACAGTCACTTGTTTGGAATGTGGCAGAATGGACTCAAATATTGTACTTGGAATTTCAGTAGAAAGCTGGTGAAGTCCTTTCCAGCTAAGAAGTGCCTTGCAGGAAGTTGTCACTTTGAAATGTATTGTGCTTATTTTGCCCTTAGGTAGTATTTTGGTACCCCATGATTGCAGACTTAAGTATCTTTTTGGTGGAAGTAACAAAATCTGAAATCTTAAATTTGTTAATGTCGTTAAGTCTGGTATTCATTCCACTAAGTTCCACTTTAAAGTATGGAAAAACGTTATGAACATCTGCTTTAAACAATGAATGGGGTGAAGTCCTTTGCATTTTAATTTAAAAACGGCATAGTTTTATAATACATTAAGTTTATAATATGCAGAGTGTGTTTAATTTCCTAAAGCGATGACGTGTCTTGGCATTATGCTGTCTTACGAAACACTTTCTCATTTTCACATTGTCTTTATAGTTTTCAATATCAGCAGAACCTTTAAATAGTCTTAGTTGGGTGTTGTGTATCACTGTACAGTAACTGCTAGTACATATGGTATTTCTGATCCGTGTAATAAAGTACATTTGTCATGTATCTTGTGATCTACATACCTTTCAGCTGTTACTTCATAAATCTGTTCCATCAGAGAACTGCTTTGTACAGCAGTGGTTCAAGCTGCTTCTAATAAACTAATATTTTGTGTCTTTTATATGTAATCAACGGGGAGTATTATAGACTTGTGCCTCTGTGGAGAAACATTCCACTAAACTTCTTTTCTCTTGACAATAATGGGGAAAAAAAATAGCTTGGGAAAATCACAGATGTTCAAGAACATATGTTGTTTGCTCCTAAAAGTCAGCTGAAGATCTTTTGTATTGCTCCAGGTTTTTTGTTTGTTTGTTTTTATTTTTTTAATGCTTTAGAGAAGAAACAGTTTGAGATATGTGATGGGAGCACGGGGAGATAGGATTACAAATTTCAGTGGAGACCCACATTGGGTGCTATTTTTCAAACTTCTAAAAAGCTTCATCTTGCTCACACTAAGGGGTGATATTCTGAGCAGAGCGGTAGGCAGTTGGCCAAAGATTGGTCATTCCTGCGTGCTTTCCTACTCAGACATAAGCATTCTGCTCTAGGTTTAGTCTTTGTTCTGTCCCAAACTTCAAACTAATACTGTCTTCACAAAAGCATAGGTATTTACTAATGCAGGCAGCCCCTTGAGTAATTGGATAGGGGCTATTGTCTTTCTCCAGCTGTAGAAGTTTGCTCAGTGGGTAAGCTCTCCACAGACTAGGCAATGGGTTATTGATAACTGTATAGTAAAATATTCGTGGAAAATGCTTAAAGAAGCTGTATGCCATGGGTGAAATTGGTATGGTTGTCCTTTATAAGCCTGTGAATCTTTAAGAAGAGTTGCCATAAAGAGAATGGGAATCAGCTGTTCCGAATCTCCACTGACGAAATGGGTTTTAACTGTAGCAGAAGGGATTTGAGTTAAATGTAAAGAAGAACTTCCTGAATGTGAGTGTTATTTAAAGCCAGGTATGGGTTGAGAAGAGGCTGTTGAATTGTCTCTCTGGAAGAGGGAGAGCGCTAGAGAAAGAAATGGAAGGGGGCAGAGAGTGGGAGACCCCCACTTGAGATGATTTAAATGTAATTCTGCCCAATGGTTATGAGTCCTTTATTCTCTTTTCTCACACTCACATCTCAGGTTTTGAGGTTTAGAAGGTCAGACCTGAAGAGTATACTTTAATCATTAGAACTAAAGTGCCAGAGGACCCCTAGGTCTGGAGGTTCTTTTGGTGTAATTCTTAATTGAAAGGAAATGCTAAGTTGTGACCAGTGGATGAGAAAATTGACCCAGGGTTGATTTTCCACCCTTGTCATTAAAGACCAGTGTACACACTGAGCTCACAGTGCCAGAGAGGAATTTGACATTGAGCAATTTCTGGAAAGGCAAGTGGTTGGTAGGCTGTGACCACTTAGGCTTGGGGTGGGTTAGAGGGCTGGGGGAAGGGTACAGCTGCCACGTCGCTGCTTGGGCATGTGCCTACTAAATATTTTTTCCAGGAAAACTCCAGCAGGACCAGAGGGTTGCAGATCAAACTTGGCACTTTAAATTCCAGAGAGCAGAGACTGAGAGGACAGGGAAAGTTTACCCTTTCCTTTTTTTTTTTTTTTTTTCCTGGCTGTCACCACCCTGTCCTGTCCCCATTTGGTACTCTTTTGCACCTCCCTTTGCTTTCCTTCAGTCTGTTTTTCTTGCATATAACTGAAAGAAAACAAATTTTTTTTAAATAAAAACTTAAAGCTGTGAGTCAAACATTATTTATTTCTTAGGGAAAAAAAAAATCCCACCAAGTTTAGTTGTAAGTGCTTTTGTTTATAAATGACCCCTGGCATTTTTCTTTGTGGTCCAGTGACAATAGCTCAAATAGATTTCCCACTTCTGTGCTGTTTTTCCTCATCAGTTTGTCTTTCTCTCTTCCTCTGCATTTTCCTCTTTTTTTTTTTTTTTTACTTTTTACTTTTTACTTATTTTATTTATTTTTTTTGGCTGCATTGGGTCTTCATTGCTGCACACAGGCTTTCCCTAGTTGTGGTGAGCGGGAGCTACTCTTTGTTGCGGTGCACGGGCTTCTCACTGCGGTGGCTTCTCTAGTTGTGGAGCACGGGCTCTAGAGCACAGGCTCAGTAGTTGTGGCACATGGGCTTAGTTGCTCCATGGCATGTGGGATCTTCCTGGACCAGGGCTTAGAACCTGTGTCCCCTGCATTGGCAGGTGGATTCTTAACCACTGTGCCACCAAGGAAGTCCCTCTTTTTGTTCTTAGTAGTTTTACCACCTATGCATGAATCCCTAAATACCATACCTTTGTTTTGCCTATTTTTGTTTTCTTTATTATTAAAAAAAATTTTTTTTAATTTATTTTTGGCTGTGTTGGGTCTTTGTTGCTGCTCATGGGCTTTCTCTAGTTGCGGCGAGTGGGGGCTACTCTCCGTTGCGGTGCGTGGGCTTCTCATTGCGGTGGCTTCTCTTGTTGCAGAGCACACACGCGGGCTTCAGTAGTTGTGGCGCACGGGCTCAGTAGTTGTGGTTTGCAGGCTCAGTAGCTGTGGCGCACGGGCTTAATTGCTCCGAGGCATGTGGGATCTTCCCAGACCAGGGATGGAACCTGAGACCCATTCTGAGGCAGATCCTTAACCACTGTGCCACCAGGGAAGTCCTGCATTTTCCTCTTTAAAAAAATTTTTTTCTGCACTGGCCTCTTTTTCTGTGTGGATATTACTTCAATTTCCTCCTTAGGCTCAAATCACTGCCCTTCTTGCATTCTCTCTCTCCCCTCTCATCTCAGTTTTTCCACTTACTATGTTTTTCTTTCTCTTCCTTTTCACCCTCATCTTCTAACCTTAACCGGATGCATAAATAGAAGATATGCTTTACAACAGGGGCAGGCCAATTGGCTGGTCATCTGTTTTTGCAAATAAAGTTTTACTGGAACATAGCCAGGCCCACTCATTCATGTGTTTTCTATGACTGCTTTTGTGCAACAGAGGCAGAGTTGAATATTTACGAATGAGACCCTCCTCTGGCCTGAAAATCCCAAAATATTTACTATCTGGCCTTTTAAGAAAAAGTTTGCTGAATCCTGCTTTAAAATATTTTCTGTATTTATTAATGAAGGCTTTTTTTCTTTATCTGGAAATTCAGGTGAGTTGGATCTATTTTATGTCTCCCTACTTAGTGAAATTGAGTTGCATTTTATATTTGCAAATTTCCCCCAAATTTCTCACTTAAAGGCAGTGGTATCCAAAGAAAAAAGACAAGCTTACCGTCCTATCAAAGCTAAGTGGGTAACGGTGGTCGTTTGTGGCGTGTGTGTCTGTGTGTTTAGATGTCTTCCCCACCTTCCACCTCCGACTGGGCTCTTTTTAGTCTTTGGGGGGAAAAAAAAGATAATTCCATTGTAAAGCTCTTCAAAAATCTCACAGCCAACTTTTCCTTTAAGTCTATGAACCATTTTTGGAAATGTTAAATGCTGGAGAAAGGACTCAATTTAATATGGCACCTAGAATACTGACACATATAAAAGCATTTCAATGTAGTTTTATTTGGTGGGTGGTCTGTCTGAAGGTGTTTCACACCAAGTACCCTTACAGATTGGTTTCATTAACATGAAATTAATATGAACTAAAATAGTCATAAGACTTAAGGCTGAAAAATGTTTTAGAGATGACCTATTTTAACCCTGCACTTTTCAACAGATGAGGAAACTGTTGAGGCCCCAACTTTGCCGAGATATTAGGAGTTCATGACCCAGTTCAGAGCCCACGTCTCTTTACTCTCAGACCAATCTTTTTCTAAACCATAAGGCAGTGACAAGTGGCCACACAAATGTAACATTCTGACTAATGTCAAGATTAATTCTATTCTTTTCCTCTCTATAAAAAGAGGGGCTGCTAAATGAAACAATGGTGTGTGATTAGTCTTTTCTGCAGCTCTATTCCTGCTGTGGTTAATAACCAAACCTTTCCCATTGGTGGCTGTGCCTCTTTACCTCACAGGCAGTATAACATCTTCTAGTTAAAATGAAACAACACAGTAACAAACTTCTCCTCTTGCCCCGTGCCCCCATAAAAGGCTAGATTTTTGTTTGTTTGTTTCTACTGTCTTCTAATTCACCCTGTGTAGTTATCGATTTCTTTTTATATTTTATTATTTTTTCTCATAAAAGTAATATGTGTATGTTGTAGAAAATTAGAAAACCCAGGAAAGTCTAAATGAAATACAATCATTCATAATCCAGCCACCCAGAGAATATGTATATGTGTCTATATTTTCATAACTGTCTCAACACTGTACAGGTTTATATTCTGTTTTCTTAACTTTACATCATGAGGATTTTCCCCATGCCACTGAAAATCTTCTGAAACATTCCCTCATATTCTGTCTCGTGGGTAAACTACATTTTCTTGTTTGCCTATGTTTGGACATTTAAATTTTTTATGAAATATTTTTGTGTGTGTGATTAAAATACTTCCCTGTAACATTAATGGCCTTACTAATCCTTATCTGATATATTCTTGTAGAAGAGTTTTAGAAGAGAATGAACTTTTCTTAAAAAGACTCCTGATCCATATTGCCAACTCATTTTCCTGAAAGGCTGAAACAATTAATAATCCTTCCCGGAGCATGTGACTGCCTGTCTGGGGTACACTGGAAGGGCTGTAAATTAAGCTTTTAAAACATTCCTTTCAATATGTCACTCTCCAGCTAGGAAACTTCCCATGGCTGCAAGATCAGATCTGAGCTTCTTAGTGTGTACGCTCTTCCATTTCTTCACTTCCAGCTAATTTCTCAACCACCGCAATCTGGCATCTGCCCCCATCTGTCTGCCTGGAGGCATCAAGGAAACAGCCCTAGACTAGACTAAGTGTCAGGAAACTAGGGTTCAAATCCCAGCCCTGCCACTTAGTAGTATGTGACCTTGGGCAAGTAACTTAATTTCTTTAAGCCTGTTTCCTCAGGCTTTAAAATGGAAATAAAAAAACAGACCTTGATTTTGGGGGCTCCCGTGAGAAAATAGAGGTAAGAAATATTTTTAATCTGTGGAACACTGTAAACATTAGGGGGTGTATTGTTATTGGGACTGCTCTTGTGGTAGTGTGGTATCCACCAAATATTTCTGATCCTTTTAGGCTCGTGGTAGAATTTTACTTCCCCACCCCTTGCATTGGAATGTGCCCACATGACTGACTTCCGCCAATGAGATATGAGTGGAAGTGACACATGCATTTGCATGCAAAATCTTTTACGAGCTAGGCCTTAGTCAGCTACTCTCCCATTCTCTCTCCTGTGCAAAGGGCAATGCTGCAGGTGGTTGCTGCCCAGGTCCTGAAGAAAGAACATCAGTGTGGAGAGGAATTCCCAGCCACCCAGTGATGGGCATGTATCTTGAGCAAGACTTTGTTTTCTAAAGCCTAAGGCTTGGGGTGGTTTGTTACTGCACTCTCACCTAGTGGTACAAGCCTACTCTTGGTGTGTCTTTCTGTGTAGCCCTTGATATTACTGAAATTCTTGAAACCCTCTTTTCCTTTGACTTGGTGCCACTCACACTCTTGGTATTTTCCTCCATCTCTAACAAATCCTCAGTCTCCATTGTATTCTCTTCCTTTTCCACTCAAATATGCACATAAGATGAGTTTCTGACTTCCTCTCCTTTCGTTATATGCTTACCTTCGTCAACTTAGTTTACTCCGACAGCTTTAAATATTATGTCTTTCTTAGCCCTGTATGTTTGAAAAAGGTTTCCAGTTTGAGGATTACTGGTCTACCCTTTTTCTTATGCCTTGAGGGCAGGGACCCTAAACTGGAATCAGACGGCCAGCTGGCTCTTCCACTTGTCTACCTGCCAGAGACCTAACCTCTCTATGCCTCTGTTTCTGCATCTGTAACATGGGGTTAATTGTAGTTCCTACTTCACAGGTGGTTGTGAGGATTAAATAAGAAAATATATGTAAAACACTTCCTGCCTACCTAGGACACAGTAAGCTTACTATAAATGGTGGTGGTTGTTTGGTTGTTACACATCTTCTTTTCTCTCCTTCACTCCCCAAGTTCTATCTCCAGTTTCTGGTAAGATATGCTTAGAAGTAGAAGACCCATAAGAAGTGTTTGTTTTAGTTCTAACATCACATTGATGGCTGATAATAATAGGAGTGAAAAATTGGTACCCTTGCCCTGAAGATGCTTTGTGCAGTGATTGCTTTTTTTTTTTTTTTAAGAGAAAGTCCCAAATCAAAAGAGCTTTTATTGAATCTTTAACATATCACAAATGAGTCTGAAGAATCATCTGGTATCTTTCTGTTTCTGTAGCCAGACCACTCGGATCTTGTTCATCAGCCTGCTGAACTGTTCCTTTTTCAGAAACATAGATACCATCCAAAAATTTTCTGATGTCCTTGTTTTTAACTGTTGTGGCTTGCTAAATCAAAGCAGCTGAATTTTTTTTTTAAACATCTTTATTGGAGTATAATTGCTTTACAATGTTGTTTTAGTTTCTGCCGTATAACAAAGTGAATCAGCTATATGTATACATATATCCCCATATCCCCTCCCTCTTGCGTCTCCCTCCCTCCCACCCTCCCTACCCCACCCCTCTAGGTGGTCACAAAACACTGAGCTGATCTCCCCGTGCGATGCAGCAAGCAGCTGAATTTGACACAAGTTCAGTATCATTTCCTTCAAGAATCAACTCATCTTTCTGGGCTTGAGATACTGAACAAGCAACGCCTGGGTTCATCTGAACCCTGCGGATGTATTTTTCACCCCCAAAATTTCAGATTTCAACAAGAGAACCATTCTCCTGAATAACAACATTGATGGGGAAGTGAACATACACAGACCTCATGTGTAACGGAAGCCCATTGTAACACCCTTGATCATGTTCTATACATGACTACAGATAGTGTAAACAGTTGCCAGTTCCTTTCTATTTACCTACCATTTGTCAACCAGGAGCCTCTTCTTTTTCTTTCCAAGGAGACTGAGTTCTACATTGATGTGATTGAAGTCCCATTGCAGGGTGCCTCTGGGGCCCTTCACAATAACTGTGTGTCCCTTCGGAGTAATGTGGACATTTTTTGGAATGTCGACAGTCTGATTGTTGAGAATGGTCTTCATTCTTGCAGCAGATGCGGCAAAGAGCTGCTTTGTTTTTTAACTGAATATTGCCTTTAGGTGGGTCAGGCACTTCTAAGTTCTCACAGTAATCCCTACACCCTGTCGTTTTCTACACAGTTACCTGACTGACCCCGGGAGGAAATCAGCTTTCCGCAAGCCTGCTCTACCCACACTCACTCATCTTTCCCTTGTGTACTCCAGGCCTATCACTGCCAGGCACCTTGGCTTCCACTGGCTTTTCCTCTAAGAACATCTTTTTTTATGGTAAAATATACATAGTATAAAATTTACCATTTAATCCATTTTTAAGTGTACAATTCAGTGGTGTTAAGTACATTCACAATGTGGTGCAACCATCACCATTATCCATTTCCAGAAATTTTCCATTATCTGAAACAGAAACTCTGTCCCAGTTAAACAATAACTCCCCATTCCACCCTCCACTCAGCCTCCAGTAACCACTGTTTGACTTTCTGTCTCTATGAATTTGCCTATTCTAAGTATACCTCATACAAGTGGAATTATACAGTGTGCATCCTTCTGTGTCTGGCTTCTTTCACTTAGCATAATCTTTTCAAGGTTGTGGCATGCATCAGGATTTCATTCATTTTAATGGCTGAATAATATTCTATTGTATGGATATACCACATTTTGTTTATCCGTTCATCTATTGATGGACATTTAGGTTGTTCTGCTGAGAATATCTTGAAGCTCACGGTGCTGGCTCATCCAAGTTCTTCAATCTCAAACAAACTTCTCTTCTTGAAACTCCTTTGTACTCTTTGTCTGCCTCAAAGTCATAACTGAGTGATGAAAATATTGGGGAAGGAGGTCGGGAAGGAACAGAGGAAGAGGTCACAGACCATGTAAATGTGATGGTGCTAGGTCTTTAATTTCTTTTTGCAAACAAATGTATGATTTTAAAAAATACTCTTAGTTAACAATATAATGCTGTAGGTTTCACATGCTTTTTTTTTTGGTAGCTGATTTCATGTGTTTTTCAATGCGTTTTGACTGCTACAGATAGCTTGTTTTGTTGTTGTTTGGAAAGTTGGTGGTAGGAGATACCCAGAGCCCCTCAAAGCTGTACTTATGCTGACTTGTGACACCTATTATTTTGTTTGGGATTTAACTTCTGAATTTGGGGGGGTTGCATATCTCATGTCTTTGGCACTGTATATTAAGTTTCTCCAGGGAAGAGACCATTCTATGGTTTGGTATATCCAGATAAAAAACATATATTTCTTAAAGAACTTGATGCATACTTGGCACTCCTTAAATCGTTTCCTTTTACTTTCTGTTTCTTTTAGCAACATCAACACAATATCATGCAGCTAGTAGGCATGTTGTAGTTTACTATTTAACAGCTTGATTTGTCTATGGAGTCTAGCTTTCCAGAGTGCCTGCTTTTTTAAATAAAAATTGACACTAGAATATTTGAAATATTCATCTTCCTTCATAACCACCAGCATTCTAATTAGAATACATTCAATACTGATCTTGAGCTATAATACAAAGTTATCCATTTATATCAGCCCTGAGTATAGAAAAAAAATTTCAGGGGCAGAGGATGAAGTTTTTCCTTGCTTTCTCTGTGAGCTGTGCTAGTTTGCATCCCTGGTTTATATAGTAAAATATTTTAGTGCTTATTATAGCACCTTAACTCCCTGAGATTTACCAAGGACAAATGTGATCTTAATATTGTATTGTATTTCATTTCACAGGTTTGTTTCATAACCTCAATAGTTATTTCTATTTGCAATTCTGTTTCCTTTCTAAATGTGTTAATAAAATGCTTGCACTAGGATTGGCTTGATGCCAGAATTCAATATGGTCATTCTTCAAGTAAGTGATAAAACTCGTGACAGTGTAGCACTTGGAGATCTTTGGATGCATCCTAACTATACAAGTGGGGAAACTCTTAGTTCCTTATAGAGTTAAATTAAGGTCAGACCTGGTTTCCGACATGAAGTTCAGATGTATTGGCAGATCCCCATGCTTGCATTTATTATACTGTAATTTGGGGCTTAAAGAGTTATATCCAGTCCATCCCCAACATCTGGATAGTGTTTATAACGATCACATTTGATCCTAATGTAATTTTGTTGGGGAATTCACTAGAATTCCTCTGTTGGCTACATTACAACTGAACATGAGATCTGCTAAAATATTACCCCAAACTAGTGTATATCTACAGAGAATATAAGTATAGATAGATTTCATCCCCCATCCAACCCCCCTGCCACTAAGGCATCATGATCATCTAGCGGGGCTTCCTTGTCTCCATTGATAAAAATGGGGGTGATGCTTTAACAGCAGCCAACATTCATCAAGGGTTTTGAACCTTGAAAAGCAGAGCAGGCACAAAAATCTTTCAAGGATGATTATTGTACATGTACAGCCACAATGGCAGCATCATAGACTCAACAGATAGGGATGACATGAGCTTGTTGGTGATTTTTTCCTTTCATTTTCATTTTGATTTAGATGCAATTCCTTACTGTTAGGAAAACATCACTTGGAAAGTAGAGCCAAAGGATTGGTTTTAACCACCCTCCCCCATCAATGGAAGCCCCAAATGAATCAAGTTGAACCTTTTAAAGGCTATTAAGGGAGCCTTTAATTATGTGAGGGGGACACGGGGGAGGGCACATGGGAAGTTTGGCAATGCAGTTTTAGGACCTCCCAGCCCTGCCAGCAGGGAGATTATTAGCATATTTCATGTAATTTGTGCACAGCCATATACTCTTTCCATGAAATAATTTTAACATTCAAAAAGAGGTAGATGAGAAAAGAAAAAGACAGATAGGGAAGGACAGAGACTGCAGCAGTCTTTAGAGAGGGAAAATTATTTCATTAAATCTAAATAGCATATGCTTTTCTGATGCATAGCATATGCAAGTCTATGCAAATTATTTAATAGCAGTGCACTCAGAGTAATTTCCATTTCCTCCCTCGCTTGTGACGGGAATATTCCTTTTAATCAGATTAGATGACATCCTCTGCAAACTTTTGGGGGTTTCAACTTAATTTACCATGCTAAGTAGTTAGGGTAATTTGAAGTAAAGCAATCAGTGGGCTGAAATGAAGCCAAACCTCATTTCTGTCTTTGAGATGAGGAGCTGGCCGGCTGTGTGAGCCCCACAGGACTTCTTTCCCCTCCTCTCCTCGCCCTGCTCCCCAGCACCCGAGATCTCAGCAGAGTTACTAGTGGCCAGTTCCTTGTTTTTGATGGCACCTAGTCAGATCTGTTTTGCATCCACAGAGCTTGCATACGATGCTGTATTCCATTGGCTCTCGATGACTGTCACAATTTATGGTGCTGCCTCAAGCAATGATGGAAAGATGAATTCACACTCCTTAAAAACTTTTTCACCTGGGGAGGTCATGAACCCCTGAAGGGGTCTTCAAAATGATCTGAAGGGGCCCTGCAGATATTCCCAGTCTAGAGGTTCTGGAAAAAGGGAGCAACATTCAGTCCAGTACCATGGATGGGCAAGAAAAGTCTTTGCAGGGAAGAATTCATGCGAACCCACACCTAAAGGTGACAGCCACTTACCGATGGTGCCTGTGCTGCATGAGTAGTGCCTTGGCAAAACTGTGAAGCTTGTTTTGAGCTGTTGCTCACAGTTGCGTGGGCTTTGTGTCTCACAATTCCAGGGGGTGCCATTGTCTTGTAGTCAATGGGAGAATCTGTACAGTTGATACCTACAGTTGTCCAGCAGATGGCAGTAAAGGGTCTTTTTTTAATTTTTTTTTTTTTGGGGGGGCTGCTTTGGTTCTTCATTGCTGTGCGCCGCTTTCTCTAGTTGCTCTTCGTTGCGGTGCGCGGGCTTCTCATTGCAGTGGCTTCTCTTGTTGCAGAGCACAGGCTCTAGGCACACGGGCTTCAGTAGTTGTGGCTCGCAGGCTCTAGAGCGCAGGCTCAGTAGTTGTGGCGCATGGGCTCAGTTGCTCCGCGGCATGTGAGATCTTCCCGGACCAGGGCTTGAACCCGTGTCCCCTGCATTGGCAGGCGGATTCTTAACCACTGCGCCCCAGGGAAGCCCCCAGTAAAGAGTCTTAAGGATAAAATTACTTTTAAAATTGTATCAACTAGCAGTTTGAACTGGACCAGAGGCTGGCTGCTCGACCTTCCCTTTCACCAGTCCTCTGTTTTATGGATGGTGGTGTTTGGGTAAGGGAAAGATTTTAATTGCTTAAACTAATTCCCTGCAGAGTGTTAGCAGATGAGGTTTAAGAATCATCTATGCCAAGGCTGCTAGGGATTTACTAGCCACTGGGATATAAAAGAGAAATTTAATGGTGAAATTTCATGTACCAAGACAAGTAGTAAAAGTTCCTTTCCCTCTTTTTTCTTCAAATCCACCTTTCCCTCATGGTAACGCCTCAACTGGGATCTTGATTTTGAGGCACCAAGATCTGCTCCCTGTGGCATAGTGAGGCGTTTCTCCTTAAAGTCTTGTTTACAACCTTTGGATGTGGCAGAGATGGAAAAGAACAGGCTGCAATCAATTAACTCTTTAAAAATGATTAAGGACGTCATATAACCAAAGCAAGTCCCTTCCTGCGTGCAGGGAGGAATTCGGGCTTAGGGTTTTCGGAGTGCCTGCTGCATTTTTCCATTCCTTGTTTTCGTTAATCCCGAGGCAACCCTTAAAGTAGTTATCATCTCCCCCATGTCACAGAGAAGAGAACTTCGGGGAAGTTAAGGGACCCACAGGAAGTCTCTCAGTTAGCATGTGGATTCAAATCTTAACCTGGCTTACCCCAAAGCTCAACCTTGTGTCCGTAGGGCACTCTACCACATGACTACTAAAAAGAGGACTGAGGGAGACTTCTTTGTGATTCTTTTGCCTTTTTGTTGAATGGGTAAAACATATGCATGATAAATTCAAAGACACAGGAACAAATAGGTTTCTGTCCTTCCATTCCTCCTCCTCCGGCCATGCTCCCTTTACCCACCACAGGCAAAGTTTCCTATGTGTCCTTTCAGAAAAAGTTTGTGCTTTTATAAACATATACATATATATTCTTCTTTCCCCTCATGTAAATGGTAGCACACTACACACAGTGTTGCATCTGTCTTTTTTCACTTAATGTATCCTGGAGGTGAGCTAAATAATTCTTTTTAACAGCGGCTGAGTTGGGAATACTTTCCATTGTATGTTTGTGCCATAATTTTATTTAGCTTAAATTGATTTATTTAACTGATGTATTCAATATTTATTTAACTGAGATTGATGAACCCAACAGAGATTATATTGTTGAATGACTATATTCCTGTCAATGTAGCCAGCCTTTAGAAATATCTTCATGAACAAATGCCTCAAAACTGGAATAAGCAGGGACTTCCCTGGTGGTCCAGTGGTTAAAACTTCGCCTTCCAATGGACGGGGTGCGGGTTCAATCTCTGGTCGGGGAGCTAGGATCCCACATGCCTTGCGGCCAAAAAACCAAAACATAACAGAGAAGCAATATTGTAACAAATTCAATAAAGACTTAAAAAAAAATTGGAATAAGCATACGGCCTCCCAGAGTCACTTAATAGTAGGTACATTTTTTAAGAAAGTTATTTTGTGTTTTAAAAATATATTATCATTTCTAACATGTGCCTACACACATGTATGTACACACACACACACACACACACACACACACACACACAGACACCACCTGAACTAGAATGAAAAGTTACCGAAGAAAGATACTAAGGTTGTTTAAGAAAAGTTAGCAGTGCTTACAGGATCCTTATGCCCCTTTTACGGTAATTGAACAATGAAACGTAGTCTGTGATCTTTCTAAACCTCAACTCTCTTTCTTTGGAGTAGGATGAGATGCATCAGTAAGAACAAAGTAAGAACAGATCAGCCTTCCAGGAGAGAAAGAGAAGGAAGTAATAATAAAAGAAGGAATTTAAAATTTCTGAAGATAAAGAGGGAAATTCCTTTCTAATCCAACCTAACTTCAATCTCTTTGGATAGGAAGAATTCTTTCTGGGCTGAGATGAATACTGGTTGGCTTTCTATGTTGACACTTTATTAAGATGAACTACAACTTTAAAAGTGCTTAAGAGTTCCCCAAAAGGTGGAATTTATCTCCTGTTAACTTTGTGTGCTCCCCAGAAGTTACAGGGAGCTTGTTTAAAAGAGAGAGAGATAACACAGCAGTTATTTCCCCCATATCCATCTACATTTAAGGTCAGGCCCTGTCTAGGGATTTCCAGTATATCAGTGAAATATCTGTGATGATGAGACTTTCAAATATTCTACATAGTTTCATTTTTCCTCTATCTTAGTTTTTCTATTCAAATGACAAATCAACCAAGTTATCTATTGAGTATTAATATTTATCCAATATTTCCAGTATGGCACTTTTATTTCCACATTTGTGCTATTAATCAAATTTTGCCCTATTTTCAGACACCCCGGTTTCTTTTTTTTTTTTTTTTTTTAACATCTTTATTGGAGTATAATTGCTTTACAATGGTGTGTTAGTTTCTGCTTTCTAACAAAGTGAATCAGTTATACATATACATGTGTCCCCATATCTCTTCCCTCTTGCATCTCCCTCCCTCCCACCCTCCCTATCCCACCCCTCTAGGTGGTCACAAAGCACCAAGCTGATCTCCCTGTGCTATGCGGCTGCTTCCCACTAGCTATCTGTTTTACGTTTGGTAGTGTATATATGTCCATGCCACTCTCTCACTTTGTCCCAGCTTACCCTTCCCCCTCCCCGTATCCTCAAGTCCATTCTCTAGTAGGTCTGCATCTTTATTTCCATCTGGCCCCTAGGTTCTTCATGACCACTTTTTTTTTTTTTTTAGGTTCCATATATATGTGTTAGCATATGGTATTTGTTTTTCTCTTTCTGACTTACTTCACTCTGTATGATAGTCTCTAGGTCCATCCACCTCGCTACAAATAACTCAGTTTCGTTCCTTTTTATGGCTGAGTAATATTCCATTGTGTATATGTGCCGCATCTTCTTTATCCATTCATCTGTCAGTGGACACTTTGGTTGCTTCCATGTCCTGGCTATTGTAAATAAAGCTGCAATGAACATTTTGGTACATGACTCTTTTTGAATTATGGTTTTCTCAGGGTATATGCCCAGTAGTGGGATTGCTGGGTCATATGGTAGTTTTATTTTTAGTTTTTTAAGGACCGTCCATACTGTTCTCCATATTGGCTATATCAATTGACATTCCCACCAAGAGTGCAAGAGGGTTCCCTTTTCTCCACACCCTCTCTAGCATTTATTGTTTGTAGATTTTTTTAAGAATTTATTTATTATTTATTTATTATTTGTTTGTTTTGGCTGTGTTGGGTCTTCGTTTCTGTGCGAGGGCTTTCTCTAGTTGCGGCAAGCGGGGGCCACTCTTCATCGCGGTGCGCGGGCCTCTCACTATCGCGGCCTCTCTTGTTGCGGAGCACAGGCTCCAGACGCTCAGGCTCAGTAGTTGTGGCTCACGGGCCTAGTTGCTCTGCGGCATGTGGGATCTTCCCAGACCAGGGCTCGAACCCGTGTCCCCTGCATTGGCACGCAGATTCTCAACCACTGCGCCACCAGGGAAGCCCTAGATATTTTGATGATGGCCATTCTGACCAGTGTGAGATGATATCTCATTGTAGTTTTGATTTGCATTTCTCTAATGATTAATGATGTTGAGCATTCTTTCATGTGTCTGTTGGTAATCTGTATATCTTCTTTGGAGAAATGTCTGTTTAGGTCTTCTGCCCATTTTTGGATTGGGTTGTTTGTTTTTTTAATGTTGAGCTGCATGAGCTGCTTGTAAATTTTGGAGATTAATCCTTTGTCAGTTGCTTCATTTGCAAATATTTTCTCCCATTCTGAGGGTTGTCTTTTCGTCTTGTTTATGGTTTCCTTTGCTGTGCAAAAGTTTTAAGTTTCATTAGGTCCCATTTGTTTATTTTTGTTTTTATTTCCATTTCGCTAGGAGGTGGGTCAAAAAGGATCTTGCTGAGATTTATGTCATAGAGTGTTTTGCCTATGTTTTCCTCTAAGAGTTTGATGGTGTCTGGCCTTACATTTAGGTCTTTAATCCATTTTGAGTTTATTTTTGTGTATGGTGTTAGGGAGTGTTCTAATTTCATTCTTTTACATGTAGCTGTCCAGTTTTCCCAGCACCACTTATTGAAGAGGCTGTCTTTTCTCCACTGTATATTCTTGCCTCCTTTATCAAAGATAAGGTGACCATATGTGCGTGGGTTTATCTCTGGGCGTTCTATCCTGTTCCATTGATCTATATTTCTGTTTCTGTGCCAGTACCATACTGTCTTGATTACTGTAGCTTTGTAGTATAGTCTGAAGTCAGGGAGCCTGATTCCTCCAGCTCCGTTTTTCTTTCTCAAGATTGCTTTGGCTATTCGGGGTCTTTTGTGTTTCCATACAAATTGTGAAATTTTTTGTTCTAGTTCTGTGAAAACTGCCATTGGTAGTTTGATAGGGATTGCATTGAATCTGTAGATTGCTTTGGGTAGTATAGTCATTTTCACAACATTGATTCTTCCGATTCAAGAACATGGTGTATCTCTCCATCTATTTGTATCATCTTTAATTTCTTTCATCAGTGTCTTATAATTTTCTGCATACAGGTCTTTTGTTTCCTTAGGTAGGTTTATTCCTAGATATTTTATTCTTTTTGTTGCAGTGGTAAATGGGAGTGTTTTATTAATTTCACTTTAAGATTTTTCATCATTAGTGTATAGGAATGCAAGAGATTTCTGTGCATTAATTTTGTATCCTGCTACTTTACCAAATTCGTTGATTAGCTCTAGTAGTTTTCTGGTAGCATCTTTAGGATTCTCTATGTATAGTATCATGTCATTTGCAAGCAGTGACAGATTTACTTCTTCTTTCCAATTTGGATTCCTTTTATTTCTTTTTCTTCTCTGATTGCTGTGGCTAACACTTCCAAAACTATGTTGAATAATAGTGGTGAGAGTGGGCAACCTTGTCTTGTTCCTGATTTAGTGAAAAATGGTTCCAGTTTTTCACCATTGAGGACGATGTTGGCTGTGGTTTTGTCATATATGGCCTTTATTATGTTGAGGAAAGTTCCCTCTGTGCCTACTTTCTGGAGAGTTTTTATCATAAATGGGTGTTGAATTTTGTCGAAAGCTTTCTCTGCATCTATTGAGATGATCATATAGTTTTTCTCCTTCAATTTGTTAATATGGTGTGTCACGTTGATTGATTTGCGTATATTGAAGAATCCTTGCATTCCTGGAATAAACCCCACTTGATTATGGTGTATGATCCTTTTAATGTGCTGTTGGATTCTGCTTGCTAGTATTCTGTTGAGGATTTTTGCATCTATGTTCATCAGTGATATTGGCCTGTAGTTTTCTTTCTTTGTGACAGTTTTGTCTGGTTTTGATATCAGAGTGATGGTGGCCTCGTAGAATGAGTTTGGGAGTGCTCCTCCCTCTGCTATATTCTGGATGAGTTTGAGAAGGATAGGTGTTAGCTCTTCTCTAAATGTTTGATAGAATTTGCCTGTGAAGCCATCTGGTCCTGGGCTTTTTTTTGTTGGAAGATTTTAAATCACAGTTTCAATTTCAGTGCTTGTGATTGGTCTGTTCATATTTTCTATTTCTTCCTGGTTCAGTCTCTGAAGGTTGTGCATTTCTAAGAATTTGTCCATTTCTTCCAGGTTGTCCATTTTATTGGCATACAGTTGCTTGTAGTAATCTCTCAGGATCCTTTGTATTTCTGCAGTGTCAGTTGTTACTTCTCCTTTTTCATTTCTAATTCTATTGATTTGAGTCTTCTCCCTTTTTTTTTTGGTAAGTCTGGCTAATGGTTTATCAATTATGTTTACCTTCTCAAAGAATCAGCTTTTAGTTGTATTGATCTTTGCTATCATTTCCTTCATTTCTTTTTCATTTATTTCTGATCTGATCTTTATGATTTCTTTCCTTCTGCTAACTTTGGGGTTTTTTTGTTCTTCTTTCTCTAATTGCTTTAGGTGTAAGGTTAGGTTGTTTATTTGAGATGTTTCTTGTTTCTTAAGGTAAGATTGTATTGCTATAATCTTCCCTCTTAGAACTGCTTTTGCTGCATCCCATAGGTTTTGGGTCGTCATGTTTTCATTGTCATTTGTTTCTAGGTATTTTTTGATTTCCTCTTTGATTTCTTCAGTGATCTCTTGGTTATTAAGTAGTGTGTTGTTTAGCCTCCATGTGTTTGTATTTCTTACAGATTTTTTCCTGTAATTGATATCTAGTCTCATAGCGTTGTGTTTGGAAAAGAGACTTGATACGATTTCAATTTTCTTAAATTTACCAAGGCTTGATTTGTGACCCAAGATATGATCTATCCTGGAGAATGTTCCATGAGCACCTGAGAAGAATGTTTATTCTGTTGTTTTTGGATGGAATGTCCTATAAATATCAATTAAGTCCATCTTGTTTAATGTATCATTTAAAGCTTGTGTTTTCTTATTTATTTTCATTTTGGGTGATCTGTCCATTGGTGAAAGTGGGGTGTTAAAGTCTCCTACTATGATTGTGTTACTGTCGATTTCCCCTTTTGTGGCTGTTAGTATTTGCCTTATGTATTGAGGTGCTCCTATGTTGGGTGCATAAATATTTACAATTGTTATATCTTCTTCTTGGACTGATCCCTTGATCATTATGTAGTGTCCTTCTATGTCTCTTGTAATAGTCTTTATTTTAAAGTCTATTTTGTCTGAGATGAGAATTGCTACTCCAGCTTTCTTTTGATTTCCATTTGCATGGAATATCTTTTTCCATCCCCTCACTTTCAGTCTGTATGTGTCCCTAGGTCTGAAGTGGCTCTCTTGTAGACAGCATATATACGGGTCTTGTTTTTGTATCCATTCAGCCAATCTATGTCTTTTGGTCGGAGCATTTAATCCATTTACATTGAAGGTAATTATCGATATGTATGTTCCTATGACCATTTTCTTAATTGTTTTGGGTTTGTTATTGTAGGTCTTTTCCTTCTCTTTTATTTCCTGCCTAGAGAAGTTCCTTTAGCATTTGTTGTAAAGCTGGTTTGGTGGTGCTGAATTCTCTTAGCTTTTGCTTGTCTGTAAAGCTTTTAATTTCTCCGTCAAATCTGAATGAGATCCTTGCTGGGTAGAGTAATCTTGGTTGTAGGTTTTTCTCCTTCATCACTTTAAATATGTCCTGCCACTCCCTTCTGGCTTGCAGAGTTTCTGCTGAAAGATCAGCTGTTAACCTTATGGGGATACCCTTATGTGTTATTTGTTGTTTTTCCCTTGCTGCTTTTACTATTTTTTCTTTGTGTTTAATTTTTGATAGTTTGATAAATATGTGTCTTGGCGTGTTTCTCCTTGGATTTATCCTGTAAGGAACTCTCTGTGCTTCCTGGACTTGATTAACTATTTCCTTTTCCATATTAGGGAAGTTTTCAACTATAACCTCTTCAAATATTTTCTCAGTCCCTTTCTTTTTCTCTTCTTCTTCTGCGACCCTTATAATTCGAATGCTGGTGCGTTTAATGTTGTCCCAGAGGTCTCTGAGACTGTCCTCAATTCTTTTCATTGTTTTTTCTTTATTCTGCTCTGCAGTAGTTATTTCCACTATTTTATCTTCCAGGTCACTTATGTGTTCTTCTGCCTCAGATATTCTGCTATTGATCCCTTCTAGAGAATTTTTAATTTCATTTATTGTGTTGTTCATCACTGTTTGTTTGCTCTTTAGTTCTTCTAGGTCCTTGTTAAACGTTTCTTGTATTTTCTCCATTCTATTTCCAAGATTTTGGATCATCTTTACTATCATTATTCTGAATTGTTTTTCAGGCAGACTGCCTGTTTCCTCTTCATTTGTTTGGTCTGGTGGGTTTTTGCCTTGCTCCTTCATCTGCTCTGTGTTTCTCCGTGTTCTCATTTTGCTTAACTTACTGTGTTTGGGGTCTCCTTTTTGCAGGCTGCAGGTTCATAGTTCCCGTTGTTTTTGGTGTCTGTCCCCAGTGGCTAAGGTTGGTTCAGTGGGTTGTGTAGGCTTCCTGGTGGAGGGGACTAGTGCCTGTGTTCTGGTGGATGAGGCTGGATCTTGTCTTTCTGTTGCGCAGGTCCACGTCTCAGACACCCCTGTTTCTACTGTAAGCAGCTGTTTGATCTGGAAGCCCAGGGGTCCTGCATCACCAACTGTCCTCCCTGCTCCTCTGCCACCCCACCACCGTGCCCTACAGTAACTCACACCACATCCCATTCTGTCTCTCTGCTCACCTCCTTCCCCTTCATCTAAAGGCTGTGGCATAAGCGTTTGGAAAGGTGGAGGCCTCTTGCATTTGCTGGTTGCAAAGGACCTCAGAATTAACGATGACACTAAAGAGTAGGGGCACCTCCACTTGGCTTAAAGCAGAAGCTGTCAGAATGGAGGGACTACATGTGATGCAATGAACAGATGGCATGAGCTAGATTGTGTAGAATCATAAAGTTTGAGATTTGGAACGAACCTTAGAGGTCATCTAGTCTAGAGGTTCCTGAGCCTGGCCATGAACATCAACTGAGAAATATTAACACACACACACACACACCTGTGCAAGAAATGTCACATCACCTATCTAAATCACACAAAAGCAGTTCTGACTAAGGCAGGGAGACTCCCCATCTCTTTGGGTTGTATAAGTGTTCCCGGGAACTTCTGTGTCGTTATGATAGTCAGCTATTGCTTCAGTGATGTTGTACCACAAGCTCAGTGGCTTATAACAGTAAATTTATTTCCTATACTCACAGGTCTGTAAGTTAGATGGGGCAGATCTGCTTGGGCTGTAGGTTGGATTCAGGTGTGCTCCACGAGTCTTTCATTTTCCTTCAACCAGGAGCCACCCAGAACATGTTCTTCTCATGGAAAATTCCAGGAATGCAAGAGGTAGAACAAACCATGCAAGTCCACTCCAAGCCTTTGCTTCATTCACACCCACCGGAAGTAAGTCACGTACCCAAGCCCAGTGGAGGTGGGCAGGTACTACAAAGCTACATGGCAAATGGTATGGATGTATAGTCCTATGACCTGTGAGTGAAGAATTGGACTGATAATCCTTATCTTCATCTGGCTTCCAAGACATCTTACTCATGATTTTCTGCTTGCCTCACTGGATATTCCTTCTAAGTTTCTTTTGTGAATCCTTCTCTCTCCAAGCATTCAGCATTAGATTCCCAGGGCTCATTCCTTTGCATTCTTCTTTATTTGCTTGTATTCCCTTTCCATCACATTGTAGACTCAGGGCAATACCAAGGACACACACACTTTCATCTCTAGGCAGTTCTGAGCTCCAGATGCATATATCCTCTTGGATGCCTAACAGACATCTCAAACCCAGTAGGTCCTTTCTAAAACTGCTCTGCCTACAGCCTTCTCTCTTTCAGGGACTGGAAAACCCATCTTCCAACCTTTTAGGTCGATAACCTCGGAGTCATCGGAGTCTTCTATTTCTCTCACGTCCTTATCCAATCTCTAAGCAAATTCAATTGGTTCTACCTGCAAAAGAGACCCAGAATCTTGCCACTTCTTACCACTCTCATAAATTACCCTTTTTGTCTGAGCCACGGTCATCTCTCACCTGGACCACTAAGATGGCCTCCTAACAGGTCTCCCTGCCCCTACTTTTGCCACCTACAGTCTGTTTGGAGTAATGCTTTTGAATTGTAACTCACATCAATTTACTCTTCTGCTCAAAACCCCATTTCACCCAAACTAAAAGCCCAAATCCTTGCAACGACCTACAACACTGTACATCATCTGTCCTCAGCACTTACTTCTCTAACAATCATCCCCTGCCATTCTCTTTCTCACTCTCCTCTCCGCAGACTAGCTTCCTTGAATGCATGAGGCATACCCCTGTCTTAGTGACTTGGCTTTCTCTTTCCTAAATTATCTTCCTCCAGATATCTGCTTCTCTCAGACATCTGCTCCAGATAGCTCCCTCACCTCTATCCAGTCTTGGCTCAGATGTTACCTTCCCAGTGGAGCGACTCTGGCCAATAGATTTAATACCAAACCTGATACCTCTCCCCGATCCTAATCCAGTACCCCTTATTCCCCTTAATTTGCTCAACTTTTTCTTTTTCCATAACACCTATCATCTTCTAACGGTATAGCATTTACTAATTTATTATGCTTATTGTTTATTGTAGGACAATTTGTTGGACAGATGGAGGTAAGATGTCTTGAGGAAGGGACATCTTTTTTGTAGTCACACAGTGTTCTGTATTTGCTAGTAGTAGCCTTCACTTGGTGCAAATTCATACATTACTTATAGAATCCACTTCTTTTTCTCATTAGCCCATGATAATAAAAGTAGGACTCTTTGGTGTCTAAGCAGTTGTAAACACTATTGTAAATGTGGGCTCTGGAATTTCAAAAACAATTGCAAACCTAGACACTGAAGTTACTCAATTAAATATGATCATGATGATAAGATTACATTAATTTTAATTAATTAATTAATTAATTTTACATTAATTTAAATGAAAACACAAAAATTACTCTGGAAAACTCTCTGGATCTCCCAGAATACACTTATGGATCCCGATTTTGGAAGCACTGCCTTATGGAATGATAATTCCCAAGCAGATTATAAGGTCACCCAAAGTGAAGCCCTGAGCTTGAAACTTCTGGGATGTTTCTGACACTGTTACTTGTTCACCTGGTAAAACAAAGCATAAGTCATGCTCTTCTTTCCAACCCTCACCCCCAATAGAGCAAATTCAAAGTATTAAGTAAGCAGGTTGAAAAGAAAAAGGAACAAATATTTATAGATGTCTGGTGTTTTGCATGTACCATCTCACTCGTGGTCCAATGAAACTATTGAATTATTTCACACTTTTACAGAACAAAAAGCAAACTCAGGGAAGTTCGTTGACTTGCCTAAGGTCACATAGAAAGTGGTTGAATTTTTTAAAAAATATTTTTTATTTGACAGACTTCAAACTTAAAGTTGCAAGAAAGGTAAAAAGAAATGTATATTCTTCACCCAGAGACCCCATTTAAATTTTGCCAATTTTCCCAGTGACACCTCAAAGAATCTAATCCAAGGTCACATGTTGCACTCAGTTGTGTTTTCATCAGTCTCTTTATTCTGGAACATGTCTTCAGTCTTTTCATGACATTGACATTTTTGAAAATTATACACCTGTCATTCTGTAGACTGTCCCTCTATTTGTGTTTTTCTGATGTTTTCTCATGATTAGACCCCAGGATGCATCTTTGGCTATGATATCATGGATGCTGTGTTTTCTTTATTGTATCTTATTGAGAGGCATGTGGTGTCTGTCCTGTGACTGGTGGTATTAACTTTGACGTCTTGATTAAGATTGTGGTGTCTGCCTTGTCTCTCTTTTGTAAAATTATTTTCCCCCTGGTATTAATAAATACTTTGTGGGGAGATACTTTGAGACTATATTCCTCACTCTACTTCCACCCACTAGTTTTGGCATCCATTGATGTTTCTTGCAAGAGTTAATTATTGCTATGGTGATTGCCACTATGGTGGTTTTCTAATTCCATCATTCTTTCTGTATTTATTGGCTGGCTTTCTACTTTAAGGAAAAGCTTTCTGTTCTCTTCATTTATTCATTCATATCAGTGTGGACTCATGAATTCCTACTTACCAAATGGATCATAATTCATTACTGTCATCATTTATTTTGAGGCTCAAATTGTCCCAGATTTGGACAGTGGGAGTCCCTTCAAACTGGTTTTGAATCCATGTCTTCCAAATCTGAAGTTTCTTCAGATACCATTTACATTACGTTAAATAGAAATAAAGGAAAAAATAAATGCAAAATTAGAAAAGCAGTGAAGAAGGGATAGTGCATGGCATAGGTTAAGTATTCAGGCTTTGAAATTACCTAAATATTGGTTAAAATCCTGGCTTCACCTTGCCTTAGTTGAATGCTATTGGGCAAGTTGTCTGCCTTGCTGTGCCCTCATTTACTCATTTATAAAGTGGAGATGATAAGATTTATGTTACTAGGTTGTAAGAATTAAAAACATAATGCGTTGTATATAAAAAAATGTGATGCAGTGCCTGGTATGCAATTGGTATATAATAGGTGATAGCTATTATAAATAATTATGAGCCACGTTCTCCTCATCTTTAAAATGGGGACAAAAACATATCTCACAGAATCATGAAAGATTAGATGAGCAGTGTGTGTAAAACCATCTAGCACATGTAAGTATTTTTAAAAGTAAGCATTATTATTAATATTATTATTCTCTGAGCTTTCATTTCCTCATCTTTAAAGGGGCAACGCTATCTGTGTCACAGATTTGTTGTGAAGATTAAATGAAATTACATACGTAAAACTCCCAGCCCAGTGCCCAGGACTTAAAATGTGCACCATAAATAGGAAGTATTGTTGTCGGAAAGTAGATTTAAGAACATCTGGAGAAGTTACAAAGGGAAAATACCACTTCACCTGAGGAAAATCATGCATGCTCTGTGTGTGTGTGTTGTGTATGTGTTGTATGTGTGTTGTGTATGTGTGTGTGTGTTGTGTATGTGTGTGTTGTGTGTGTTGCATATCTGTGTGTGTTGTGTATGTGTGTTCTGTGTGTGTGTTGTGTATGTATGTATGTGTTGTCTGTGTGTTGTGTGTGTATGTGTGTGTGTTGTGTATGTGTGTGTTGTGTACGTGTGTGTATGTGTGTTTGCTGTGTATGTGTGTGGTGTGTTGTGTATGTGTGTGTTGTGTTGTGTGTGTTGTGTATGTATGTGTGCGTTATCTGTGTTGTGTGTGTGTGTGTGTTGTGTATGTATGTGTGTTGTCTGTGTGTTTGTGTTGCGTATCTGTGTGTGCATGTGTGTGTGTTGTGTATGTGTGTTGTGTGTGTTGCGTATCTGTGTGTGTATGTGTGTGTTGTGTGTGTGTGTGTTGTGTGTTATGTGTGTTGTATATGTATGTGTGTTGTGTTTGTGGTGTGTGTGTTGTGTATGTGTGTGTTGTGTATCTGTGTGTGTGTGTGTGTGTGTGTGTGTGTGTGTTGTGTGTGTGTGAAGCCAATGACTATAGCTTACCACTCAGAGTTCGAGTCTCTTTTTTTCCTGAATCACTGCTCGCTCCTTTGGGCTGGAGCTGAAGGCATAGTTAAATTTAATTGGTTTGGTCAAGTGCAGTGGTTTAGAGATGCACTCACATTCCCTAATCTCATTTTTATCCACTTTCCTCTAACAAGGATTCTAATCGGCCTCCCCACTGATTTACTTCACTTCCTGTAATAAACGAGCACTCAGAAGTGACATTAAAGATGTGGAGGCAGTCACTGAGGGATCAGCACCTCAGCTGAAATGGATATAAGGCTATTTTTAAGCATAAAATCAACAGATCAGCATTAATGTTTGTAAATTAATAAGTCCTGCCTTCGTTTCCATTTTCCATTTTCATTTCAAAACAAATCGCATTCAGCAGGTCTGCAGCCAATCAAGTCAAATGCCAAATTAGGTTTATCCTTCGTAACTAAGACCGATAACATCGGACATTGAAGTCTCAAAAAACAGGTAACTAGTGCTTGGAAAACCTTGCCAAGTGGTGGTCTCAGAGAGAGGTTGAAAGTGGCTTGGTGCCAGCCTAGCACTATCCCTCCTCATTCATTCAAAATAAATGCCAAAGGCGTTTCATAATCAAGTATTTTACAAAAATGAAGTAGAGTCAGTTCCAGGCTTTAAACACAGCTGGGTGGCGCTGAAGCTGAAATAGTCCAACAAGAATCCCAAACCATTTGGTTTGGTGTGCCAGGTACTGTCAGTCAACACGCTACACGGATTGTTTCAATTAATCCTCACAGCGATATTGGGTGGCAAATACTATTATTATCTCAATTTTTGGACGAGGGATCTGAGGTAAAGAAACTGCTTAGCTAAGGTCGCAGGACAGCGGCTCAGTGAGGATTCACACGGAGGCAGTCTGACCCTGGAGTTCAAGCTCTTATCCTCCTCTAAACACCAGAGGGATTAGAGTTTTGTTATTACTGCTCTTTCGTTTTTGATACTTCTATTTGATTATGAAGCTGTTGGTTGCGCTAGGAATTCACTTCGAGCCGAGTAATGACCTCAGAGGATGCTGGATCATGATTGCTTCTGCATCCTCTCTGCACGCAGACTGCCTCCTGCCGCTGGATGCTCGGTCCCGTTTCTCAGACTAGCCCAACAGCAGCCTGAAGCGCACGGAGGCTGCCCAAGCGTTTATTTCACGATCGAAAAGCTGCGGCCAAGTACCTATTTGTTTTGTTTCCGTGACTTTTCTCCAACAGTGATATCTAGCTATGTGACTTCCGTTTACTTATTTAACCTCCCCAGCCCTCTATTTCGGAATCTGTACTCTGAAGTGTTGCATGAGATGTTCTATAATATTCCTTCCATCTCGGACCTGCTGAGTTTCTAAACGGCTGGGTAGCTAGGTTATTATCTGTGTTCCTCAGCCTCTCCAGGGATCCATCCCCCACAACCCTTCGTTGACTCTTTCATTCCCCCCACCGCCTCATAATTTTGTCCTCCCTTCTCCTCTTTCTATCCTTTCTCTCTTGCTTTTTTTCCTTTTTCCTTTCTCACCTTTCTTGTGCTGTACTCCCTCCTGTACTCCCCCCACCTTTCCTTCCTCCCTCCTTGGATTTCCTGTCTCTGCCCCCTTACTGTCTTGTCCTCTCTCACCCCCTCCATCCCCCTCTCTCTTTGCTATTTCTCTCTTTTCTCTGAATGTTCTCTTCTCTCCTTCTCTTCCTCACCGTTTTCTTTTTCTTTCTTTCATTGAATTCAACACACCATATCTTCCTTTTGAGGCACTGTTTAGATACATGTAGATCCTTGGAAAATAATAGGATTGATCAAAGGAAAATCAGAATGTGTGGTACATTTCTTTCACAAAAGAGGCATGAACACTTGGGATAGCTGGGAGTTTTGGAGCTGAAAATATATTATCTCAGTTTCTCTGTGGTGCAAGATAATCTCATCACTGCCCTTGCAAATATGATTGAGGTTCTTATTCAATAGAAGCTATTTTTCTTGGGCGTGCCATGTTTTGGGTGCCCTTCTAGAATAATCTAGGTTCCTATTTATAGTAAAAATAGCACTTACAAGTTGGTAGTTTTAGTTAGAAAACTTGAAACAAGAGAATGATCCTCAAAAGACCCAGACCAAAACTTATACCTTTGTGAGTATATCAACTTGAATATTCACAAATTATATCAGCTGGATTTGGGCTCTAAATGAACACAGTAAAGGATGTCACTATTTTATCTTGTATTCTTTCTCTGTGCATCACAAATCTATTTTGTATCCCTCCATTTTTAGTTAAATTATTGAAGACTTACCCTTTTCTAACAGGCTTCTTGTATGTATATCCCAGATATCTTAAGAAGAAAAACAACTGTTTTGTTTTGAGTAATGAATCGTCCATTTATCTTCTGACACACAGGCATTAGTTGGATTTTAGCAGTGTCTTTAGATTTTCTTTCAAAAAACAACCATTTTTTTCTAGGCCCCTTTTCTGCGCCAACTGAAGTGAGACCAGCCTTTGAAAATAAAACAATGTTTGGATACAACCTTTATTTTAAAAATCACTCATGCTTGTAGAACCTGTTGTTTTAAACTCTTGTTGTGGTCTGGGACTTAATACCGTGTGCTCTTGTAAACACTTAGATCCATTCAAGTTTCCGTTCTTGTTTCTCAGGAGGGGCCGATCGCTAAAATCATCAGTATGCTTCCAATATTGTTGTGTTAACTCATACCAGTATTTTTAAGGACATACAGATAGACCTATGTTTGATGTGAAGGGATGAAGAAATTGTCTTTGAGTCCTAATTTCTACCAAATTTTCCACACCATCTTTTTTTTAGAGATCTCAGATAACCATAGCTTTTGAAAGAGGCCAGGTTGATATTTGGTTCAAGAGGGACCCTACCCTCCTCTCAGAATTTTGGATTCTAGCCTCAAAATATACATCAGGTTTGGAATTTGATTTAATTCTTGGAAAATACTTTCTTCATAGATTCTTTAATAAAAAAGAGATTTCAGAAGTCTCTGATCAGGTGGTCTCCATGTAGAGACCTACGGGACACTTCCTGATTTGTGTGAAAGGACCATGGCTGCTTAGTCCTGGGCTTAACCAACAGCTGGGGCAGCTCTGAAGCCCACCGCCTGTGGCTGACACAGGCTTACATTCGAAAACGTCCAGGCCCCCAGGAGCTCCCAACTCAGAGCACCTCAACAAGGGGCCAGGCGGGATGACAAATGGGCTCATTAGTGATGTGTGGATTATCCACAAGGGCCTTCTGCACCTGAGACACAGAAAACATTAAAGAGGAGAACAAGCTCAGCTTCTGAAAAGTAGAAAGATGCCATGAAAAGAGCACACCCTCAGTGGGGAGATGACATTGGACCTGCTCTCCAGGAATGGACCTCATGAGAGAACTTGCCCAGAAAGTCACTGGCAGAGGTGAGCCATCTCCTGCAGCCTGTAGTGACCTCATGACTTCTGAATGGAGGACCAAGATCTGTCCACTGCTCTTTGCAGAGAGAGAATCATTTTAGCACCTACACACACCGCCTCCCCTCTTTTCTCATCAGCTTCATTCTACCGGGAACACTATGTGCTCCTGAGAGGGTGTTTCCATGAAGACACATTTGGCCAGGACAACTCCCCTTCCTCACGTTGATGCTCAGACAGAGCAGATAGATGGCCATCTATGCTTCTGGTGCAGAATGTAGCTTAAACTTTGTTTTATTAGAAGCATTGCTGTTCAAAAACGAGACGTCTGGTCATTGTGGTGACACTCAACAATTTGGATGTCTTTTTTGCGAAAAAGGAAATCAGCACAGCTGGGTATTTTAAGTAAAATCGGGCCACCACATTGGAGTTGTGGATGTCCGGCAACGTGGAGGTTGCTTTGTACTGAAAACACAACTTTCCAAATCCAGGTCGCTCAGTCAAACGGCCGGTAGATGGCACCATGAGCATCTGATATCAGATCCAAGGCTGAGAATATTTATCTTCTCAAAGCTCTTCTCGAAATATTAAGCAAAACTTTGACTGTAACACAACCATATTTGGACAAGCAGGTTTATTTTACTTTAGTCCTTTGTTATTAGAAACATACATATGTGTGTGTGTACTGTGTGTATACATTTTACTATCAAACCCTGAAGTTCTGGAAAGTATCCTTGATGGTTAGGATGGACTGTAAACTTTTACAGTATTATTTGCAGGTAGGTTTTTCAATTTCTTATTTAACTAACTTTTTCTTAGTATGAGGTTTAGTGGCTATGTGTCATACCATTGCTCAGTAAAACTCAGGAGAATATTTTTGACGCTCTAATACCCCGTAAAAGAAACTCATTCGTAGAAATACAGTGTGACACATTGTGTGTTTTTTAAAAGAACAGCATAAATAAATGTTTTTATTCCAATGAATGCATCTATAATAAAGATATGCACACAAGCACATACAGCTCTTGATCAAGATTAAGAAATAAAAGAATGTCTATGTGTGTATAACCGAGTCACTTTGCTGTACAGCAGAGATTGGCACAATATTGTAAATCAACTACAATAAAAAGAAATATAAAAAAGACATAGATGGATATGGTTTAGAATAGGAATGTCACCTCCATCTCAGACTCTGCTCCACCCCCAAACCTGAAGGTTTCAGAGTAGGAAATGATCTTAGAATTCAGCTGTAGGTATAACATTTGGAAGGGACGTTATCCCTTAACTAAACAAGCCATTGCCTTGGGTGGAAGTCTGAACAAAACCTTCGACTATCTCTTCGCGGATATTCTCCTTGTTGGGTAAGCAGTCAGACAAAACGTGCTGGACACAGACAAAGACTATAGGGCAGATTAGAGGGTCTAAGACCAAAGTCAAATGCCCAAACTGTATTTGGAACAGAAGCAAAGTTGGGGTCAGTTATCAGAAGGGTATTTATGAGAGACACCGAAGTTCCAGAGGCACATGTAAGAAGAGAAACATTCAAGACTCAAGGTGCACACACGTGGTGACTAGGACTTGTGAGCAGGGGTACAAGATTAGCTTCTGGGATGAATATTGTTTGCCTGTAATTTTGTTCTATTTGAAGATGCAAGATTTGCCTTCAAGAATGCCTCTTTGTCCTTCTTAAATGGCACTCTTTTTTTTTTTTTTGCATGCAGTATCTGACAGACATTGATTTCTTCTTAATCACAAATATTGACTTCAATCATTAATTCAGAGCTTACTTAACTTCTAACTTTGACACAGAGTTATATCTTGCAGAAAATAAAATAATCATTCTTTGAGGTACCCTGGATAGAAGGGGAGGAGGAGTACTGGGGATGACCAGAGAGGGTGAGCTGCTGTTGGGTTTCTACAGGAATTTCTATTATTTGGGTTGCAAGTTGGTTTGGGGAAAGCCTTCAGGAAGTTGAGTGGGAGAGAAGGACAGGCAGGAACTGCAGGAGAAGAGAAATCCTAGTCAAAGGCATCATGCCCAAGGCCTGATGTTTGCAGTGACAGAGGTTTCAAGTGTCACCAGGATATACTGGGGGAAAATACTTTTGCATGTGACATTTGGAAGCAGATTCAAATGTAGTTGGCTTTAGGGGTCTTTGTATCACCCTTCCCTGAGGTGGGCACATTTTCATCAGCTCATTGATCTTGATGCACAAGGATTAAAATAGTTAGAGGCAAAGAGCAAAGTCATGTTATCTTCAGTCAAATTCGAAATATGAGGAGAAAGAAGTATTAGAGTTTACCAAATGGAAACAGAAACTAGTCTGTGGGAAAAGAAGTTTTATTTTCAGTCTTCCAAGACATTTCAAATGGCAGACGATAAAAAGTAATATGAAAACTATTGAGGAATTGCCTGAAACACACAAAAAGGGACCAGGCAAACAGTTAATAATGAGAGCAATATTGCTTTAGTGTCCACAGGAATGTTCAAGACTTTTGAGGGGAGAAAGTGCAGAGAGAAAATGTACCTAATTGCTTCTAAATGGCTAAAACAAGCTAAGTCTGATTCTTTCCACTTCACAAGGGAGCTAGAGATGTTGAAAAGTCTGGGAGTTTATTCAGTTCATTCAACAAAGAATTATCATTGTGTAGTTCTAGCTTTGGTATCAGATCTCGTTTTGAGTTGATGCTCCAACAAATACTAACTGTGTGATTTTCAATAAGTTGCTTAACTTCTCCAAGCCTTAGTCTGACAGTCATATCTACCTCAAGGATTAAATGAAAGTATGTTAGTAATGAATGTAGAAATACTATCATTCATATTAATAAATATATATCGAATGCCTACTATATTCTAAGTATAGCTCATCAGTTTAAATTTTCTCCATAATTATTTATGTCGTAGGTACTAGTTCAGGACTTTGTGTCATGGGGGAGAAGCTGTTTTTCCCAAAGACTGAGGAAGGCAATGTGCAGGAGCTAATCTTCAAGGTCTGCTGAACACAGAGCTTAGTCTTCCCTCAGCAAAAACATGGTAAAGGACCGTTATTATTATTTTAAAGAGAAAGAAAGGAAAGATATATTGTTGGATTTCCCTTGTATGTTTTCATTGCTATTCTTTCTAAGTTTCTTCTAGACTCACTTCCGCTACATTCTAAAATAAAATGCCTTCTAGACACAGGTAGTTAGCAGGGACTTTGGCCCAACATCCTATGATGGAACTGCTCCTTAAACTGACAGTGTATTTGGGGGTTCCACGTTTGCCAGCCACTGCCTTCAGTCAGAACAGGTCAATGGTGTGGACTGGGCTTTCTACTCTAGGCAACAGAGATAATTAATTACTTGAGATATCTGTAAAATGAAAACTAAATATAAATGAAGAGTAATATGAGTATTGCTGCAGAGGGAAGTATGAAGCCTGCTTCTTCTTCTCCTGTAGAAAGCTTCTCAACAGGATGGAATTTTAGGGAATTTTTTCAAACAGAATTTGGAAGCACCCTTTAAAAAACATTTGCAAGTGTTAGTTTTGCTGTGTAATAACCAACCACAGTACATCAGTGGTTTACAATGATAAGCGTGTAACTCTTGCATGGGTCTATGTGTTGGTTAGGATTCAGGTGGAATTCACGTCTGCTCATCATGTCTTATTCCAGGACCCAACTTGGAGGAACAGCGGTCAACTGAGACATGTTCTTCCCATGGCAGAAGTTAGAAGCTCCCAGAGAGGTGAGTGGAAACTAGTGTTGCCTTATAAGGCCTAAGCTACGAACTGCTGCCTTGTCATTCACCCCACATTCCACCGACCAAAGCAAATCATGTGTACAAGGCCAACATCAGTGGAGTGGGGAGAGAATCTGAAAAATATTCTAATCTACCATAAGTAGATATTCCAGTTAACTACCAGAAGCTATGAGGTAGTGGTGATTACAAATTAACCAGTATTTGGTACAGATTTGGTGATATGAAACCATGCTTTCAAGTACTAAAATTCAATGAACTTATTTCTGTAAGTTTTCTTAAAGCCATTACTGATGGTAATAGGACATAAGAGCTCTAAAGAGCTTTTTCACAGCCACTCCTGTGCTTGCAGGGCAGGAGGAAAGTGCAGTAATGTTGTCCACCAGTGGCTCCATCTCTAGGGAGAGTTTCACCTGTCCCCTGCTCCTCCAGCAGATGCTTTTAGATTAGCAAATGAGTTTCCTTCATGTAATAGTCTAGACACTTTTCAAACTGCTGTTTTTTTAATGCATCTCGGGACAAGAGAGACTGTACATGAGCCCTGTAGAAGGGGAATCTCAGTTTCTTGTATCACTTTGGGTCCCTGGACATCAGCCCCGTTGACCCTCTAAGCCACGCGTTTTGGGGCTTGTCTCTCTGGTGCAGATCCTAGGGGTTGGGGTGCTTGATGGGGCGACAACTCCTCTCTCTTTTGGGGGAAGCACCGGACTGGTGAGATTCCTCCCTATGCGTGTTGCCATGCCATGCTGGGAATGCAATTTTTGCCAAGACTGTGTCTCTGCCTTTCCTACCCATATCATTGTGGTCCTTGTATCCTTTGTTGTGGAGAAGCAGTTCACCTAGTTTTCAGATCTTTTTCAGAGGGAAATGATCCATATGTAGCTGTAGACTTGGTGTGTCCACGGGAGGTGGTGAGTTCAGGTTCTCCCTATGCCACCATCTTGGACCTTAGATGGCTATTGCTATCTTTAACCAGAAGCCTACTTTACTTTTCTGTATGAAGTTTATTCTGCTTCAACCCGAAACGTGTTTGGCCATAACTTTGTCCTCGGTCATTTAGGAAGCGTCTTTCTTTACGCTACAGTATCAGGCGGGAACCCTGGTTTTAAGTAATAACAAAAAGTGGGGACAGACAGCAGTCTGGGAGCACTTCATCTTTACTGTCACTCTCTTTGCTGCCCAGTGCAGTTGTCTTGTACTCGGCTCTGCCTGCTGTCTCCGGCCATGATGCTCTGGCCAGGCTTAGAGATACTTCTCCCAGTAATCCTCCCCTGACCACAGGCTCAGCATCTCATGGCCATCCCTCTGTGTAAAGGATGCTACATTTCACTTTGTCCTTCGTCTCTTCCCCAGTCTCAGAGAAACTCAAACTCCCCTATGATCTCAACTCCATCACTTTCCCCTCAAGGGCTTACCCACTTTAATCTTCAGTGTGTATAATCTATGGAACTACTACTTATTCCCCAACCTGAGTGAGGGCTGGGGGCAGCAGTGCTGGGGAGTCAGTATTATAAGGCCAGTTGATGAACTTAGAAATGCAGTACAGGTTTCTGTTTCTGGGATGGTGATGGGCAAAAAGATGCTAACACTATGTATTTTTTCTTAATAATTCGCACTGTTATACTCTGCTTGGAAGCCCTCTACCTCCCTCTTTCCAAGGGCTTCTCTTCTCCCACTTCTTGCTCATTTCACTGGGTTTTTTAATTTACTGCCTCGGGACAGAGATAAAGTCACCTTTTCAACGGGTAAGTCGAGTCTCTACAGTAAGTGAAAGCCTTTTCTCATCTAGGGAACATTCTGTTATACAATTGAATCTTATAAGCATGACCATATTTAATTGAGTGACTTCAATGTCCATGTTCGAGATTGTTTTTGAAATTTTAGAGCCCACGTTTATAATTGTGTTTATAATTGCTTAAACATTTAGAGAAATTCAGTTTCTTTTTCTCTAAGGAAAAAGATTAGTTTAGTTCTTCTGCACTATGAATGAATTCTCTCTTTTTTGGATGTGGTGACTGGGTATCACTGGCAATACAGACGCCTAAATAACAATAGCTCAAATATCTTAGAAGATTTTAAAAAGCATTCAGCATTTTAGTTTAAACCCAAGATTTATTAAATATTTGCCTCAAGTATAGGTCATTTCTCTCCCTCTGCCCCAGCTCCCCTATTAGTATTTCATAAAGAACATAATTTTTAGAGTTTTTGATTCACATCATTTTTCCCCTCACAAAGAGTGGTTTAGAACGTGGGTTTTAGAGTGTGTCAGAGTTCAGGTCTAGGCTCTGTAAAATAACCCCAGTGTGATCTAGAGGAATTTCTTTTTTTTTTTTTTTTTTAAGAGGAATTTCTTACCCTTGATTTTCCCTACCTGTGAAATAAGGCTAGTGCCACTTAGCTCAGGGACTAGACAATCGCAGGAAAACATCATTCGTAAAGCACTTTACCCAAATGAACACTAGACAGATTTGAATATTAACTAATGTTATTGTCACATAAAAGAAAAGATCAAACTTTTCTATAGATTCTTCTATCTACTGTAAGGACTGTAAAAAAGGATATGAAATTTTTTGAAGCTCAGAAGTTTTTCTGGACTTCTCAGTTCTGACTATAAGATATGACGTCTACCTTCATGAGAAAACTGGGTGCATGTTCTAAAGATATTATTTTAGAGAAACTGGATATAAATTAATTTTTTTGTTATAAAGTTCTATTTCACATATGCCTGTGGCCACCAGTCAAAGGATTGTTATGCCACCTTCTATTGTAAAAGGCAGAGTGAGGGACTGACTGTAGTCAAACCCATATTGTTGCTGTCCCCTCCCTGATCTCCTCTGCATCACATTTCCCAGGATCTCCTTCTTCATTTGTTCTAGACTTGAGTCTGCCAGTGTGAGACCCAAGGGTGAGGTCTGGAAGGAAGTTGAGAAGGAGAGGCCATTTCTCTCCAGAGGTATTTTCAGGCAAGCCCGTGGGCAGATGACACAAGAGTGGTTCACAGCTGCTACTGGGTGAGCGCCTGCTTATTGCCTGCTTTGGTACTCTCAGAGGTTGATACAGTTGGAAGTGGCTTTTGGAAACTCATTTGCTTAAGTGCGTGCTGAGACCATCAGAAAGGCTTCTGGAAGAGCTCTGGAGAGCCACCAACATAGTGCTGCAGATTGAGATCTTTGGTGATAGCCTCCCTGACCATTTTTCCCCAACCCTTCCAATAGTTGTGTAAGCCTCTATTTCCCTCTGTGAAAGCCCTTCCTGCTTCAAATACATAGAGCGGCTTCTGCTGTCCTGATCAAACCCTGACTGAAATTGGCAACATGGTATACTGAACACGAAACTGGGAGTGGAAAGGTCTTGTATATTATGGTCATTCCATATCAGCCCACGTTGACCTAAATCATTCTTTTTAAAGCAACTCTTGATTTTCCATTTTGTAGATGTATCCTAATTCATTTAACCAATCCCCCGTTGAAAGACACTTAGTTTCTCATTTCTAGTTTTTCTCTCTAACACCAATGAACATCCTTGTATTTGTACTTTGCACACTTGTGTGAGCATATCTATGGGATAAAGTCCTGGAAGTGAAATTGTTGTGTGCCAAAATAGTTGTAGCAGTTCCAAGAACAGTGTCTGATTTTTACTTTTGCCTTTTAGAAACCATACGTGTGATTGGGTGAATTAATTAAGTAATCTGAGTTTCACTTTCTCTGTCAAAAACCCCTGACTTTTTCTAAGAAAGATGTTCTTTATCCCCAAGGGAGTAATGAAAGTGAGAGCACAGATATTGAAATCCCCTTTCTTTCTAGAGGACCAAATTAGACACATTATGAAAATATTTTTTATATTTTATATTTAAAAAAATATATATATCATTTGAGGGTAGTTGACTGGGCTTCCAATAAAATAAGTCAGAAAGGATCCCATTACATATGTTAGCTGGGAAACAAAGAGACCATGAGGTGAGACCTTCTTGCTTCATGCCTCCTTCTCTCTGAAATGCCAGAACTCTGTGGGAGGATCGTGTTTGTATATTTGTGGCTGGATATATGTTTGTGTGGGAAGCAAGAAATGCTTGAAACTTTATTATCAAGTTTAGAAGTTTTATGCTCTTCCTTACAACTAGTATCAACACATGTAGCTTCCATAATAAAATCTGTCCTTTTTTCTTTTTTATGAAAAGGCTAACTAACGATTTGCCTAACTAGATGGAAACATATACCTTAATGCTAGGATCACATTAGGGAGGTAAGTGTGCCTAGACCTTGGCTTATTTAGGATCTCAATTCTGAGGCTAAATTGCAAGTTTGATAGTGCCTAATCCATAATCAGTAGTTAAGAAGTATTTGTTGAAAGAATGAATGAATGTATTAATTACAGAGGGTATTGTGACATTTATTTTCATTAAAAATGATTTGTGCTGCCTTGAAGAAAATATTCTTTGTCATTGCCTTTGTGAAAGAAAGACAGCCTCCCATGAGGCTGAAAACCTTATAGAATTTCTGGGTTGAACTTCTTTTTTCAAGAATACCAGAAGATATACACTAGCTGTTTTTTGAATGAAAAGTTTCACTTTCATTTTCAAGCAGGATAAATTATCTTTGCCTTGGCCAAATAGGTGAAGGTAGAGCCTTGATCTGGTAGTGGAAGGTGGGATTGAATGGATTCCCCTTTGTCCACCTTTCCCTCATTCCTGGATCTGATTTGCAGATCACTTTGGGGAATGATTAGTTGGTACCGAGATGGGAAGTGATGAGAAAAATTAAAAGTAATGGCTACTTGATGGTAAGCCATGTGAAGACCTTTACATGGTTCAAGCTGTGAGCTATTCCTAAAATGGAATTATAAATGGGATTTTAACATGTAAAGCCAGGATTGATGGGAAATCAACACAGAAAAAAAATGTGTGTGTTGTAACACAAACAAACAAACAGACATTGGGCTTGGAAGCCAGATATATTTCACTTCACATTTTACAAATTGTGTGACGTTAGGCAAATAGGTTTTCCCATCTTTACAACAAGGTGATCATACCATTCTCAGAGGGATACTAAGAGACTGAAATGAGATATGCCACACAGTTTTCAATGGATAAATCTTGACCTCTTCTCCTTTCATTATCATTAAATACTTTTGCATGTTCAAGGACCCAGTATGTACTGGTCCCTCTTGCATTTGTATTTGTAGTTAGTAGATCAACAAAACATAGGTTCAATGAACTAACCCCTTAGGACTATACAGGTTGTATCTAATCTCCCCCTACAAATCTATTTTTTCTAATGGAGCTTAAGAAAATTTCGTTCAGTTTTAATGCTTCTCACCTGTAAAGTGAAGGTGTTGGCATAAGGGGACTTCCCAGCCTGCCTGTGGCTCTCCAAGAGGAAGTTTACAGCTGGTCTTGTTTAAGTGCTGGTACAAGACAGATTACAACTTCGGGTTATTTTTCTTCCTGGTCTTGAACCCTCTTTGAAGGACCCTTATTCTATGTCACCCACCCTCTTTTCTCTTGATAAAACATTTAGTCATTTTGTATCTTTGGACTATCTATGATCTCCAGAAGAAAAAGAGGAGCTGCGAAAACACCTTCTTAGAATTTAGAGATAGTAATTTGCCGAATCGTTGGGACAAGTCATGATTCATGCCAAAAAGTAGAAAAACTTGATTTCATTCAATTAAAAAAAATATTTTTTTCATTTTTTACCTTGGTGTTGAAAGTGGAATAGAAAGATTGTGAAGTTGGTAAAATGGGGAACTTATTTTTAAGGCAAAATACACCATGGTCTCCTCAAAGTGAAGTAAAGAACTAAATTCTTACCCTTCCGATGTATAGATGGCACTGTTTGCAAAGGAAAAGTCTCTGGGCCCAAGAGAAGCACAAAGAGACTGGGATCCCCCCTCATGCATGGATCTCTTCTTCCTCCTCTGTTCTTAGGCAATAGCTAGCTCTAAGGGGCTTGCTACTCATGTTCTTTCCTTACCAACTTCCCTGAGGAAATGGTTCTGAGCAATGACTCATAGCTAAGGTGTTCCACTGAGGAAAGAGAAATCTTGGAGCCAAGCCCAGCAACTAAAGAGAGAATCCACTTCCCCCATCCCAACTTAGGTACAGTCCCTTAGCTATTAATCTGAGCTTCCGCTGTGGGTTGGAGGGACAGAGATAAAGGGCTGGAAAATTCACCAAGACTTGGTAAGGCTGAGGCTCATAATCTTTAACTTACTCCCCTGGGTGCACCACACCATTAACCTGTTAGGGATGGGAGTGATTTCACAGAGGGTGAGGCTGGTAGACAGGAAGGAAGGGATAGATTAGACGGCTGCAGACTGGAGCAGGTTAAAGAGAACATGGCAAGTTGGTGAAATTCATTCATTCGGTGCTTACTTTGAGCCAAGCACGTGGATTATTTAATTTAGTTCTCATAACAACCCTGTGATGTGGGTTGCCACCCCCATTTTACAGACTAGGAAACCGAGGCTTAGAGGTTAAGTTACTTGCTTAGAATGATATAGCTAGTAAATGAATTACTTACTTAGGATGACATAGCTAGTAAGTGGTGGAGTCTGAGTTTGATCATCATTCCTGTACATCATCATCAGTGCAAGTGTTTCCTGCTCTTCCACTTTGAACACTCCCTCAGAGATACATGCATCTCCATCGCTATACCCCTAGCACTTCCCAGGGTGCTGGGCAGGTGTCTGCGAATGTGTCTTCTGCTTCCTCCTTCCTATTTCTGCTTAACCTGAGCATGTGGCCAAGCTCACCACCAACCTCATTAGATTCCATCCTTGAGAGTCAATTTCCTGTTGCCCCTTCTATCAACCTACACTTCCTGGTTCCCGAATAACCAAATCCCCACCCAGATCAACCCTTATTATTGTCTTCTCAGTGAACTATCAGGATGCAGTGCACTACTAAGAAAAACCATTAGCCAGTATTTTACTTTTGTGTGTTGTTTTGTTTTTGGTGTGTACAATATCTTTAGGGTAACTTCCAAAGGTCACTCACTATTACTCAGCACTTTAAAAATCTATCTCTTGTTGATTCTGTTTTTATCATATGCTTTATGACAGCTTTTCTAAATCTCCTAGAACCTTATATTTACATTAATTCCCATTTCTACTTTCTCCTGAGATGTTGCGCCTTCAATTGGCTACTGAAATCTACTCTTGAAGGTCACCAGTGACCTTCTAATCATCAAGTCATATGTCATTTTTTCATGTCTGACCTCAGTGATGGCCTGGCTGGCCGACCCTCCTTTTTGAGGGTTCTTCTTTTCTATATATTCTGCGCCTTGGCACCTCCCCTATGTGGATAGAGGCCATATATATATATATATATATATATATATATATATATATATAATCACTGTGCCCTTTTTCTTTGGGCCCAGTATTGCATTTCCAACTACATGCTAGGAATCTTCACCTGGATTCAGCACAAATTCTTGAACTTAATATGTGAAAAACTAAATTAATCATTTTCCCATGGAAACTGGGTCCTTCTCCTGATTTCTTTATTTCTGTTTTTTTTTTTTTAAATCTAATTTCTAACCTAGAGATCTCCTTTCATATCCCCATAGAAAACTTGTTAAAGTTCTGTGAAATCAATTTTCTCCATTTCCTTTGATCCTCCCCTCCCCCACCTCTTTAGCACCATACTCCATTCCCTGGTTAGATTTGTAATTACCTTGACCTAGACTCCAACCTTCAGCCCTGGAATCCACCTAACACAGCCTTATCATGTCAACATCTTAAAGCATAAGTCTCATCTTAATATTTCCCCTATTGAAAATAAAGATAAAATCCTCAATAGCCCGTTGTTATTTACTAAGTTGATTAATTTCTTAGGGTCTTCCAAAATATGTTTCCAACTAGCCTTTCCTTTTGTTTCCTGCTTCTCCCCTCACTTATATCCTATTTCAAGAAACATCTTTACTTAGTTCCAAGAAACTAACCCATGTTTTCCCATTTCTAGGCCTTTGCTTTTAAGGTTCCTTCCCTGTTAAAATGTCTCCCCCTGACACTTTGGCCTATTAAAAACACATCTTTTTGTCAAGGGCCACCTCAAAGACCACCTCTTCCTGAGAATCTTTCCTGAACCTTCCAATATGATTTTTTCCCTTCTTTTCTTTCTTTATTTAAAAAATAATTCATGCCATACAGTGGGAGTTCACCCTTGATGGTAGGTTTGTCTTATTCATCTCTGTATACTCAGCACACATGTCATAGTCTCTTAATAAATAGCTTTTGTGAAGAACTAGGTTGAATGTACTTTGTTTACCACTACTGCAGATATGGAGAAATATAATGCATGGTTCCTGCTCTGATAAATCTTAGAGACATATTAATGAGAAAAGATATTTAGAATTAATGAGATCTCCATTGAAAGCCTATGATAAGGGCCAAATCAGTGCTACAGATTTTAAGTACTGAGTGAGTTTGGTGTTAGATGAGTTTTTGGTGGAATGAATTTCGCCTGGTGATAGACCTGAACTTAGTGAATGGGTGAGAGCTGAATTGATGCCCAGAGATAGTGGGAAAAGATATTCTAGGCTAGGGCTGGGAGGAAGGGCTTTTCTCTGCCTCTCTGTGATTTCTACCCACTGGTCCTGGTTCTGTTCTATGGGACAATAAATTATGTTTGCTCTTCAAACGTCAGTTCGTCCTTCCTCCCTCCCTCCCTCTCATCCTCCTTCCCTTCCAGCCTTCCTCCCTCCCTCTTTCCCTCCTCCGCTTCCTTCCTTCGTTTCTTTTTTGGTTAAACATTCCCTATTCCTTTGGGCATGTCACAATATCATTTGTAGATCCTTCATCATTCTGGTGGCCTCTGAAGACATGCTGCTCTTAGATAAGGTACCTCTCTTACATGCATCTCCAGAGTTGAATACACTGGCCCAGTTATGATATTTTTAGGTTGGAGGGCAGTGGGACTGTCCCTCTCCTGTCCTGAATTTGTACTTCCATTAAAGCCATCCAATAGCACATTGACCGCTCGCTCTTCCGGACAAATGAACACGTGGACACTCCTGCCCCTTTGTATACTAGGAGCACTTTTAAATTGAGGTTCTCCACATGCTTTTATGAGCACTAATTAATTAAGTACCACCGCACCTTGGTGAGGACCGAGGAATCACTTCTTCCCGCAGGGAATTACAGACTGCGCCTCCACGGAATGCTAACCGCCATGCCCAGCAACGCTGTGAGGTGGAGGGTTGAGACTATCATATTCAGTTGAAACTGCAGGGGGAATTTTAGGGAGGCAGAATGTAATTACTTTAGTTGGACTGGAGCCAGGATTCCGGAGTTAACACAACTGCTCTTAGAAAGTCTGCCATAAGATCTCTGGTGACCACAAATGGTTAGGTCTGTGGTTTTAGGTTTCATCCAAAAGGTAAACAGCTCAGTGTAGCACAGTGCCCTGAACACCACGCGGGACATCGATTCACACAGCCCCGGAGAGGAGAGGCCACCTACTGAATGAGAAACACCATTTCCTGAAGTACCTACTTGTTCCTGGGAGGTCTCTCATCCTTGCACCAAAGCAGCCCAGCCCTTACTTAGCTAGTGAGAACTGACAGGCTCCCAGCACAGAGTGGTATGGCTGCCAGACTAAATTATGTGCTTGTCATTTTTCCCTGTGTTGTCCAAGATTCCAGCAACAAAACAGTAGGGAACTCCCCGTACACATTTTTTGCTCAAAATACATTCGTTTCTCCTCTCAGTAAAGTTCCTGGATCCCGCAGTCCAAGTTAAACACAACTGGAATTTCCCTATAAGTCAAAAACAATATTAACTCTGAGCCCACATATTTTTCTTCTCATAGGGAATGTACACAGTTAAACACAGCACATGTTGCAGACAATCTGCAAATGGTAAAAAGCTCTGGAGGAAAGAAACAAAAAGGAAGAAGTGCAAGGGAACATATTTTTCAACAAGAGAGCAGAGGAGATTTGGTGGGGTGTCTGACCCGGCAATGAGAATTTTCCTCTGTGGTCTGTTGAAAGAAGAGCAGAGGCTGGCATCATGCCGTGGGTGGACGGTTGGAGGTTTCTATACCACACTGATCTTCAATGAGGATGACTTCTTGGTGGGAAGCAAAGAGATTCTTGTACAATATTAGCATGGTACACAGCTGAATTCATGTGTCCCTGACTTGGGCTGTACAGGAGACATTAAAGTACCTGTTTATCTGAAGTCTCAGGATTACCATAGTCATCTTTTTCAAATTAAAATGGCAATGTAAAGTTTTGTGAATGTTAGTTCTTCTAATTGACAGTGGCTTGTATAATTAAAATAAAGTCACTAATATTTTCTCTTGTTTTCTTTTTTATCACTGAAAGTTCATTTTTCACTAACCCAGACAAGGTCTTCATTTTTATGAAGACCCATGCTGACCCCTAAAAAATCTGATTTTTTTTTTTTTAGTTAATGTTTGTGCCCATCTGGTTTGAATTTAGCATTCTTATGAGTCATTTCACTGTGATAGGAACACTCCACTATAGAAAACTTCTGTTAATATTTTAACATTTTAAATCAAACACCACATAGAGCATTACCTAAGCCCCCTTGCAATTATAGGAAACTGTGCCTTCTATTTGTTCATGGTTCCTGGCTTCACGTTTATTATCTTTAAATTGAACATAGTACATGGTAAATAAGTGCATACCCCGTATGTGTGTTCAAATACTTTACCATTTTGGCCCAACGTATCCTTTTGCAGCTTAAGAGCCTTTTGGAGGCGACATTTGCCTGAGCAAGGATGAATAATTCTATAGGAAGTCGGATGGTCTTTACTTCTCAGGGCTGACACTTAACCCATTTAAAAGAGCTCAATTTATTTTCTGATCAACATTGACTTTATAACTTACATTTTTACTATCCAAATTTCCTGATTTTGAAGCTTGAACTCATTTTCCTTTTACTGCTGGGCAACATTTCTCAAGGTAGTCTTTAAGGTGAAACGAAGGAGGAAAAAAATGCCAGGAATCTCTTTAAGAAAATACAGCAGTGTCTCCTTCACCTTCTTAAGCAAATGGATGGTTCCCAGGGAGGCTAGATTTGGTTGTGTACTTAGTCAGTAAATCGAATCTGCACATGGGGCGGACATAATTTAACTTAAAAAAATAAAAAGGAGGATTTTGAAGTATTATTTGTATATTAAAAGTAAAGCAAGTATGCTTTAACAAGTCAAGCCATTTTGTCTTTTATTTGTTATATTTAAAATATTTCATCTTAATTTGGGAAGGGAAAAAAAATATCAGTGGTTTAAATCAAGTGCTTCAGGAAGGAGCAGGCCATTTTTAAGGTAGGTATGAGTTCCACACTTTAGCGAAGATACAAATGAACTCCTGCTCTGAATGAATAATAAGGTTGCATTGCCCTGTACCCGCATTCAAGTTTCTTGAGTTTATTTCCTAATCTGCAGGAATAAAGCTTAACAAAACAAAGCGCCTTACCTGGGCTCTGAGCATAAGTTTCTTAAGATAACTTTATTCTAATTCTCATTACATTTTAGTTCACTGATGGCGCTTGGAGAAGTTTAAATCAAAAGAGGAAGATATAATAACCGTTGACTCACAGAGGTGGGACCCAGTTTCTTAGTCTTTGTTCAGGCAAAACATGTGTTGGAGGCTATGAAAGCTTTGCAAGATCCAAATCCGGGGATTTTCGCAGCCACATGCCATACTGCAGATCCCAGGCTCTGGGCATGACGAATATGGTTGTACTTTCCGTTAGCCATATTGTTGTGACTGAATAAAAAAATGTCGTCTTTTTTCACACAATTTAATTAGAAGTACCAGATGTGGTGTTGTATGACTGATGTCAAAATACGACACTTTTATGTAAACACTTTAACTTAATCAATCAAGTAAATAGCTTTCACTATTTTAAAGCATTTCCAATCTGCTTGGTACAAATACATTATTTTTGTGTTATGCTAAATAGATCATGGCCAGCTGCAGCATTATTAAGAGATTAGGGGAATAAAGTTAGATTTTACTATATTATTTTTCAAGGGCCGGCCTTTACAATTTCCTCCTCTGGGAAAGACAAAAAGAAGACAGGGTTAGAAAATCCTTTAATTTTGTGGTGCCGAAGAAAGTTCTCCTAGGGAAAGAAAAAGTTCTTTCTCCACCCCCATCAAATATCGTTATTAAATGTATCTTTGCATTCCCCGATGCTTCCAGGGAAAATTGTTTTTCTCTGGTTCCCCGTACAGTAAACAGCCCATCGCTGAGGCAGTGGACCTTCACTAGCATATTAAGTGTCTTGGAAGTTTGATACTCCCGGGAGTACAGCCTGAGAACTGAGCATTCAAAAGCCAAGCCATTAAGTTTCCAAGCACCTTACCTTATCCTGCTTAGTTTGAATCCTTTGTTAAGTTCAAACTGCCCTGTATCGCTAGGGTCACTTTAACTTCATCAGTAGAAGTGGTGATGCTGCCTAGAAATGTCCCTCTTTGAAGAGCAGGAGCTTAGGGGAGACAGGAAACTAAGTGACGCAAGAAACTCAAGGTCTCAACTGTGAACTATAGTTACATGCTCTGAGAGTCGTATGAATCTTTGTGGAATGTTCACAGGGAGGGTGGCTGAAATGGCACTCAGTGGGAAATACTTCATTTGAAGAAGAGGCAAAGAAGGAACAGATTTTAGGCTTCTTCAGGGCCATCGTGGCTCAGCAGGATGGCTAAATGTGTGTTTCTAATAAACCTGTTTCTCACTTGGCCCTGCTTCCCCTAGTCCCCTTTTTTCCTCCCCGACGCGGGACGTTTGTGACAAAAAGAAGGATCATTTTGGAGAGTGGTTAGGAGAAGCGCTGGGTAAATGGAGAAGCTGATGCACATCCAGCTAATGTTCTAGAATGGTCTGCAGCCCCTAACCTTGGTAGACCTTTGGGACAGTTCTCCCACATTGCACCATCCACACTGCAGTTGACAAAAGCTCGGTGCTCTCTGAAGTTGGGCAACCTAGCAGCTTGGCTTTATCTCCTGTGGAAACTAAGGGGAGGACAAAATGAAAATGAGACCATTACCTGGCAGGCTCTGCCTTTTCCTGCTTTAAGAACTATGGACAGAGAGAACATCTTCTGGAGAAAATTCGATCTATAGCTTATATCTATTTTTCCTTTCAGGTAACACTTATTTATTTTGCTCAAGTCAAAACTTTTTTGTTTGGTTAGAACAATGAGATTGCTTTAAAACTCAAAACAGAACTAAGGCTAAGCTTAAACAGTGCATAGTTTGTTCAGAATTCCCCTCTAAAAGCCAGTCATAAATGGTGAGTGATTCTGTGTAGAGAGGTGGGCAAGATGAAATCCCCACCCAGCCTCTTGAAAAAGGTTTGAGATTATTGGAAAGCCCGCGCGTGCTGGGTGGCACTTACCCCATTTCCATGCCAGATTGGGAGGGTTTTAGTCAGAGAGGTCTCTACGGATTCAAAATTAGGAGAGTGCTGAGTAACCTGTGATTGAGCTTTCTATTAATTTATATGTAAAAATTTAGCCATTTTTAGCTCTATGCTCTGCTACCCATACCTTGAGAGGACTCAGGCATCTGAAGACTGATCAGACTTTCCCTTGGGTCCCAGGATAAAGGAGGCTCTCCTACTCCCGCCTGCATCTCCCTCCATCTTCTCCCTCCCGCCCATGTTTCCTGTACTTTATCAAGGGCTACTAACTTTACTGATCCTACTTAGGTTGCAGGCATTACCTGGAGAAAACAATAAGTGAGGAAACCGAATGAACTTGCAAAGAAGAGGTGTGGGCTTTGTCCTCCAAATGGATTGGTTTTCTGGACCACACACCGTGAATGCAATCAGTTGGTGGGTCTGCTTTTCATGCCACTTAAGCTGGGTGACTGGGTTGTTGTGTGCTTTGAAAAGCTACAGGAGTCCGGTTGGCATTCAGATAGTTTTGCTGTGTGAATCCCAAAGTGCAAAAAGTCCTGAAGGGATTTATTTTCCCCTTTCTCCTTTTTTCCTCTTCTTATTCTTATTCTTTTTTTTTTTTTTTTCTTTCTTTCTAAGGCATCTCTGTTTGCTTTGGCAGTTGTATAAGTCTAAGTGAAAGGTGGGTGGAGGCATTCAGGGAAGGAAGCGTGTGGAGGGAGAAAATGGAAATGCGGTGAGGCCGGCTGCCACCCTGTTTTGTTTTGCTAGAAGACCTGAATAAGCATCAGATGAATGTTTTGGAAGAGGCTATTCGGTAGGACCCTCTCTCTCTCCCTCTCTTCTCATTCTCTGTGGTAGGAGATGAGGCAGGCAGGGCCTGAGAGAGGCAATAGGATCTTCCTGGTAGACTCATGAACACTGCAGAGGTTGCTCCCAGACCAAACAGTTCCAAAGAATTGCCAGCACCATGGCCAATGGTGTGATTGTTTGACTACTTTTCTTGGTCTGTCTTGCAGTATCCCGTTTTCTAGTGCTCAGCTTACATGGCAGTTTCTAGAAAGATACTCCTCTATTGCCAAGCCATGACGTGTTAATTATTTAATAATGAAAACAAATACCCATACTGCATCCAGTTCTTCCCTGCCTCATGGCGTTTAGGCATGCTGTCACGTGCTGTTCCCTCTGCTTGGAACTTTTTCACCTATTATGTCCCCAATCCCCTTCCCCAGGGAAATTTCCATTCATCTTCCGTATTTTCTATTCAGGTCTCAGCTTAAATATCCTCTCAGTGAAGTCTTCCTTGATTCCTCTAGGCTGGGCAAGTACCACCTTGACACCCCTCATGTGTGACGTCTCTCTCCTTGAGAGCATGCATCTTGATTGTAATTTGTTAACTGTTTAGGCAATTACTTGTTTACCACTAGGATTCCCTGCTGGACTGCAAGATCCTGAGTGCAGGACTGTGTCTGGTTCACCACCAGATCCCCAGAGCCTGACATAGATGCTTTGTGAAAATTCGTAGAATGAGTGAAGAACCAATGAGTGCTTGGATGACCACTAGATAGGTGCTGCTGGAGTGGGAGGGGATTGCTACCATGTATTGGAGACCGATAAACTGTTAGCTCCAAACAACACAGCAATAATGATCATGGTTATGCAGAATAGTTAAAAGCCAACTTAAGTATAATCATGGGACATTCAATTAAAAAAAAAAAAGATAACCAGGAGGAGAGTGCGTGATGATCACTGTATTTTTTTTTTTTTTTTTTTTACACTTTATTTATTTATTTATTTAGTTTTGGCTGTGTTGGGTCCTCGTTTCTGTGCATGGGCTTTCTCTGGTTGCGGCGAGTGGGGGCCACTCTTCCTTGCGGTTCACGGGCCTCTCACTGTCGCGGCCTCTCTTGTTGCAGAGCACAGGCTCCAGACGCGCAGGCCCAGTAGTTGTGGCTCACGGGCCCAGTTGCTCCGCAGCATGTGGGATCCTCCCAGACCAGGGCTCGAACCCGTGTCCCCTGCATTGGCAGGCAGACTCTCAACCACTGCGCCACCAGGGAAGCCCGATCACTGTATTTTGATCACTGCAGTATGCAATAATGCGTCTTCCCAACCGTGTTAAGCAATCCTAGGAATTTTCAGAGTTCCTCATCCTTTTTTCTGGTGTCCTTTCCCTTCAGTTCGAATAATATATGCATACTTAGTGAATTTGCATGTTAGGAAACTAGACGCCTACCTTGAAATGCATTCACTTCACTTATTCATTTAAATACATGTTGAGTATTGATAACATAAGTCACAATTGCTAATGGGTGACATTGGGTAAAACAGTTAACCTCTGTGTGCCTCAGTTTCCTTAAATGTAAAATAGGGTTCTAAGGATTAAATGGAGTAATACTTGGAGTGAAGTTTTTAGCACAGTGCCTGGCGTACAGTAAGCCTTCAGCCATGTTAGTGATTATCTTTCTTTTGACGTGTCAGGAGCCATGTCAAACTCTGGCCATCCAAAGATTAAAAAGAGGTGGTCCTCGCTCTCTTCAGTTCATGGCTTGTGAGTGATTGGCACTGTGATGATCCAGAGTGCCTTTCCTTATCTACAACCTGCCAAGTTCATAAAATGAGCACCAGTGGGAGTTTCTCATTGCACTCACTCTGCATGATGGCTCCCAGCTTTTCAAATATTTTGGCAGGAGCTGCCGTTATGTTCACCGTGCCTCATCCCCAGAAGAACTGGTTTTTCTTCTTCTGTGGGCAAGAGCCACCTGAAGTCCTCCACTCTATACCCCAGGGCATTTGAGTGGCAGGGCAGATGTTGGCCATTTGCTGTTGTGCTCAGATTATGTGGCGCTTGGGTGCTGCTGGACACAAACATGGTGGAAGGTTTAGCGAAAATTGTTCACAATCTGTGAAGCATGTGAATTATATTCCTGTGACATTTAAAAAATTCTTGGCAGAAGGAGAAGTGTTGAGTGAAAGGTAATAATCCACTGTTACCTTCCCCTTCATTTGGCTGCTGTAAGAGCTGTTGGAAAGGCCTTTGAGAAATCTGTTGAATTGGATTCGTCGTTGTGCTTCCCGTTCATTAGATAACCTCCTCATTCTTCTGTACCATTTTCCACTGACTGCGTGCGATTAAAAAATACTTTTTCCACAGGCATGTAATTGATGTTTGCTCCCCAAGAGATTCACTTCTTAACACAGTGGGTTCTAAGTGAAATTGAGAACAAGTTTTGGCCATTACTTTTATAGGTGAAAACGTCTCACAAGTGACTGCTGTTTCATTAAAAACGTAATCTCAGCCTTGTGGGAGGTTCGTTTTTGTTTATGGCAAAGTTTGGGTGATAGTATAGAAGTCTCCCCTCATATTTCCTAGAGACTTTCACCCAGATGTAAGAGAAAACTCCCCAACTGCATAACTCAGAACCATGAAAGCATCTGCATATAATTTCTAATTTTTCAAAAACAGTGTTCACAATACTGTTTGGCAATTCTTCTTTCTTCCTTCTTGACTTCTCTTTTATTTATATTTTCACACTGACTGTATTTGTGAATACAGTTAATACTTCCAATTTATTATGTTCTAGGCATTGCTCTAAGAACTTTACATGGAATAACTTTATTGACACCTTACAACAGCTTTGTGATAGAGTAGTAGTATTATTATCCTTATCTACAGACAAGGAATCAGAGGCAGAAAGAACTAAAATAAGTCACCCAAGGTCACAAGAGAGTGAACAGGGGAGCTGGGATCTGAACCCAACCAGTCTGGCTCCAGAGCCCTTAACTGTTATGTTCCACTGCCACTCAGGTCCTAGTCTGTGCAAAGTGAACCACAGAGAGGACCTGCATAGCTCAAAGGACTGTAAGTTATTGGAGATCCTTGCAAGGCAACCAGTGGCCTTTGGGTCTCAGTGTTGGAGAGCAGTTTGCCCACTTGCCCTTCACTAGAGGACATTCATTGCTTTGCTGCTTAAAGTAATAACCTTCGGAGATCAATTCAATCTTTATGAAAAACAAGTTGTTCCCAGGATAAAATAATAAGAAACTTTTCCTTTCAGTGATGGTTCCATTGAAGAAAATCATCCTTAGTTATAGTTAAAACATATAATCTCTTTTTTGGCTTTCAAATATGGACCTTGTAAAAGAAACCAGACAGATGTGTGCATCTTTCTCCTTTCTCTGATTGGTATTATTTTAAAGTATTAGATGTCTTAAATTTTGTTTTCAATATTAAATATTGCTTCTAAGAGGAAACATAAGAATAAAAATGATTTCTATGATGAGTCCACTCAGGCTGAGGCTAGAATTAGCCAATTCTGTCATTTGTCTTTTCATGTCTGTTTGCCTTCTCACATTTGTTTGTTTGAATGAATTCCATTTCTTTTACTCCTGTTTGGTCCAGTAGGATGATGGTTTAGACATAGACTGAGTTTACTGACTGCAACATCTGTTTTCAGAAATCTCAGCACTTCTCACCTTTAGTTGGAAGCTGCTAAGTTCTACCCCAAGAACGAGGTACACTTTGAAAAGTTAGGGTGAAGAGTTTACCAGGCCCTCTTAAACGTTCATATCTTTTATGCCTTCCTGAGCAGAGCTCTGGGATTAGAGCAATGTGGTCTCGGCTATTAAAGATAGTGGGCCAGGAACACCTGGTCACAATAAATATAGGCTCCTTCTTTCAGCCTTCTCTGTGGTCTTAAAATGAATCTACAAATCTTAAAATCTGTCATTTCCAGGATTATGATAATCCCAGGTAATGAGACATTTTCACAAGTCTCACATTGTAAATCTGATGCTTGCTTATTTAAAAGGCCATATCAAAAGGAGACTGAATTTTGTTAATTGTGCAGTTTCCTGGATTTAATTCATACTCACACCCGATAGACTGAAAAATTAAGAATATTTACAAGATATCTAATTATAAAATCATTAAAGCAAATGAATTCATTGAATGTTATTTTAAGAAACTGTCCACCACACTGGAAGCAGTTAAGCAAATTCCTGCAGTGTAGAAATAAATTTGGGCAAGCCCGAATATCTATGGGCTTCGGCAAGTCTAAAATCTTCTTTCCAAATAATATTTATTGGTATGTTTCTAATTACAAAAGTTGTTCATGCTTATTTTAGAAAACTTGAGGGGAAAAAAGAAGAAAACAGAACCATCTTCGATCTTACTCATGCCTGAAATCTTGACATCCAAGAAAAAACCAATTGTGTGTTCTGTTGAGGGTCCTTTTTCAAAGCGACTATATTTTGAACTGAATATGCACTTGAATTTAAAATACAAATGAGAATATCTGATAGTAGCACCAATAACAATGGCTCTACACCCTATTTTCTAATGGTTGGGCAGCTCAGCTTAAGGTACACTTTCCTTATTCTTTTTCTAAGTTACTTTTTCCAATTGTGAAAGTAACACCTTAATTATGGAAAATTTGGAGAACATAAAAAAAACAAATCACTCTCAATGATCCCTACTTCTCCTGAAGACAAGCACTGATGTTGGTATATATTCCTCTAGCCCCAAATCTTTTTTTCTCACATCAGCAGGTGCTTTCTTAGAAATGGATTGGCTCAGGTCCTGTTAGTAAGGCAGGCAAATTTAACAATGTTAGACAACCTGGGCCAGGGTTGTGTAGACTAGAACGGTGTAAGGGGAGAGTTTCCAACCACTGTGCTCTCTGGGCACAAATTTGTGTGTGGGGTGCCTGGGAAGGGAAACGAAAATGATCTGATCCATAAAAGTGAATTCAAATGTACTGGAGGTCGAATGACCTGTCTGTCTGTAGCTCAGATTTGCTCCAGAGCTTCTTTGGTGGAGAGAAGTGGTACCTTGTCCTTATTCCAACTCGTCCTCCACCACAATGTGGTTTTCATTCCCCTATCGACTTGTGAAAATAACCAGCCCCGCCTAATAGAATTGGGCACATGGTAGGTCCTATATAAATGCTTATTGAGTGCAACTAAAGAAAACCAAATTTATAATCTGGACTGCAATCTCACTTAAGAATATCAAATTGTTTTCATGAAAGAACGATAATTGAACTTAGTTAAGAGATATATCTTTTAAGTGAATGTGGATATGATTTAATATGCACTGGATGAGGTGACGATGATGACGATGACAGTGGAAAAGGAGGAAAATGTGAAGGCCAGGAAGAATTATTCATTTAATAAAGCATTATGCTTATCTCAATGAATATATATATATATATGTATATATATATAGATATATACATATATATATATACATATATATATACACACACACACATATGTCTCTAAGTGTATATGTACAAATGAAATTTTTTACAAAAATGTCTTGGCTGTGGTGCCGGTAGGCTTATTTTTAGAAAAAAGAAGAGGAATTGAAAATGCCAAAAAATAGAGAATGTCAGATGCCAAGAAATATATTCAAGAAATAAAAAACCATAATGAGAAAAATGTTACGTTTATACATTAGCAGGAATCTTATTTTTGCTTCCATGAATTTTAAAGTTGCATTGATTTGACTCAACAAATTTCATTAGCATCCCATTTCGCTTAGAATTTAATGATATGCAAATGATCTATCTGAAATGAAGGCCGGAAACACACATACTTGGAGATTTTTTTTTTTTTATTCCTTGGAAAATTCCTTTAATATTTAGAAAGTGTCAACTGTGGATACTGTCTACTCAGCGTAGAAAATAGAATCAGTGAATGTTCCCTCTGCTTCAACAGATGCTCTTTAAAATCTCTGAGATCCTGAGACTCAGAGGGTCTGTGTTTCTGAAAGGGTGGCCCAAAGACCACCTATGTCAGAATCACCTGGGCACTGATTAACATGCAGATTCCTGGGCCTCACCCCGGATCTACTGAAAGAGAATATTTAGGTATGGCGCCCCAGAAATCCAGGTGACGTTTATGCATACCAGAGTTTGAAAACCCGGTGTAGGGTAAATATTAGGAGATATTTGTTTAAAGATTTATACAAGTCCAGACGGGAAGGGATGGAATGGAATACACTGGTTCTTCTACCAGTAGGGGTCACTCACTCTTTAGTCTTGAATTTGGTTCCAACAGGCTAAGAGATAACAAAATCCACATGCTGAGAGTGAACTGATATTCAACAGAGGAGAAAATCAGGAGGTCTCTTCTCCAATGGATTAATCAGTTTTTCAGGCATTGTAATAACGATAATAATGATACACGCCATCTTTTGATTACTTCTTTGCATTCAGCACTTTCCACATGCAACTGTAAGGGATCTCATTTGATCCTCTCAATAATTCAGTGACATGGGCACATCTTTATTTTATTGATGGGGCCCCTGAGGCTCAGCGAGATTAAATAACTTGGACTGGGTCTTCCTTCTAGTAAATTGAGGAGATGGTATCTCTGCTTTCAGAATCTGGGACCTTAGCCCCCAAACCACAGTGCTTTCGCAACTTTTCTAAATCTCAGTTTTGAGGGCACCTCACAGGGAAAGAGCTTTAATTGAAATGTCTTCCCCCCTCTTCCATACTTACCTTGGATCCAGCTTGAGCAGTTGGTGTCACACCTCCCATGGTGGGACCCAGAAGCCCTGTTAAAACCACAAGCAGAGAGAATTCAGCTCTGGCTATCGTCATTCCCTATTGCTTTCCAGCTCCAGGGATTCACTATTCTTTCAAATCATGATATAGAGAAAGATCTAAGTGCCCACTGTGGGTGAAGATACATTGCTAAGTTTAAAAAAATCTGTAAGGCTGCCGAGAATGTTCTGTTTCTTGATCCGAGTACTTGCTACATGGATAAACCCAGTTCGTGAAAATTCAGCAAACTGTACACTCATGAAATATGCACTTTTCTATATGTCTATTACATATAGTTAAAAAAATAAAGCTGTAGTCTTATACTGAGTTAAAAAAATAAAGCTGTAGTCTTATACTGAGTTAAAAAAATAAAGCTGTAGTCTTATACTGAATTATGTAACTTAGCTGCTGAAACTTGTCTCCTCTCTGCCATCTTCCTCTCGTTCCCACTCCCCCTTTCATTTCCAAATCAACAAACAGTTCTCTAGTGAGAAAATGGTAAGGTAATTATTCCAACAACTGCATATAGAATTGTTTGTTAGACCAAAGACTCAGAGTAGGAGTTCACCCCGGTGAGGGAAATGGTCTGTTTCCTTGTTGAATCCTTTTCATGTCTTGGTTTCAGTAATCTTAAATGTTTAGCACATTTTTCTATTATGTTAACACATTGTGTACTGAATAGGCAGACTCAAAGCATCTTGAATGTGCTTTAAAATTTTTGCTGAAGTAACCTCACAAGACTCCCACATTCTTTAGTTCTGCCTGTATTGAGAATCAGCAGTTACTTTTAAGTTTTAATAAGTTTCACATGTTTTGTACTGAAACTGTGTTTGGTTAATTCCAACCTTTAATTAGTAGCCTCTGGATTGGTGTATACCAGACACGGGGATGTTATTAGTGTGAACTGAAAGTTATGTGTGTTACTCCATAGCAGATCAAAACAAACCTTGTATGCTCTGACAGCATTAAACCCCACTGAGACCTGACCAGGATATGGTTTTCAGTTGTAAAAGAAAATTGTAATTCACAAGTCCTTGCCAGATGTCGTACCCCAATACCTCAACTTCATTATATCTACCCAGAGTAGGTGGTCATATGAGGTTCAGCCAAAGGGACTTAGTTTGGTATTTTAATCATGTAAAAATTAGATTTATTCAAAATATTTAAAGTGGGCATATTGGTGCATCTTGGGATTTTTTGAGCTTTTTAATTTTTAAAAAACATTTAGTAAGTACATTCTTAGGGATGTAAATCATACTTTTTAATTTAGGAGGGAGTTTTGAAATCCTCACATATAACAGAAGTTCTATCTTTTGGCAATGTTAAATAAAGAAGAAAATTTTCATCTACAAAATGTAAAAAGAGGCTAAGGTAAAATAATGGGAAATAACTCTTTTAAGGAGTAAACAAATGAATTCTAAAATTTTCTTATCTCAAACCCAGGCTACACTGTGGATGTCACCAAGTGAAAAATTACAAAACAAACAAACAAACAAAAAAATTACTAGGTTGACCGAGAGAAAAAGAGCCAATAAGTATTTTTAAAAACTAGTTTGATTGGCAGTGACCTCTGAAGTGTTGAAAGGTATTTGATAAACTTCAAATACTGATGCACATGGTGAACTCCCGGACTTCTAGGCAATTTGCACACTCTTCCCTGATCAGTGTGTTATATGACTTTAGCAAAATACACATTTTGTAACTTACATTTCTCATATCCTTTTTTAAACTGTTAGATTTGTGAATGTTTTCTTTGGTTAGACAGTTGGTCTTATTCTAATACTTATTTCAATATAATTTCAATATAAGCTCACAGTAATATATAATGCAGATGGTAGGGCATAGTAGTAGCTTTCATCTTACAGGCAAATCATATTTTATCTGGCTATAACTATAAAAAGTTATTCTTGAGGGAATGTTGTAGCAAGATTTTTTTTTTTCAATGAGAGTTTACTGTAGTAAAGGTCACTGTTAAATTCCAATGATTTAAAATGTAAATTATTGTATTATTTTTTTTCCCTATAAAGGGGTAGCTACAGAAAGCAACCCCAAGGTATTCTAGTTATATACATAATTTGACACTAGGTTCCCTATTGACTAATTTGAAAGATACCATTATGTTTCTTTGCTTTTAGAAGCCCCTGATTGCCCATCATTGACGAAAGAGCAACATTTTTGAATGTGGTAGAAGGAAGTTCTTTTAAAGAAACTCCCCTCTCTCTTTTTACACATCTTGAACTTGTGAGGAACCAAATAATCACATTTTTGAGAAAGAGTGTTTTCTTTCATCAACGCGAGGAGCAAAAGATTTTCTTTCTTTCCCTTTCTTTCTTTCTTTCCCTTTCTTTCTTTCTTTCCCTTTCTTTCTTTCCCTTTCTTTCTTTCTTTCTTTCTTTCTTTCTTTTTTTTTTTAAGCTGGCTTTTAGGATCTCCAGTGCTAATTTGTGTGTGTGAACTAAGCAATAAAACCACACAGGCAAACCTGAACTAGGCTCTGAGGTTGGAGAATAAATTTGAACCTTCTTTGGAATTTTTCCTTTTGACTTGTTTTCCTTTCCAGATACAAACCACAGAAGTGGAATTTGTTGCTCTTCATGCTGTGTATAAATTGTTGTTGGCACCGACTTTTTGAATGATATTATCCTCTAAGCATCCTTCAGAGGGCTAAATTTTTACTCTTTCCTCTCCATTTTAAATGTAAAAATTTCAACTTCAAGAACTAACAAGATCCAAAGGTCTCCTGGTTCATCATCTGTTCAGAGTTTTCATTAACAATTCATTTTAGAAAAATTTCCCCTTTTTCAGATTAACACAGGTAGATAATGAGTTACTCCTTTTTTGTTGATGTTGTTTTTTGCCTACAATGAAAAAGATTTAAAATCATTATCTATAATTTAAAGAAATCTCCGGTCTTCGAAAGGTTATTAGGTAGACTAAGAAAAGTACATCTTATAATCAGTAAAATCTTAACGTTTCATGAAAACTGATAAATATTTGATCCTTTTGGACTTTATTATTAGGCTTGTTATCAGTTTCAATTGCTACTAAGTTTTTGTAAAAAAATTAAAATTGACGTGTTTTAATTCAAATGATCATTTTAGCAGCATAAAGAGATATAGTAATATCTCCTTATTTGTTGAGTGTATGTGCATATATGTTTGTGTAGAGCAAACTTTCCATCACTTCTCTTTCTACCTATTATGGCAGAGCAATTATAGCAGAGGATTTGAAACCAGAAGAAAGGCCTGCTTTCCAGTCTTCATTCTGCCTTTTGCTGGTTGGATGACTTTAGGTAAGTCCCTTAATTTCTTTGAGCCTCAATGTACTCAGCTCTAAAAAAGAGGAATTAATAACACCTACCTCGAGGATTGTTGTTAGAGAGGACAAATTCTAACATATGTAAAAACATTTTGTAAACTGTAAGGTGATATATAACCACGTTCGTTACCAACCAGGGATGAGTATCTGCTATAAGTAGCTCTCCAATTAGCATGTTTATTACCTAAGACAATGGGGAGATAGTGGTTAAGAGACAAGTCTTTGGAATTAGACATTCCTGCGTTCAAAACTTGGCTCTGTGTGTTGTTAGCTCTAATAAACTTTGACAAATTTTCTTGATCCCTCGGACTCAGATTTCTCACCTATAAAAAAGGGGATAATAAACTTACCCCAAGGGGTTACCAAGAGGATTAGATTTGGTAATATTTCCATTGAACACTTAGTATAGTGCCTGGCACTTGTAATTGCTCAGTACGTAGTAATATAATTTTACGATTTTGTCTTTGCCCATGGTAGTCACTGTAAGTTCTCCTTGAGTAATTATAATCATTACTCTATAAAAAAAGTGACATGTCAAGGATTTATAGCTGATAGTATCTATACAAATGAAATAACTCAGTAAACATTTGCTGAGTGAATATATATAACCTTAACCAATATGGAATTTTTAAAATGTACTTTGCATTATCTAGCAAACGCTTAGCCTTTTTAAAATATTTTTGTAAGACAGCTATCAATCAAGGCATAGCTACATAAGTTTCCAATGATTATTTCACCACAAAACTTCAAACAAAGATACTTATAACTGTTCTCTGTTCAAGGACTTTAGCCTAAGATAGGTCTTTAGTCACAACATAATTATCTTTATACAGTGCACTCCCTTGCTAATAACGTCAAATCCCTACACTTGCTGTACGGACTTTTCCTAGTGCTCAAGAAATTCAGAATTATAGTCGTCCAACAATTTTGGAGACTAACGAAAAACGTTTTTCACCAAAAAGAACATTTTGACAGTTTCATAATTTTTTCATAAAATAAAACAAGTATCTTGATTTTCTGTGAAATAAATCAAACCAAAAACAGAAAGTCCGCAGATTATTCTCCAATTTTATTGCACTCCTCAATTTGAACTTTTATTGGTCTAAGATGTAACAGTAGCTGACGGCATATAATAAGTGCTATGTTAGTGTTTATAAAATAAATCTTTAGTACTATGAGGGGGGGTAATGGAAGGTTTGGCTACTTTTTTTGGATTGATTTCTTATTTTATTGCATTGTGGCCCATGAAAATTATTTGTATAATATCATTGTTCCAGAATTTGTTGAGGCATCCTTTGGGGTCAAAATACTGAACATTCTCTGTATGAAGGTTAGAGTTTTAGGTTAGGCTTGTTACTTGTCATAACCTTTTTAGTTGTATTAACCCACTGATTATTTTATTAGTCCAAAAGAAATGTGTTAGTATCTCCTACTATAATTGGGTGTTTGTCAATTTCTCCCTGTAGTTTTATTGGTTTTTGCATAATACATTTTGAAGCTACGCTGTTAGGATCTTATAAATTCACTAACGGGGAAAAAAAAAAAAAGAAGAAATAACAGTAGCTGAAAGAGTGGAATCACACAACCAATTGTGGGCATAAAAGTCAACAAACAGTGAAAATAGCCAAATGGTAAACAACAGAGAAAGTTATTGAAAGCACGGCTAATACACATATGAAGCAACCAGGCTCTGGAATTTAGACTACAAATGGTTGTTTGAAGAAGCTCTTTTTGTGAGACTGACAAAAACGAGGACGCGACTTATTGCTGTTTATCTGGTCTTCCCACTGGTGTCGCTCAGGTCTTCTATCACATGCTTGAGAATTTAGGAGCAGACGCTACCATTATTTGACAGAAAAAGAAGGGAAGACGGGAGAGCAGTTAGGGGTGTCTGGGAGACTGCGGGCTGGGGGCCGGCTGGAGAAGATGCTGGCAGCAGATGTCATGAGCTGAAGCGGTCTGGTGTCTGACTCAGCTCTCCGTGCAAAGCCCCCTACAAACACTGCCCCACTTCTCAACCTTCTCAGGAGGTTTCCTCTTGATCGGTAGACGCCCGGGAGACTCCCAAATCATGCCATTTCGGCTTTGAGCTTGCTTCGCCTTTTGCCTGGAAAAGTCCTCATCCTCCTCTTGGGGACCTTCTGTTCTTTCAGAGCCGCTCAAACATCACTTCCTCCGTAAAGCCTCCCCTCCCCCGGGCACGCCCCCACGCACCCCACGTGGTAGTGTGGCTGATCTACAGGCACGGGTCGTGTATTGTATATCGTCAACCATTATCCAGCTCCCTGTGCTGTGATCAGTGGTTTACTCACCTCTCTCCCACTGTACTCTCAAGTCTGGCTCGTGTTGGATTCTTTAACGTTCAACCCACAGCATAGCGCCTGGCAGATAGAAGGCCCCAATGTAATCTAAAATAATGGCATATAAATGTAAATGAAGCCATTTTTATGTGCATTTTAATTATATAATGGCTTTATAAGAGAGCTCAAGTACAATGAATAACCCTGTAGGAAATTCTAAACCTGAACATTGATTGGGAGATTAAAAAATTAATTTTCAAATGTAAAGGAATGACTTAGAGTGGCATTATTAGGTGCTTCTTGACAAAAAAAGTTTTCTCAGGATTCAAAAAGTTAGAGAAATATGGGGTTCAGCAAAATTAAAAATAACATATCTTTAAACTCCAGGTTTTACCATAGCCTAGTTTATTGTGTTTTGTTTCCTTACCTAAATTTTAAATTCCTTAGAGAGTATTTTTATTTCTATTTTCCAACAAGTAGGCACTCTGCTTGACATGTAGTTAATGCTCAGTAAATGCCTAATTGACATTACACACACACACACACACACACACACACACTCTTCACCACCACACACAAATACCCCACATCCTGAAACCCAGTGGGAAGACTGGCACTATTTTTGGTTAAGAAACATATAAGAAGTTATCAGCTTTTAATTGAATTAATAAATATATAGTTAATTCATGAATAAGAGAATACGGGTCTTAGTCAGTGAATGATTCAGAGTCCCCCCAAATTCCTGGCAGCCCAGTGACTCCAATTAAAGAAAAAAACTTCAAGGGTGTTTTCCCAATATGGAACTTAGGCTTGTTTTTATTTTGTATTTGTGAAATCCTATAGCTGCTACTGTAACCCAAAAGCTGGTGTGATGTGAATGTGCCTCTAGCTGCAGGAATGATTTCAGCTGTGAGGACTTCTCCAGACAACCTGTTTTCTCTATTTGTCTGAGGAAGAGATAGAGAGCAAATACAAGAATTTCTCCCTTGTAGGACTGACTTCCTCTGAGGCCCCAGAGAAGCCATTTGAACACTCTTCCTTAGTTCCTCCAGCTGTAAAATGGAACTAATAATGACTAATAATGTATTTCACAAGGTAAGTGTGAAGATTAAGTGGTCAGTGTTTCAAGGTGGTAGACTCTGAGTACTGAAATATTTCTATAATGTGAAACTCTGTTGGACCTATTTTTTTTTCCTGGCTGAGCATTATTGTTTTCTTTTAGATTGGATTTTCAAATCTCCTAAGTTCATTTAAATACTCAATTCAAGTGACATGCAAGCAAGGTGATTTATTTCTATGTTAAGAATTCCATTTTGTGGCAAAGACGTTTCTAGAAACAATAACACTTAGCATCAAGACAAACAATGTGAATTCCTATCCCAGCTACATTGCAATGTGGGCAGGTCCCCACATTTCTTTGCTCCTCTGTTTCCTTTTAGGTCCTAACTCAAAGTATCTGGTGCCTGACTACGGGAGTGTGAGAAGTAAAGAGGTAACATATGGTGAAATGCTTTAAGCTCTGTGGTGAGGATGCCAGAGAATATTATTCTACAGATGTGAAAACTGAGTCCCACAGAAGCAAACAGGCTTGCCTTAAATCATGTGACAAGTGAGCATCAGGAACTACACTCGATGCCCTGGATTACAACTGGTTATTTTGGCCTTATCGCTTCCTAAGGAATCAAGTTCCTACAGGGGTCGAGTTTTCTCTTGGAGGAACTGCCCTTCCCACTTTGATGGAAGTCCGCTTTCGTTCACCTGTTGAGCTAGCTTTTGCCTTGCTCTAAAAATGGAGCTGTCTCTCTTTGCCTGCAGGACAGAAGAGGAAGCTGCTAGAGCTTCTTGCAAGGAAAAGAGCCTGGTTACAGTGTCCAGCTGAAGACTTATTACTGGCTGCCGAGAACCCCATTATATGGCTTGTAGAAATCAAATAAAGTCTTGAGAGGAGGCCAGAAAGGTAAAGAAATGCTGTTAAATCTTGAGACCTTTATGATGCAGAATAAGGGGAAAATATAGGGTGTAAATTGAGTTGTAATTCCAACCAAGTCAATGCAGTCAGTTGTGATGGCCAAACAACAGATACATAAAGGCTTAAGGACCCCAAATGTTACAGACTCTGGCTGCTACCCAAACACCCTTGCAGCTGAAACAAAAGAGTCTTGTATTCTTGCAGAGACAAAGCCTTAAAGACAAAGCAGCAGACCCTCTTGACTAAAAGGGTGTGCAATGGATATATTGCTAGTAATCTTAAACCTGCTAGGCAGAGACTGGGCAGGCTTGGAAGCAAGCAGCTTTTGTAGAATGACGGGTTTTGTGTAATGCCTCACATCTTCGTGGTACCCAACGACCTCGTTATTATGCCTGTGAGTACTGGTTGATGTAGCACAATAGTATATGGACACAGGACTCCCTGGATGGGGAGTTTCTTTTCTAGAAACTGGCATGATTTCTTCAACTCCTTCCTGCTGGTCCCACCTCTTTGGGTCTGGGCTAAAAGGAGGAAAGAAAAGCTCAAAATAATAGCTGGCATTTTTGATTGCTTATTATACCCCAGGCCTGTGGTGAGTATACAGTATCTCATTTGACTAACACAATATATCTGTGAAGTTTATGGTCTACATTTTTTAAGAAGAGAAAACAGGGGCTTAGATAGGTGAGACAGTGCAGGTATTAAGAGCTTGTGGTCCCCTACTTCTGAGCTGCCTGACGTTGGGCAAGTGACTTAATTGCTGTCTCATCTATAAAGTGGTGTGAAAATAGTACTTACTACCGTTATGATGATTAACTAAATTAATAGACACAAAACATTGAGAAGAGTACCCAGCACATAGTAGGTACTCTGTAAATGTTACTTTTTTTTTTTCGGCCTCGCCATGCAGTTTGCAGGGTCTTAGTTCCGAAACCAGGAATCAAACCTGGGCCCCAGCAGTGAAAACGCCTAGTCCTAACCACTGGACCATCAGGGAATAACCTTATTTTTATTACTGCCCAAGGTTTTAAGCACAACTAGGAACAGCTGTGATAGCAGAACGGCGCCTAGAACTCAGGTCTCTCTGAAGCCTGAAGTGGCTTTTCCCTTAACCGTCTCACTCTATTGCCGATATAAGAAGAGAGGATGTGGCCAGGAAAGGCAGAAGCGATGTTCTGGAGCAGTATCTAGCTGTTTAGCAATAGTGAAGCATCAGAAAGACAATGCCTTCCACGCTCCTCCCTCAGCCACTCTCACCACCACCACCTGTATTTATTTTATTTTTATTATTTCCAATTGCTCCCACTGACAGCCAAAAATAAGAGTAGCACAACATTATTTACTTTTGTGCTGTCTCAATTTTGTCTGCTAGCAGTGTGTCCCCCTACTGATTCTTGCCTTTCCTTTGCATCCAATGTTTCTTGCAAACAAGAGAAAGGAGAGATGGTTTTTCTGGCGTCCCTTATGAACTTAGAACAAATAGCTTCGGGGGGGGGGGAATCACCAATTCTATTCAGTGTTTTAAAGGCACAGGCATTTAGATGTTGAAAGGGGACTGTCTAATGTGATTTCCTTCACACAACCCTTTGGACTTGGCTTCAGTTTGGATGAAACACACAGGAAAGCTCTCATCATCGGCTTGGACACATACTGCTTTCCTCACAGCCCTGCATGTTGTCTGCACAGGGAAAGGAGAATGTATTGTGTCCTCTTATGCTTGCAGCTGCCAGCCGTGCTCTGGTGGCAACAAGGTCCTAGGCTCTCTGCAGGTCACAGTTAGATTTCAAGTAGGATTTGAAGAGCCTGAATCTGTAACAGAGTGAATTGTAAAACTCAAGCTACCAGTTTAGAGGAATAAAGCAGTTATTAGGTTTTTAATTTTAATAATGATGTTAAGTTTTTAAAAACTTAGGACCGAAAGAAAGTACTCACATGGCTGTATTCACGGGGTTTGCAAGTTTTAACCCGGGACATCTGAATTGATTTGGTCCTGCTGGCAGGCTTCTCTGATGTCCGGTAGGAGGTGGGAAACAGCGCCATGGAAGTCCCTGCTGTTAAAATGGTACAGGCAGGTAGGGCCCTGCCTAGCAGTGTGGGGACATCTTCTCTGGGGCCTGCAGCATCACAGCGTTCTCCTGCAAGTGGCCACTGCTTTGCCTCAGACTCCATAGGTTAGAGACCCAGAAAAGACCTCCCACTTGTTGGGTGGGAAACCAGGACTTAAAGGTTTGAGTTACTGAAGGGACTGATGCGACAGTGGAGTCCAGGAACTTGGCCTTTGCCAGTGAGCACAGAGGGCACTAGAAGAATCTACAGCACAGTCTCTGGAGGCATTTAAACCCCATTTCCCCCCCCCCCCCCCCCCGCATATAGCAAATGTTCTCTGGCACATACCCAGGGGCTGTGTTATATTTTCACTTCAGAAGAAACTAGCCTATCTCCAGTGGCCACAGGGAGACCACGTCAGAGTATTTCAGCAGCTCTCTCTCGGGGGCAGGCTTCCCTCTGTCCTTGAATGGGTCCGTTCATCAGCAAATGAACAGCATGTGCTATTCAACATCTGGAAACACTGAGTCCACACTCCTGCCCAATGGGGAAATCCTTCTACACGCCTGACACTGAATATGCCCTGGGACAGGGCAGGCACTACTTTCAGAGTTTGATGGAATAAATCATCTTTATACTGGGTCAAAGGCTTCTTAAACAGAAAATGATAGAAATGTAAGATTGACCAGCTAATATTCTGGACGAATATCTGATTTGTCATTATGTTGGAGCTGGCTTCCCTTTCTGATGGTTTTGTTAGCTCCTGCATATGGAGCTGGTGTCTGTGTGGAATGATTATGAGAATTTTCCTATTTGTAATAAGCTTGATCAAAGAGTTTTGTTTGAGGGAAGTTGAAACTAATACCTAAATTAAACAAGAGTGTCATCTATGCATTTTTCTTATGCTTAGTGTTTTCACTGCCAGTCTTGCTGGGGAGAGGGGAAAGCTATGATTGGTGGGTACTAGGAAAGCAGCTCCTTCCCCTCTTTTTTCTTCTAGAAGTATGAAAAGTCACTTTACATGGTGAAAAGTGGGTAAGTTCACAGAAGCCTGTTCCCTGCTGGATGATCAAGACTTGTCTCAGACAAAATTGCTTTCTAGAAAACGTTTTGCTTCATATTAAAGACCTACATATGGACACACACTTGGGCTCATTGGCTTCCTACCTCCCTAGATCTTTTAAGCACTCATCTCTGAGGTAGATGTTGGTGATTCCCATACTGAAAGAAAATGTTTTAAAATTGTTTTTCTTATCAATGGGTGATACATCATTCGCCCATTTAGCCATGAACACAATGCTGCTAGTCAAAGTTCTTCTTTGTTCCAAGTTTTCTATGTTAACGTGGTCTGCGTAGTAAAATCCTTGCCAGTGAAGGGAGAGCCAGATTTGTGGCATGGCCCATAACACACATACGTTACTGAGACCACACACAGATCAAAAAGATAAAGGCACGCATTACTTTTGAGCAGTGACCCGTGTGCCAGAAATGAGGTTTCACCTACAAGAGACCAGAAGAATGTAAGAGTTTGGGTTCAGGGTATCAAGAGTTTCCTTTTCTGTTCTAGTCTTTTTTTTAAAAGGACAGTAGGACAACATTTTTTAACCCTTTCGATTGTCCTAGTCTCGCTATTTACAGCTGAAAAAGGAATAAAGAACATCTCCCTCCCACCAGTAACCTTTGCGAGGAGAGGAGTAGCCTGATGCAGGGCTAAGATCTGTGGCTCTGGAGCCAGACTACTTGGCCTCATTTCTGAGTAATCCACTGTTTAACTATGGGCCTCAGTTTCCTGTAAAACAGGAATAATCACTGTACCTACCTCATGAGATTGTTGTGAGAATTAACCAAGATAATACAAGTAGAATGCTCAGCATGGTACCTAAACCTGAGGAAGGTTTCAACTGTTTGCTATGAGTACAGTAAAAATCTTGCCTTGATGCCATCAATATGCTCCAAAAATTAAATTGCATAAAATATGGGGTCAATTTACTCCAACATTAATAAATAATATACTTTCAGTTGATCTGTGCTGTTTCAAAAAGCACCAAGAAGACTAGATGGTACAACTATCACTAGACTGTAAAGGTCACCTCTTGAATGCATCCTCTTCCAGAAAATTAAAGCTTTACTCATCTGCCCACCTCCCAGCCCCTTATAGGGTTGGGGTGTAGCATAGGTATAATGTGTCCGGACTGGTGTTAACAGTAACAGGGGAGGGGAAACATTATGGAAGGCGTTACTTGTTATTACGGTGGATATCTCAGACCTGCTTTTAACCTTTCTAATAGGTGACTTTTGACCTGGATGCACATTAGAATCACCCAAGGAGCTTTAAAGACATTGGGCCCAGCAAAATGTAGTCACCCGGACTTGGGTTCAGATTCTGTCTCCACCATCTTTAGATATATAACATTTGACAGGCTATTAACCTCTTTCTTTTCTCATCTGTGAGATGGGGCTGTCGTAAGGGTTAAAGATAATGTGTTTAAAACTCTGAGCATGAATCTTGGCGTGTGGTAGTTTATCAATAAATACAATTTGTTAATAACCTATTTTCTCTAAAGAGCTCAGCCTGAAGTATCCTCCACCTCCACTAAGCTAAATTATAGAAACTTTGCCGTGAAAATGGTTAAGAACTGGTTAAGAGGGCCTCTTATTTTACAAATGAGAAAACGAAAACACAAAAAATTGCTCCAGGTTACACAGCGAATAATAGGCTAGAACTTGAACCCAGGTCTCCTAACTCTTTGTTCACGGTTTTTCTTCCTGTTCCACAGTTTTCAATCACATGATCTCTGAGGCCCCGAATTGTGGCCCTAGACCCCAGTTTCAGCTTCACGTTTTGACAGTCCCTTCCTGCGTTTGGCTTTATGGTGCATCAACACCAAATTGTTACTTCCTGAAACTTGTGCTTGTTGTTTCTCACCTGTTTTCCTTGGCTTATGCGATCATTCTTGCCTGCAATGCTCTCCTTGTCTTTATTTTCTACCAACTACAATATCTCCTGCTTCTGCTGTTGATTAGCTACTACAGCAATTGCCATACCACCGTAAACATTTAGAAATCAGACAAAATGTCAGCTATTGGACAACAAGACTTTATTCTTGTGAATGAGAAAGCAAACAAGGTGAGCCCTATGATTGCCAGAGCTTACTGCTTGGAGGCAGTTTCCAAGCCACTTCTCAGGATGGGGGAATGAAAGCAGAGCCCAGTGATCTCAAAGCTTACTCAAAGTGTTTGGCTGAATATTATCTGCACATGCATGTGAAGAAACTACCAAGACTAGGGAAAGAATGCACTGAGCTGAACCATACCTGGAGCTCACACAGAATTGGGAAGAGTTTCTGTCTCCACTAGCTCATGTGAAGAAACTTCAAAATCCACAGGGCCTTGGGTGGAATTCTCAGAAGTGTGAAGCCTTAGTAGTGGGGTTACATTAGTCCTAGAATAAAAGCTACTGTGGGCCCACCATAAAAAGCTTGAAAGCTAGTCTCTCATGGATCAAACTGAGCTGCTATAAAATCCAATATTCTTTAAAGGAAGACAATAAAATCCAGCATCCAACAAAATAAAATTCACAATATGTGAAATTCAAAAAGTAATGACTAGACATAAACCAAGAAGAATGAAAATATTGTTTATAACAAGAGAAAAATTAATCAATAGAAACAAGTTGAGGAAGGACAAAGATAAAGGAATTAGTAGATAAGGACCTTGAGAATACTGTACAAAGCTTATTCTTATGCTGAAGGATGTAAAAAAGAAAACATAAACATGATAAAAGGAGAATGAAAGATATCAAAATGACCCAAATGTAACCTGTAGAGATGAAAATATTTGAAATTAAAAAGACTGGTTAGGATTAGCAGCATATTATATGATACAGAAGAAAAGATCACCAAACCTGAAGACATAGTAACAGAAACTATCCAAAATGAAGCACAGTTTAAAAAAAGACCAAAAACAGAACCAAAAACAAGTACACACACAACAGAGCCTCAGTGAACTCTGGGACCATATCAAGCCATGCAATATATGTGTGATTGGAGTCCTAGAAATGTGGTGTTGGGGAAACAGAAAGACTATTTGAAGAAGTAATGGCTAAAAATTATCCAAATTTTATGAAAAATATAAACCCACAGATCCAAGAACCTCAACAAACTCCAAACAGAAGGAACATAAAGAAAGTCACACCCAGGCACATCATAATTAAATTTCTGAAACCAATGCCAAAGAGAAAATCTAAATAGCAGCTAGCAGGTAAAAAAGATACCTGCTATAGAGGAACAAAAATAATAATCATTGCAGACTTCTCGTCATAAGCCATGCAGGCCTAAAGGCAATAGACTGTTATCTTTTAAGTGCTGAAAGAAAAAATTCCCAACCTAGAACTCTATACCCAGTGAAGATATCTTTTAAAAATGAAGGCAAAATAAAAACCTTTTCAGGGCAATAAAAGGTAAGAGATTTCACTGTAAGAAATGCTTTTTTTAAAAAATAAATTTATTTATTTTATTTATTCATTTTTGGCTGTGTTGGGTCCTTGTTGTTGCACGTGGGCTTTCTCTAGTTGTGGAGAGCAGGGGCTACTCTTCGTTGCGGTGCACGGGCTTCTCATTGCAGTGGCTTCTCTTGTTGCAGAGCATGGGTTCTAGGCGTGCGGGCTTCAGCAGTTGTGGCACGTGAGCTCAGTAGTTGTGGCTCATGGGCTCTAGAGTGCAGGCTCAGTAGTAGTGGCACATGGACTTAGTTGCTCCACAGCATGTGGGATCTTCCCGTACCAGGGCTCGAACCCATGTCCCCTGCATTGGCAGGCAGATTCTTAACCACTGAGCCACCAGGGAAGCCCAAGAAATGCCAAAATAAGTCCTTTCAGCAGAAGGAAAATAATATCAGATGGGAATTTGGAGCTATAGAAAGAGGTAAAGAGCAATCCAAATGATAAATATGTGGGTAAATATAAAAAAACATGTTTTTTTTCTCATTTTCATCTCTTTCACACCTATCCATCCTTCTAGGGAGAAACCCTATACTTCTTTAGCAACTCTCCTTAGGTCAAACTCAACACCCTATATGAGCCAGATTGATTAGGTAAATGAGGGAAGCCTGTGAATGATGACAGGAAATAGCGGGGACAGTGATAAACTCAAGAACGTATGCCTCATCTAAAAGGAACATCTGTTACTCAGCTTTGGCTGATTTTTGTTGGGAGGAAATTGAGCACAACTCTTCCTTTATTTTAATGTAGTCAACTAATCAAACTCAACCAAAACTGAAAAGCCCTGTCTCTATATATTATACTTATGGGCTATATTTAGCCTCTGGACCACCAGGATACGACTAGTATGTTAGCTATTCTTCACGTGTACTCTCATAGTACTCGGTGGGTATCTCTGTTACACTTACTAAAATGTATTATAATGTTTTGTTGATATATATATGTCTTCCCAACTAGATTAGAACTGTTCGTGGGAAAGAGCCATGTCTTATTTGTTTTATATTCCAAGTGATTAGCACACAGCCTGGTACAGGAAGCACTTCAGAAATGCTTATTAAAGTGGAGATCATTTCGATGTATTTTTTTCACAAATAAGCTCATACTCTCTGCATCTCAGAGAACTGAGGAAAGTTTAGGAGTTAAGCACTTGACTAAAAGTTTGGTGCAGTACTCTGGGAATGCATCAAAATAATTTGGTTTACTTTCTTTCATTCAGTTGATAATTCTATGCTATCCTTATTGTGGAAATGTTCTGTGACAACCACAAATATGAGGATTAAAGCAATCTGGCATTTCGGTAGCTGCAGTCTTACTTCAATGCCTTTATTTTTGGACTAAAAAACAGAAACCACAAAGCTTGTCCCTCACCTTCTCCAGGAAATACCTCTCCTAAAGTAATTTCACAGAGGTGCATTTGTTACTGGCTAGTTTCTACCTAAGCATGAATGGAGGTATGGGTGGGAATCTCTCATTTTATTCCACCCCAGGTTTTCTTTTTAGCCCACCTCCTCTACCCACCCACCCAGCCTCCCTACACATACACATTTCACCTCATCCTGCACACCTTGGTCTCACCATTAAAAAACCAAGTTGACAATGAGCGTCATTTTTTGGAAGTTGTCCCAGTACTCAGAGCAGTAAAAATAAAATATTGATGGTAGTCAATGCCTCGAGTCCTTATTATGTGCCAGGTAGATGATATCATGTCGTTTAATGCTCACAATAATCTCTGTTTCACAGATAAGAAGACTGAAGCCCAAGGTTTCACAGCTCATATGTTCTGATATTGGATTTTGTGTCCTTACTTGCTCCTCAAAGCATCATCACCTTCATGTCTGTTAGAAAGGTAGCATCTTGGGTCTCACTCAAGACCCACTGAATCAGAACCTGCATTTTAGTATGATCCCAGGTGACTCGTATGTACGGTCAAGTTTGAGAAACACTGGTCTACATGGCACCACTTCCTGCTGGGTACACACTTCCTGATAGTGTCCATGATCTCTGTGGCTGAAAGCTCCAACATACTTCTTGGTGTGCCCAACTTTCTCTTCAGGAGTGATTTGAGCAGCAAGATTGTTGCTTGTAGAATCCCATTGTGTTGATATGAATACTCACCCCAAGAACTCTCCTTTCCTCCCATCCATCATCATGTTTCATTTTCCACTTTTGGACTTAGCTCAAAGATGTGAACAAGGAGGGCCAGGAGGTTTGCAGAGAAGTGGGTGGGCCACTGGGCTTGCTTGTGGCACTGATGCCGTAAACAGTATATGGCCCCAACTTCTGAGTGACTCTGGAGGGCCACCTAACTAATAATTTCTCCCAGTGGCTGCTTCTGTCCCTGTGAAGGTCATAGGGAAGTGCTATGTATGGGAGGGCAGGGGAACCCTCACAGGTAACACCCCTCAAACAAGAAATTGGCAGAACTAGAGGTATAGAAGCGGTTATGGGTACAAAGGTACATGGATGCTAGTAACTTTATTAAAGCTTATTTTTACATCAGTACCACTCACAAGCAAACGTCTAACCATTACATACACATGTTATTGGGTCCAAAACAGCATGGAACTGACTTATTGTAAAAGTGGGCTCTCAAAATACTATGTGAATCAAAGTTGTTGGGTGGTCAATGAAAAATGGTTTTTCCAGTTAAGGTGTTTCATACACATTTGCTTTGATATGGCACTGGTGACAAAGGATGCTTTTTATGACATTCTTCTAAGCACCATTATGATGTTAATAAATAAATAATTAATGTTCTTCTTTTCAAGAGCTAGGGTGTCTCCAAGCTTTTTTTTCCCCCCCCCCAAGCTTTTTGTTTGCCAGTTCTGTCTTAGGAAGCCTTTTGTCTTCATCACCAGCCATCTGTAGGGGTCTGAGTTAAGCAGAAGGGGCTGCTGTGGAGTGATGGGAGGAATTCTTTCCTCCTGAGATGTGGTTGAGGCAGAATGCTGGGACAGGGGCCAGGTTTCTTGCCAACAGTGTAGAGCATGAAACCGTAGGATACTCACTGATGTTGTTGTAACTTTGTTTTCCACATTAAGTGAACATAAACACTTCATAGAAATAATGTCATTTTGTACAGACAGCATGGCATAGCCAACCAGAGCCCTGTCTCTGGACACTTATCCACCTGGGTAGCAAAGGGACATTTTCACAGGGTTCTTGCATTAGCAAGACTAGGAAGTTATGGGAGTATCTTTACCATAGAATCGAAGTGCTCCAAGGAGGCTCTGTAAGATCATTTTATGTATTCTCTTCAAGGATAGGCAAACATCCAAATTTTTACAGAGATGAGAGGCAGTGAGGTATAATGAAAAAAAGCTAGGCTGTAGGCTGATCCAAATATTGGAATGAATTGTAGTCATATTATTTACTAACATGACTTTGAGGGAGTTGTTCAAGCTCTCTGATTTTTAATTTTCTCATATTCAAAAATGAGGAAATAGGTGCTTTTGTACTTTCGATTGTAAGACAGTGAAACAATGGATTTAACGGGTGAGGCATGCTGTTTCCATATAAGTTTTGCTTTTTAGACACAATATTTTAATGATTTAGATTCTAGCATCTCACCTATGTTCTTTAATTTTGTTTCTCTTCGCAGCTGAACAAGTAGTAAGCCTGTTTAAGTGAGAATCTGGTGAGGTTAGAGATTTACCATTTTTAACATGCTGAGTAACTTTTCGTCCTCTTCTGGATTGTATTAAGTTTGTGATACTCCTATTACTTACTAGTATCTATCTTTTATTTTTCAATTTTTCACCCTTTTAATAGAAAATAATGATAAATTGGAATAAAATATTCAAATAACTGCACGAATATTGAACTTTGTTTGGATTGCTCTATTCACAGACGTTACTTATTGGGGTAGTTGGTAGTTGGTAGCTGTTGCTACAAAGAACTTCCAAACCTCAGTGGCTTTTTTTATTTTTTTGCTCACATAGAGTCCAATGGAGCTGATCTTCCTTGAGCAGTTCTTCTCCAAGCTGGGACCCAGGGTTCCTGACATCTTCCCTGGGTGGCTCTGTCACCCATTAGGGCCTCCTTGGGAGGCCTGTGCTGAATCTGTTCTATTCAGCTAGCTGGTGCGCAAAGAGAAAGAATGAGGAGAATCTCATGGGTCTTTCTAAGGGCCTGTAAGTAGGTATATAATATCTGCTCATATTCCATTGGCCATAAATTGTCAGAAGATCCCATCTAGATGCAAGAGGAGTGAGAGATGTTGTTTTCCTCTTTGTTTTCCAAGAGAGAAACAAAATGGTTTTGGTGAACCCATCACAGTGTCTCTGCCTGACAGCACTGCTGACCACACTGAATTATAGCTCCAGGCAGCCAGCAGGTGATCTCTCAGAAAGTTTGTTCATCAACTGATGTACAAAACGGTGGTTTGGTTGTATAGTAGGCAGTTTATAGCCGTCCACGCATGGTATATGGCAGCTGAATGTATGAACGTTGTAGAATTATCTGTATGTCTATCTCTCAGAGTTACATCTACTTCTGAGTTGTCGCAAAGAGTCAGGGAGAGAGTTAAGTGACAGTGCCTGACACCGAGTTAGCACTGACCAGTGGTTCTCATGGTGCAGCACCCAGATCAGCATCATTGGCATCACCTTGGAACTTGGCAGAAATAAATGATTGAGTTTCACCCCAGACCTACTGAATCAGAAACTCTGGGGGTGGGGCCGACATTCTGTGTTTTTACAAATCCTTCCAGGTGATTCTAATGCAATGAAGTTTGAGAACTACCACCTGAGACATCGGTAGGAAGGGAAATATTCTTTTCGAAGAAAATAGATTCTTTCACAATCTCCTTTAGGAAACTTTTCTAGTGATGAATGGGTTCCAGCTACTCTGAAATTTCTTATAGGTTGCCAAACTTGATTCTTCTACATTTCATCATATTCATTTTGAATTGTCCTCAGAGAAAGAGTAAAACATCTGATCATCACTCTTCCTGTACTTCTCCATCAATGTCAAGACCGTTTGGCCAGCTGTAAGTCTTTTCTTCTTTAGGTTCACTTAAAACTTTTATGACTCAAAAATGTATTATGACTCAAAGTGTATTAACTGCTATTTTTTTGTGGCTTTTTGGGTGTGAAATATGGAGCATTATAATAATTTCATACCTGAGAAAATTTCCAGTGACTTTTATTTCCCATTCAAAAATGGATGTTCATTTCTTCAAAGCTCTTTATCAAATAAGACTGTATAGCATATGAGAACACATCAGGAAAACAAAGATTTCTTTAGAAAATTCAGAATGTTAATTTATTGCAATGGGCTACTGTTATCTGAAAATTGTCAGCCATACCAGCATAACAATATTTTCTATCAAGAACATATGAGTGATACTTGCTATTATGATCATTATTTATATCAGAACATTTTAAAAAGAAGTAAATCCTGATGAGTTCAATAACTTGAAATGTATTTGACTTGAGTGAAAAATAGTTAGGTCATACAATAAACCACAATTATTTAACCAGATCGAAGGTTAGTAGTTTTTCTTCTGGACTGGTGGTGAGATCTCCCCTTTCTTCATCTGGTGGAGAGAAAAGGAAGAGATAATGACTTCATAGGTGAATTTATAGAAGGCACTTTAAAAAAGAATAGAAAAGAAATACAATCACACACAGAAGATGGCTTGGGACACTGGCTTGGGAATAGGGCAGATCCTTTGGAAATACCTTCCCAAGATTTTCACCTTATCCTTTTGTTTAATTTTGTCTGCATCTGAAAACTTAGAAGATATTCCCAGAAGATATTCTGGGAATGAATTCGATCTGTCCTGGGCCTTCCTTCTGATGTGCCCCTAGGATTCAGATCCTCAGGACTGAGGAGCCACCTCATAATGTGGACACTTAAGGGAACAGAGACCATGTTTTCTCTGGTATGATTAGAACTTGGGAGCACTGATTTGCCTAATTTCAGAAGTGTGGTGACCCGGAGACATGGGGGCCATGTTTTCCTGCTTCCTTACCAATCCACTTACCAGTTTCCTGTCCAATTCTTTTCTTTTGCTTAGTAGCTTTTTGGATATTTTCATTTATTCGTGTTAAAAATACCTTTTCAGATGAATTACTCATTTACACATTCAACTTAGAATTTTCATTTGCCAGTTTTATCACAGCTGGCATAATTAACAATGTCAAGTTTTTAAACTATATTGTGACAACATTTAAACTTGTTATGCTTTTGCTTGTGGATGTAATTAAGACAGTGTGTTTGGTATCAGTTTATTCTCAAAAAGCAAAGTAAAAGCAGATGAGGTGTATTTATAGACTCATCAACCAATGAATGGATGAAAGATAAAAAGAAATTAATGGGGAAATGTCAGCCAGAATGGAGGAGGGACCCACTGCGAAGTTCATTTCCAGACCAACTATTTGGAATTTATTCCAAAGACAGCTGTCTCTTGAATTACAGTAGGGGAAAAAAAATGACATTGTAAGACTATCAGGCCTCAAGTTAAGAAGCAGGCAAAGAGTAACATACTTCAAATAAACTTCTGCAGTCAGGATGGGGGCCCAGGCACAATACATTCAGTCAGAGCCCCACCTGGAGTTATGCCCTCCTACAAAGATTGGGGCTTAGGAAAATCTGGGAAAGAAGGAAAATCTCTAGGAAGCGTAGGAGCTTTGGAACTTGGTCCTGGCCACTTGAAAGCTGTTTTGATTTGGAGCCAAGGACCCCGCTGTGGGGGAGGGGAAGTAGAGGAAAGGGCAGAAGACAAAACTGTAGCATGAAACTCCAACCCAGGGAATTCAGTTTTCAGAACAGGCAAAGAAGAAAAACGAATTGGAAAGCTTAAGGGACCTAGATTCATTTCTCTGTGTTTTCTTGCGAGCCTGCGCAGTACACTTCCTTGACTGTGACATGAAGCCCAAAAGTTGTCAGAGATTCTTGGGCACGTGTCTTACGTTGGGCACGTGTCTAACGTTAGACACAGGTGAGGCAGAGCAAATCTGCATCGTCTTGAGTACATATAAAGGGGCGGCCTGGTGGGAGGAGGTATGGTTGTTTTGGGCGTCCTAGTTTTAACCTTCAGTATTTCAGAAACTAGGAGAAATGACTTGGGTCCGATGGAAGTTCTGTGGTCTGAAAGCTCAGCTGCGGGCGGGGTGGGAGGCGGGAGCGGCAGCGGGAATGGCTTCACCAATTTTCTTCGCAGAAGAGTCTAAAGGAATCTCTATTAATGACTTAGAAGAAATTTCTCTGGATTTTCATGGGTGAACGGCCAAGAACAGTTCTTCCAAAATTCAGATTGAAAATCCCTTTTCTAGACAATTAAAACATGTTAGTGAAAGGTGACTTAATTCAGAAAAAAAGGGGTTCATGGAGGAACGCTTCTTTTGTTTGCTGTGGACGCTCCTCCAGATCCTAATGTACCCGTGTTTCCCATCCGTAGTTTTGTTTCTTCGTATTTCCCTACAGTCTTTTCCTCCTTCTTCCACCTCAGTGAATTTTCTTGACATAATTTATTGATGTGTGTGAACACGGGCTCTTGGTTTCACTCTTTAAAGAGAGAGAAGATTATGACACTGTCTCTACATAGAAAATAAAGAAGGGAGGGAGGGAGGAAGGGAAGAAGGAAGGAAGGAAGGAAGGAAGGAAGGAAGGAAGGAAGGAAGGAAGGGAGGGAGGGAGGGAGGGAGGGAGGGAAGGAAAAGAATCAAGGCGTGACAAGTTGTTTTCATCATCTAATCATCTAATCAAACCATCCTATTTCTGAACAATCTCCTCAGCTGTGGCACATCTGGAAAGACTGAGGAAATGAGTTCACAGAATTTCGAGCTTTGTTTTTGTTGAGTTGATTTTTCTGTCATATAGATAAGGCCTGTGTACATACATATTTTAAATATATATATATACATATATATATATATATGTGAAAGCTGTACATTTAATTCACAAGGCAGTTACCTGACTATCCAGATCACTTTGTAGTTTAAAACAATACTTCTCAAACTACCTGTGACAAAGGTCCAGTGTGAGAATTTCCAATCAGTCATGACTGATATTTTTGTAAAATATAACAAAAATGAATTACAAGAAAAATTAAATTAAAAAAAAACCCTCAAATCATGCACAATGCAAGCCTCTAATGTTAGATTTAGCAGGCAAAAAAATTACCTGTGAAATTACTCTAAAAGTATCTAAATGCTTCCTCTCAGTTTCTGTGCTTCACTTGTTGTATGGTGACAGTCAGCTCAGGGGCAGGCACTGTCCATCGAGTAGCACCAGTTTAGATGGTCTCTGTGCTGAGGTACGGAAGGAAAAGGATAATAGTTTAGATTGTTAAACTTCAGAGCCATTAACGTACTCTTGAAATACAGACAGGGAGGTCAATTCGGGTACTTTTCAAATAATTTGGTCTTGTATAATTATGTATTCTTTTCTTTTGAAAGAAAATATTTAATTGCCTGAGCACTGTTGATTTATAAAAATCACTGAAGTGTTTGCTTAAGTAAAATAAACTATATACATGGAGTATCTCTGGTATCATATGGGTCCTGTTTGTACTCAGACACTGGAAGAATGAATCTATTTTAACACTGAAATTGTTTTAAGAATGAAACAGTTTCTAAAATGTAAATAAGGGCATGGTATTCTGAAATGCATATACAGCTGACATGATATACACATTCATGTATGCCATGTTTTTTTTTTTTCAGTTGATCTTTCTTTACCCAAATATAATGAATTAATGTGGACCATTGCCTAATCCAGTGTTGACTGAAGTAGTATTAATTCACATATTGGGTTGAAATGCCAGGAATATTGTGGAGAGCTGGAAAGATTGTAAAGTGAATTGTATGTTTTCCTCTTAAACTATAAGACATTTACCAATTCCCACCGATCCTGAGTTGCCGTAATGAACTTTCCACACATAGGCTAATAGAATTTATGTCTATAAAAGCAGTAAGTTAAAGAAATGGAAGCTTGAGTCACAAAGACATTCTCTTGCTATAAATTTATTATTTGTGAGGAAGAATTTCTTTTTTAACAAAAGATGCAGAGCAGAACTATTGATTATCGTCCCCACATGGACCAAGTGGTGAAAGGACTGTGGCATTGTGGAAATCATATTTATTGTTATCATATGTTTTCCTTAACTGTGGCTATCAGAGAGAACCTTTTTGGGAGGGTGTCATTTACAATACTCTATTGTTTGACATTCAGCTCTACGATTCTGTTTCAATAGTAGTTTATTACCATCACATCTTTTTTTTTTTTTTCCTTTGTAGATTTAATTTTAGATAAATGTTGCACTCTAGTAATGAGATTTTAAGAATTACTCAGTAACTGAGCCATGTGAATTCAATGGTCTCTAAGTCTCGGGTCTTAAGAAATTACTGAGTAAGTAAATTTTGGGTGGTGAGCATGAAGAGAGTTCACATAAATATGTAATTTAAACATGGAACTAAAATCCACAGAGAGACAACAAATTGACACCAACAGGCTTTGTTGTGGCCAGTGAGAGGAGCTGGCTCTCCCAAGGCTGAATTAGAGGTGGGGACAGAATGTCAGAGCTTGCATGGGGGTCTTTGTGGGTCCAGGTGCACTAAGGCTTGGAGTGTGACTGTTGACTCTGTACTTTGGACACCTCAGGCTGCTGAAACCTCTTACAATTTTCCCAGTGTAAGTTGTTTGCCCCCCATAGGGGACCCTTCCAGTGCCCTGGACAGCAGGAACCATCCAGTTTTGTCAAAACACATGCATAAATCTGAGGGGCTCTGTGTTCTGAGAGAGGATGCATCCAGGAGAAGACCATCATTCTCTTTGTCCCTTGGTTAGATCCATGTTTGACCCCAGGGCATGATTTGCCATCATTTGGCCTGTTCTGGGTCTCTGTCTTCCGTCCCTTGTACTTGCTAATATATAGCCCCCAGCTTGTTGCTTTTGTGTGTGTGTGGTGAATATTTTTATTTATTTATTTTTAAATTTTATTGAAGTATAGTTGTTTTACAATGTTGTGTTAATTTCTGCTGTACAGCAAAGTGACTCAGTTATACAGATATGTATGTATATATATTCTTTTTCATATTCTTTTCCATTCTGGTTTATCACAGGCTACTGAATATAGTTCCCCGTGTTGTACAGTAGGACCTTCTTGTTTATCCAACCTATATATACTAGTTTGCATCTGCTAATCCCAAACTCCCAATCTTTCCATCCCCCCACCCCTTGGCAACCACAAGTCTATTCTCTATGTCTGTGAGTCTGTTTCTGTTTCATAGATATGTTCATTTGTGTCGTATTTTAGATTCCACATATAAGTGATATCATATGGTATTTGTCTCTCTCTTTCTGACTTAACTTCGCTTAGTATGATAATCTCTAGGTCCATCCATCTGGTTGCTTTTTGAGTGTCAGTTATGATCCATATTTCCACAGTGATGACATTCGCTGCTTCGGTTTTAGGAACTGTCAGAAATAGCCACTAACTAAGAGAAAGAGAGCAAGGACTAGGCCTGAGTAATTGGTAGGTGACCCTGGTTTTGTCAGTTTCATTTTCCTCTTGCCTCCAGGGAAATACAGTCCTCCAAAGTGACCACTGAGAATGGGTTGAGACTCCAGCATTGTCAAACCCAGAAGGATGACTGTGAGTTCCGTCACCTCATCTGTTCCCTATGGACCCAATATTAGAGTGTTTTAGGAGGCTTGAATCAGATTCTATACTCTGACTCTGGTCTGTTCTCCAAATGGAAGCACAAGGGGAGAATAGACATTATTTGTCTTCCTAACTTTCTTACAAGGTACTAAGTAACATCGTTTGGGGACCATTTTGAAGATGGGGAAATTCATTTTTCAAGGCCAGCAGGGATGGTTGCTATGAGCAGACTGATGTCTGTGCACACACCCTGCTCTCCTCAACCTGTGAAGTTTCCAGATGATGAAAAACTTTTCCATAATCAGAGGATAGTAGTTGAAGGATGAGGGGGTCACTAGATTATGAAGATGGTTATAGTAACAGTGACTGATCATTTCATAAAGTTTTGTTGAACCTTTACTTTGTGAAAGGCCCTCTGCCAGGTGCTGGGGAGTAGTATATTTTCATTGCTTTGTGAACTCTTTAAAGTCGTTTTTGTTATTTTATTTTATTAGCATTTATAAGTCAACATCTAGGGAACTTGATCAAAGCACTCAATAGAACTTCCCCCAGTGGGCAAAATCTTGATCTAATGATTTAGATGCCTCTGTCTCTCTGTCTCTCTCTGTTTTCTCTCTCACACACTCCCACCCATACACACTTCTCCTTCTAAATATTTATCGAGGTTGCAGTGGGAGGAACAGTAATATAGCTATACAATTACTTGAGTGAATTTAAAATGATTATTTGTGAGGCCTCTTTCATTCATGTCCAGAGAAGCAGAAATAATTTGATCTAGACTTTGTTGAAGCAATGTTTCAAGGTGGAAAATACTGGTTCTCATTTCAGAAGAAGTAATAAGTAACACGTTGTGTTTTATTGCTGAGGTGTGTAAGACATAGATTTATAGAAATCCAAAGAAGGAAGTGTCTTTAAGGGAGGCTCTCCATGGAAACCTATCAAGCTCTGAATTTGAAGAGTGCTAAGTGGTTTCTGGTAAAGCCACCTCATTGGAGAGGTTTATCACTTAACAGTGTTTGCACATGGAATGCTGTAATTCTGTGGTAACTGCAGCCAACACCTCCTAGGTTTTCTGGACAACTACACGAATGTTTTCTCTTAGTGTGATATTTAACATCTTCTATCGTAATTCTGAAGGTTTTTCTCATGCCTCTGCATCTGAAACAATTCAATGCTGTATTTATTTGAAGTCTCTTCTGGTCAGCGGGCTGGCTGTTAGTGATGTATCACATACAGTGGTTTCTGTGATGTGGTTTGCTGACCACGGAAAGATGAATGAAGGTCACAGTCACATCAAGTTGAGGACTATGGTCAGACTTAAACCATTTTCCTTGAGTTGTATGGCTGTTTATTAATCAATGTCCTCATTTTTAAGAATGAAATCTTCTCAAGGTTGCCGTACACTTTGTGGATGTATCAGATGAAGTATAATGTTATACTCGCTCATAACTTCATAAATAAGAATATATTGCTTTGAGGCTGGAATAAAATGACAAGCTCTATTTGACATCTCTATATTAAAAGGGTCATGAAGAGATTAATGGTTGTTGGCAGCTCGTCAAATTTCTTTGATGTCCACTATTTTTTTTTTCCACTAGAATTCTGCATCTGTCACTCCCTGAACGAGTTGCCCACACATTTATGTACACAAATTATGGTGCCTTTATTACATCACTTCCAACCTATCTGGATAAAAGCATGGTGGGATTTTTTTCCCCGTGTGCAATTTCCATTTTGGTGGCATTTCTGCTTCTTAATAAATTCCAGACAAAGCAAATACCCAAGCCTATTTTTTTAATGTAGTTCAGCTTTCTGTTTTCAGTCACACTTTGTTTGGGAGATATCCTGCTAGGAAGTTACTTAGATTCATGAATATTTGGAGAGATATTTGCAGACATGGGGGTCTGGGGATTCATATAATCCCATTGTATATGGTATCTCTTTTCTTTTTAAATTCTGTATTTTAAATTTTAATAATTTGGATGTGATATTTAATAACTTCCTGGCGTAATTATTTACTTAATAGTTTCAATTTTGATCTCTTTCTAAACTGTTATCAGAAGAATGTAAAAAAAGTCCAAAATGAACTCTGACAGATACAAAAGGTGCCTCCTGTATTCATATGGTTTTCTGGTCTTCAAAGACAGGCCAGGATGAGGAGTAAAGATGGCGGTGTGGGAAGACGCCGAGTTAGTGTCTCCCCACAACTAGGGTGCCTGCTGTATGCTGGTGGGGGACTCTGACGCCCAAGGAGATGGGAGGAACCCCAAAGTGAACCGGTAGGATGTGGGGGGATTGAGAGGGGAGGAGAAGTGGGGGCCAGACAGGATCAGCACCCCTGAGGCCGGGGAGATCTGGAGAGGCAGGCGAGAGGAGCAGGAGAGGAGAGGAGGGTGTTTGCCCCGCCCACTCGAGGCCAGGAAGGCTGTTGGGCTCCCAGGTGAGGTCCCCTGTCCTCTGAGACCAGGGGTGGGGGCACGCCTGGGCCCCTTCTGGTCCTTGAGCCTAAGTCCCATGCCCCACAGCCCCGAGGGCCTTTTCCAGCCCTGTGGGTCCTGAGCATTGGCCCCGCCCACCATCCAAACCTTGTCCTTGCTTAGGCCCCGCCCTCCACAGCCAAGGCCTTCCCCCCCCTTTTTTATTTTCTTTTCCCTCCTCTTTTTTACTGTTGTCGTACTGATGTACATTCTGGTTGTTGATTCATCTATATTTTTATTTTTGTATTCTTTCTAACATTTCTGTTAGTTTCCCAGTCTAATTTTAGTTTTTACTTTGTTATTGTTTTCTTTTTTTTTTTTTTCCCACCCCATGCAGCAGGATCTTGGTTCATGAGCTGGGAGTCTGGCCGAAGCTCCTGCAGTGGGAGCTCCAAGTCCAAACCACTGGACTAACAGAGAACCTCAAACCCCAGGGAATATTCATTGGAGTGAGGTCTCCTGGAGTTCCTCATCTCAGTTCCAAGACCTAGCTCTACCCAATAGGCTACAGACCCCAGTGTTGGAAGCCTCAGGCCAAACAACCAGTAAGACAGGAACACAATCCCACCCATTAAAAAAAAAAAAAAAAAGAGATGGCAAAAAAATATCTCACAGATGAAGGAGCAAGGTAAAACCTACAAGACCAAATAAATGAAGAGGAAATAGGCAATCTACCTGAAAAAGAATTCAGAGTAATGATAGTAAAGATGATCCAGAATCTCGGAAATAGAATGCAAGCACAGATTGAGAAAATACAAGAAATGTTTAACAAAGATCTAGAATAACTAAAGAACAAACAGATATGAACAACACAATAACTGAAATGAAAAATACATTAGAAAGAATCAATAACAGATTAACTGAGGCAGAAGAATGAATAAATGAGCTGGAAGACAAAATGGTGGAAATAACTGCCAAGAAGCAGAATAAAGAAAAAAGAATGAAAAGAATTGAAGACAATCTCAGAGACCGCTGGGACAACACTAAACGCACCAACATTCGAATTATAGGGGGTCCCAAAAGAGGAAGAGAAAAAGAAAGGGTCTGAGAAGAGACCCTTACTACTCAGCTATAGAAAGGAATGAAATTGAGTTATTTATAGTGAGGTGGATGGACCTAGAGACTGTCATACAGAGTGAAGTAAGTCAGAAAGAGAAAAACAAATACAGTATGCTAATGCATATATATGGAATCTAAAAAAAAAAAAAAGGGTACTGATGAACCTAGTGGCAGGGCAGGAATAAAGAGGTAGACATAGAGGATGGACTTGAGGACATGGGTGGGAGGGGGAAGTGAGTGTAGCATTGACATATATACACTACAGAATGTAAAATAGTTGGCTGGTGGGAAGCAGCAGAATAGCACAGGGAGATCGGCTTGGTGCTTTGTGTTGACCTAGAGGGGTGGGATATGGAGGACAGGAGGGAGGCTCAAGAGGGAGGGGATATGGAGACGTGTATGCATATGGCTGATTCGCTTTGTTGTGCAACAGAAACTAACAGTACTGTGAAGCAATTATACGCCAATAGAGGTCTATTAAAAAAAAAAGTGAAGGATAAATAAAGACTTTCTCAGAGTAAAAAAAAAAAAAGACAGGCCCACTCTTTAACTTCCACCACTTCCCTAGCATAAAATGTATAGGTGCCCTAAAGAGGTCTCAGCCCACACTCACTTTCTGTTACTTCCTTTCTTCATTTCACTGCTTTTAGGTGTGGAAGTTGGCTTTTTCTATCACTTGAAACCAATGTCTCAAGGATGAGTGTTTATATATTTTTATTTTGGTTTTTTAATGTTTTAATACTAACACACCACTGAATAAATGTTTCTGGGGCAGATAAAAAGTCCAACAAATATTAAATCAATAAAATCAGTTTATTGATTTTGCTTAAACCACAAACAAAACAGGAAACACATTAATATCTAAACCTGCAGTCTCTCAAAGTAAAAAAATATAAAATTGTTATGTTCATTGTACTGAGGATTCAATAATAGTACTAGATTTACTGAGAAAGCATTCTACCCTCTGCAAAGATGTGTATAACAATATGACTCAATTATCCAGGTCAGTGGGTTAGAGCCCCAGGCTCATGGGAATCCACAGAGAAATATCAGAGCATGACATTTCTGGTCAGCAGTTTTGACTTCCAACCCATATACTTTTTACTCACCTGGACTTGGGTTGACTTGTTGCATTGCTCTCCAGTGGAGATGCTTAGGAATATACTCAGAAGTTGGCAGTGGGTAGGGTTGGCAGATAGTTGTGGAGAGAACAAAAACCCCTAAGCCAACAGACAGGCAGTTATCTGAAAACTAACTATGATGTATGCAACAAAGGTGACTCCAATGTTAAACTTTCTGCTCTAAGAAAAACCACTTAAGATATATTTCACACCTGTTAGAATGGTTATTATCAAAGAGGCAAGAGATAACAAGTGTAGGTAAGGATGTGGAGAAAAGGAAATACTTGTACACTGTTGGGAATGTAAATTGGTGCAGCCACTATGGAAACTGCTATGGAGGGTTTCCTCAAAAAATTCAAAATAGAACTACCATATGATCCAGCAACTCAACTTCTGGGTATTTATTTGAAGGAAAAGAAATTACTAACTCGAAAAGATACCTGCACTCCCATGTTCATTGCAGCATTATTTACAAAAACTGAGACAGGGGAAACAACCTAACTATCCATCAGTAGATGAATGGATAAAGAAAATGTGGAATGGAATATTACTAAGTCACAAAAAAGGAAAGATATCCTGATATTTGTGACAATATGGATGGTCCTTGAGGGCATAATGCTTAGTGAAATAAGTCAGACAGAAAAAGACAAATACTGTGTGTAGTCTTAAAAAAAATTATATGTGGAATCTTAAAAAAAAAACAAAAAACCGAACTCATAGATACAGAAAACAGATTGGTGGTTGTCAGAGGTGGAGGATTGGGGGTGGGCAAAATGGGTGAAGGTTGTCAAAGGGTACAAACTTCCAGTTATAAGATAAATAAGTCCCAGGGGTGTACAGCTTGATGACTATAGTTAACAATACTATATTTTATTATTATTATTATTATTTACATTAAGCTGATTTTTAATTGTTTTCTCTTTGCTCATGGTAGTTTTTTTTTTAATTGAAGCATAGTTGATTTATAGTATTGTGTTAGTTTCAGGTAACAAAACTGTATTTTATATTTGATTGCTAAGAAAGTAGATCTTAAAAGTTCTCATTACATGCACACAAATTTATAACTATGTATGGTGATGGCTGTTAAGTAAACTTATTGTGGTGATCATTTTGCAATATTTACATATGTCAAATCATTATGTTGTACACCTAAAACTAATACAATGTTATACGTATATCTCAATTAAAAAATCACTTACATAAAACAACAATAAAAACAAAGTTAAGTCAACAAAAGAAATCTTCCCCAGTCCCAACCATTAAGGGAGGGTTATTTGCAGATAGAGTTTTTGTTTTATCCCAGGCTCCTTCTCAGTCTGTTTTCTTTGTTGTTGTTAAACTCAGTAATCTTTTCTATTGCATTAAAAAATAATTCACTTAATAAAGCTGGAAAAAAAGTAAAACAAAAAAATAAGCTAAATTTTAATTTCAAAAAATTTTCACTTAAAAAGTTAAGTTTTAGAACAAAGTTTTGGTAGATGTACTTTGTATGTCTTGTACAACTTGTCAACTGCATATTGTGAACTGCTATTACTACATTTTGTGGTAATGTCTTCCTATCTTACCACATAAGATACTGAGTTTTCTTAGTCCTAAAGGTGAAAGTATAGTGTCCTCTGTACATGAACTAGTAACCTCATTTAACCTTAATTATCTCCTTAAAGGACCTATCACCAACTACAGTCACATTGGGGGTTAGGGCTTCAATACATGAATTTGGGTGGGACACAATTCAGTCCATAACAATCACAGACAGTTGTCAGAGTGAGGTGAGCTGTAGAAAGACGTGATCAGACTTTCCTTTTGAAAGGATCACCTTGGTTGCTGAGAAGCTGGGAGTCCAGTTAGAAGGCTGCCACATAAAATGTGGAGAGACGGTGACAGTGGTGAACCACGTGTTGGATCTACCGTGCAGGTGAATTTGAGAATAATCTGGATGCGACATTTGTCCTTCCATTGAGCTCTTCTGTCAACCTCTCAATTCCTTTGTGCATCAACTTCTCTGATATAAGACTCTGCTGTGTCTTAGTCTGTTGTGAAATGTGTAGGGAATTTCATTTTGATCAAAATTAATAATAATAGTTAAAATGTCAAATCTTACTAATGAAAGTTTAAAATTCAGAATAAAATATTTTTCTTTATTCTTAGTAGGATGACACTTGCAGTCACTCGCAATTTTTTTAAATAAATTTTATTTTATTTTTTTGGCTGCATTGGGTCTTCGTTGCTGCGCGCGGGCTTTTCTCTAGTTGCAGCGAGCTGGGGCTACTCTTTGTTTTGGTGCGTGGGCTTCTCATTGCGGTGGCTTCTCTTGTTGCAGAGCACAGGCTCTAGGCGCGCGGGCTTCAGTAGTTGTGGTGCACAGGCTCTAGAGCGCAGGCTCAGTAGTTGTGGCGCACGGGCTTAGTTGCTCCGCGGCATGTGGGATCCTCCCGGACCAGGGCTTGAACCCGTGTCCCCTGCACTGGCAGGTGGATTCTTAACCACTGCACCACCAGAGAAGCCCTCACTTGCAATTTAATAAGTTATCTTGGGTAGAAGAAGCAAACAGGTTAAAGAAAAGCATAACTGGGGAAGTCTATAGGAGCAAGTTTTGGCTGAAAAATCTGTGTTCCTCCAGTCTTCACACGGCTGGCTTTTTCGTATCATTCATGTCTCAGCTCAAGTCTTCTTGCCTAGGAGGCCTTCCCTGACTACTCAATCTAAGGTATTTACTGTTGTCACTTTCCATCCCATCACGCTGCTTTATTTTCTATATGGAACTTTCAGTCTCTGATATTTTCTTGTTTGTTTGTTATTCACTATCTGCCTGCCCCTCATAAGATCTGCACTCTGAAAAACAAGCTCTTTGTCTTGTTCACCACTGTATCCCTGCATCTAGAACATTGCCTGATGCATAGTAAGCACTCAATAAATATTTGTCAAATAAATGAAAGGATAAAAGAAAAACGTGAAGACCCAGTTATGCAGCTCACCAAGACTTACAGACTATGTAAGGGGAAAGAAATCCCTTCTGTGTAGTGCAATGTTAGTGGTTGACAGAGGACCACACAGCAGACAAAGGGCTGGGCAGATTTCAGGGCTAGAAGGTTTGTATTTTTGATGGTTTATGTGCAGATCTGGGAGTCAAGAGATTGGGGGTTCACATCTGCTCTATCTCCAAGTTGCTGAGTGACTACGGTACAAATCATGAACTTCCGCCAGCATTAGTTTCTCCATCTGGGTGGCGTTACTGGCTAGTTTAAACATTTAGAAACCTTCATTGGCAAATATGACTCTATTTATGCTGTTTCTTTCAGGAGATTGAGTGCTTTGTGGAAGCGAGCCCTGTTTTTCCCTTTGGTTTCTGAGTTGCCCCACCTCGGCAGGCAAGGTGATTAATTGCTCCGGATTCCTCCTCTGCTGTTCCCTTTCCCAGCCTCTCCCAAATATGTCCTCATCCAGTGAGGCTGCGTGGCTTTGGTGGGAAAAACGAGCCCTTGGTCACCTTAAAACTGCCTTGAGTTGTCATTCCCAGACTTCATTCCTCTTTACTGGCCTCCCCTGGCTAGATGAATCCACCAGCTCTCCACCACCCAGGCTTAGTACCAGAGAGAGGCTGGTAGCTTTGATTCATCTCCCACGTGATTGAGCACAGAAATTGTCTTGTGCCCAGATTCAAGAGGCTGTCCACGCATCCATCACCCATTTATTCTTCCCTGCCAACCAGACCTGCTCTGCAGCAGAAGGCCTTGATCCTGTGAACAGCCATTGAGTGATTTCCATCTTCACTTCAGGGCATTCTTACCTGCTAAGAATCTAGCTTTCCTCTAGATATGGCTCTGCCTTCTGTCCTCTGGCCCTACCTAGCTCAGAAGCAGGAGAGCTATTGGACACGGCAGTGAAGGGCATAAGCTTTGGACTCAGCCAGACTTGGGTTAAAATCCCAGCTACACAACTAGCTCTGTGAGCTTGGGCAAGTTACTCAACCTCTCTGAGCCTCAATTTTCTCATCTCTCAAATGAAGATGAGGAGGGATGATAAGAATTAAAAGATGTAATATGGGCCAAGAATTCAGTGTAGAGCCTGGCATGCGAGTCTAGGAGTTACTATTCTCAATGACTGGTGCCCTCTTTACAAGTCTAGGGAACCCACCTGAAAATGTTATGCTCCCTCTTTTTCTTAGTTCCCAAGGTTGTTATTGAAGATTTACATTTTGGGTTTAAAAAAGTTGATCTCCACCTTTTTGAGACCTCATTTGTACGGTTAGATAATCAAATGATTTTCACTCTCGGCATTATCTATTCATCAGCTCACCACTGATGGCTAGTGTTGCTATTGGTCAGAAATGTTTCACTTCATCCTTTAAGTAAAAACCCTGAAAAAAGGAAGTGTTCTATCTAATGCCATGTCTACACAGACAAAATCCAGCAGAAGTTCATGTAATTTCTGGAAACTAGGATTGTAGAGACAGCCAAACTGGATGATTCCACTTGGATTATAACATATTAATATTTTATAGGCTACTTAATTTTTCTTAAAATGTTTGATATGAGCAATATTTTAAAAAATGATTTTATTCTGAAACTGACCTGATCTAATCTTTTCCATGCAATGAATGGTGTTTTGGCTTCCCAAACAACCCAGATTGATGAAATATTTGCTTAGTCCCATGGATGGAATTTGTTTCCTCTAAAAAAGGAGATATCTCAATAGGGGCATTTGTTATACATTTTCCAACTTATCAAGTGGTCCAGCAGGTTTTCCTGAGTGGCATGTAATGTTACCTTCTGGTTTAAAGTTCTAACTTATCCTGTAAGTTAGAACAGTGAAAGGGGGCATAATCTTTTGGTGTTAAGAAGTCAGACTCAGCACTAGAAGAAAGAAAGGAAGAAAGAAAAAGAAAGAAAGAAAGAAAGAAAGAAAACAATGGAAGCATTGTAAGAAATATTTATAAGTCAAATGTTACAGAGAAAAACCCCAAACCAAAACCTATTTCAAAAAATGTTGGAGGAAATGGTATATCTTTTTATGTGCTTAAGAAAACAGTTAAAAAGAACTTCACAGCATTGGGTCTATTAAGTACATTTATTCCAGTGATTTCCCAGATATTTCCAAGTTCCATTTAAAACAGAAATCTCCTATCAAGCAATCCTTTGAAATTATTTACTCTTTTGTGGTTGTAAAGTATGGAAACCTAATACTTTTAATGGAAACCCTAACAAACGGCACATGCTACAAAGTGTCTACTGATGTGCTTTATAGGCTGGGATTCTTACGTCACACAAACTTGCCAGTCTATGTTTCTGATCCCAATAAATGCCCCAGTGATGTGGAAGAGGATGGCTGGAAGGGCAGGGCCATGCAAGAATGGCATGGGTCATTCATACTCATCAGAAAGGTATGGCAGCCGGAGTCCTTCTGACGGGAAGCACACCCTGCCAGCAGGCAGAAACAGAATTATTTGGATTAAGGGCTTTGTTTTGTTTGAGGGATGGTGATTTGGTGGGCACCATAACTTGAAAAAGGTTTTTCTTATATTCAATATAAAGGAATGTTTTGTAAAAACCTGGTTGTGAATCCCCAGGATAAAATAGTATGTAATATTTTTAGCACATATTTAATTGGCAACAGAAAAATCAAAACCACTTGACTTATAATGTTAAAATGGTACTCTGGTTAAAATTAACTCCCAATCAAGAAAATTTAATGTGCTTCACCAAATGCATATTTTCATACAAAATAAATGTATTTTAAAGTTATATACTCTTAATTTTATGCTGAAATAGTACTAGCAGTTCACAGATGGATTTCCCCACCCCCCCCGGCAAATTATTTTTCACTGAAATGTTTTCAAAGCATTCTCACTTGGTGGGTATGCTTCGATTTAACAATTCAGGCATTCTACATTAAACAGTAATTGATTTACTGACATTTGATGGATTCACACTCACGTTCCTTGGTTTAAAAATCTTGTTAAAATGTTGTTAATAATCTGTGGGTATATATTTCAAATAACTGCCATTAAATTTAGAATAACTGTCATTAAATAGAGAGAATTAAATTTAATAGAGTAGTTACTATATATTTAAATACCAATGATGATTAGAAGCAGATTTATTGAGGGTTTAATCATGGCTGGACAGATTCATGCCTTTCCAGCAAATAAATATATTCATTTTATTTCTTTTGTTTTATTTTTCTATTTTAAAGTAAATGGCTAGTATGCATTTAAATTGGTAGTGTATCAAAAGTAAAAGCTTCAATTAATTATCATTCAAAATATACAGAAAACATTTTACTTCTTGAGACAATTCAAGACTGTACCTTAAATCTTTTTTTTTTTTTTTAAGTGGAATGAAAGGGGTTTTTAAAAAAATTTTTTTTAAATTTTATTTTATTTTTGGCTGTGTTGAGTCTTGTTGCTGTGCACAGGCCTTCTCTAGTTGTGGCGAGCGGGGGCTGCTGTTCACTGCAGTGCGCAGGCCTCTCATTGTGGTGGCTTCTCTTGTTGTGGAGCACGAGCCCTAGGCGCGCAGGCTTCAGTAGTTGTGGCTCGCGGGCTCTCGAGCGCAGGCTCAGTAGTTGTGGTGCACGGGCTTAGCTGCTCCGCAGCATGTGGGATCTTCCCGGACCAGGGCTTGAACCCATTTCCCCTGCATTGGCAGGCGGATTCTTAACCACGGCACCACCAGGGAAGCCCGAGAGTGTACATTAATTCTTCATGAACCTGGAAAAGTATGCCTTTTGTAGAAAGACTCAGAGAAGCCCAGAGAAGAATGGCTATGAGGAAAAGAGAGTTAGGAAATTCACCTGATTTTGTTCATTTTTTCCACATGGTAAAACAGTTGTCTAACCACTTTTAAAATGTCTTTGATACTGTGGGTTAAATATCAAAGACTGATGCTTTTAACAGCAGTGTTCAGAAAATGTCAGTTTGATACACTCAGACTATCATGTTTTAGTTTTGTTTTTATTTTGAAATAACAAGAGATATCTTCCAAACTATCTGGAGAGGTTGGTTTCTATTCACAGACCTTCAGCCCACCCTATCCCAAGTCTGAAGCATTTTGTTAGATCTCTTTGATCTGTTTGACTTCTGCTTCATGGAAAAATGCTCATAAACCTTCAGAGAAAGGCTTTCTTTACTTTTAGCTTTATTCAAGAGTTATAAACAGTGGACAGATCTATAGCAAAATGATTTTAAGAGCACTTAGGACCCCCATGCTAACTTATTTGCTCCCTAGCAAAAAAAAAAAAGAGCTTGTTTGGTAAAAAGAAGTTAAAAAAGTTCAACTTTGCTTAGTGAAAAAGAACTCCACTTTTAAGTGGCTGAAAGTATTGCATTTCATTTTTTTAAAAAAAATATTAAGATCTCTAAAGCAACAATCTTTTTAAAGATGTTATGCACAAGGATTGGCATGACGTTTGAAATGGCTTCAAGAGTCCTGTTACTCTTGACATAGTGGCAAACACTTCACAGATGTGCTTTCTCACTGCAGCCGCGTCGAGAGAGAAGACAAAAGCTGCGTCTTCCAACGAGTCCCCGCGTGCGGTAGTGCTCCGGTGAGATAGGCTAGAAGCCGTGAGGGTGAACGAACCCTATTCCCTGTAATCCATCCTTACTCCAGCCTTATTGTAGCTTCTCCATGAATTATGGGATCCACCAGCTGAGCTCTACACTCTTAGATGTGGGATAACAGCTGTAGCTTCAGAAAAAACGAGCAAACGATCAAAGTTCGAAATCTTTGCCATGTGGCATTTTGCATTTCTCAAAGTATCTTCAGTATAGAAAGTGAGAGACAAAGATTGTTTCTGCTACTGCTTTTTAAAAATGGAGTCTCCTAAAGCTCTACAGGAGTTGTAAAATGATGTTTCCTGGGCAGAACCCGTACCGTTGAGGAATTTTATTCGGAAAATCACTTAATTTCATGTAAAAATTCAAATTTCAGCTTCTCTTGGAAAATCAGATCTGACTACATTGGCATTTTCTCCAGCAGCATCAAGTGGAAATAGTAGTGGCTGAGCATTTTATAGAGACAGTTTCAATTTTTATAATTTTCCCCACTCTTTAACCATGTCACTGGGCTGCTCATCTCACTGGTGGACCTCAGCTGGCGTGTGGGTCTGTGACTCCTGTAGCATAAGATTACTCTGAAATACCAACAATGTTACTGGTGTATAGGCTCTGTCCAAAAGGCACCAAAACACCTGACCAATTGCTGGTATTGTCGATTCAGCCAGCTGGCTTGGCTTTCTTATTTCACAAAATTAGCTGTTCGGCTGAATTGACTGATCAGTTCTGGATCTTGCAGGGGGGCAAGGTGGGTGAAGTAAGCATTCAAGAGTTAATCTGTGAACCTGGACCAGAAAGGGTATATGAGATACCCTGAGTTAAACCGGGTTTTCAGCCTCAGGCTCTCTCCTCTCACCTGGCAATTGGCCTCCCTGACCCCATCATTTTTTAGCTAGAAAGTCTAAAGGGTTGAATTTTCTCTGGGAATCCCCTTTGACCTCTGGTTTGTTCGCCTATGGCTTGAAAGCCTGGTCAAACTCCCAAAGCTTTTGGCCTTCCTTGCTTCCTTTTGGCTGTGTCTGCCTTGTCTCAGATTTTCATCTTCGTATGTCTAGCTCTGGCCTGGTAATCTTACTCCAACTCCTGATTTCTCCCCCAGCCTGGCAGTTTGGGGTTGTGTATTTTTGACCTTGAACAGTAGCCAGACCCAGTTAATCCAACCATAGGAGTGCAGCACACAAAACTCAAGGCCTTTGAATTGCAGTTGAACTGATCCGAACTGGTCAATTTAGCATGAGGCTAGGAAAGTTATTTAACTTTTGTGTCTCATGATTACATTTTCCTTCCTTCTTCATGGAGCTGAGTGGACAGCTGTAATGGTGCTTATAAAGTCATTAATAGAAAAATGCTCATGAATTCCAGATAGTATAGTAATATTTTTTACTAAATTTATGTTGTTATATTTAAATATAATTACATAGGTATAACCACAAAAACAATCTTCACATACAAAATCAAATAATTATGAAACCCAGAATGGAGAATCAAAACTGAAGCAAAGGTAGAAAGAGATGACCATTAAGGTGAAATAATTAAACAACTTCTGGAATTGGGATCCATATTTTTTTAGATAACACTTTTGTCTGTATCCCTCTCCATAATTTTTTTTTTCATTAAAAAATTAGTGTAGTTTAGATACAACAAAATTTACCATTTTTAGTATAAATTTCTATCAGTCATATAACTACAACCACATTAAAATCATAGAACAGTTTCATCACACCAGAAAACTTTCTGTGCTTCCTTGTAGTCAAATTATCCCTTTAACCTCAGTTTCTGGAAATCAGTGACAACCAGTATAAAATATTTGGGTTCCCTAACCATTTGCAGATATCATCCGGCCCTCTTCAGGCTGCCCTGTGGGAACTGGGGTTAGAGTTACTAGCACAAGAAAATACTGATATTTTGATGAGTGCTATTGCTGTAAGTAATGAAGTTCTTTTCTCTGACCCAGGAATCTTGTGCCCTCTGCCAGCATCCATAAACTGGGGCAGGCTAACTTGTTAATTTGCAAGTCGGGTAAAATTTCAGACCATTTATATGGCTCCAGACCAGTTTATTTCCTCTTTTCCAATCCATACGCATCTTTTTTCTTTTTTTGCCTTATTGCATTGGCTAGAATTTCTAATATGATGTTGAAAAGGAGTGGTAGAAGAGGACATCCTTGCCTTGTTTCCAGTCTTATGGGGAAAACATTCAGTTTCTTACCATTAGTTATGATATAAGCTGTAAGTTTTTGATAGATGCCCTGTGTCAGATTGTAGATGTTTCTTGTTATTCCTAGTTTTCTGTTTTTGTTGAGGATTTTTTTCATCTTTGTTCAAGAGGGATATTTGTCTGCACTTTTCTTACAACATCTTTGGTTTTGATATCAGAAAAATGCCTGCCTCATTAAACAAGTTGGGAATTTTTCCCATCTCTTCTATATTCTGGAAGAGTTTGTACAAAGCTGTTCTTATTTCTTTCTTAAGCATTTGGTAGAATTTGCCATGAAGTTATCTGGACCTGGAATTTTCTTTTTTGGAAGATTTTTTAATTAGAAATTCAATTTCTTTAAAAGATATGGGACTAGTCAGGTTAACTATATCTTCTTGAAGGAGCTTAAAGTCTCTGTCTGATAGTTCCAATGTCTCTCTATTATTTGAATGTGATTCTGTTGATTGCTTTGTCTCTTAAAATAGTGTAATATTTTTATTTTCTGCTTTGTGTGTCTTGCAATTTTTGGTTGAAATCTGGACATCTTATATAGAGCAGTATAGACTAAGGTCAACTGAATTTATGCCTGAAAATGGGCATGCTTCCTATTTTTGCTAGTGTGTGAGATTGTCATCCTAGATGGTAGGGCTGGGTTTGGGGTTATTTTCTTGCTATGGTTGCCCTCATTGTACCACAAGCTTCAACATCTAGCATTACCTTGTGTTTAGGGTGGGGAGTGGTTTGCTAGAAGGTTTTTCTCAATGTCTACTTCACTTTCAGATTTAGATCTTCCCTTTATGCCTATGCTTCAGAAAGTTCTCTCCCCATACTTTTGAAGACTGCTATTACTTGTTTTTTGAGTTTGCTAACCTGGTGTTGGGGAGTGGAATGGAGGTGTTTTCTGTTGTTCTGCTTCAGTCCCAGTTTAAATAGACACTGCATCCCTGGGTCTTACAGGTGGAGCCCTCACAGTGATCCTTTTGCTCACCCAGCAGTTGGGTATCTCTAATGTTCTGAGCTTTGGAAGTATTCCTGATCTTTCTCAGAGGGTATTTTTGTTCCTCTCCCCAGCTGCAATATATCTTCATCTGTACTCTGATGGTGACAGGGTTTAATGTCTTTTCCCCAGTGGGATAAGACTTTTATTCTGTAGGAAATATAGGAGGGAAGGAATGGGCAGATCTTCATGCCTTCACCTCAGTGCCTGCTCTTCCTTTCCCCAGGTCTGCACCGCAAGGGATGCTTCTCCAGACTCTCATCTCGTCTCCAGTTTTCTTATGCACACTCAGTAAAGTCTGTGGAGAAGAGCCTGTAAATGCGTGTGAATTCCTCTACATCTGTGACTCTCAGTAGTTCTAAACTCTATACCCTATACTCTTACACTTGCCCTTTAAGGGTTTGTTAAATATTTTAGCCAAATTTTTCTTACCAGCTTGTATAGCATTTGGTATTTGCTGCAGTTCAGCAAGTGCTCTCCTTGGAGGCATCTGTCCTTCCTTAAGTTAATTTTCTGACCTGTGACCACATCTCTGTGACAGATTCAAGAAAAGTTGTAATTTTGTAAGTTATCTACCTTTTTTTTTCTTGGTTGTGAGTGTGGGGTGATGTTCTTTCCTATTTTCTACATCCCCTAGTGAAGCCAGAAACCTATTTATTGACATAAGAAAATTCATTTCTAGGTGTTCAAACCGTCTATAGGTAAATCTTATTTTATAGACCAAATATCAGTTAGGTCATCTAGAACCTCAAGTAACAGAAAATCCAACTTCAAATATTGAAACCAAAAGTTATTTATCATCTCATTTGAAGAGAAAAATAGAGGTAAAAGGTTTAGTTAAATCACGTCAACAATTTTATTAGGGTTCTAGGTTCTTTCTCTTTTCTACTCTGTTATTTTCAGGATATTGTTGTGTCTTTTTATGGTAACTTCCTCCAATGTCCTAAGATGGTTACTGAAGTTACCAAAGAAGAGAAAAAAAGCACATAAAAATATAAATAAAATTAATGGCCTTTTTGTATTATTATTTGCTCAGAGAAAGAAAAACGTCCCAAGAAGCTTCCCATTAAGACTTCCTACATGTCTTATTTAGCAGGATTGGATCACACGCCCAGTTGCTAAGTAGGAATGGAACTACCATGTTTGATGTAACATCAAGATTCATCTCTGGTCTGGGAGGGGAACAAATTCCTCTGAAGCAGATAGCCACCTGGTAGCTGAGCAAAATCAGGATTCTATTACTAGCAAATAAAAATGTAAGGAATAGCTGTTAAGTGATTGACTAATGGTGCCTGGTAGAGTGATAAGGTGTAAAGAGGACAAGCTTTGCAGTCAGACATATCTATCCTGGCCCACTGAACTTTGGAAAGTACGAAGGGGATAATATTTTGTAAATATTGATATTTATCTCCCTCCCTTGTTAAATCATATTCCTTGGCATTCATTATTTTGTTATTGTAGCCCAGGAAGGGGGCATGGAGAATGCCACCTGAGGAAGATAGAGGAGATGATTTTGGACTTGGTAGATGCTCAGAATATGTAGCTATTGTTAACCCACAAATATATTCTTTTTTTTAAAAATTTATTTATTTATTATTTATTTTTGGCTGTGTTGGGTCTTCGTTTCTGTGCGAGGGCTTTCTCTAATTGCGGCAAGTGGGGGCCACTCTTCATCGCGGTGCACGGGCCTCTCACTATCGCGGCCTCCCTTGTTGCAGAGAACAGGCTCCAGACGTGCAGGCTCAGTAATTATGACTCACGGGCCCAGTTGCTCCGCGGCATGTGGGATCTTCCCAGACCAGGGCTCGAACCCGTGTCCCCTGCATTAGCAGGCAGACTCTCAACCACTGCGCCACCAGGGAAGCCCCACAAATATATCCTTATAATATATTTAGCTAATGGCTTTTTCTAATGACAAGCCCTTTATTACAACTGCACTTTCCATTTTTGAGGGAAGATAGGGAAGTGTTTTCTTGCTGAAATGTAGAGTGACAGGCCTTTAGCTGAGCACCTCTTATGTGATAGCAAAACACAGGGTCATATGGCAGAAATGGCAATTTAAGCCTCTCCCATTAGAGAGGAGGGCCCTATATTCCTCTCTGATTGAGGTGAGCCACAGCTGTAGAGGACAGAGGGCCAAAGAGGTGCAAGGGAAGTAAGAGAGCTCTTCAGGGACTGGTGTTTGTCTTTCTATCCACAGCTGTGGGACTCTGCAATGAATAAGAAAAGTAATAGCACTGAACAAGAAATAAATAAACTCCTATTTATCTTTAGCCATAACATAAGAATAAGACACTGCTCAGGTTAAAGTGCAATGCATTTAATATAGGACCAAAAAACAAATGAGTCTTTCTGTTTGCACATCAATTATACTTTAGTTATTCTAAAATTTATGCTTAGTCTTAGTAGTCTCTCAATGTATTTATTTCCCCAAGGCCCTCAATCATATTAATTCCTTCTTAATCCTGGAATAATTTTTCTAAATTGAAAGTGCTATAGCCATTCTGAAAAATAAGATGGACCCCCATCCACAATTTGGTTCCAATATAGAGACACACCAAGAGGGTATGAAAAGGTTTATTATTCACCTAACTGAGGATTTTCTGGGGAAGGCAGGGCAGAAACCCCAAGTGGGTCTGAAAATGGCTTGAGAGAGCAAGGAAAGGAGATGAGCTTGGGGTTTTAATGGTGTTTAGGGGTGGATCTGGGCTGAGGGTTCCTGTGCATGAGTGGAGATTTGTGTGGTTTGAACCCCCACCAATGCCGAAAGAGGGAACACCCAGATTTTATCAGTTTGCCCAGATGTGGGGCAAAGGGAAAGAGAGAGGTGAGGCTTACAAGCTGTCAGCAGTTAAGGCAAAAAATGGAGTCAGAATCCTCATTAAAATAAGATATCCTTGTGAAGTCCTATTGAAGATGATATTCCAGCTATTTGGACCTCTTGAGAGCTGGGTGGGAAAGTTGCAGGAAGCAGGATGAAGAGAGGATGGAGAAGAAGAGAACAAATAACCTTGCAAAATCTTTTGCTAGTATTAGTTACTTATTCTAGTTCTCAATGAACTTCAGACATATTATTTTGCCTATGGCTCCTTCGTGACCAAGCTCCTGCCTGCCTCCTCCCTGTCATTCACTAAGCTTCAGCCCCACTGGCCTTTTATTTTTTTTAATGCTTTACAATTGTGAACTATTTCTTACACACACAAAGTTTCTTTTAAGAAACTATTTTAAAAAATATGTTCACATACCCGTAACTCAGATGTAAAATATACAGTTGGGGGCTTCCTTGGTGGTGCAGTGGTTGAGAATCTGCATGCCAATGCAGGGGACACGGGTTCGGGCCCTGGTCTGGGAAGATCCCACATGCCGCGGAGCAACTAAGCCCGTGAGCCACAACTACTGAGCCTGCGTGTCTGGAGCCTGTGCTCCGCAACAAAAAAGGCCGCGATAGTGAGAGGCCCATGCACCGCGATGAAGAGTGGCCCCCACTTGCCGCAATTAGAGAAAGCCCTCGCACAGAAACGAAGACCCAACACAGCCAAAAATAAATAAATAAATAATTAATTAAAAAAAAAAAAATATATATATATATACAGTTGGGAATTCCCTGGCGGTCCAGTGGTTAGGACTTGGTGCTTTCACTGCTGGGGCCTGGGGTTCAATCCCTGGTCGGGGAACTAAGATCCCGTGAGCCCAGCGTCACGGCCAAAAAATATATATATTTAATAAGTATATTATATATATATATATACACACACACAGAGTCAATTCTCATTGTTCACGGTAGTTAGGCTCTATAAAGTTCCAGGGAACACTGAGTTAGTGAATATCAGACCATTAGTACTAGGAGAAATATAGAGTTAAATTCCTGCCCATCAACGCATAACCTGTCTTATATGTTTCTGTTTAAAGACATCTTATTTAATGTATATTGTTGATTCACTAACACTGAACTCACAGCAACAGCATTATAACTCATGCCTGATTAGAGCTTATATAACATGTGTTGTCAGACTTCTTAATTTTTGCCAAATTACTTAGCATAATGTGCTATTCCACTTTCGTTTAATTTGCATTTTCATAATTACCAGGGAAGTTGAAAATCTTTCTGTGTGATTATTTGCCATTTGGTTTCCTTTTGTTGTGAACTGCTTGTTCAGATCATTTGCCCAGCTTTCTTTCTTTTTCTTAAATTAATTAATTAATTAATTAATTTTTGGCTGCGTTGGGTCTTTGTTGCTGCACATGGGCTTTCTCTAGTTGCAGCGAGCGGGGGCTACTCTTCGTTGCAGTTCACAGGCTTCTCGTTGTGGTGGCTTCTCTTGTTTCGTAGTGTGGGCTCTAGGTGCACAGGCTTCAGTAGTTGTGGCACGGGGGCTCAGTAGTTGTGGCTCACGGGCTCTAGAGCGCAGGCTCAGTAGTTGTGGCGCATGGGCTTAATTGCTCCGTGGCACGTGGGATCTTCCCAGACCAGGGATCAAACCCATGACCCCTGTGTTGGTAGGTGGGTTCTTAACCACTGCACCACCAGGGAAGTCCTCCAGGTTTCTATTTGATGGTCTTTTCCTTATTAATTTATAGATTTTAAAAAATGTACATTCTGTATACTAATATTTTCTTGATTATATCATCAACATCTTCCTCCAATAGTGTGTCTTTGCATTTTTAGATGAGCTTTGCCATATGGAAAATTTCAGTTACTTTCATGAGGTAAATTTTGTGTTTTATTTAAGAAATTCCCTAGCATTACAAGGTTACAGAGACATTCCTATATATATTGATACTCTCCACATTGTCTTCTCATAATTTTAAAGTTTTGCATTTCATAGTTAGACTTTGAATAAACCTGGAATTCATTTTTATATGTGGAATTCATTTTTTAAACATAAGGGTAGTCAATTTTCTCAGCCTCATTTATTAGATAGCCCATTCTTTCCCCACTATTTATTATGCCACTTTCAGGGGCCCCCTGACACCAGAAGTACATATACCAAAGTACATATATCAGAAGTACATATTGGGAAATATGTGAATGTCTGTTTTGGGGTTTTCTATCCTGTTGAATTAGTCCATCTATTTGTCCTCCAGCTAATATCACACTGTTTTAAGGACCAAAGCTTTATAATAAATCTTGAGGGCAAGATGTCCCCCTCCTTATTTTTATTTTTCAAAATTTTCTTGATTACTCTTGGTCCTTTATTCTTCCATATGTATTTTAGGATTAGTTTGTCAAATGTAGTCAAAAGCCCTGTTAAGAGTGGGATTAGAAGGGCAATAAATTTACAGATTAATTTGGGAAAAAATTAACATTCTTACAACATGGAGTCTTTCCATCTATTAACATTCCAGGGACTTCCCTGGTGGCGCAGTGGTTAAGAGCCCACCTCCCAATGCAGGGGACACGGTTTTGAGCCCTGGTCCGGGAAGATCCCACATGCCACAGAGCACTAAGCCTGTGCTCTAGAGCCCGCAGGCCACAACTACTGAGCCCGCGTGCCACAACTACTGAAGCCCGTGTGCTTAGAGCCCATGCTCCTCAACAAGAGAAGCCACCGCAATGAGAAGCCCACGCACCACAATGAAGAGTCGCCCCCGCTTGCCGCAACCAGAGAAAGCCCGTGCGTGGCAACAAAGACCCAAAGCAGCCAAAAATAAACAAATAAATAAATTTATAAAAACAAACAAAAATTCTATACATCTCCATTTATTGGTTTTATGTCCTTAAATACATTTTAATATTTTCCACTAAGAATTGCACATCTTTGGTTAAATTCATTATCTGCCTTATAGCTTTTTGCTGCCACTGTGAATGGGATCTTTTCTTTAGTTACATTTTCTAAATAGTTGTGTATTAGGTATAATGAAGCTACTATTTTTATATATTGCTTCTCTTTCCAGCAACTTTGATGAACTCTCATTAATTTTATTAAACCAATTATGGATTATCTTCAATTTTATATGTCGATAACCATATCATTGGCTACTATTGACCCTCCTGTTTCACTTTTCCAGTTCTTTCTCTCTCTCTCTCTTTTTTTCCTGTTATGGATTTCTGTCCTGAATAGAAGCAGTAATAGTGAGCATCCTTCCTCTGTCCCTGACTTTAAAGGTAATGCTCCTGTGATGTTGTACACCTGAAACTAATATAATGTTATATGTCAATTGTATCTCAATTTTTAAAAAGTCATGCCTCTAATGTTTCACATTTAGAATGAAGTTTGCTTTAGATTGTTGGCAGGTAGCTATATCAGGTTAAGAACATTTCTTTTTACTCCAAATTTATAATGTTCCTTTCTTTCTTCCTTTTTCCTTCCCTCCCTTCCCTCTCTTTTTTCTTTTTCTCTTCCTTTCCTCTCTCTTCCTCTTCCTTACTTTCCTTTGTAAAAAATTAATGAACAAATGTTAAGTTTTACCAACTGTTTGTGCAACTATGTTCATAACTATGCTTAGCATATAATTTTTCTCATGCTGTACTGTCCATGTGGAGTTTTAATATCAAAAGTTTGCTAGTTTCATAAAAGGAACTGGGGATCTTCTCCCTTTTTTTAGTTGTTAGAACTGTTGTTATATGGTCTTTGAAGGTTTGCCGATATCTGATCCAATACCTTTAATATATATTAGATTAAACATATATCTAATAAATTGAATATTAATAATTATTAAATTAATGTATACTTAATACAACAATTATATTAATATAGCATATTAATATAAAATAATGATTTAGTGTAATTATTAAGACAATGCATTAATAATGATATATTAAAATATAACTTATTAATTGACTATATTTCTTATATTAAATGAACGTAAATTAAAGTTTGGTATTTAGTATTTCCCTTTACCTCACAGTTGAGGTAGCAGCTGTATTACAGCTACTCTGGTAATTGTTCTAATTTTCCATTTGGGCACCTTTTGAGCTTATTTTCCTTCTCTGGGAACTTAAAAACTTCCACGTGATCTCAGTGTGTTGAGAAACACAGGCCTAGCCTTCTGACCAGTTCTCAGAGGGACTGTCTCCTTGGTGTCTCCTGTCTCTCCATTGCTCACTGGGGTGACCTGGAAATCACCTTACTGTGGGGTTAGGATCTTATTTCGAACATTGAGAGTAACACGATTCTATGTGAAAACAATCTTGTACACCTTTCCAACTGAATCTTCCCAATGGTCTCTGAATAAACCTCACCCATAGCAAAAATTCAATGGAAGTTAGTTCTGGTTTTAATAAAGCACTGTCAAACAGTATCATGAGCCATTAATCCATGCCAAAATAAGAAAGTAGAGAAGATGTCAAGTGCTTGGTCATCTACCATTTGAAGGCTCCTTGTTGATTTTTTTAGGCCACCATAAGGCATCTAATAGAAGAGGCCTGCATGGACATGGTCAGGCCTTCCCTTCCTTTTGTGAGATCTAGACCTAAACGTGTCATCTCCGATCTGTTTAGGTGCCCTTCCTTCCAACGAGGGACCTGAGAACTTCTTCTACCATCTAGGTATGAAGCCACCATGGACAACACAGCTCAAAATCTCTATGCTGGATCTTCTTTGCGTCAAATGGTAAGTAATGGTCTTAATCAGGTCATTGAAAAGGGGGGTCTCTTGATCCTTCATTCTCATTTCTGAGCTTTATTTTCTCTTCACTTCCACCTTTATTCCCTGAAATCAGTATTGCCTAGAAATTCTTCCTACCACAATTATGCTTTCCCAGAAACTCTGGAGCTGGCAGGCAAGAGCCATCCCGGCCCACACCCAGGCCCCTGCACGCCGCCATCCTTACTCACAGCTCCTGTGGGGTTTTCCAAGACTGAGAAGATTCAAAACACACTCTTTGAGGCAAAATGGCCCCAGGAGGAGATTCATGCTAACATAACAAAGTCTGACAAGGAGTACAGCTCATTCCGACCCCTCACCCATATCAGGATGCATGTTTGAGAAGAATTGCCAAATATTAAATTAAAAAAGCACACAACTTCATTCTTGTGGTTTTTGTACCATTATTTCAGACAGGCTTGGACAAATTCTACTAATTCTATTGCTAAGTGATGGCTCCAGAGGCATTTCCAGCAACTCGAGGGAGAAAGGAGGTAGGGAGGGAGTGGGAGAGGGGGAGTGGGTTAAATAAGCCTGGTGGGCTCCAGTGGGGCCACCCAAACTACTGAGGGAAGCTGCTGCCACTCACCTTACAAACGTTTTGAAACTTTGCTCCTATTGAGGTAGAGGTTGGCGGGGGTGAGGGGTACACGGTGAAGAAGAAGGAAGGAGTATCCCCTTCGGCAAGGGGAGGTCAGCTTATTCTGCCACCCTGCGTGGAACAGCTGTTGCGTACAGAGGTAAGCAATGCCCACACGCTAGCTGAACTAGGGGACAGGACCCTGGCTTTAGTGGTTGTCCAGGTACCAGGACTGATCCAAACAGGCCTAAGATTGTAAGTTTTGGTATTCTAAGCAAAGTCTGGGGCTGGAAACAGGGATTGCAATAAACTATTAAGCCCAAAGCTGATCACAAAGAATAAAACCCAAGAGTTGGAAGCACAGTGAGCAACTGGGCCCAGAACAGGTATAGAATGCGAGGCCTGGAAAAATCTCAGGAAGGAGACCCCATGGTGCGGAGAGAGCTATACACAGCCCAGCCCTGATCAGAGAAGTGAATCACAAGGTTTCATCCTCACAGAAGGAACCACACCAGAAGACGAGATAGTCACGTAAACAGATAAACCTACACTACATCCCAGCTGCAATCGTGGATATAATCTCCCAAACGCTAAGGTAAAAGAGAGAAGAACCTGACTGGGTCCATTGTGGGGGCAGTGTTGTGGAAGGTTTTGCAGAGGAGGTCACGATTAAGAGGGTTTAGCGTGATGCTGGCAGATAAGGATGTGGGAAAGGCAAGAGAATCGCTGTGTGAAGACACAGAGGTGTGAAACAACATGGTGTGTGGGGAGCCATAAGGAGTGAGGTCATTCTGGAGGGGAGGAAGAGAGGGCGAGGGTGAGAGTCAAGACTGGAAAGGAGGACCTATGGGCTGGCATAATGATGGAGGGCCTCAAATTCCATGCTAAGGAGTTGCCTCTGCTGTGTTATAACCAGGCTGTGTGACTTCATCATTTTTGAGTTTTTGAAGGATAAATTTCTGGAGTCTGAAGCATAGAATATTCATTTTGGCTGAAGGAATGAAAGGACTTGGCCATTTAGAAAGCTACTGCAGTGGTTCATGTCAAGGCTAAGAAGGCTGGAACCAAAGTAGTGGCAGTGGGATTGGGGCAGGGCATGGGGAACAGATCCAAGATATAATTAAGACTTGATCATGAGTCAGATATAAGAGGTGAGGTAGAGATAAGGGTCAAAGATGACCAGCTCAAGTGCCATTCATCCATCTGCTGTCATCTCCCATGCCTCTAACTTTCCTTTGCACTTGACCTTTACATATACTCCATGTGGATCACAAAGCCCTCCTTACCTGCAACCTCCACTAACCTTTCCAAATTCACTTCCTACCCTTGCTCATTGTGCTTTGGTCACACCGGTCACATCAGATACTCCAAGCACGCTCCTGTCTCAGGACCTTTGCACTTACCTGTTCCATCTGCCTGTAATGCTCTTCACCCAGATATCCTCATGGCTGGCACTCTGATTTCTTTCAGGTGTCTGACCAAATATCAATTGATCAGAGAGGACACCTGTAACTACTCTATCTGAAATAGAAACAGCTTCCACCCATATCATTTAAAAAATACCCTTAATTGTGCTTGATTTTTCCACAGAATACTTAGCCACTCCCTTTTTCCTGAAAAGTTCTGATTATTCTGTGGTAATGATCATCACCAAACATTAGTGGCTAAACACAACAAAAATGTGTCTGACTTGTGCAACACGTCCACTGCAGACCAGCAGGGGGCTCCACTTGTGGTAATCACTCAGGGTCTCAGAGTGATGAGGCTTCATGTAACATGTTGCTTCCACAATGACCACAGCAGTGGTAAGGGAATGTGGTAGTCTGTACCCAGGCTCCTGAAGCTTCTGCCGGCAAGTGACACAAGTAATTTCTGCTCCTGTGTCACCGGCACTAACAAGTCATACGACTACACCTAAATCCAAAAGGGGAAGGGAAGCGTGTTGTCACCATGTGCACAGCAGGCAGACAACCAGCAATATTTGGGGAACAGCACTCACTATTTGGTACTGTAATAGCAGACACATTAAAGAGTTATTTCTTTCTCGTCAATCTCTTCTCCAGAATACGAGCATGATAGCCATATCTTTACTTTGTTCCCTGAGGTTTCCCCAATGTTGAGAACATGCTTGGCATATAGTAAGCACTTAAAAAACGTTTGTTCAATGATTAACACCCATCCAAGGTCTTCCTCTTGGCTGAAACTCCCTGAGGGCACATTCAAGGTTCCTCTATCTTTGTATCTCCTTTGATTTCTGGACAATGTCTTGGACCTATTAAACATTTTCTTAGGGAAACACAACCTATGGCTTAAGTCCATGCCACCCTGTTTTATCAGAACTCAAAAATAAAATATTTTTTAGCCGAGAGAATACTAGAAACAGATTGGGAGAATGAAGGGAGAGAGAGAATAGAGGAAAATGCAAAAACCTTTTGACTAAGTATGATGTGCTAGGCCCTGTGTTAGGTAATTCCAGAACTCTCAAAGATTGGGGGTAGGGGGTGTCAACTGAGTCCAGATTTCTTAAAATAAATTATATTTGCTACCTGTTTTTTATTTGAATCCACCTTCTCCCCCCTCTCCCCACAAAGCACATAGTTTAACACAATTCTCTCTGATTTGGGTTAGAAAATTTTACAACTTAGAAAGCCACATGGCTCCCTGAGTACAGATCCAATCAGCAGATACTGACTTTTAAAAAAATTGCTGTCCTCTTTATCGTTGGTTTTGAGTTTATCAATTAGTCAGACTTCTTTATAGTGGGAAACTCTGCAGTTGTGGCCTTCCAGGGACAAGCCTTAGTGGGAAAGTGAACTAAACAAACCACCGTGAGGCACCCGAGGTTGTGGCTGAGAGAAAAATGCTGTTTTTAACACAGGCAATTGACTCAAGTTTCCACTTGTTGGCTCCTGGATATTGGGTGTCAACCCCTCAGAAACATGGAGTGAGTAGACGGACGAACATTCGGTCTCATTCAGAAGCTGAGGTTCATAGAACACATCTGTCCTAGCTTTCGAATTTATGAATAAAAACACGGTAAACATACACACAAGGAAACATGCCTGGACCAAGACAGAAACTCTTGGAGGCCTTTTCAAAAATGGAAAGTATGAATGTTCCCTCCTACCTTCACCTGCCAGAGAAAAAGCTTGATACAAGCATAGCAGTGAGTGCTGTGGTTGCAGAAGAGCTGGGTTTTGCTTGTTTGTTTTTCGTGTCCCAAAAGAGGAAAAAAGCAGTATGTTGGTGGTACGAAAAATAGTGTTGATGGTAACACATACCCTACAAGTGAGCACCAAAGGAGACCCTGGGGAAGGGAACTGGTCTGCATCTTGGCCTGAGGACCTTATCATCGTGGCACCCTCGCTGGAGTGTGATGCAGGGAGGTGACACCAGACATCTCCAGCAAGAATGGCTCCTTAGTGTTAGCAGGCTTCTTGGAAACAAAGGCAGGGTTTCGGAAAAATGAAGATGATGTTCAAAGGCAATATCCTTTGCCAGGTCTTTTTCTCTGGCTAGAGGCTATGATTCAATCTGGCACCAACTTCTACCTGTGCTTTGGAATGCTGGGATACCCACCTGCCTCTCAAACACTTCAGATTGCGGGAGAGATCGGAATAGTGGAGAGGAACACCCAGTGTCACCACTAGCACCCTTAAAGTGGAGGGAGCCTAGGGCAGGGCTTTCACTAGTACAATTGGTGAATGTATACAGATTCAAGTAAAGTTCCCCTTCTGAGCAGGCACAGTCCTGTACCAGTGTTCATGATTTGGCAAGCAGAGTGCTTGCTAGATTTTAGTCTTACTTGCCACCTCAGCTGGGTACCCTTCCGCAGTGAGCAACCTGTACAGCCACACATGGCAGCCTAGCTGCTTCAACTTTCTTCAGCAAACTCTCCCATCATCTTCTGGCTCTTAGTGACTAAGATTCATCTGTAGGGAAATTTCTTCATCAAGCTTTTGTATCCTGAGAAGTAATTCTTTCCCTTCTCTGAATATTTCCATTCTTCCAAACATTTCTAATAGAAGCAAATGCTTCTAATTTGAAAAAAAAAGTGTGTCTCTCAACTGATTTCTTGGTGGGGCAAGTAGACTCACAGTAACAGTACTTAAGAACTCTACAAAAGGAAACCCTTATCTCTTAGCTCTGTCAGTTGAGTAACTGTGTTTCCTTGTTGGCCGGAGATTCCCTTAAGCCACCACAGAAACCCCAGCACCAATCCATTGAGATGAGCACGTTTTAGAGATGGGCCAGATGGAAAGAGTCCAGATTCCATCTGTTTATTATATAGACGTGGCCACTGTCCAAATCTTGTAGAATTGCCAGGAGAGAAAAAAAACCACAAGGCGGTGCATTTTGAGGGTGATCACAGTTCTTTGGACTATTTTAAAAGCTCTGTCTGTTCCGTGTGTGTGTGTGTGTGTGTGTGTGTGTGTGTAAAGGACACCTTCCAGGTCTCTCTAGATCCAGGCAGACCTGGATTTGAACTTCTGATCTATTGCTTATTAGCTGTTTCAGGGCCGGTTAATTCATGTTGCTGCCCTTCAGTGTCTCCATCTATGTCAAAGGGTTGGTGTGAGAAGCAAGAGATTGTAGAGACCATTCATGAAGAGCACTTAACATAGGGATCAGCACATATTAAATGACTGATAAATGGCAGCTGTAATTATTGGTAATAATAATATTTTTTTCAAATAGGAATGAAACACCCTTGGGTTGTATATTCACAATTTTTTTTAAATTGGGGTATAGTTTTTTTACAATGTTGTGTTAGTTTTTACTGTACAGCAAAATGAAGTGGAGTTCCCTGTGCTATACAGCAGGTTCTTATTAGTTATCTATTTTATACATATTAGTGTATATATGTCTATCCCAATCTCCCGGTTCATCCCACCCCCTGCTTTCCCCCCTTGTGGTAATAATAATTTGTTATTATTTTAATTTTCATTAATATTTTATTGTTTGCAAGGCTTCAACTCCCTCAAAGCATTTCTAACACTGAGCTAATGGATTCCCTGCATCCCTCAGACTTGAGACCTTCGGGAATAGTTCACAACTGTGCTTCCTGCAATATAGCCTTAAGGATAAATTCAAATATGCCAGTAATAATTTTTTCACTTTAATTCAGCAATTGAATGTGTGGAGTACTTTCTTGGTTTAAGATGCTGGGCTGGTTAGAACTGCAAGGATATTTGTCCCAGGATCCCTTCCTTCAGGTACTTCCTAAGACATGCACAGTGACTGTGACACAACGTCTTTCTCCACGACACTCTCCACATAAACCCTAGAGAGCAAAATTGCTGCCTGGTTTGTAGTTGTACCTCCAGTGTCTAGCCTAGTGCCTGGCAAGTGGCAAGTACTCAAAACAGATATTTCTGAATGAATAAAAGCAGTAGATGATGTGTATCTGCTCTAGATGTCTTTCTCCAAGTCTTATCTCTAGCTCCATGCCCAACCATTCTCTTATCTCCACAAAACTTTATGCCCAAATGTGTCACACATACTGCATTTCACAGTGCATGATCACTCAGCTTTGCAGGTGCTGTTCCTACACTCTGAATGCCCTTCCTTCCTCTGCCTGTTGAGTTTCTAACCATCCTTGATGATCCAGTCAAGCACCAGCTCCTCAGTGGAACCTTCCTTGACCTTCCAGAGTTAATCACACTCTTCTTGGTACTCTCTTGGTATTTTGAATGAGGCTGCCCCTATCATTTGCAGGGCTCAGGCAAGAGCACAAATGGACATCCACATACCACATGTCCAAATGTTTAAGTTATAAATCAAACCAATCAATGGTTGAATAAAATATGTTCTATCTTCTTCCCTTGTCAAATGTATACAGTAACAGAATAAAAAATATGAGACAACATTAGTTTTATAAGACTGAAATTTGGCAAAATATTGAAGATGGCTGAATTTAATTTAACCATCATTACTAAGCACCATTTAATTTATAGGCTGGAAATATTTAGATGAGTAGTAAAAAAAGATATGCAGAAAGATTGGTTCACGATGGCGGAGTAGAAGGACGTGAGCTCACTTTCTCCTGTGAGAGCACCGTAATCACAACTAACTGCTGAACAGTCATCGACAGGAGGACACTGGAACTCACCAAAAAAGATACCCCACATCCAAGACAAAGGAGAAGCCGCAATGAGAGGGTAGGAGGGGTGCACTCACAATAAAATCAAACCCCATAACCATTGGGTGGATGACTCACAAACTAGAGAACACTTATACCACAGAAGTCCACCCACTGGAGTGAAGGTTCTGAGCCCCACATCAGGCTTCCCAACCTGGGGGTCCAGCAACAGGAGGAGGAATTCCCAGAGAATCAGACTTTGAAGGCTAGCAGGATTTGATTGCAGGACTTTGACAGGTCTGGGGCAAACAGAGACTCCACTCTTGGAGGGCACACACAAAGTAGTGTGCGCATTGGGACCCAGGGGAAGCAGCAGTGACCCCATAGAAGACTGAACGAGACTTACCTGCTAGTGTTGGAGGGTCTCCTGCAGAGGTGGGAGGTGGCTGTGGCTCACCATGGGGACAAGGACACTGGCAGCAGAAGTTCTGGGAAGTACTCCTTGGCATGAGCCCTCCTGGAGTCCGCCATTAGCCACACCAAAGAGCCTGTAGGCTCCAGTGCTGGGTCGCCTCAGGCCAAACAACCAACAGGGAAGGAACTCAGCCTCACCTATCAGCAGACAAGCAGATTAAAGTTTTACTGAGCTTTGCCCACCAGAGCAACAGCCAGCTCTACCCACCACCAGTCCCTCCCATCAGGAAGCTTGCACAAGCCTCTGAGATAGCCTCATCCACCAGAGGGCAGACAGCAGAAGCAAGAAGAACTACAATCCTGCAGCCTGTGGAACAAAAACCACATTCACAGAAAGACAGACAAAATGAAAAGGCAGAAGACAATGTACCAGATGAAGGAACAAGATAAAACCCCAGGAAAACAACTAAATGGACTGCAGATAGACAACCTTCCAGAAAAACAATTCAGAATAATGATAGTGAAGATGATCCAGGACCTCGGAAAAAGAATGGAGGCAAAGGATGGACCTAGAGTCTGTCATACAGAGTGAAGTAAGTCAGAAAGAGAAAAACAAATACCGTATGCTAACACATATATATGGAATCTAAAAAAAAAAAAAAAGAAAATGGTTCTGAAGAACCTAAGGGCAGGACAGGAATAAAGACAGAGACATAGAGAATGGACTTGAGCACATGGGGAGGGGGAAGGGTAAGCTGGGACGAAGTGAGAGAGTGGCATGGACATATATACACTACCAAATGTAAAATAGATAGCTAGTGGGAAGCAGCCACATAATACAGGGAGATCAGCTCAGTGCTTTGTGACCACCTAGAAGGGTGGGATAGGGAGGGTGGGAGGGAGATGCAAGAGGGAGGAGATGTGGGGATATATGTATATGTATAGCTGATTCACTTTGTTATAAAGCAGAAACTAACACACCACTGTAAAGCAATTATACTCCAGTAAAGATGTTAAAAGAAAAAAAAAGAATGGAGGCAAAGATCGAGAAGATGCAAGAAATGTTTAACAAAGACCTAGAAGAATTAAAGAACAAACACCTAGAAGAATTAAAGAACAAACAAACAGAGATGAATAATACAATAACTGAAATGAAAAATACACTAGAAGGAATCAATAGCAGAATAACTGAGGCAGAAGAACAGGTAAGTGACCTGGAAGACTGAAGGTGGAATTCACTGCCACGGAACAGAATAAAGAAAAAAGAATGAAAAGAAATGAAAACAGCCTAAGAGACTTCTGGGACAACATTAAATGCACCAACATTTGCATTATAGGGGTCCCAGAAGGAGAAGAGAGAGAGAAAGGACCAGAGAAAATATTTGAAGAGATTATAGTCAAAATCTTCCCTAACATGGGAAAGGAAATAGCCACCCAAGTCCAGGAAGCACAGAGAGTCCCAGGCAGGATAAACCCAAGGAGAAACACACCGAGACACATAATAATGAAACTGACAAAAATTAAAGACAAAGAAAAATTATTAAAAGCAACAAGGGAAAAATGACAACATACAAGGGAACTCCCATATGGTTAACAGCTGATTTCTCAGCATAAACTCTACAAGCCAGAAGAGAGTGGCACAATATATTTAAAGTGAGGAAAGGGAAGAAACTACAAACAAGATTACTCTACCTGGAAAGGATCTCATTCAGATTCGATGGAGAAATCAAAAGCTTTACAGACAAGCAAAAGCTAAGAGAATTCAGCACCACCAAACCAGCTCTACAACAAACGCTAAAGGAACTTCTCTAAGTGGGAAACACAAGAGAAGAAATGGACCTACATAAGCAAACCCAAAACAATTAAGAAAATGGTAATAGAAACATACATATTGATAATTACCTTAAATGTGAATGGATTAAATGATCCAACCAAAAGACACAGGCTCGCTGAATGGATACAAAAACAAGACCTGTATATATGCTGTCTACAAGAGACCCACTTCAGACCTAGGGACACATACAAACTGAGAGTGAGGGAATGGAAAAAGATATTCCATGCAAATGGAAATCAAAAGAAAGCTGGGGTAGCAATACTCATATCAGATAAAATAGACTTTAAAGTAAAGAATGTTGCAAGAGACAAGGAAGGACACTACATAATGATCAAGGGATCAATCCAAGATGAAGATATAACAATTATAAATATATATGCACCCAACATAGGGGCACCACAATACATAAGGCAAATGCTAACAGCTATATAAGAGGAAATCGACAGTAACACAATAATAGTGGGGGATTTTTAACACCTCACTTACACCAATGGACAGATCATCCAGACAGAAAATTAACAAGGAAACACAAGCTTTAAATGACACCATAGACCAGATAGATTTAATTGATATTTATAGGACATTCCAACCAAAAACAGCAGATTACACTTTCGTCTCACGTACACATGGAACATTCTCCAGGATAGATCACATCTTGGGTCACAAATCAAGCCTTGGTAAATTTAAGAAAATTGAAATCATATCAAGCATCTTTTCTGACCACAATGCTATGAGATTAGAAATAAATTACAGGGAAAAAAACGTAAAAAGAACAAATACATGGAGGCTAAACAATACACTACTTAATAACCAAGAGATCACTGAAGAAATCAAAGAGGAAATCGAAAAAAACCTAGAGACAAATGACAACAAAAACACAATGATCCAAAACCTATGAGATGTAGCAAAAGCCCTTCTAAGAGGAAGGTTTATAGCAATACAATCCTACCTCAAGAAACAAGAAAAAAATCTCAAATAAACAATCTAACCTTACACCTAAAGGAACTAGAGAAAGAAGAGCAAACAAAACCCAAAGTTAGTAGAAGGAAAGATATCTTAAAATCAGAGCAGAAATAAATGAGATAGAAATGAAGGAAACAATAGCAAAGGTCAATAAAACTAAAAGCTGGTTCTTTGAGAAGATAAACAAAATTAATAAACCTTTAACCAGACTCATCAAGAAAAAGAGGGAGAGGACTCAAATCAATAAAATTACAAATGAAAAAGGAGAAGTTACAATGGACACCACAGAAATACAAAGCATCATAAGAGACTACTACAAGCAACTCTATGCCAATAAAATGGACAGCCTGGAAGAAATGGACAAATACTTAGAAAGGTATAAGCTTCCAAGACTGAACCAGAAAGAAATAGAAAATATGAACAGACCAATCACAAGTAATGAAATTGAAACTGTGATTAAAAATCTTCCAAGAAACAAAATCCAGGACCATATGGCTTCACAGGTGAATTCTATCAAACATTTAGGGAAGAGCTAACACCCATCCCTCTCAAACTCTTCCAAAAAATTGCAGAGGAAGGAACACTCCCAAATTCATTCTATGAAGCCACCATCACCCTGACACCAAAACCAGACAAAGATACTACAAAAAAAGAAAATCACAGACCAATATCACTGATGAATATAGATGCAAAAACCCTCAACAAAATACTAGCAAACAGAATCCAACAACACATTAAAAGGATCATACACCATGATCAAGTGGGACTTATCCCAGGGATGCAAGGATTCTTCAATATATGTAAATCAATCAGTGTGATACACCATATTAACAAACTGAAGAATAAAAACTATATGATCATCTCAGTAGATGCAGAAAAAGCTTTTGACAAAATTCAGCACCAATTTATGATAAAAACTCTCCAGAAAGTGGGCATATTATGTTGAGGAACCTACCTCAACATAATGAAGCCCATATACGACAAACCCACAGCAAACATCATTCTCAGTGGTGAAAAACTGAAAGCATCTCCTCTAAGATCAGGAACAAGACAAGGATGTCCACTCTTGCCACTATTATTCAACATGGTTTTGGAAGTCCTAGCCATGGCAATCAGAGAAGAAAAAGAAATAAAAGGAATACAAGTTGGAAAAGAAGAAGTAAAACTGTCACTGTTTGCAGATGACATTATATTATACATAGAGATTCCTAAAGATGCCACCAGAAAACTACTAGAACTAATCAATGAATTTGGTAAAGTTGCAGGATACAAAATTAATGCACAGAATTCTCTTGCATTCCAATACACTAACAACAAAAGATCAGAAAGAGAAATTAAGGAAACAATCCCATTCACCATTGCATCAAAAAGAATAAAATACCTAGGAATAAACCTACCTAAGGAGGTAAAAGACCTGTACTCATAAAACTATAAGACACTGATGAAAGAAATCAAAGATGACACAAACAGATGGAGAGATATACCATGTTCTTGAATTGGAAGAATCAATATTGTGAAAATGACTATACTACCCAAAGCAATCTACAGATTCAATGCAATCCCTATCAAATTACCAATGGCATTTTTTACAGAGCTAGAACAAAAAACCTTAAAATTTGTATGGAGACACAAAAGACCCTGAATAAAAATGCAGTCTTGAGGGAAAAAAATGGAGCTGGAGGAATCAGACTCCCTGACTTTAGAGTATACTACAAAGCTACAGTAATCAAGACAATATGGTACTGGCACAAAAACAGAAATATAGATCAATAGAACAGGATAGAAAACGCAGAGATAAACCCTTGCACCTATGGTCAACTAATCTATGACAAAGGAAGCAAGGATACACAATGGAGAAAAGACAGTCTCTTCAATTAGTGGTGCTGGGAAAACTGGACAGGTACATGTAAAAGAATGAAATTAGAACACTCCCTCACACCATACACAAAAATAAACTCAAAATGGATTAAAGACCTAAATGTAAGACCGGACACTATAAAACTCTAGAGGAAAATATAGGAAGAACACTCTTTTACGTAAATTACAGCAAGATCCTTTTTGACCCACCTCCTAGGGTAATGGAAATAAAAACAAAAATAAACAAATGGAACCTAATGAAACTTCAAAGCTTTTGCACAGCAAAGGAAACTATAAACAAGACGAAAAGACAACCCTCAGAATGGGAGAAAATATTTGCAAACGAATCAACAGACAAAGGATTAATCTCCAAAATATATAAACAGCACATGCAGCTCAATATTAAAAAGACAAACAACCCAATCCAAAAATGGGCAGAAGACCTAAATAGACATTTCTCCAAAGAAGGCATACAGATGGCCAAGAGGCACATGAAAAGCTGCTCAACATCACTAACTATTAGAGAAAAGCAAATCAAAACTACAATGAGGTATCACCTCACACGGGTTAGAATGGACATCATCAGAAAATCTACAAACAACAAATGCTGGAGAGGGTGTGGAGAAAAGGGAACCCTCTTGCACTGTTGGTGGGAATGTAAATGGATACAGCCACTATGGAGAACAGTATGGATGTTCCTTAAAATACTAAAAATAGAATTACCATATGACCCAGCAATCCCATTATTGGGCATATACCCACAGAAAACCATAATTCAAAAAGACACATGTACCCCAATGTTCATTGCAATGCTATTTACAATAGCCAGGGCATGGAAGCAACCTAAATGCCCATCGACAGATGAGTGGATAAAGAAGGTGTGGTACATATATAGAATGGAATATTACTCAGCCATAAAAAGGAACGAAATTGGGTCATTTGTAGAGATGTGGATGGACCTAGAGACTGTCATACAGAGTGAAATAAGTCAGAAAGAGAAAAACAAATATCGTATATTAACACATATATGTGGAACCTAGAAAAATGGTACAGATGAACTGGTTTGCAAGGCAGAAATAGAGACACAGATGTAGAGAACAAACGTATGGACACCAAGGGGGGAAAGCGGCAGGGGGGTGGGTGGTGGTGGTGGTGGTGGGATGAATTGGGAGTTTGGGATTGACATATATACACTAATATGTATAAAATGGATAACTAATAAGAATCTGCTGTATAAAAATAAATTTAAAAAATAAAATAAAAGATATGCGTAATTCACACATTATTATCAGTACATATTATTGTGTACATTTTTATATAGTTATTCCATAAAACAGATTTTTCTTGACTTTAGCAAAGTCATTTATCACGTTGTAATAAAGATTTTCATTTAATTTGTGTCATATTGGCAGTTAGGTTCTGAAGGATTAAACAATAAAATGTGGGTGTATTCAGTGGATACAAAATTGGATATATTCATGAGTGCATATTAGAGTAAATGCAAAGTCAAAAAGTTAAAATTATTTCTGTCTTTTCAGGAAAGTTATTTCTTCTAAATAGTTTAAATTGTCTACAAAAGTTAAAGGCAAAAATACATATGATAATTAATGCATATCAAAATTTTAAATCAAAATTATTAAACTAAAACTAGTCCATCTCCAAAAAATGTTCAGACCAGTGGACTGGTGCTGGGATACCCATGGCATGTTGACCGTGGGATAAAGAAATGCAGCTGATCCCTTCACGGAGCTAAAGTTCAAGGCTTACCTCTGCAGGGCTCTGTGCCTAATTTACATATATTTAAATTTAAATGGTTTGGAAAAGTTAATTAAATCTTACTAGGTATTTTCATAAAAGTAAAACCATTTGCAAATCTAGAGTTCAATGTTCATCTAATTACCAATGTAAATAATCAGTATCATAGTTCATGCATTAGTTAGATCTAGGTCTACATCTATAAGTTTAAGAGTAATGACAATTTTTAAAATATTGCCAATTGTTTTTTCAGAAACCATATGCAACAGTTTTGAATAATGAGATAGTTGGTGGGTATCTTCCAGGCCACAAATTGGAGCATCAAGAGAAGCAAGAAAACTGATGTTCAGTACTGCTGGGAAATGATGCTATCTGTGTAAGAGGAAAGGTATAACAAGGTCATTTGTCTCTCTTACCTGAGAACTTGCACTGCTCCAATCCTCTTCTCGCTCAAAGCAGTGTTTCACCTCCAGCACTGGGAATAACATAACCTGTATACCTTCAGGACAGTCATATGCTTATAGTTCAAGGATATGAGGCAAGAGGTGTTTCCCTGCAGGCCTGAAGGATGTTAGTCTTGAGAGCAGTGTTTGGGATTACCAGACACGTGCAGGCATTGAGTGCCAGATCATAAGTAATAGAGTTCATGAGCTCTTCAATAAAATGTGTGTGTGTGGTGGTGTGACATGCTGCCAGTATTCTTTACATAGTGTTACCTCCATGGAGCCCTTGCTTCCTCCAGCAAGAAGCCTTGAAATCATCCTGGACCCCTTTCTTTCACATCCTCTATCAAATCCATCTCCTAATCCTATTGGCATTGACTTCAAAGATAATTCTTGAATTTGACCATGTATCCAGCTTCTACCACGACTATCGTAACCAAAGCCACTGTTATCTTTCATCTTTTGTTGGTGCTCTGTGCCTCCTCACTCATCTGGTTCCACTCTTCCCTCCCCTGATGCCTCCTAAAGTCTATAACAGTAGGCAGTCATCCTCTTAAAATATAAGTAGCAACATGTTGATCCTGAGCTCAAATTACTTCAATGCCTTCCTGCTCCATTTAGAATAAAGGTTACGGTCTTTGCCATGGTCTACAAGGCGGTCCCTCATTTGCCCCCTCTCTCCCTCTCTTCCTTCATTGCCTACCATTTACTCTTTGCTTGCTGTATTTCAGCCACAGGGGCCTTCCACTGTCTGTCAGATACTCCCAGCGCATGTCACCCTCGGAGCTTTTGCCCTTCTCATTGCCCATAGCTGAAACCCTCTATGCCAGAGTCAACCACTCGTCCTGACCTCATTCCCTGCTGACCCTTTCTAAAAAGCAAACTTTGTCCTCCTCTATGATTTTTTTTTTCTTTAGCAATTTTTTAAATTAAAGTATAGTTGATTTACAATATGGTGTTAATTACTGCTGTACAGCAAAGTGATTCAGTTATACATGTATACGTTTTTTAATATTCTTTTCCATTATGGTTTATCATAGCATACTGAATATAGTTCTCGTGCTATACAGTAGGATCTTGTTGTTTATCCATTCTATATATAAAAGCTTACATCTGCTAACCCAACCTCCCACTCCATCCCTCTCCCAACCCCCTTCTTCTCGGCGACCACCATTCTGTTCTCCATGTCCGTGTTTCTGTTTCTGTTTTGTAGATAGGTTCATTTATGGTATTTTTCTTTCTCTTTCTGACTTACACTTAGTATGATAATCTCTAGTTGCATCCATGTTGCTGCAAATGGCATTATTTCATTCTTTTTTATGGCTGAGTAGTATTCCATTGTATATATGTACCATATCTTCTTTATCCATTCATCTGTCAATGGATATTTAGGTTGTTTCCATGTCTCGGCTATTGTGAATAGTGGTGCTATGAATTTAGGTGCATGTATTTGTTTGAATTATAGTTTTGTCTGGATATATGCCCAGGAGTGGGATTGCTGGATCACACCTCTATTCTTTTAATTTGCTATATTTTTATATTGAAAATAAATAAAAATATAAATTTTTATTTAGAAGACTTATCAGTACCTGATATAACATATCTATTTTAAAATGTTATGTGTCTTGCATCCGGATGTGTAATTTTAGATTTGGTTTATGTAGTTCAAGGACCTGACTTAATCCCCTTGCTCTGGAGGTGGACATTTTACCCAGGTTTGGCCATTCCTGTCCACAGTGATTGGTTTGAGATTGGACAAGTGGAGCAAATAGGTATCTGCCTAATACTGTTTCTGAAACATTTTGGAAATAGAAGCTCTGATTTTGTTGGAGTTGCTAAATTGGAGCTACTAGTAGCCATTCCACCCGTCTATGGGAGTAACCGCTTGAAAATAAAGACAACACAGAGGAAATTACACTTAAGAGAAGGAAAGAGAGATTCTTGAATGTTTAGTTTGAGCACCTGAATTTTCAGTTCAATGATCCAATGAATTCGTCTTTTCACTTAAACCAATTTGATTTGCAGCCACCAAAAGATTCTGACGAATATAATTACACTGCATTATACCTATATTTACCTCAACATTCTCATACAATGATTTCTGGGTAAATCAGATTTTATTGAAGGGTTGGTGTATCTAAAAAGAATTACCACATGGAGGGTTGTAATAATAATATGATATAGTATATTAATATTATTATGTTAATATAACATACCGGGTATATAATAATAACAATCTAATCTAATAATAATCTAATATAATTATAAATAATCTATAATATAAAAATAAATACCCCAAATGTTATACACTAAATACAGCATTTCCCATAGTCTAGGAGAAAACAATCCAAGAAGTTGAACAATTCACAGGGTGTTTTCTTGTGGGTGTTCCATACCCAACCTTACACCTCTGTCCTCAGATATGTGCCTCTCAAAAAAAAATGCCTCGTTTCTAAACTCCCATGGGAGAAACTCCACCCACCTTTTGGGAAATCCTACCCTTATACACAGGATTTGGTTTTATTCCCGGGTCCATCCCTCATCCCTAGCATTGCATTTCCCCAAGTCTGAGTTTTTCAGCCTATAATAATGCCCAGGGCTGGGAGTGGAATGAGGGAGAGCGGTGGGAAGGGGTGGCACCAGCAGGCCAATCCAAGGTGGCCTCTGGAATTTCAAGTGCCTCAGAGTAGCCCAGGGCGGCCGTGGGTGTCCCAAATCCAGACTGCTTTTCAGGTCTCCCTGCTAGGGGGAGTGGCAGACATTCTGTCCAACAAGTATTTCCTCTGGTCCCACAATTAACTGTTGGATCACACACATACAAGCGCTAACAATTCTCAAAGGCAATGTCATCTAGAAAGCAACGATTTTCTAAACATCCCCCTGGAGTCTTGCAGAGTAGTGTCAGTTCTTTTTCTTGATCCTCTAACCTTTATTAGAAATGATACTCTGTCAGTCATGATGGGAGCATGAGAAGGTCTTACATGTGCCATAATGTATAGGAGCTGATTAAATTTTCAGCCCAGGGATCATTCTCCTCCCCAGTGTCCTGATCTGGGGGAAGTGAGATGGGAAGTTGTCTACAGAGGGGACGGTTTCATTAACTTAGTTACAATATCCTTCTCCCCTATTGGGTCTGGGTCTCCTTGAAAAGTTCTAAGTTTCACAGCCAGAGTAGATAGAGTAATAAACAGGTGCTGGATTAACGAGTGACATCTGCCATGGTTATATTTAGGATTCATCACTCGTGAATTTGTTAATGGACTTTATTTATACACATTACTAAACAGAAATGGATTTGGAGTCTTTATTTTGGGCCAAACTCTTGGTTTTCCAGAAGTTGCTGATTAAGATAAAAATATCCGAGAAGGAAAATAAATCCTCAAGCTCCAGTAAAATGGAATCAGTTCCCATATTGGCCAGAAGAGGGCAGAGTCCCTGTGGGAATGTGGCAGGATAGATGTATTTTGATACTGCAGAAAGGTTTTGGAGCATAGGCACTGGCTAGGGAAGGGAAGAGTAAGTGGCAAAGAGAGTCTGGTGGGGGACAGAGGAAGAAATAATTTCTAAAAGGTGACAGAAGATTTTAAAAATTCTGTTTACTGCATCCAAATTCATCATTCATTTATTAATTTATTCCTTTACCAAACATGGCTGAGCACTTACTATGTGTTAGACTCTGTGCCTGGGGTGAGCAATGCAGAGATGAACACAGCAGACATGGTCTGGGGAGTGTACAGACCAGTAAGGGTTACAGGAATTAAACAATTAAGTGTGTGTGTAATTCATGATTTTGATAAGAGCTATGGAAGAAAGTAACAGGATGTTATGAGGACTACTTTAAGTTGGAGGAGATCTCTCTGATAAGATGAAACCTGATGGATGAAGAGTCATGTGGAAAGTTAGGAGGCACGTGTTCCAGGCAGAAGGAATAGCTTGTATGAAGGCCCTGAGGTTGGAGGGGGGTTGGAATCTTCAAGGAATTAAAAGCAGGTCAATGCGGCTGCACGGGGGTAGCGGCAGGAGATGGATTTGGAGAGATGCAGGAGGATCGTGCGGGGCCTTTTAAGCCATGCTCAAGGGTTTGGGTTTTCTTTTTTCTTTTTCCTTTCAATTTGAAAGCAGTCACCGTTTATTAACTGACCAGATTACAGAAATAATCAAGGTAGATACCTTAGTTCATCCTTCTAATAAGCCTATTGATCTGGTGCCAGCATCTCCACCTTCTAGAAGATGGGTGGTCTTTTTCTTCATTACACCTAGTGGAGAAGACAATTGGAAGGGTCACGGGAAGTTGTTTGCTTCTCTGAAACGTTTTCCAACAGAACAGATCTCATGAATCGGATCCTCCATGCAGATGATGCCACATTTACCAAGTGACTGAGCAATCCATGTGTTGTCTGTCAGGGCAATTCACTTCTTGTTGATTTTGCCATAGCCAAACTTGTAGATCAGTTCATTTTCTGACTTCAGGTTTGGGTACCCCCATGCAATATGTGGTTCCACAATCCTCAACATGTTGACTGAAGCCTCGCTGAGCTTCACAAAGGTGCCACTGAAGATCTGGAGCAGGCGAAGAAGCTGCAGCACCTTTCGGACCTTTGAGCTCACACCTTGGCTACCTCTGATCCTGATAACAAGTGCCAGTTTGGGTTCCTCAGGCACATAGAAGTTGCCAGCTTTTCTTGCCATCCTAGCTATTCGAATATTGCTTCTGTACATCTGCCTATACTCCTTGTAACAGTGCTTAGCCTTTTCATTGATAAACTTCCTCCTTGCCTTTCAAAGCATCTTTTGGATAACTTCTCAGGAGCTTGATCTTCAGCTCTGTGAAATTTCTTTGCTTTTTCTTAAGGGTTTCTGGTACAGCGGGAACCTTCTTTTTCTTCTCTTCTGCTCCCTCCATGATTCCAGCCAGAAAAGAGCAGGTTTGGATATTCTCGCACGAGCAACGGGAAGCCCGAAAGGGTCTTAAGCAGAGGCATGGATCATCTTATTCATATTTTGAAAGATCACTCTGGGGAGTTCCCTGATGGTCCAGTGGTTAGGACTCTGCACTTTCACTGCGGAGGGCCCGGGTTCGATCCCTGGTCAGGGAACTAAGATCCCACAAGTCACGAGGCGGGCCAAAAAAAAAAAAAAAAATCACCCTGGCTGCAGTGTGGAGAATGAACTGGAGGGGTATTGAGGGAAGCAGGGCTGTTAGGAGGCTGTTACAGTAGTTCAGGGAAAAGATGATGATAGCTTGGACTAGGGTGGTGACAAAAGGTGGCAAGAACTGAGTGAATTAGAAACAGATTTGAGGACAGACTTGGCAAGACTCGGTAATCGGAGGTTGAGAAAAGGTGTCAAATGTTTTTTGACTACTTTCTATCATGAGCAATTGGAGAAGTCTAGGGAAAGGCAGGCTGGGGGTGTGAGGATGGGGAGTGGAGAGTAGAAAATGAAGAGTTCAGTGTTGGATCCCTGTAGCTTGAGATCCCTGTGAGATACCCAAGCGGAGATATTCTGGCCTGGAGCTCTGAAAGGAGGGCTAAGTGAGAGATACAAACTTGTGGGTCAGCCCTATATAAAAATGGCATCTAAAGCCATGAATGTGGATGAAGTTACAGAGTCAGGGAGAACACAGAGGGATGAGATGTCCCAGGACTGAATCCTGAGAAACTGTAACCAAGGCAGGAATCACAAACATAGTCTGGATTCTGTGGATTAATGGGAACAAAGTCCTTTCAGAAATGTATCCAGTGAGGGGTCACCTCATCTTTCTTTCCTTGTAAGGAACTCTTATATATTCGTTTCCTGCTACCACTCTAACAAATTATCTCAAACTCAGTGACTTAAAACAATACAGATTTATTCTCTTCAGCTTCTGGAGGTCAGAAGTCCAAAACTGGTCTCACTAAAATTAAGGCATTGGCAAGGCTGCGTTCCTTCTGAAGGCTTAGGGGAAAATCTGTTCCCTGGCTTTTTTCTGGCTTCTAGAGGCTGCCCACGTTCCTTGGTATGTGACCTGCTTCCATCTTCAAAGCCAGCAAATGACAGGTGGAGTTTTTCTCCTGCTGCGTCCCTCTGACTCTGAGTCTCCTCTCTCCCTCTTTTATTTCTAAAGATGCCTTGCGATTCCACTGGGCTCACTGGGATAACTAAGGATACTGTCCTCATCTCAGGACCTGCTGATCAGCCGCTTTAATTCCATCTGCAGCATTAAATGCCCCCTGCCATGAAATGTATTGTAACAAATTCACAGGTTCAGTAGATTAGGACATGGGCATCTTTGGGAGTCATTATTCTGCCGACCAAACCTTACAAGTCTTGCTTATTCCTCTTTGGAAAAGTGTAAAAGAGTACACATTACTCCTCAAGTCCTAGAAGAAAGTCTTCCATGATAGTCCAAAACGGTGCACTTGACAAAAGTGGTGAGATTTGCTTGTGTGTCTGTGTATATTTGTGCGCCCATACCTATATTTCAGCAATTCACCCAGCTGGATAAGAAAGAAAAACAACTAGTGAAGTCATTGATTAGGGACTTGTTTATATTTATTCCCTTGTCAACTAGAATAGGGATCCTTGGGCTGCTATCATAACGAATGTCTCTGTCTTAGCGCATTTGGGCTGCTATAACATAATACCATAGACTGGGTAGCTTGTAAACAACAGAAATGTATTTCTTACAATTATGGAGGTTGGGAAATCCAAGATCAAGGTGCTGGCAGATTCATAGTGTCTGACGAGGACTCGCTTCCTGGTTCATAAACGGCCATCTCGCTATGAACTTCCAGGAAGGGGTGAAGGATCTCTCTAAGGTCTGTTTTATAAAGGCACTAGTCCATTCACGAGGGCTACACCTTCGTAATCACCCCCAAGGGCCCCAACTCCAAATATCATCACATTGTGAGTTAGTATTTTCAACAGATGAATTTTGGAGGACACAAACCTTCAGTTTATAGCAGTCTCTTAGTAAAACATAATGTCACTTAATACTTATTAGAATGGTAAAAAAACAAACAAACAAAAACACCCACAAGTGCCTCCCCACCGCCCTGCCCTGACGATACCGGCACTGTGTATTCAGTAACCTGTAACAATCATTTGTGGCTGGTACCAGTGTCACAGCAACTCTAATCTACAGAGAAGGAAATTGAAGTTTTCGGAGGTTACATAGATGTGCCAAAGTCACCCAGATAATACAAGATTAAAGTGGAGACAGAATTCAGTGCTCTCTGACCCCGGGCCCATGTCCTTATTTATTCCTTCATCTTGCTTCTCTCAGAGCTGTTTTCTATTTAGAGGCAAAATGTCCGAGTTGGACTATGATATATACATACGGAGAATCATATTGCATGTACATATAGATATTATATATACGTAATACATATGAAAAAGCCAAATATCTACTAACCCATTGAAGTTTTTGATCAATATAGATATAAAAAAGCAAAGAAGGCAGATTGAATGAAATCAGCATTTTTATTACTTGGCTGATATAAATTTTACTTGGACAAATAGGTGTTTGTTTATTTACCCAATAATGTTCCCCTTCCCCCCATTTTTATTATGGTAAAATATACCCAATAATGTTTTGTATTAAAAAAGATGAGACTTTGGTGTCTAAATTTTTTTGAGTGAGTTAATGCATTTCTTGAAGTAAATGCTTATTCATTTCAATTCTGTTTTAAAGAAATATTTGAGGCCACAAACTTATACCTAAGAACCTAAAGTTCCTATGGGGAACTTTAACTGTTCCCCATACGTTCTGATATGTAATACCTTGATGGTTGTTCAGGTCTAGATATTTTGTAATTTCCATTATCATTTCCTTTTTAACTCATGAATTGTTTGGAGGTGCTTTTAATCAAAATGTGGTATTCCTCCTTTTCTATATTGCTATTGTTGTCTAACTTAGTAATAATGTGGTTAAAATGTAACCTCTATGACATCAAATTTTTGAAAAATTTCATGCTGTCTTTGTGACTGGTATGGGATCGATTTGGATAAGTGTTGTATGTGTGCTTGAATAGAATGTGTATCTTCGAATTGGGGAGTACACTTTCATGTAGCTGTAATTAGCATGTTGAATCCACGATGCGTGGCCTGCCACAAAAATACAATTTAAAAATTTTTCAGTGGGAGTAAACTTCCTCTGTCCCTGGAGATAAATTCTGGAAATTGTGGTGTCTTTTCTGTGGACTCTGAAGTAATAAACAGTCCTGTTCTCACTTTGGTCCCCAAATCACCATTTCTGGGGAGTGTCTGGCAGGATATATCAATCAGTGCTTCAGTCTACATTCCGGTGAGAGGGCACCTCCCTCCATGTGGATGGCTGTGGGCTGCCTCGGGGGATATGGCTGGCTTCTGGATCCTAGTCTCTTCTCTCTCCCCCATCAGCTTCTTCTTAAGCTGCTGCTCTGTCTGTCTAAGCTTCCTATCTTAGTGAATGGCACCAGCACCCACTGCCTAGGTCAGAACTGGCAATTTTCCCTGACTCCTCTTCCCATTTCCACTCCTATTGCTAACAAACACCAAGAGTCATCAACTCTGCTTCCCAAATATCTCTCAAATTGGTCCAATTCTTTCCATCTCTGCTGCCGCTACCTCTGTTCAGACCACCTTTATCGCTTGCTTGCATCATTGCAATCATCTGCAAGCTGATCCTCATCTCCATTTTGCACCCTGCTTAAATCTTTCTGCTGTAGCCAGTGATTTTTCTAAAGTATAAATCTGATTACATCATTCTCTGCTCAACTCATTCAGTGGTTCCCTATAGATCATAGAATAAACTTCAAACTTCTTAACTTTGTTTACACGGTCCTTCAGGATCTGGCTCTGTTTTAAAAAATTTCTCTCCAGAGTCTTCTGTGATCATTTCCCTCTTCCTAAAACAAACCTACACTCTAGCCATTCTTACAGGCCCTAAAATATGCTATGCTTGTTCACCTTGAAACATAATGTGTAGGACTTTATGTCTTTGAGATTGATGATCTTTCTTGAGTTTACATATCTTAACCCCAGAAGAGTGGAATGATGGAAAAAAGATTAACACACACACACGCACACACACAAATACATACCGATATACTCATACATTTGTGTATACAGACACATATATATTAATATATATTTGGGATAAATATATGGAAAATTTACATAAATGTATGCATATATATGATGGAAATTAGCAATCAATAAATGCTTTTAAAAATTGTACATGGATATTCAGTTATAGACAGCAGGTTACACAATACATTAATTTTCTCTTCTTCCCTAGATTCCATCAGAATCGTAGTAAAGGCATGTAAAAGTAACAAATCCATGAGTACACAAAGAATGTGATTGGAATCAATAAAAAATAAGAGATTTCCACATATTTCTGGAATACAGATTCAGCAAATTTTGCAGAGCAGAAGAAGCTGCCTCTTCCACTGCACACAGAGGAAGATAGAGACAAGAGAAATCAGATTTGCCCAGAGGAATCCCAGAAAGACTTAGGATTCTGGAATTCCAAGTAGAGTAGTGGGTGGTATTTAGGCTTAGGGCTGAAAACAGGGTGATTACATGGGTCAGTGGACTGCCATCCATTTCTTTGGGCATAAAATGTCATCAATTTGGTTTCTTTCCTGAGCCTAGAAGTCAGAGGTGACTTCCCAGGAGACCTCAAGTGTCTTAAAAAAAAGAAAGAAAGAAAGAAAAAAAGAAGACCTCCACATACCTGTAGTATGAAGAGTTGAAAAGATAAAATCAAGAAAATCCACAAAAAACAAAACAGAGAGAAATTTAAAAAATATATTTAAAATATCCAAGCAGCGTAGAGGATTAAACCAGCCCTATCTGATCAACAGGGCATCCCAAAGATAGAATAGAGAAAACAAAGGTGAATAAATTATCAAAGGAACAATATAAGAAAATTTCCCAAGATTAGAGTCAAATAATCAACTTCTCAGTGAAGCATTCCCGGACTAACCCATTAAAACTGTAGTCCCTCCACCTAGCCCCTCCTTACTTAATTGTTCTCTTTTGAACTTATAACCACCTGGCATACAATGTATTTTACTTGTTTGTTTAATGTCTCTCTTCCCATTAGAATGTAAGCTCCCTGCAGGCAAGGCGTTTGGTCAGTTTTGTTCACCGGGGCATCCTCAGCACCTACTCAGTGCTTGGTACAGTCGGTGTTCAATAATTATTTGTTGACTGAATGAATAATAGAATGACTCAAGAGATCTAAACCCTCATCTGCTGTGGAAAGAATTCAGTTGATAATGCCTCAAATTGGTTTCTCAATAAAATGATATATAGGCCTATAATTTAGAAATATGAGACAACCCCCTGAAGCAATTACTAAAAGAGTTAAAGGCACTTAACTGCATCTGAGGAATAAGATGGGAGAGTAGGAGTGGGAGGGGGCAAGTCGCTGTTGATTTTCATCCTAAGTTATTGCAAACTATTTGCTTTTTTCACCATGTGACTGTACTGTTTTTTTTAAGAGTGTATATGTCTTAGAAAACATTTTATATTTATTTTCTGTAAATATATATCAACAATAATAATAGCTAACATTTATTGAGCACTTATTACATGCTAGGCATTGTGCTAAGCTTTATATGGATTTTTGAGGAATGTATTACATATCTGTTGTCATTTTACATGGATTGAAAACATCTGGATTTAACTTAAAAATAGAAAAAAAAAAAAAAACCCTCAATCCCCAAATGTAAATATTTAGTAAGCTTAAACTCGATCGAATAAATTCTGCTTCTCAATCTTCATAACAAAGATATGAATTTGATATGCCTCTTCATCTCCTTAAAATGCAAGAAACAAAGCATCATGCAATATTTTTTAAAGTTTTTATTTATTAGGAAATCCTCATAGAACTGCAAAAGCACCTGTCAACAGGAACTATAGAAACTGAAGGAAAAATTGTGCGTAAGCTCTTTTGGAGACATCTGTCCATGTCATCTGCTTGCTTTCCCACCACCCTTCTTTCCAGTCCACATTTCTCTTTCAGTCGGTTCATCTGAAGTATAATTGACCTTTGTTTCAGGAAATTTATGGGATTTTCACAACATGAAATGGCTTCTGACAGAGTCATTTTTGGGCCTCAGCTCTGATCTGCTTCCTCCTGTCTCTGCCCGGATATTCTGCTGTGACGCCATCCATCACTGGTTCAGGAACACATGGTGCCATCACCGCGGCAAATCATTCTTCCATCATTCCAGAGGTGAAATTGAAACATTGATAGCTGTTAACAAAAATCCTTTTAGCACAGTTCTGTCGTTTGGACGCTTCTGGGGTTTAGACTGTGCTCTGGATCTGTTGGGAGCAGCCCCTTCTTCCCTTTTCCTTTTTGCTTGACTAAACTCCTCCTCATCTCTCAGGCTTCAGCTGAGATGTGCCCCTGGAGGAGCCTTTCTCGACAATGACCCCACCTGAATGTGGATCCTGCACCTTCTGCAGCTCCCCAAGTATCCCTCTGACATTGACTTCATAGACTGAATTGTTGCTGCCATTTATTTTCAGTCTCCTGTGCTGGACCTCACGCTCCCTGGGCACAGAGACTGAACTCTTCGTCTTGCTAGCTCCAGCGCACGGTGTGGCGCCCTGGTATATAGTAGGTGCTCAGTAACCATTTGAATGAATGAATGAATGAACGAAAGCCACTGTCACTGTGTACAGTTCCACTTTAGCTTCACATACTGAGTATGTATGAAAAATAACAACCAAAACAACTGGACAGCTGTGATTAACAATTTCAGTGAAAGGCTAATGAGTTAAATAATCTTGGCCTAAATCCAGAAGTTAAGGGAAAAAGAGATAGCGAGAAGGCTGTGCATATTTCCTGTGTTCTGTAGGAAATAAATATTTCCTAAGCTCTTTTCCTCCAGCAATTTCCGAAGTTGAGAATGCACCATATAATTTTATAGCCCCATGAAAGAAGAAAGTAAAATGCTTTCAGAATGGTTTGTGCCACATGCTGTAACCTAGCCTCTTATTTATGGCTTGAAAAATAGGTGAGGGAAAGTTGTTATATATTCCTATTTCTTCAGAGCCTTTGAACAATAGTTAACAAAGACCACACTGAAAATTGAACTTACCTTATCACTCATGAGATCAGGTTCTGAATTATGTGAAGCAAAAATGTTTCCAATACAGTCCCCTCCGCCACCAATCCCTCCATCCCCTCAGCTGGCATGAGAGAAGCATCGTAGTTACTTCATGCCTTTTCTACTGCTGGTCTTCATTGGACCAGAGCTAATATGCGCTGAATGCCCTTCCAAATGATAGGAAAAAGTTGAAAGAGAACTTTAAAGGTGATTTTAAAATTTTAATCTAAGGCTAGTTGAAAGATGATTGTTTAAGGTCGTTCTGTGATTATTGGGAAATTGGGCAAGATTTCATTTTTTAGCTCAAGTATGTGACAGGCGAAGAAATAACACATCAAAGAGAAAAATAGAAGAACAAAATTATTCTACTTTGATGGCTTATGTGTTTTATCTGTGATGCTAGATTTTCAGTTCATGTAACTCTGAGGGAAAATGGATACATCAGGATGCTATTAATAATAATTGTGGGAAATTTTTCATTGATTTATGTGAGATTAGACTCTGGCCCATTGTCTATTTTCATGCGGCAGTTTTTTCTTTTGTAAGAAAAGTACTTTGGTTAAACAGGGTGTATCTTTGACCTGAATGGTGTTCCAAGGACATATTTAGTTACAAGTTGAAACAGTGTTGGTCCCAAATCTATTACCAGAATAATAGTCACATTATCTCTCATTCATCTATGGGTGATAATATGTGATGTTTCAGTCACTTTCTTTACTAGCTCTACTTTGTTTACTAGACCCTAGTTGGCATTGTGTATTGTTATTATTATTATTTATGCTTAATTATGAATTACTTTTTATATTATCTTAAATTTAAGGAAGGACATATCTCCCACACATATTTAAAGTTAAGTATATATATATAAATATATATTAATATATAAATTAAAATATAAATATTAAATTAAGTTAAATGTATTTAACTTAAATTATATTAAGTTAAATATATAAATATATATAAATACATTTTATACATATACACATGTATGTATATGTGTTACATATATATACATATATAACTGCAGTGGTTGTGAAATAGACAAACTCTCTCATGAAGCTCCACTGCTGACTGTGAGGTTGTTATTTTGCCATTTGTTGGTTTCAGACTCCAGTAGCTTCTATTATCAGTCCAGGAAGTTCCTTGTTTCTCTAACCTGGAAATATAATAGGAAGCCATGTACACGTGAGCTACGGGAGAGCCAGGAATGGTTCCCCCCATCCATTACTCTTTCCTTATTCTAAATTCCCGTCACTTGGAACTGATTCCTTTGTGTTTAGGCTTTGTGGACATCTTAGTATTACAGAATCCTAGAATTTTAAACCTAGAAGGAATATTAAAGATCTGATCCAACCACCTTCCTAAGCCTGTAGATAAGGAAACTGAATTCAGAATTTTGTGCAAGGTTTTACACTCTGAGGGTGGTAGAACCACTAGAATCAAGGCCCTCTGGAGGTCACTTCTGCTAACTCTCACTGTGTTCATTCATTTCTTCGCTCTTTAATTTATGGCATAGTCAGGATTCTTCTGGGTGAAAGTGAGAAAAACCCAAATCTGACATACTTCAAGGAAAGAAGAAACGTTATTAGCCTCTGGGCACGATAGGCTCAAATAATGTCTTCCACACTTGGACTGTCTCCAAATCTTGCCTCCTGTCTGTGTGGGCTTCATCCTCAGGCAAGCTCATCCCATGCTGTGGCAACACGCCTTCCTCCTCACCACCCTCCCCTCAGAAATTACAGGCATGCATCCTACCAGCTTTAATTCCACCAGAGCGAGAAAGGCTCATTTTCCTAGTTAGTCCCAGAAAAGTGGTGACATGAAATCTCACGGGTTTGCCTTGGGTCATGTGCCTGAACCAATCAGAGGGTCACAATAGATCAACTGGCCTAGCTTAAGTCACACGCTCTCCCCTGCCACCAGGGGAATCTCATAGGCTGAACGTGAGGAAGAGGAACTTCCTCCAAAAAATTAAAAAACAAATAAAAATTGGAGTACTGTGGCAGAGGAAAGTAAAATAGAGACCAAGCCGTTTAAAGCAACCACTATCAGCTTCAAGTGCATACTATGTCTCAGACACTGCGCTACGTGTTTGTCTGGGTAGCACCTGTTGTTAGCTCATTTGCCTACCAGTTGTTTTTTCTTAAAATGAACATGCTGGCCGAAAGCTGAACTGACAGAAATAGAGTCAAGGAGAGATTACATTGGATGTGTTGAGAGGGTGATGGGGAGACAATGGGGAGAGGTTTGGGGTGCAGAACCCTGCGCAGGGGAGGAAAAGTGAGGCCTGAATGAAGGTCAGCAGGGGCCCAGAGGACAGGAGAGATCTGGGAAAAGGCCTATGAGAGGCTGCCAGTCTCCACTGGGCTATCTGCTCGGTCTCAGCTCTGCTCCCTGAGCAGATAACCCTGTGGAGACGCGGTGTGGTTGATTCATTCATTCGTGCACGCATTTTGGGAGGGCCTACTGTGGCCAGCTGCTGTGCCAGGTGCTAGGGAGGCAAAGGTGGTAAGACGGATCTTCCCTCATCATCCACCGGGGGCATGTTACACAAAGCTTTGTGACAACTGCAGGAATTGCTACCAGGGAGAAGTCCAGAGTGTTCCAAGAGAATATACAGAGGACCTGACTGTGTGGAGGATGTGGGCAGGGAGAAAGGCAGAGAAGGTCCCCTAGAGTAATACTTGAACTGAGACTGAAGAACAAGGAGGAGGCTTGCTAGGGCGGTAGAGGGACCAGGAGAAGAGAAGGAATTCCAGGCAGAGGGTACTGGAGCCTGTGCGAAGGGGTTCAACGTTGTTGGGGAACAGTGGGGAAGGCCGGTGACTGCTCAGGCTGGAGGAGGAATAAGAGCCAGACCATGCCACTCGCTTTGGGCCACTGGAAAGACTTTGAACTTTATGTGCAGGCGTTCGGCTTGTGATCAGATTTGTGTTTTTAGAAAGATCACACTTGCTGAGGGTGGAGAAAGAATTGAGGGGGGCGGGTGAGACTACACAGCCAGAGCTTAAAGCGGGGATAGTGTAGAAGTGGCAACAGAGATGGAGAGAAAGCGACCACAGTCAAGAGGTGACTTGAGGATATGGGGTGGGAGGGCGAAGCTGGGGCGAAGTGAGAGTTGCCTCGCCATATATGCACTACTGCATGTAAAATAGTTGGCTGGTGGGAAGCAGCCGCATAGCACAGGGAGATCAGCTCGGTGCTGTGCGATGACCTAGAGGGGTGGGGGATAGGGAGGCTGGGAGGGAGACGCAAGAGGGAGCGGATATGGGGACACGTGTATGCATACGGCTGATCTGCTTTGTTGTGCAACAGAAACTAACACAGTACTGTGAAGCAATTATACCCAATAAAGATCTATTAAAAAAAATAATAAAATAAAAAAACATCTGAAACAAAACAAAACAAAAAGAGGTCTTTGAATGTCTTAGTATTGGAAAGGTGACTTCAGCAATAGTTGGACAGGCAGTGCAATATACCCATGGGTTTGTGAAAGTTTCACATTTTCGTTAGCTGGTTGAATAGCAGGTTTTATTTTCCATGACAGTATTAAATTGGCTGGGGATTAGGCTGAATGTAATTGTTTTATGGCCAAATGGATCCCATTGTAATAGTGACCATATATCAGCCTGCCAAGTGCCTGATTTAAGAGTACAAGGCCACAGGGAACTTCTCTGAGCCTACAGATTTGCTGACTAAAGATAAAGGAATGGGACCTTAAACTCTGGCAGCCCCGCAGAATGTCCTGGGGTCTTAACGGTCTTGCTTGCTGCAGTTTAGATAATCCCTTAAATCTGTAAGAGTTCATATATGTAGACTCTGGAACTATATTCTTGGATTGATGAATGGGATGAATAGCCAGGTTCAGATGCTCTGCAGTGCCATGGGAGAATTCCAGTTGATGTGGGGCAAAGACTCCAAGACTGGGTGTGCTGTAATGATGGTGGTCTCCTGGAAAACCAGCTTTGCCAAATTGAATTTGAGCCTGGGAAGCTAGAATTAAATCTGTTAGGGATGTGCACCTGAAAGAAGGCTTATCCTGAGCAGTGATTGATAGGATAGTCTACGGTTGTACAGTAGTCTAGAGAAGAGGGTGTGGAGCCAGAGTCAGGGACTTACGGCTCTGTCATTTACCAGCTCTGTCTCCCAAGCCAGTCACTTACGCTTTCCGAGCCTCAGTTAACCCATTTTTAAAGTAAGTATTATAATACTACTATTACTACTACTAATAATACCTGCTATGTCACCCAGCATGGTGCTGAAGATGAAAATGATGAAATGAAGTTGAAAAGAAACGAAATTTGTGAAAGTGCTTTGTAAGTGAAAAAATGAAGATGCCAAAAGAATTGTCAAAGAAAAAAAAAAAAAAAGAATTGTCATTATTTGTTCCAGTCAAGATAGGCCAAATTGTACCATGGTCAGACATAGCAACATCTTGCCTTGAAACAAAGTCTCTTTCTTGCTCCTTCTGGCAAAGTCCACTGCCCGCTTGGCAACTCTTAGGGTATCACTCTTCCATTCATGTTGATGATAAATACGTGACTTTAGGGATCCTTGCTCACATTGACCTCACCTCACTTCCTGGTTATGCAGCGGGTCCCACTGGCTGTACCACTGTAAAAAGCAGCTGCTGTTTTCCCCCTCTCCTGGGTTTGTTTTCCCTTCTGGAAGTGCGTTTGGATTTTTCTTTGGGCCATCACCCATTTCATGTTTTACACGGGGCTGGCCCTTCTGCACACCACCAGTTCAGTCACCAGGGGAAATTGCAAACAGGAGAATCTCCTTGTTTACTCTCTTTTTCTCTTCTGGAATAAGCAGTCACTTATTCCTGACTGGTCCAAGGAGACTAGTATCCTTAGGTGACCAAAGGGAAATCTAAAGGGGGTACAGAGTTCAGTGGGAGAGGACTGGGCAGAAGAGAAGTATTAGGTGGCCTGAAGAATGCTAATGAGAAGGTGAGGGGCAAAGACTGGCTGTAGAAGCGCATTTAGCTTAGCCCTGGGGGGGCTATAGCTGGAGGCTGGAATTTAGAGGGAGAACTGGAGTTAGGTGCTAGGATCTGGGAGGAGGAAGACCACCGAGAAGCCCCCTCCTCCAACGCTGTGATACATCCAACCAAGAACAAAGTCAGGAGCCTGGAGCAGCCAGGGCTGAGGGCTGGACTAAATGGCAGAAAGGAAGAGACCCCACAAGCAAACGAAGCTGCGGGGCATCAGGGACCCCTAAGACCATCGCTGTAATGGAGGTGATTTGCATTTTGCTGATTTTTCAGGGGTGATTCCTTTTAGTAACCAAATCCATTGAGATCAAACACAATGCAAACCACAGTGGGAAAAAGGAGTCTGTACCTATATTAATGATTTCCATGCATGGAATGTACAACCAAAATCGGGTTTGAAAACCTTGATACCTTTTGGACCATGTCTGTGGATATCCCTGTGTGCAAAGATCAAATAATGGTAGAAACTAGAGGAAAACATGCTAGCTTTAAGCCCACCCTGCAGCCAGAGTCCAGATAACAGAAATAACAACCAACCCTGTATAGCACCTTCTATATGCTGAGTGCTTTTCAGCATTTCACCTATATTGACTTCTTTAATCCTCAGAACAACGTCTTTTTTTTTTTTTTTTTGGCCACGCTGCGCACCTTGTAGCAGGGTCTCAGTTCCCTGACCAGGGATTGAACCCCAGGGCCACGGCAGTCCTAACCACCAGACTGCCAGGGAACTCCCACAACAATGCTTGTAGATAGATGCTGTTATTATTTCTATTTAAAGATGAAAAAAAACGATCCGAGAATAATTATGTGACTTGCGAGTTAGTGGGAGAGCCAGGATTCAAACCCAGGCAGTCTAGTTCCAGTGTCCACACCTTTTGCACCATATGGGGCAACGGGATGTCTTGTCCTGTGTCCCTGGTCATCACCACCTTTGCAAGGGAGTTGAACGACCTGCATCTTTTGGAGTGATGCCGCTTAAATGGCAACTCTCTTCCTTAGATTCCTCTATGACATAGCTGACATGGCCTGCAGAAGCAGCAAACACCAGTTAGTGACATGGCTTGGGAGGTCACTAGAGCTCCTGGGATCTCAAACATTCAGGGAGAAGTTGAGGCCGGGAGTTACAGGACTCCTCTTTCCTCCCGCCTCTCTGGGTTCTCAGAGGAAGCAGACCACTAGGGCTAGATCTGCATCTTCTATTTTTCCTCCTGCAGCAAGTTTCTTCCTAGGTAGGTAGCCCGCCCTCCCTCCACCACCCCTCCTCCACATCTAGGTTCTGGCAGTGAAGCATTTTCAAATGTTGTTACTCCATGTTTCTGAGAATGTCTGCTTAATCTAGGATTAGGGCAGCCGCAAAACAGGTGGAATCCGAAAGTGAGAAAATAATCAGATGAGAGAAGGAGAGATGGGACTAACAGATCACGAGGGGTTGGCTCAAATACAGGGGCAGGATTAGGGTCCTGGAAGGCTGGTAGGGGTGAGGCAGGGACGACCCCTGGATGAATGAAGGTAGAGGCGGGTCTTAAGGTTGTGAATCAGGCTCAGAGGCAGGAGACAAGAACCCAACTATTATAAACTGGACACAAAGTGGGGTGCTGCTCACTGACATTAGGCCTTCCCCATAGGCTCTACCGGGACCGGGTATGAGAGTAGGACAGAGGCATGGCCTGCCTCAGCATGGATGGAGTCCTGAACGCAGAGGAGGAGGAGGGGGGGTGGGCAGAGGGTCGTACTGCAGCCATTTCACACCTCCTTGAGGAAGAGACCAGATGGCCAAGTTTTACAGATGGCTAAACTCAGACTGTGGGTGTAGACCTCTGTTGTTGCCTTCTGACTCTGGTCGTTACCCATCTGCATTTCCTATTTCACAAGTAATTTTTATTCTTTTCAACTTCTCTTCCCCTTTTAGGCCAGATTTCTTAGAGCTGAAGAGCAATTGCTCAAGGATGACCTTGCTTAACTTGAAGAATTACTCTTGTTCAATAAAAAATTAATCTTATGTAAATAAAACTTGATAAGAAGTGCACCCATGCTGCCCTGGTCCCCTCTCTTGGGCTTCTTGTTTCCCTTTTCTGAAGTTTCATTCACTGGTCTATAATCTCAGCTTGCATCACGTCCCACGGACTAGACTGTTATTCATTCTGCAGTACTGTTTTTATTGCTGCCCAGACACCTAAACCACTTACCATCCCTGAATTCACCAGAGTCGAGCACCCCTAGCCCTGTTAGAACATTCCCCTCTACCGCCAGCCCCCGCTTATGAAATGCTACACTGGCTGAGACTCAATGTCCCTGCAGCCCCAGGATCCTTCTCTGATGACGGCGCTACAGCCCTTGTGTGAGAGGACCTGCGATTTGTCTCTGATATTGGCAGAGAGTTCAAGATGCATCGAGCCACTTTCAGGGTAACTCAATAAGGTTCTATTTCCACAGCTCTCTCTTGAGTCCAGCTCCCTCAGGAGAAGTTTTGACTCTTCTGTAGGTAGGGATGAAGTCTCATTTACCTTTATTGCCCCAAATGATATCCAGTACATATTAGAGGCTCCTCTGATATTTGAATGCATTGGCTGAGTTTTTGGACACCCTCCTTGAACTTAGGTTTAAACTTAAGAGATTTCTTCATAACTTTCACAAGTGTACTACTTATTGTTTGAAAGCAATACTTTAACTTTTCTAAAAAGAAAAGGAAAGAAAAGCTTACTCAGAGATCATTTAATGAGCATTAACTCTAAAATATGGGAAGTTCTTTTATCCCATTTATCTACTTATCTTATTCTGGACATAGTATGTCCTTTCTTAGTCTTTCTTTTTCAAGCCAAAGATTCTCTCTTGGTTTGTTTATTTTTGTTTTCAAGAAGTAATTTCTTCTCACGTGCTTTTCTATATTAATAAAAATGAAGAGACTAAATATGGGTTACATTAAATACATTTGGCCTGTCTATTATTAGGCTGAACTAATCATCCACCCCAGCAGGAAACAGCTTTCCCTCCTATAAATTCTTACAGCTTGTTGCCTCAACAGTTTACTTGGTTCTTTTTGCATGCTGCCTGTATTTCTGCACCTGCATAATTTTTTTCCAAGGAGATAATATTTTGAAAGGCCTCTTGGTCTGGGACTTAAAGCATAAAGTAGGCACTCACAAAATATAGGCTGTGAAAATAAATAAATGAAGGAATGAAGTAGTAAATTTGACAATAAATTTCCTGACAGGAGATTTCTTAAAATGAACAAGCGCTTCCTAAGAACTAAACACAGAGAGTTTTAGTGACAATGGTGGCAGCACAACCCAGAGGATTTGGCTTTAAAAAATCCTGGATCTACTCCTAACCACCAGCAGAGTTATAAAGATGATCTTGAACTTGGTGGAATGATTCTGACTCTGCTTATAGGTTTTATAGAGTAAAAAGATTCCTATTCAGTAGACACTTTGTAACTTTCATTTCTTATTCTTTTCACCAAACTGTTGGACCTCTACAGATATTAAGTCAAAGATAACTGACGTATCAGTTACTCCCATTACAAACTTTGTAGATGCAGGCCTTCAATGGAAATTCTCTAGTTTTAAACTGTAGACCATTCTTCCTTTACATTTCTTTAAGGTCATCTTTGTAGCGTTAAATGTCAGGCTACGAAAGGTGAATTTAGGGCAGTTGATTTAAGAAGTATGATACAGCCTTCCCTCAGAATCCACGGGGCATTGGTTCCAGGATCCCCTGCCCATACCAAAACCCAAGGATGCTCAAGTCCCTTATATGAAATGACTCAGTACAGTCGGCTCTAGGGAATCCGTGGTTGGTTGAATCCGCGGATTCGGAACCCGCAGAGGGCCGTCTGTACTTTAAAACTTTATGTTCGTGTGTGTAGAGGTGTGGGTGCACACAACAAAACGACTTGTGAATGTCTCTCTCCTTGACCTGTTTTGACCAAACTTTATTACTCATTTAATGGAGCCGTGACAAAGAGTAGGAATCAAAACACATGGGGATCACAGAGGCTGTTATGTTTATTGTGCAGAACAGACAGTGATAATCCACTAGAGAAATATTTTCAACAAGCAAGCGATTCAAAGTACAATCATAGACAGCAACTCTACATGAAGAACAAAGTTAGAAGACACTCAAAGAAACAGGGAGAAAGTCAACTGCAGTTCAACGTCTTGATACTTTTCTCCTGCACACATACCTAACTTGCAGAAATGGTAGAAAAGTTAAATGTCCAGTCTTACTTAGCCCGAGACCAACAACAGCAAAGAACAGTCCTATAAAATTTATCTCCCACAAAAATAAACTATATATATAAAAATTTTATGATGTTCTTACTGTTCCATTGGCCACAAGCTTTTTTCAGTATGTAAAATGAGGTATACTGGGGCTTAAGAGGTAGTAGTGTGTTTTGATTGTACAACGTATAGGAAATAAGAGAGTAATTTCATCAGAGATGGAAACTGCCGGGTGCTCTGAGTTTGGCCAACACGAGCAACTGCTTTAGTTTTATGAGCTGGCCAGTGAGGTTTCAAAAGGCCCAACCCAAGATACGGAATGGGGCTTTTTATGAGCCACTGTTTAGTTGCTTATTTAATGCACAGTTAACAGTAATGTTGAGTTTTAATTCTCTCCATAGCTCCTTTGGTGATTCACAACAGTGAGCAATCTGCCAGTCTCAGAGAGGTATGTGGCCTTTGAAACTACCTCCCTGAAGCGGCTGGAAGAGAGATGGTTTTGAGTTTCATTTGGCATCAGTACTAAAAGCCAGACTGACACAAGCCGTCATGAGAAGCTACCTCTTGGCCCAGTTGATAATACCATGTTAAAAAGTCAGCACACTCACTAGGAGAGAAAGGAATAAAAACTCTACATAAGAAGCGTTTAAAATAAACCTGGCTGAGACATATTACAAAAATCACATTTGTGTAAAATACATGAAAATATCTGTCAAGCATTTTCTCATATTCAACTAATCTTCAAAACACATATTTTTGATTGCATCATGCAAAAGCTGAGCTTGTTGCATCTCACCTACAAAGCTTCAAGTTTCTTTGAAGGTTGGCTTTATTTTATTTATTTGCAAAAAAGTATGTAAAAACGTGTTCCTTTCTATCAAAAGCCTTTTACAAAAATAGTTTTGACGAGGGTTAGCTGCAGTCTGAACTATTTCAAACAATGACAAAAATGAATGCTGCAAGTAACAAGTTCATTCCTTTTGAAGTCTGGAGGTAGGTCTTTGCAAGTCAATTAGTCCATTTCCTTAAACAATTCATGTGAGGTACAAACTTGGAGGGTGATATTTAAACATTACAGTCAAATTTTGTGGGATGTGTAGTGTAAGGAGGAAAAATATCCTTAAGAACCTAGGAGCGACTTGGTTAAAAAAAAATTCAAGTTAATGTGGAAAATCTAGCAGAGAAGCTGAAACAAGTATTTGTAAAATTTTAATTAAAAAAAAAAAACCATAGAAAAATACATAGCCATGCTGAAACACAGTAAGGAGACTGCTTCTTTAACTGTAACTAAGTGTACACAAAGAACTGTAGATGATTAGCATCACCTACCCATTACTTTTTTTTCTTGCATTGCTTGTGTATAGCAGCATGTAGTAAGTACTAAACTGTAAATTAACTGTAACATTCAGAGGTAGTATTGAGCAGTGGGGATGTATTGCATCTCTGGCTAAAAGTGCAGTTTGAGTGAAGAGATGGTGAGCTGAAATCAGAGTAAAGCACCTCAGCCAACCATCCTATGTCAAAACGTATTACTTGAAGTAACACATAAGCTTCATTTGAGGTAAGTGGTATTTAGGTCTTTCACAGAAACTGATACACAACGGAGAGAGAGAGAGAGAGAGCCTGCTTTTTTGTTGTCGTTGTTCTTTAAATTGTAGTATAAACTAGAGCAAAAGAAATTTGGATTTCGCTCCTCCCACCTCATAATCCAGGTGAGTTCATCATGCATTATTCTGTTGTACCTTTTCATTAAATTACAAAGAGGATAATTTTACTTGTCTAGGTTCCTTAAAATGCTTTGAGGCTGACAAGTGTGATTTATTGCTAAATGGCATTTGGCTCTGTAGGAAGTAGATTCTACCCGGATGAGGGTTCCTGAAAAAAAAAAATGAGGGCCGTGAGTAAATTTATTACTCCTGCTGATATGTGTGGCATCCATAAATAAAGGAGTTGGCAATCTGAGTTTGCTGACTTCCCTTTTTGAAAAGTGAACATCACCTTTTCTGGTTTGTTAAGCTGGATGAAAGGATACATCAGCATTTCGTCTCATTTAGAAATAAAAGTAAAAATTAAAAAAAAAAAATCATCAAGTAAGTGTCTACAAGGTTACATGAAAAAGAGAGAAGTAGTATCTAGTCCTATCTTTGGTGTTCTAAATAGAAGCTTCACTACTGCGAGCGGGCTGGGTGGTGTCTGAGGCGTCCAGTGTCTCCCACCGCGCCTCTCCTAGAGGAATGCCCGGCGTCACACGGGTGACACGTTTCTGGTTTGGGTGCAGTGATTGACTAAACCCGATTCAGAGGTTCTTCTCACCCACCCACTCCTGCTTATCAGATCCACAAACTATTAGTAGGTTAAGGAAAAAGAGAACAGTAATTAAAAGTTGCATTGTTAAACTGTGTCCCCTGTGTTTACAGCAGTTTTTCACTAAACCTGGGACCGTGAAGGGATTACAAAGAAGGTGATTAATATAGTCCTTTTTAAGGTTACGTGACTTCTCCCCCCACCCCCGCCCCGCCCCGCCCCCTAACCCCAGATGAAAGTGGAAAGACCATGGCGACAGAGAGTTAAGTGGTCACTGCAGTGTCTTCTCCCTTCAAAAGATCCAACTGCTGCTGAGGTAGAAATTGAATGTTGGCGCCCCCTAATCCTCTTCCGCAGACTCTTGTGAGGATGTCTCTTCGGTCTCCTCCTGGAACACACAAAGGGCACAACCATTACACTGTGTGGGCTGTTCAGACAAACAGTTCAGAGGTGACCTGTTTCCACAGCACATTATGCTGGCTTCAAAAGAGGATGCGGATGATTGGCAAGCCCCCTCGTTCCCAGGGCTTCTTAAACCGTAATTGAGGAATCAAGGTGTTGTTTTTTCCCAGAGCAGTCATTAGCCACTGTTGACTTAAGGCTTGACATCATGGCGGCTGCTCAGCAAATTCAATTGTCTGCCATCCAGAGAATGTCAGGCCCGTGTGAGCTTACTCACCAATCAGAGGGAAAAAAGAAATGGATAAATTTTTCCCGACAGCATGCCAGTCATCACTTTTAAAAACCAGCAAATCAAGTGAAGGGGATCTGTTCTTAAGGGACAAAGAAAACGCGTCCTGAAGATATTGGTAATCATAGCTGATGCTCTTAGGGACTGGCTGTTATTATTCCCATTTTACAGGTGAGAAAATCAAGGCACAGTAAGTCGTATACCTGAAGTCACAGAGCAAGTCGAGCCAGGCTTTGGGCAGAGTCAGACGGGTGTTGGCAGCTGTGTGTAATCAGGATGCCACTGCCATGTACCAGAGGCAGCGTGAGGGCAGAATCGAGCCTGAGAAAGGGCTGCAAGAGCTGACGACTCACTTCCTTTCCAAATGGATTTCCTCCTTCTTGTATTTATTAAAGCGCATTTTAAGACAATGACCAAAGTTTGGCATTAACTGCTCAATCTCAATACTAAATCCACACTGACCAAACATTTAATGGTGGTTTGGCCAAGCAGAGAAAATCTAATATATGTGTTTTTGCAGGGCCTCCTCTTCCTATAAATCTAATTTCTCCTTCTCTTTTCCTTTTTCTGATTCCGTATGGCTCTGGAATTTGTTGGAATTTCTGCAAGCCGGCTTGAGCTGCAAAGTTCTCTTTCCTTCTGCTTATTTAACAAACGTGCAGTACCTTTCAGGACATGGGTGGTAAAGCGGAGACAATAAACATTTCTGATAAAAGCGTCCTTAGTGAGGGGATGATTTTTATCAAATGCTGTACATTGTCTCATAAGATGGCATGTGAAAAAGATCTGGGAGAAGAGGTAAACATTCCCTCCTGCAGCAAACTTTAAGAATGGCCAGCTTAAAACAGCTTATAACAGTCTTCATACTTTAATAGATTTGATTTTCCACATGGCTTCATTTTGTCTGGGTGGCTAACTGACACAATTTATACCTCTCTTCCTTTCCCAGGTCACTACAGTACACCATTCAGTAAAGCATGCCTTAAAGCTTGTCTGCGTTATATGACCAAACTTCCATTCATTAGTGTTTGAAACACTTCAGCTGTGAAGGAACTCCTAAATGCTACCATGTGTGACGCTTTTGCGTAAAAGCAGCAAACGGGAGGGAAAAAAACCCCACATGAACGGGTACTCACATGCTCGCATGAATGCGTGCACGTGGACACACGGACACATACACACACACACACACTCTATCCTGGGCTTTAACCACAGGCCACTGCTTACTGCAAACCCTTTGCAAAAGGTTTCAAACGTTCTCTTCCCCCAAGACTGAAGGAGCTGTAAATCCTGGGAATAAACACACACACAAATGAATGGATTACAGCTTAAAAAATATAACCACCGCAGCATCAAGTCATGAGATTTCACACCGGTTTTGTTTAGTCTGCTTTGGGTTATGTGGGAAACGTGGAACGTTTGAAGCTACCTCGCATCTGCTCCCAACCCCCAAACGGCAGGCTTCACATATTTAAGCAGCACGTTTATACCTCTTGACAGGCAACAGGCCATGACCCTGAGATTCTCTATGGAGTCCTGGCCACAAAGGAGGATGTAGCAGGATCAAAGCCACGGACGGACGTGAGAGAGACAAGCCAAGGTTCAGCTGCCCTCTGACCTTGTTTTTTCACTTAATATTTAAATTGCAGAAAGTCATTAAGCTGTTCGGCAGATACACTCTTCACCGTCCCCAAACGACTCACTTCTCATTATGACAGGAGGTGTGGACTCAGGTAACTACCCTGAAACAGACCACAGAGTACACGCCGGCAGATATATGTGGTTCCTTCTTCGCCTGGTTAACAAATTAATAGAACGCAGTCAAGCTGGAAACCCCCCTGGATGGAGCTGTAATTATTCCATTTCTAACTGCTCGAGTTTTCTAGACTATCTGGAAACCAAAGTACTTCCAAATCCGGAAGGAAATCGAATTTTCAGGCCATGAACTTACAAAGACCTTGTAGTAGACGGAATGTGATCAGCTTTTCAAAACCTTCCCAGAAACTTTGCTTGATCTGAGCTCTTGAAGCTCCTGATATGTAAGTGGTTTATTCAAATCCCTTAGACACAACTCAGCTGAAAATGATGGTCCCTCATCCTCATCTTGTTTCCTTTACTTAACGCTTCTTAACACAACATGGAGAGTTGTTTTATTTCCACCGACACTGAAATGCTTCTACTAGTAGCTGTCAGTTACTACTGGGTACATAACTAGGATGTCAGAGGGTGGGAGCCTCACTCCGTCAAACTTTTGGAGGTCATGCGGCTCTCACACGCTCAGAACGATGCTTTTCTCCATGTTTGGTCCTTGGAGAGCTCTCTCTTCCTGGCATGGCCCTGACTGGCCATCCTCCAAAGGACGGCATGGCTGCCAAGTGGACGATGTTGGCGGGGCATGTGGCACCTGTCACCTCTGCAAGACCCAGTTCTCACCTTCCCAGTGACTTGGCCCTTTGCTACATGTATGGCTGCTGTGACAAAAGTGTGCATGTAATTAAGAGAAGGAAAAACCCTCTTCGTTTTGGTTCCACAATTTACTGAATTGGGGCAGGTGACTTGGCAGCAGATTGCGAGATAAGGCTGGGAGAGAAGAGTTCTTGCTTTTTTCCCTCCCAGGAGCCATGTGGGTCATGGATGCACGAAGATGGAGTCGGGAAATCCATGTTCAGCTGCCCTGTCACGGCTGACCAGACTTCACACAGGGCCCCTCTGCGGTGCAAAGAGTGGACAGGACCCGGTGACGAAGGGAATAAGCCATCAGGTTCTGACGTCCCCCAGGGATCTTACTTTCATAGCAGAGTAGTTGGTAGGGACCCTTGAGATTCAATCCTCCTCAGTTAACTTAGAAGACACTGCCATTTACTGCAGATGATAGCTTGCAACTTGAGGTATTTATTTAAATTGCTTCATGTTCGCAACATACGCCCAAAGGATCTTGGAGCTTGGGTAGCCCCCCAAGAGCAGCTCTGAGACACTAAGGAGGTGGAGAGACCGTAGCCAAGCATTCTCCACATCTCATTAGGGGCTGGCTGGTGAGGTGAGAAGGCCAAGCTGCCACAGTCTGGTCAAGGAGGCTTAGCGTTGGAATGGGGCTTCACGAACGTAGGATAAAAGGACTTTTCAAAGTGAAAGTGCACAGTGACATTTTTATGAGTACCAGCCATTAAGGCCTCTAAATACTGAACAGCCCCCAGCCATCCACTCAGTTACCTTACAAAGACCACTGAGGCTGTACCACACTTGGGTGAAACGTGGATTTTTTTGGCAGAAAACTGAAGAGAAGGAAAAGAAAGTGGGCAGAGTTGGAGAACTATATTTTTATTATGACTACTGGAAAAATTGCACTCATTTTGCCTTAGTCTTTCTTTTGTTCCCCCAAAAAAGGAATTTAATACGTGTAACTCTTTCATTGCTTTCATTACGCTTGTGGGAAAAAAACCCCACTAAAACCTAGAAAACTGCACCTATCTCCATCCTTTTAATTTGGTTCAGCACAATGCATGTGGTGTATACCCTTGGGTACACTTCTGCTAACTTATTCAAAAGGAGGAAGAAGACATCCCAATATCCACCCTGATCCCCTAATGTTGGATGGAATTTTTCAATGTCTTAGGCGTTTAACCATAGATGTTACCACACAGGCACCGGTGAGGGTGTGCGCTGGAGGAAGGTTCAGTGTTTAATGTGACAGCTGAAGCTCTGGGTTTAATTTTCAGATGCAGACTAAACAGCAGATCCGCAGTGGAAAGGAGGCCAGCGGACTTTAAATGGAACCGAGAAGTGGAAATACTCTCCCCGCAAACTTTAGGAGTGCTGTCACCATGATGCCCCTCTTTGTGTGTATAAGGAGTGCAAAGTCATAGAAGTCCACGTCAGCTTTAATAAATCCTTGTTTTTTCCCCTTGGTTGCAAAGAATTCTGTAACTCTCTTATCATAAAATGCTGTAGGCTACAAATACATCTGTAATTTAAGCTGTCTTGCCAGTAAACCTACCAATACCTGGTAATTTAGGAAGCGTAGTTATGGTTTAATGACATTCTTTTTGTCATCTTAGTATGTCCAGTTCCTTAAGCACTCAGAATGCCACACTCACGAGTGTTTCACGTTCGTGACTACCTCGAGCCAATCCTGCCGGAACAGAAATAATGGGCTCTCCTCAGCAGCAGTGACCAGAAACAAGTTTTCAAGTTCCATCTGCAGCTAAGTGACCCTCAAGACCACAAAGCGGACTCTTTCTATTTCTGGGTCAGATATTTTAATTTAAAATGGATTGGGGCTGTTTAACTTAAGGGAAAATGATTATTTCCTCCAACTAGGAAAACTTTATATCACAGTTTAAAAAAACATATCCACTGGAACCTACATAAACCCTATGATCAGGCAAGAGCAAGGGATTCTGGTAGAAACGGTAGGGGGGAAATATGTTTTTCAAAAGGAGACTTTAGAAGTTGGGATATTTACGGTATTTGTACCTGATCTTTTTTTTTTTTTTTTTAATTTTAGTTTTATGTATTGGGTTGGCCAAAAAGTTCGCTCAGGTTTTTCATGTTACGGAAAAACCCGAACAAACTTTTTGGCCAATCCAATATATACAAATATACAAGCATCTACCTTGCATGTGCTACCATCAATGTAATAAAGCCAGTATAAGGTCTTATTGGGGGATATTTGAAGTAAAGAAGGTTGATCCTAGATGTCACTGACCACAGGCACCAACCCTGGCATTAATGGGTGTATAACTTGTGCCTTATTCTCACTGTGTCAGACCGGTAAGGAGAATACTCATCTCGCTGCCCAGCAGGGTGTGAGAAAAAAATGTGACAACCAAATGGGAAAACTTTGAAAAAAAGCGTAAAAATCCTGTAAGACTACAGTGTGGAGCTTTGATGATTAATTATAGCTACTCATTCTGTGTTTCTTTCTTTACCTGTGATTCAATGAGAGATTGTTGAGAAAGAAAGGAAAAAAAAAAACCCTATTATTAAACAATGCCTCCTAAATAAAACAAAATAAGACATCTTAGATTTGTAAAATACACTCCTGTTTGTCTTGTTCATGCCTCTGGTCAGAGTTCCATCACTGAAAATATTGTAAACAGAGGTAATATTTATCCCTGGGATACTACGAATTTCTTTCCTGGGATGAAAGACTATTTAAAAATATCTTCAGGAGGGAGTCACATTTTTCAGATAGGGAATTCATTTTATGTATAAACTAACTGCAAGTTTCAGGATCCTGGAAGTCACGATTTCTGAGGATCACAAGCTTGATCAATTTTCCATGCCAGATCTAATTCGTACTGAAGGAGTCTCATGTTTAAAAAATAGCTAAAGATGCAGCAAAAAGATTTTCACATGAAGGAAGCACTCAGAAGAAGGAAATTTATTCCAACATTTCCAAAATTGTTGAGGAATGTTCTTCCTTTTATGCAGAGTAGTTTTAAATAAAAGTGGATAGATTAAAGGCTGCTTAGTGGTTATATTCTGGATATGTTTATTAATGGCATAGATTAGGAGAACCTTCTCTCTTTGTTTTCCATGTGTATAAAATTTTTCATAACTTGTATTTGTTGCCAGGGAACAGAACATTTCTGGGTTTTAATCATTATTGCACCAAACATTTTTCATTATCCTGAGATAGGACTTTTGAATAAGATTATGAAAATATCAGTAATAATACTAAGCTAACAAATAATTCTTCAATAAGACATTTCAGTGTCCAGCAAACATTCTCTGAAGGTACAGAAAGTTTCTTGGATAAAGCCACATATTTCTATTCAAACATTAAGGAATTTCTTAGAAAGGCCATGTTTTAAAGCCAGTTACTATTTATTCATATTAATTTGGGTCAGCAAGTTTGGATAATAAGAAGAAAGCTTACATATTGAATAAATAATCGGTTTTTATCCAATTCACATCAAAATGCACAGGAAAAGCATTCTGCAATATGCACAGAAAAGCAGGCAGACATGGCCATTTTATTTTTAGCCTAATCCACAGGCTTTACCACACAGTTAAAAACAATCACACTTAAAAAAAAAAAAAAACTCCTATGGGAAATCTGTCAAGTCCAGAAATACTATATTTTGCCTTTTGGAATTTTATATCTTGCCTCAAATTGAGTGATGTTCTTTCACTTCCGTTAGAAGTTTATGTCATCTCTGTAAGACATTCCCTGCCAAGAAACAGCTGACTTCATCTTGCCAATATTCCTTTATTACAACTAAGCTAATGACTTCATATGTTTACGGTTAATAATCATTTTGATATGCTTCCTCTGCCTTACCCGTGTGCTGCTATATCCTTGAGCCACTTTATTATAAGAGTTAAATGTTGCTTTCTACTTGGTTCTCCTCTTCCCTTGACCTTTGCAATGTCAGAGGTCAGAGGTTAAAATCAAAAAGTATTTCCTATACAACAAAACAGTCCCACTCAGGGCAGGCTTTGATATAATTCTTCATGTTTTGCCAGTTGGTACCAAACATTTACTGGCCCACAAAATGTTTTACCAGCTCAGAAGGGCGTAAGTTGGAAAATAACGAAATCAGTACTCTTTATGACTTAAGCGGTATAAATCACTATTCTCCCTGAGTGAGTAGAGAGTGCCTCTTTTCTTCAAGTCTGATTTATGATGAACTATTGACTGTACTGGCCAAGATACCATGTAAAGGATGAGTGTGAGAGTGAGAACTCTCCTTTCTTCCTCCTTCCTCCCTTGTACGTCTAGACTGAAAGCCCCCAGGAAAAATGCCTTCTTTGAGAACAAGATGTTGACTGCAATTCATCAACCTGCTTGTCCCAAAATGAAATCTCTCATTTTGCTTTAAACAATGTTTAGGTTGTCTGAAATATAAACATCCTTAAAACTGCCCTTGAAGTCTCTGTAAAAACATTCAGCTTTTTTTTTTTTTTTTTTTTTTAAGGGGGGGAAGTCCCGTGATAACCAAGGCTTACCGAGATTTCTTTGCCCCGATACACACCACCCACAGAAGATGTTACTCCCAGGTAAAAGCTCTATTTCGAAACAGAAAGCTTTGTTTCCAGTCTTTTAGAAACTGAAAACTTTCCAGTTCTCTCACTGGGAAGTTGAAAAGGAGCAGGTTTCTACCTGTCTTAATTGCTAGAGGTGTAGCTTGCCAGGGCTGTACAACAATGAGGAAATTGGGTTGAAAGGAAGGAGAACTTAGGGTTTTTAAAAGCTGTTTTTACCCTTTGGGTAGGGCTCAGGTGAGAAAATATGTCTGAATTATATATAAGGACTCACTTCTAATCTCAGTTTAAAGCCTTAAAAGGGGGAAATCAAGAGACAATAAGATATCTAATAAACCAGCAAGATCTTTTCAGAAGTCTGAGATGGAGTGAGATTTTTTTTCTTATCAAAATAAAAACTTGAGGAACAAAGCCCGCTCTATCAATAATAATAACCTGATACACTATGGGATTTCTCTTATAAAAACAACAGCAGCAGAAACAAAACGTACCACTGTTTCCTACTCAAGTTGAGAATGTAATCCATGTGGCTGAGAAATCAACTTTCAAATTGCTAAAAAACTAGGAAATTAGCTAATTTCTTACTTTATCACTTTAAAATGAAAATATAGTAGAGTTCTCCAGTAAGCTTTGTTTTCACTGGTTTTGGAATTTAAAAAAAACAGTTAACGTAAATATTAGAGATTTTCCCCTTTAGATTTTTAAGATTATTAAGGTTTGCAGCTGATGGTACCTGGTGGACTTCCCAAGCACAAACCCCCGCAGTAGGGTTTTCCTTAAATTTTTATTCCTCTCAAGATGCATGTACTTATGTACACAAATGCACATGAATGAGATTTATCATAACCCTGAATTTGTCTCCTTAGAATGAATTGTGACTTTCTGTAACCCAGTTTCAAGAAGTGGCATCCTTGAAGTTCTGAGGTTTCAGAATTTGATGGCATTAGGATACTTTAGAAGAGAGTCTTTGTACTTCCACACATATGGAATTACATACAAGCCAAGTGATTCTAACTGCTTTAGTCCTAATGATAGGATGTAGCAATCACCATAAAATTTCCCCCAAGTTAAAAAAATCCTTATTTTAAAAAGATGCAGTGAAAACACTTGAGGTCAAAAAGATAGTAGTTTTGAACTATTTAGAATTCTAACATTTTTGAGAATACAAATCTCTGGAAATAAAAAACCTAGCATACAAAAATAAGTCAGAATGTAATAATACTCCCTGGAATGTATACAAGTCTCTTCAAAATGTTCTTGGGAGTAAGGTAAGATGCATTGTTATTATCCAAGTTCATAGATGGATACATAGGGAACAGAAAGATTAATTCAGCCATTCATGGGGCCAGAAAGCAAAACCTAGGTCTCCTTATACACTGCTGAGTCCTTTTCTTGGGATGTAAAATATTTAATTGTGCTAAAATTTTCGCCACCTCAAAACAGGACCTGAATGTAACCCCTCAAAGTAGTGTTGATGAAGAAAGGATATGAGCCTGAGTTAATCCAGACTGCTACATGGAAAAGCCATCTGGGAGGGTATTTTGAAAGAAACAGATGGAAAAGGAAGAGATTCTTTTGAATGTGATGTAAAATTTACATTATCCTCCATGAACTTCTGTGTAGTCCCCATGTTTATATAATTCATCACTGTGTCCTTAGACAATATAGATTAGGAAGCCCAATGAGCTCATGTTCTTTTTTCTGAGTCTGAACTCTCCTTTCAAGGGCAAATCTGGAGCAGGGTCTGTAGATCTGTAACACAGCCAGATTGATCAGTGAGGACCAACCCAATCCATCTGTGGTTTCTTTGATATGCCTGATTCTCTTAGGACAAAAATTTATGATGTCACTTACATCATTTCTTGGTATATTACTGCCCAATTTGCAGTCAGTTTCAGCCACATTGATAATCTCCACCAATGATTTATCTGTCTCTGCCTCTTTACTTTTGAATATGCCATTCATCTCATCTGTAACATCTTCCTTTCTTTCCCTAATCTATGTCTTCATTTTCTCTTCTGTGGCTAAACAACAACAACAAAATTGAAACTCTTCCGGGGATCATCCCTTTAAGCAACACATGGCATTCCACTCATTCATCTGTATCCCATTGTGCGTCATATAGATTGATATTCTGTGCTCATTTGCTCAACAAATGTTCAAATGTCTTCTCATGTGTGTTCACTGAGTATCTTCATCCCTGGCTCTACATTAGACTCACTTGAGGAGTTCATAAAAAATACTAAAGCTTGGGTTTCCAGACCAAATAATCAGAATCACTGAAGGGTGGGGCTAGTGGTGTGTAGGTAAATGTTCAACAACTTGCTCTCCAGTAAAAAAGAAAAAGTCCTGATTTGTAGTATTTTCCAATTTCCGCGGTGTAAATACTCCTACCATAGTGGATTTCAAGTTACCTACTTGACATCAGTAAATATAGAATTTGGAAGAGATACAGCTGCCTCACAAGGGCTGGTTCCAGCACATACCACTGGGTAGGGTTCAGGATGTACACACACACACACACACACACACACGCACAGAGCTGTCAGTCAATTCAGCATCTGTGGGGGATTGGTTCCAGGACCCACCACAGATACCAAAATCATCACTGGGTAGGGTCTATACACATGCACGCGCACACACACACACACACACACACACACACGCACCCACACAGAGTTGTCTGTCCTTCAGTATCCGAGGGGCATTGGTTCCAGGACCTTCCTCAGATACCAAACTCTTCAGACGCTCAAGTCTCACAATTGGCCTTTACTCCGTATTCGTGATTTTGCATTCACCAATTCAGGCAACTATGGATCGATCGTGTAGTACTGTAGTATTTATTGAAAGAATCCACGTATAAGTTCACCATCACAGTTCAAACCCATGTTGTTCAAGGGTCAACTGTATATGGCATATAATATACAACTGTATATATATATATATATATTATATATATGTATATGTGTGTGTGTGTATATATATATATAATTATATTTATATTATCTGTAGGTGATTCTCATATGCAGCCAAGGGTAAGAACCTCTGAACCAGACTACACATTTCTCAGATGCATGTGAATAAGTTTTCGTTCGCCTTATCTTCCCTAAACCCCAAGAACAGAGACCGAATCAAAGTTGTTAACAGACCACGTAAGGTTATTAATCTACTGTTCACAGCCCATGATGCAACAGCGAACACTGCAGTCTCCTTTGACCCCAATGCACAGATTTATAAATTCATTTGCTCTTTTTTAAAAAAATTCCTTCCTGATTTCCTTACTGATGAAGCATGAGAGGCTAAATATATTTGGGATCTCCTACTTAAAAATGTCAAGTTTGGTTTATATTTTGTTTTGTTTAATATTGCATAGAAACACTTGAACACAGTGTACTTATTTTTAGTGCCCCCAACACTCTTGGCTTTTGGGAAAGGGAACAGCTATGAGGATGATTTTTTTTCATGGAAACTCTGTTTTTATTCTATTTAAAGCACATGTGTAATTATTCAGATGCATTTCCCCTGTGTGCTTTTATATCTGTTTAGAAGCTTCATTTCTCTTTCAAGCTGCATTTGTAAAGAATAGTAGACACAGGAGATTGTCTGAATGGTCTTTCCCAGGCAAGGCAACATTGTCCCAAGAGAACAGGGTGCAAGGTACAGTTTTAGAGACCTCTAAGGAAAAGATCCCATGGATGACTTAAATTATATGAAAGATCTACAAAGAACTTGGTAACCCATGACACTGCTTAATAACTTACTTCAGCAGGTTCTGCATGATACACCTAGATCTCCTGGGCATCTCTTTCAACCCAGAAAGGGAGAACAGCAAGATATTTTCATATTTTAATAAAGCTCACGTACTTGGCAATCATGGTTAATTTATTCTTCAAGATATACTTCCTCAATAAGCATGATTCTTATGCTTCTATGTACAGATTACAGTTGGGACAAGGAACTCCAGGCATATGGAACAAGAGAAGTAAAGCTGGTTCCTAATTTTGATGTTGCCAAAGACGTCAGAGACTGTGATTCAGCCTAACTGAAGTGAGACCTGAGAGTTCATCAATAGCAAAATTAGTATAACCATTTCCCAATTTCCCAGCCTTCTTTGGGAGTGTTTTGGGATCACCAAATGCTATGGAATAATTCAATGAATAGATATGTTTCCAGTCATGGATCATGATATATTTTGTGGCTAATAAGTCCTGTATCAGGTCAACGGAATATGGATAGTGAGATGGAAAGGACAAAACTTGATGTTTAAGAGTTGGCAAAACACATGATAAGATTAAGTATTTGTTTTATATGAGGCACTAAAAGGTTTTATTTTTTAAAGTATTTTTATTTGTTCCGTATACTTCAGGCCTTGATCTTTTAGAGTTTTTTAAAACCTCAGTCTACGTATTCTTGACTTTGTCTGAAGGATACAACAAATTTTCAAGAATACTACAATGCTGACATAATCAAGACTAGAAAAATACTAATTAAAGGTTTAATTTGGGGTCATATTTTTTTCACTTTTTATATTAACTGGGGGAAAAAAAGCATAATGACCATCTCTTACCTGAGCAGGCTTCTTCTGAACAACTTGTTGAGGCTAAGAAAGAAAGAAAGAAAAGAACCGTTATTATTTAAAAGGAAACACACATAATGAAAATGATCAAGTATACATGTTTTAAACATAGACACTTGTCTGCAAAGACAAAAATTTCAAGGTTCAAATGGTTTATCTCACGTTAAAGGGTGTTTATTCATTATCTTCACATGTTAAAGAAATACAATGCAGGTTATCTCCATTAAAACAATTCCCAACTAAGGTCTGCAATACATACCAATTACATCAAAATAAACTTGCTCTTCTATTCACTTTGTTTTAGCCTGTATATCACAAAACTTAGGAAGTGAAAGGGCCTAATTTATTAATATTTTGTTTTTTTAAAAAACCAGCTTTACTGAGATATAATTTATATTCCATAAAATTCACCCATATGAAGTGTATACGTCAAAGTTTTTTAGTATATTCAGAGGGTAGTACAAGTATCACCACAATCTAATTTTAGAACAATTTCACCTCTTGTGAAAGACCCCATATCCATTATCACCCACTCCCCATTCCCTCCTGCTCCCCTAGCCAACCTCCCATCCCTAACCAATCACTAATCTACTTTCCTTCTCTATAAATTTGCCTATTCTGGACGTGTCATGTAAATATATGGTCTTTTGTATATTTTGTAATCATACAATATATGGGCTTCTTTCACTTAGCATAATGTTTTCTAGGATCATTCCGTTATAGCATGCATCAGTAATTCATTCCTTTTTATGACCAAATAATATTCCATTGTATGGATATGCTACAATTTGTTTACCCATCCATCAGTTTATGAACATCTGGGTTGTTTCCAACTTTTGGCTATCACGAATAATGCTGTTATGAACCTTCATGTATAAGTTTTAGTGTGTACATGTTTTCATTTCCCTTAGGTACATAGCTAGGAGTGGCATTTCTGGGTCACAGAGGTAACTGTACGTTAAACTTTTTAAGGAGCTGCCAGACAGTTTTTCAAAGCAGTCTCACCATTTTACATTCCCACCAGCAATGTATGAGGATTCCAATTTCTCCCCATATGTGCCAACACTTGTTATTGTCTGTCTTTTTAATGATAGACATCCTACTGGGTGTGAAGGTGAATGTCATCGTGGTTCTGATTTGAATATTCCTAATGGCTAGTGATGTTGAGTATCTTTTCATGTACTTTCTGGATATTGGTATATCTTCTTTAGAGAAATGTCTATTCAAATCTTTTAAAAATGTATTTGGCTTTTCACTATTGAGTTATAAGAGCTCTTTATATGTTCTGGATACAAATCCCTTATCAGAATATGATTTGCAAATATTTTTTTCCATTCTGTGGGTACGTTCACTTTCTTGATGTTACCATTTGCAGAATATTTTGTTACACCTATACCTGTGTATCTTTCTCATCTATATGTATTTAATTCTGGATGTAGTGCAAAACTCCCCTCTTTTGAGTGAAATACCTGAGGAAACTTTTTTCTACTCAGCCTAAATTAACTGTCCAATATGTAGAGCATTAGAAAAATATTTAAGTTATTCTTTGGTGTTGTAAAAGGTGGATCTGAAGCCCAAGTTTTTTAATGGATTACTTCCAGTACTCACTCTCATGTCTGAATATAAGCCTTATTTATTCTATCTACACATCCCTGAGATTTGCAAATACAACGGAACCACTTTGATGTGGGGAGTGACATGCTTCTGTGGTACAAATGAAAGAAATAAAATTGCTACAGAAGTTAAGGTAAATTCACTATATTGTGAAGGGGTAGAGCTTCTATTCATTTTCTTTCCTCTCAGAATTTCAGTGATGGTGTGATGTCTTATTGCCGCTATAGTAAATGTGTTTTATAAAAATCATCAGAGCTTTTTTTTTTTTAGATGAACAAGATAAAAATAAAAGAAATGGCAAAATACTTTTGTTTACTGAGAAAAAAAAAGTTTGTGTTTAAACCACAGTAGAGATGACATCATAAAAGCCCAGGTTTTGAGATGATGTTTTCTCCAGGTGGTATCCAACCAAGGATGATTAGGACTTCTTGCCTCTTAGGATTCAAATGTGTGTGCTAAGAGAGTATTCATTTCAAAAGAGTCATTTGTAAGAACAGACCACTTTTCTTCCCTCTCTTTTTTTCCTGCTGATTACACCTGTACACATGTTTACTCCCAAACCGTTTCAAATCCACACACATTCTTGCAGGCTGACTGGTTCCTACCGTTCAGAAGTCCCCCTCCTTTTTTGGCCTAGGAGCCCACATTCATGTGACTCCTGCACACTGTGGGTCTCAATGAAATCCTCTGAAAGGGCTGCCAGCTCACCCAATTTTCCATGAATTAGGTCCTGACACTTCAATGAGGAGAAAGACAATGTCTGAAACCCTGCCAGCCCTGGCTCCCAGCCTAGTTCGTGTCACAGAACTTCTACCAGCTGCCCTTCCACACAGCACTTCATACTTTTCAGACCACCAAACAAACAGACCCTTGAGGACTTTCAATGCCGGTTGGGGTTCTGGCTGCCAGGATGTTTTCCCAGCCTCTGGCACCCAATGGCTCCAGACTGTGCCGAGAACGTTTTCTGTTGTTGTTATTTTGTTTTGCTTTTATTCTTATGAATGGCTTTGGTAGAAAATGCAGATGGAAGCACAATACTACTGCCATTCATAAAAAGGGAAATGAAACAAACTGCTGTCTGGAAATTTTGGGGGACACCAAACAAACTGCAAATCTCTTATCTTCCTTGGGGCATCTACTAGCTTAGATACCTAGAAACCAGTTGCCCCTCAGGGTTCTTGTCATTAGAAGCATGGTCGACCACTATGTTTTTCTAAGAAAAAACGGATAATATCAACTGTGCATATTAATCTTGAGTGTGGTTAGCAGTGTATTTCCCTACACCTTAATAAATGAGTAATATTTTACACATGCATGTCCCATATAGAAGCTAAAATCCTTTCTATTTTCAACATCTGCCCCTTTGTGACTGGAAGGACCCAGGCCTTGTTATTTTCGTTTGCTCACAGGGAAACTAAGGCAGAGGGAATTTAAATAACTTCCATGAGATCATTTTCTAAAGCTGAAACAACCGGGGTCTCCTAATTCTCTTAATCCCCCATATAATGCTCTGAGGAAACCCATTCTCAACCTTTTAAAAACAGTCAAATCCGATTCAACCCAGGAGGATAAGCTATACTTCATGGCCTTGGTTTCCACCTCCAGATTCAGTCTTCTCCTTGGGATCTCTCAGGGTTCCCCTCCCCACCCCCACTCCTACCACAGCCAGGAAGCCTCATGGTTTCGTCAGCAGGGCTAGCTCTGATTCTCCTAGGCTGCTGATGGAGAGTGAACCTTGGGGGGCAAGAGGCAGGTCTGCAAGGTCCAGCTGTTCCCCCTCCCCACTTGGAGATTCTGCCTTTATTATCTGCTGTGGAGGGTCTGAGGACATCCCTTTTAAAGGCATGGGTTTCACAACGACTGCTCTATTGAACAGATAGCAAAGCCCTCCAAGCTGCTGATTAAGACACTTTTATTTTTTTTTTTAATTTATTTTTGGCTGCGTTGGGTCTTTGTTGCTGCACGTGGGCTTTCTCTAGTTGCGCCGAGCGGGGGCTACTCTTCCTTGCGGTGTGTGGGCTTCTCATTGTGGTGGCTTCTCTTGTTGCGGAGCACGGGCTCTAGACACGTGGGCTTCAGTAGTTGTGATGTGCAGGCTCAGTAGTTGTGGCTTGTGGGCTCAGTAGCTGTGGCTCGCAGGCTCAGAAGCTGTGACGCACGGGCTTAGTTGCCCTGCGGCATGTGGGATCTTCCTGGACCAGGGATCGAACCCGTGTCCCCTGCATTGGCAGGTGGATTCTTAACCACTGTGCCACCAGGGAAGTCCCCTGATTTAGACACTTCTGATGGTTCCATTTCTAGTTAAGTCTGTGCATACGGGGAGTTTATACAGTTTAGGCGCTCTGTAGACCTGGCATGCCAACCTTTCCAAGCACTCAGATTTTGAGTTCCTTATAATATTGTTACACTTTTCAAATAGCTTGTAATGAAAATCTCTCATTCTGCGGTTGCATTTTAACTTCTAAAATCCAATGGGTGGAAGAGCGCTTCCTCCCAGAACAAAAGAACATCAACAACAAAGGACTTTGAAGAAATGCTTTGAATTAATATTATGTTAAAATAAAACTGTGAAGAGAATTAAAAAAACCCATCAACTGAATGAATCATGAAAAGATTAAGAAGGGCCCTCTCTAACCACGGGGACTTCAATGTGCAGTTTTCTGCAGGTTAACCCTTATATTGGACTAGCTCAGACAAATTGAAAGTACAATCTTTGAACAAATAAATATTATTGTTAAAGTCTGTAAATAGCTTAGGATACAGCATGCTAAGAAAGTGTAAAGGATATGAAAAAGGAAAGAACCTATTTTGGGATTTCTGAGATCATACAGCAAACCAGTATTTCTCCCAATGAAAGGGAAAAAACTATTGAATTTTTAATGTCCACAGAGTATTTTGGTTTTTAAGATTTTGTAGAAAGACTCTGGTGTAGGAAATTTATTTCAGTATAATTAAGGGGCTCCCCAGCCCTCCTGAGAATCCAGCCTATGGTTCCAGGGAGTCTAGGTATTTTAAAGCTGATGCCTAGATAGCTAAGCTACCCCTTCTAATAGGTACTGAAAGAAAATCCTTCATAACAAAGAACCTGAACATTAGTAGTTCATTTTAATACTAATTTAAACATTAAATGAAAAGAGGCTTGAACTGGGCTTAACCACTCAATTTTTTTTAAAAAAATAAGGTACAATGTATAGTAAAGTAAGGATGATCATTATGCAAAGGGTCTTAAGTTGACCTTTGAAAGAAGATAGTCCTTCATTGGATCTCTGTGCAGATGGGTCTTTTGGTTTTATGTAAGTAGTAGACTTTTAATCTAATTATATTTTTTGTTTTACTGCCAGCTAGCAATAGGTGGTTTTGCCCCCTTGGTTTTAAAATCGTAAGACCACTGTTGAGTCAAGAGGTACTTCTGTTCCCTAGCATAAACTTCATGTAGATCGTTTTTGCATTCTCATAGCAGTATAAGGCAAGACAGATCCCCTGGCTGTTTACTAAAAAAGAATTTTAAAACCCTCATTTCTTTTGTGAGACATGAAAGGCCCCTAAAACGTTAACTCTCATTTCTAAATGAAAGTTAACATTTTAGGGGCATTTCACAGCTCACAAAATAACAGCTCACAGGATAAGCTCAGTTATTTAAAATTTAAAATTAAATATGGTATCCCGCTAAAAAGATATTTGTTTTTAAACTTCCCAAAGAGTCCTTTATGGCCTAAGTCAGCTCATTGAGATAGGGGCGCTTATGTTTATGTTTGTATCCGTACAAGTGCAACCAGATCCGTCTTCTGCCTGAGCTGACTGATGAATTTCCCCCACCATTTGGAGAAAATTTCAATAAACAAATCAACCTATTGCTCTATTACCTCCACTGCTTTCTGAACCAAATTTATTAAAAAGTATCAAATTGAATAAGTAGACACAACTCAGATTATATAAACTGTCCAGTCTCTACGTAAACACTCCAAATACAGCCATGAACCAGGAAGGCCAGCAGCAACTTCATGTCATGTACCGTACAAACTGACAGGAATTCTTTTTGACTTGTGATTTGAACGATATCCTTTATTGACCCTTTGTCCCAAGTAGTTTAAAGTCTCAAAAGATGACCTTTTTTCTCTGTATATAACCATTTACCAAGATTCACTTTCATTTATGTGCTGAGAAATATGCTTTTCATTTTCAGTCTCTGAAATTTCACAGTGCCGTTCTGAATATATATATATATTTGAATATACGTATACCCAAATATATATATATATATATATATATATATATATATATATTTGAATATGACATTAACCCAACTGGAGGGAGACTACCATCATCAAGAATGGAAATTCTTTCCTGCATTTCATGAAATGAGGTAATCAACACACTTGTTCATGGTGCTCTAGATTTAGTCTTAAAACTTCAGTATTTCAGAATGTCAAGATTTATATTTGGTCCCTTTAAAAAATGAACTGTATGTGCTATAGGTTTTGAACCATTTAAAAAAAAAAAAAAAGCCTAAGACCCTCTCCCTCTTCTTTTACAAATCAGATCTTATCCACGTGGAATCCTACAACAGGAAGCAGACAGTATGGTACTTCTGACTGGAGTGCCAATGCCTCATTCACATGGCCTCCCAACACACTCCCTGTCTTCCCAGGATGTCCCTGAGGCTCCTCAATGCAACACCAAGAGCTCCAGGGAATGTAAAATAACAGTCTCTGATCTCTAGATGCAAATCCTCCATCATACCCGTATCACCAGGATAGTTGGAGTCAGAGCATCTTCATAGCATTCACTCAGTGTGGTGTATACTGTTAGGTTGAACCATTTGGACTTGAGTTTTTGTCAGTCAAAACCAGTCAACTAGCAACAATTTCATATGGTTTAACCTAATAGAATCAAGGTAAGGTGGCCGTTCTCGCTAATTCAAGTATATAATTTTTGTGATTTGTCATTAGGCTGTATCAGCCAACAGATTTTTGTACCTTTTATTGACCTAGATCCTGCACTCAATCTCCCTGCTTATGACTCTCCACCCCGCGTCCTGACCCTTAAAGTTATTTTGCCAAAGTTTTCTGCCAGACTCTGTGGCGAGAGAAGGGATTTGCCTTTACCAGGTGTGATGTTCTGGTGTTCTCATTTATTCTGCAGCCTTTCTTCCAGAGCACCATGTCTGTCTTTGTGACCATCTAGCTAACTTCTCATACCCACTCCAAGCCCTTCTGAACTCGACCTCTTCATTGAAACTGAATGGCTGGAGTGACTGGCATATAACAATTCTTGGTGGTTATTCAGGGTGGCTTTCTATGAAAACTGTGACTTCTAGTTCAATTTAAAATGAATGGTCAACTCTCAGTTAGTGACATACCTATACGGAAGTTGAGTTCAGAGCATTCTCTAACACCAAGTGGTCAAAAAATTATTTGATCTCCCTAAGGAATGTTTTTGGTAGTTATATAGGAAGGTGTGTCTGAAGTTTGAAGAATTTCAGATCAAATGTTCGTTCAACAATGTGAGGATGAGACCCAGGTGTAGCTATATACAAATCTCACACCTATTGCATATACCACTCTTACTGGGCTGAGAGGCTTCCTGTTTTAATGGCTTCCTCAGTTGAGAATGATCCTGCCCCCTAGTGGTGGGAGGCCTTAGTAAAGAGGAGAAACCATCCATCGTAAGTAAGTAGCTAGTGCCAATTTTTCTCCAGCTTAGAAAAAGCCTGGGTTGGGTCACAACTTCTATATTTTGCGCCTTCCGTGTGCACTTAGAGTTGACTGTGCAACGTGTGTTCACGTGGAGCCTCAAATGGTTACAATTTGACAGTAACATCTGGTCCTTAGAGAGTAAAGGAGATTTTGTAGTTCTCTGTACAATGTCTCCTATCAAGTGATAAATCTATGGGGAGTTTTGGCAAAATCTCTGGAATTTTTGCTCGGTATTGGGGAGAAGGGGAGGTGTTCTTTATTTTCTACTCAACTTGGCTTTACTCTTGGACTTATCGCAAAAGACAAAAGTAAGCATCATTTCAAAAGTATTTATTGGATTATTATAGTAAAGTGCCCTCGCTGCAGCTGACCTTGTTTAATCTGTTCAAGGATGAGAATAGTCACAATCTGCTCTAGTTAGTGTTTATTAACATCAGCCTGCATGTGTATGGCAACGAGCCACAGTAGTTCTCATGAAAACAGATTTGAGAGCCAATACTTTGGAGTTTTTGCCTTCCTTCTGGTACCTTTCAGACACCTTCAGAATGGAGGAGAAAGATCAACGAGAAATCCTTAAAAAAAACCTCAGCATCCTGATTAGTTTCCAAAGCCAATCTTTTACAATTTGACCTGATGAAGTTAGTTATTCACTGGCTCATTAAATTTGAATTGATATTTGATAAACTACACATCAGATGGGCACTGGGCATACAAAATGAATATGAAATGTTTCCTAGTCTCAAGGATCCTAGAGTCTAATAGGGGAGACAAATGAGGATATTAAGAGTATAACGTGAGACTTCCCTGGTGGTCCAGTGGTAAAGAATCTGCCTTCCAATGCAGGGGACGCAGGTTCGATCCCTGGTTAGGGAATTAAGATCCCACATGCCGCAGGGCAACTAAGCCCGCGTGCCACAACTACTTGCGCACCTCAACTAGAGAGCCTGCGTCCACAAACTACAGAGCCCACGCACTCTGGAGCCTGTGCGCCACTAGAGAAGAGAAAACCTGCACGCCACAACTAGAGAGAAGCCCAGTGCTGCAAGAAAGAGCCTGTGCGTCGCAACGGAAGATCCCTCATGCTACTACTAAGACCTGATGCAGACAAAATAAATAAATAAATAAAATATTAAAAAAGTATAATGTGCAATTTTAGATTAATTTTCTCCTATGTTCAATGTAATCTTAAGTGTAGAGAGGCATGCTCATCAAAGTAAAAAACGAATAATCATAAGAAAGAAGAGCTATTTTCCCTCTAATAGGGAACATGAGAAAGTAGAGGTAAGTTCACTGAAGAAAAAAATTACAAGAAATTTGAAGACTTGATATAGAGGAAAAGTATCATTCATCCCCATCAGGAAAAATACAGGTAGAAATAAATTTTCTTTGTTTTCACTTTGGAAAGTTAAAGATTAGAATTAAGTTTAAAAAAGTCAGCAAACGAAACAAAACAAAAATGCAGCTATGGCAGTAGTGTTGTTAAAACCATGGTTAATTTTAAAATGATACTTTGGTGTGCTCCTGAGCTGCAGCATTTAATAGGCATTTTTATCTTACGGAAGATGGCTGTACTTTGGGGATATAAAGCATTCCGAAGTAAACAGTTACACACAGGTCGGGTAAAGAATACGTTGTCTCATGAGTAGACTTCATCTCAATTTTTATGAAAAAATTTCATCTCCAAGATTTGGGGGGAAGAATTCACCCTTAGGCAAAGGAGCTGAGTAAAAATTGTGAGATTAGTGTTACTTCATAGAAAAAGAATTAATCTTGTTTCAGACCTATGTACTCATCCTACAGGTTTTTAAACAGAAACACTATGCATTTTTTGGGTATTTTTTAAAGACACAAATTACTTATTTATTCTCTTTACATATTTCTTTTTTCTGTATATAACCATTCACAAAGCTAGTTCACTTTGCAAATGCACACGTGGCTAACAGCACCAAAGTAAAATGAATAAATATGTGAAACGCTATGCTGTTGGGTTTTGACAAATCAAACACATGTGCATAGATGCTATGGACTAAATTCAAACTTTAGCTAATGCCAACTTTAGCCAGACAGAAGGACTAATGGTCAATAATGGATAAAAGTAGACATCTATAAGATAATGGAAATTAAATTGTATACTATAGGAGATAAGCAATAATTAATACTCCAAATTTGTTGGGGACATACTTGAAAGTCCATTTAAGACACAACATCTTCTTAACATTCGATGGATTATTCAGAGTGGTTATATGAAACTGGATTTGGACTTGATGAACTAGAGACACAATTTTTCGTATCACATGTAATACCCTTTTTTGTGTGTTTGCCCATTTGCATGGGATAGAAATCGTGTGATTTTTAAGTAGTTCTAATTACTTTTATTTTAACGAAAGAGATTTAGAATCAATACTTAGAAAACTTCTTTGATGCTGAGAACATCTGTCTGGGTCGTAGACTAAAACACTTAAAAATGGTTTTACCACTACTATATATAAAATAGATAACTAATAAGGACCTACTGTATAGCACACGGAACTCTCCTCAATACTCTGTAATGACCTATATGGAAAAAGAATCTAAAAAAGAGTGGATATATGTATACGTATAACTGAATCACTTTGCTATACAGCAGAAACTAACACAACATTGTAAATCAGCTATACTCCAATAAAATTTTTTAAAAAATCGTTTTACAAAATGATTTGAGGAGCCAGTATTTCCCAGCAGCTATACTAGTTACACATGGAAACCGAATTTAAAAAGCTGAATCATGATTTTAGGCACTTCCTTTCCTTAAGGAAAGAGTCAGTAAATTTATTTGTAATCTCTTACGCTGTTAAGGAATACAAAGGGATAGTTTATGGGCTGAGAGCTCTATGATACTTAACTGAGTCATATCTCTCCTAGAACCCTAACTTAGCAGTATTTTCTTGGCCTTAGCCTGGGACTGACTTTAGCAGTTGAGTTGTTTTTCTTGGAGGAGGTTTAATATTCAATCCGAGAAATGTTAACTATTCCTGAACATTAGCTTATGTCCTTGAATGTTTTAAACAGTTGTAGAAGTGGGCTCTCTTCCTTGCACGTTCTCACACTTCCAGAGTGTACCCAGCACGCCTGTCTTTCCAGAGAATACCTTCTTCCTGGACCCTCCCTGGAGGTTCTCTCTGGATTAATGTCCCTTTCTTCAGAATCTATAAATTAAAACATCTCCCTTCCTTCTTCAGAAGAACCTCACATTTCATTCGGCTTGTCTTCGAAATCTCTATTTCAAACTCAAGGGGAGATTCAGGCAACCAACCCCCTGCACTATCTAACTCAGCTCTAACTCAGCTCAACTGCTCTAAAACTGATGATTCTAGCATCGGTATACTGTCATCCTAAAAACTACATGTCTTTGTTTAGACCATTCCAGAAATGTCTCTCCGAACTCTGTTTCGTGATCACATCCATGGAATCAAACACTCTTAAACTACAATTCAGGATAAGGTGACATGACTCTTCATTTTATATTTCTGTTGATCATATATGAATATCAGAGCAAGGTACCGTTTACAAAGTGATTTAATGTGTACTGTTTGATTTACCCCACAACAGCCATCTGCTGTTCAGATTTACACACAAGCAAGCGGAACCCTAAAGACAGTAAATGGCTTACAAGGGATTACAAGGCCAGTATACAACGAAGCTACAACTGCAGCCCAGGTCACATGGTTCCACATCTTTTGCTCTTTCTACTATGCCACACTGCTGCAGTGATCAGCTTATTCTGTGCTTATTTTCTTATTAAAAATCAGTGCTATATGCAGCATCTTCTCTCCTCCATAAAAAGACCATCTGTTTAAAAAGATAATAAAAGTCTAGCTTTCTAGGATTATGACTTCACTAAGAAGAAAAATGATCAAATGAGAAAAACTGCATTTTAATGTAATGATATTAAAAGATCTTAGTTCAGACGAAGGCTTCTAATATATTTAAAGGAAAAATCAGTATTAGGAAACTATTTTCATAGTAACAGCTTTCTTCTGGAAAAAGTTTTCTTGTCAAGGAATATAAATAGCATCTTCTTTCACACTAGATTTCTATAGAAGTAGAAATCCTGTCCTGCTATGTATATATATGCTTTCCTTTATTCTTTTATTTCCTTTGAAAAGTTTACGGAAAAAAATTCAGGCAAGTCTGTGAAGGCTAAGATTTCTGTGATAAATGCTAATAAATTATTTTTGTTTTTTTTCCCTGTTTATCACTTGCTCTAACATGTGACGGTGTTAAAAATGTTAGCTATGAATTCCATGGTGTTTATGACATAGGAAATAATAGACACAGTTCCTGTATCTGTGGTGTTTATAATTTCATGTATTATATATAGTATTGTCTGTGAGCGCAACGTGAGGAAGAATAACGATGCCTGCTTCCCATCAGATGCCATACAGATCCTTCCATACTGACTCCTCATCTACACCGTCAGACATCTCTCCTCATTCCCTGCGTCTTTCTACTCAAGAAATCTCTACGTCTCTTGCCTTTAATCCCTTGTCCTGTATGGCCTCTGCATTCACCGGCTGGTGCTTTTGTGCATGTGTTCATTTCTTTGGAATGTGACCACCCATGACACTTATTTTTTACCCACGATATATATAAATATACACTGCCATAGAGAGGGAGTCGTTTAAAACACTCCATTTAAAGCCTGCATATATATATATGTAATATTTATATATATTTACATTAAGGCACAATTACTAGTCAAAGCTGTGGACGCAGACCACTCCATGCTCCAGTCTCAGAGAAGCTGTATCTGCAAACCCTAAGCAGACCGCGCCACCAATGGAAAATTCCCAGGGAAATTGCCCACCCACCTGACTCAGCTCCTAGCACACTTCCTGTCTTCTCCATAGAGTAAATATTCAAAAAAGGTTTTCAGCTGATTTCTACACCCTCTTGGTGCCTGGAGGAAGTCCTCCTCCTCTTCCAGCTCCTCTTCCTCAGGTGGTGGTGATACCCTTTCATAGTCTTCATAAAAGGACGCTGGAGAAATGCAGATTCCTGACTCCACTCCTTGATTCAGGAGGGACCAATAACCTGCCTTATAAATAAGCAACTGGCCCTCTGGATGTTACTCTGAGGAACATCGTCATAGGAAAACAACGCTTAAACTACAATTCTTCCCTCCAACAAGGCTGTAGTTGACACGAGGGAGATATTTTTCCCAGGGATCCAAGAGTGGGGAGAGGGACATGGGTATATTTTTAAAACGTGAGAAGACATATTAAATACGACTTTATCTCCCTCTATTTCCTGTAGATCAGTGTATGTGGGGAAGGGTAATAGAAATTTAAGCAGTTTATAAAAATGTAGGTAATGAATTCTGATGAATCTCAAGTATCCCACCAAAGAAAATTCCTCTTGTATGCTTTTGGGTACAATAGGGAACCCCAACTCAAACTGTCTTAATAAGGATATTATTATTATGAATAAAAAACCCCCCCAAAAACAGAAAGCCTGGAGATGATGTCTCTCCAGAACTGGTTAATTCAGCAGGTTAAATGCAGTTGGTCCAATCCTTGGGGTTTCAGATTCTTTCTATCCCTCTGCTCTGCCATCTTACATTTGTTCTCACTCCATCTTCCTCAGAGTCACAAAATGGGTATGGCTGTTCCTGGTGGCGCTTCCAGGAAAGTCAATGTCTCCAGGAGGAGAGACTGTCTGTCACTTCCTCTGGTCCCAAGCAGACTGCTCTGCTCTCCTCTCCCTGCAAGAGGAATGGGGTCACCATGACTGGCGCAGACAAATCAGACTTACCCCTGGGCTAGGAAAAGGGTCGCTTTCTGTGAACAAAGGAAAAGAGGGAATGGATCTAGAATAGCAATCAGTTGGCTTTGGTACTCTTCCCTGTGCCATTCCTTCTGTCTTTGAGCGCTGGCAGGTAGTGCCCTCTTGACTCTGAAATCACCTGCACAAGATTTTTGTCTGCCTTGTTTGTCCTGCACTAGGGCATAAAGCTTTTGTCTTTGTCAAGCTGTTTCACGGGAGGTAGAAGAAGAACAGGCCTCTTTGTAGAATGTACGCATTTCAGTGTTATGATTATTATGGAGATGGTTGTAGGTGGGTTTTGCTTTCCCGGACTGTTTGGAATTTTCCTTCGGTGAATCCAGATTTGAGTTCATTTCACTGTGGACCGAAGGGTGTAGCTGTTCCTGACAGTTAGTTAATGCGTGTGCCACGCTGCCTGAAAACCAGCTGTAACTCATTGGTCATGTCCAAAAGGGATTCCAGAGATGGGCAATAAATAACTAACAGGAGCTTCTGCCCATAGCCTGGAAGTCAACTAAATGTCGATTGACTTTTAACGGCAGTCAACCGGAGTTCTGCCTTGCTAAACTGTAGAAGAGCAGAACCTGGGCTAGGGTTCTTGTGAGTGTGCCTGGGGCCTTAGGCTGCCCAGCCTTAGGCCTTAGGCTGTCCCTACTCTGTGAATGAGTTGCCTATATAACTGAGATGCTTGTCTCTCTGTAGGACAGTGGGATTCAAGTCTTGGCTCTAGATAATACATGTTTTGGTATGTCTGGGCTTATTGCCAGATCCGTGTGTGCATCTCTGATCTTAGGAGGGACTGTTGGTGGTAGTAGTTTTTTTTAAATAAAGGAAGGATGTTTGTAAGGTGCTATCTTTGATTGTAGCTGCTGTTTCCAGGATGTGGAAACTGCTTTGGAGTACTCCAGAGGCAGCTATTTGGCCTTGAGGAAATTCTCCCTGAAGAAACTCCATTTACCTTGTCAAGGTTTGCAGGTGACGTCTTGGTACCTGCAGAGTTTTGGTCCCTTCACACACACACACACACACACACACACACACACACACACACACACACACACAAAGGAAGTTTAAGGCAGTGGTGGAGAACAAGCTTTAGAACCAGAATGGCTTCTAAAATCAGGTCTAGACCAGTTATGCACAAGCCCTGTGACTTGGTAGCAAATTAAACTTCAATTTCCTAATTTGTATAATGTGGATACCTCACGGGGCTGTTGTGGTGATTAAAAATGATTAACATCTCTAACACACATGGCACAACTGCTGGCTGTAAAAACTTCATAATCATTATTTAATAGCACTAGGGGGGTAGGGGTGGTGTAGTAGTAATAGTAACAGCAACAGCAACAGCAGCAGCAAGGGGCGCATCCCTCCCGGCTTGTGGTTTGCATTGTTCAACATCAGAGAACTGGGTTTCACTCTGGTGAATGATTACTGGAGTCTCTGCAATATAAATTTAAAATCCCCCCCTCTCTGATTTGCCAATGTGTCACTTCTGTGGCCTTCAAGATTCCGATTTCGGCTGCACAGGAATACGCATGACAACCAGAACAGGATTTTTTATGTGCTTTGTTCACCTAACTTGCACAGGACAATGGCAATTTCCTTTGTATTGTGTGATGCAGAGTTCATTGGCATACATTTTACAAAGATGTTATCTAGCCCGATTTCCTTCATTCAGCTCTCTCCTGGCTATTTAAAGCACTTGATTTGTGGATAGGGATGTCCTCCCCCCACATTCTTATGAGGCCAAAAAAAAAAAAAAAAAAGAAGAATGGAACAAAAGATTTACAGAGAGGAGCAAAGAACACACGCATTCACAATATTAACCAGGAACCATTACTTAATGGTAAAACAGCTTAATAATAGTGGCTTGCAAACTGCATCTGACCCACAGATCCCATTTGTTGAACGGATCCAGCCATGTGAACATTTAAGCTATATGTGTTAGGCATGTATGAGAATTCCCTGTAGTAGCTTTTTTTCATAATATTACTGTAATATGACGCTGCATCAAAAATGCAGCGCCTAAAGCACTTAACTGCAGCCCTGCAAGACTTCACGGCTTAAAGTACTTCCCTTGTTCTCCTGTCTTCAAAACACCCTGGGCTGCTGGGAAAGACAGCCAGGCTTTAAAATGTACTATTGTCAGGCATTTCTTTTGAGAGGAAACTATATTTTATTAAATTTAATTAATGACTACCAATTAGACTGCAGGATTAAAAATAAAAAACCCCAACGCTTTATTTTCTTCAAAAATTACCTCTCTCCAAAAATAACTTTCAGCAAGTTACAAACTTAGAATTTCAATTAAATGCAAATTTAATTCTCCTTTTTCAAAGTTACCTGTTGCTTGCAAACTACCTTTAGAATGCTTAGGCTGTTAAAAAGAGTCAAGAGATAACACTTTAGGATACAGCAGCATTATTCACATTACGTCTGCATGAGTGTTACACAGACAGAAAAAAAAAAAAACCCAAATCAAACAGATGCCCTTAGGCTGTAACGATCATATATACCACACTGCCATTATGCAGATATTTCTGTCAAAGAGATTTCATTTATTCGACAAAATTTTGAGTAGCTACTTTGTGTTAAGATGACTACCAGACTATTCTCAAACAACTGCTAAGCAAGCATCCAAAAGAGGACATTCCACTACACGTTTACTGCTTAATAACTCTTCTAATGGTTCTAATAATTGATAATATTCCCTGTATAAGTATAATCTTAAAATCAAGCTAAGTTTCCAACCTATTGTTCGACATCAACAGAATGCGGAACTGATGTGAAAGCTTGGCTATGTGCACAATCTAATTTTCCTAATGTTTCCCCCCAGACTCAACAACTACAGTAGTATCTTCCGGTTGCTAAGCCGTGCACACTCTGAAAGTCCCCTGCTATTGACCAGCCGTCAAGCCACTGCTTCCGGCAGTAGGGACAGGGGTAAACTAAAGGGAAACTCTGCAGTACTGCTTATGCTTAAAGAACAAACATCAAGGAAAGTTTAAAAAAGACGTCTAGGGGCTTCCCTGGTGGCACAGTCGTTAAGAATCCGCCTGCCAATGCAAGGGACACGGGTTTGAGCCCTGGTCCAGGAAGATCCCACATGCAGCGGAGCAACTAAGCCACAACTACTGAGCCTGCGCTCTAGAGCCCACAAGCCACAACTACTGAAGCCTGTGCGCCTAGAGCCCGTGCTCCGCAACAAGAGAAGCCACTGCAGTGAGAAGCCCGCGCAACGCAACGAAGAGTAGCCCCCACTCGCCACAACTAAAGAAAGCCCGCGAGCAGCAATGAAGACCCAAAGCAGACAAAAATAAACAAATAAATAAATTTATTAAAAAAAAAAAAGACATCTAGCTCGGAGTTGTGTCTGGTCGGGTATATATAATCTGATAAAGGTGACAATAATAAAGCAACAAGCTTTTGTGGAGCTCTGCAAAGGTCTTTCCTATATATATCACCATATTTATGAGGACTGACCAGCAGGCCTCGGGTCCGCAAGGTCACCCAAGCAGCTAATAATGGATGAAACTGACACTGAAATCTATGCTAGTCTATTCCAAAGGGCACACTTTCCCTCCACTTATGCTGCATAGGAGTGTAATGATGACAAAGTATTTGTACAAATACAATTCATCTCCCAAAACACCCTAGCCCCAATTCTCAAAGTGGTGAGGAATGTTCCTCTGTCACAGCCCAAGAACAGACTTAGCCTACATGGGACAGAAGCCCGGGGAATAAACTGGCAAGTTGGTGTCTGTGATGTGCACTGAGGATGCTAAAATCACGGATGTTTTGAAGGGCAGTGGCAAAGAAAAGTTCATTGACTGTAGCTGTTACAAGAATTGTTTTTTAGAAAGTGAGGAAACCCTTAGAGGAGATGGCTGCTTTAGGATTTTGCAGATAGTAGCCATGTCACAATGCCCAGAGAGTCCAGCAGATGCACAGATTTCTCCCCATTTCATGAGAAAGTGGTTGCTCTCATGTTAGGAGTACTTTGCAAACATGGAACAGGGCACCACGTCTGGTGGGGAATACATTCACCCCTATATACCACACTATTTATGATCGGTATAACTGTATCTATAGTCTCAGCTAGCACTGTGCTTGGCCCTACACCCAAAACGAGGTTTGATGAACTGAATCTATCCTTCTAACTACCCATTGAGCTTGTTTGTTCGTTCATTTTTTTCACTCCTTCAACATACATTCATTGAGTGCCTTCTAGGATCAGGGTGGCACATCGGTTCGTCTCATACAGTAGGTACTCAAGAAATGAGAAAGGAAGAGAGGATGAAAGAATATGATCTTTGTCACTTGACATGTCTAGTGATGCTCACGATAATGACGAAATGTCATCAAGAAGCACAAACAATTACATTCAGTGCATTTATAGATGTAGCCAGAGACACACGTACCATATCCATTAGCCAGATTTTCATATACAACATTATCAGAATTTCAAGTTAAAAATTTAAAGATGTTAATATTCAACTATCTGGAAAATTAATATTTTCTGAGAGTCCAAAGATCAGCTGAACTTTTACAGTATCTGGTTTTGACCCCAGCTCTCACTTTCCCTTTCTTCTGGGAAAGAGTCATGCAATGACGATGAATGTGAACCTTCAGTGAAATCTAAGTATCTTGCCTTACGCATCTTAGGATGAAAATGTAGATTTCTTGCATTCAAAAACCTGAACCTTGAAGCCAAATTGTGCTACAAACTGTGTACAACTGAAGAACAAAGATAACTATTTAAACTAGCCAAATTTATTAGTTTAAACTATTCAAGCAACTCCAATTTCTTGGATTTGATAAATATTTTAGTCCTCCATTGGTTGCGGTGATCTGGCCTCTAGCTACTAACAGGTCCACACACTCAGAATTTTTAGAGGGAAAAGAATACAGATGCCTGATCAGCAATTTGTATGCTGAAAATATCATGCATATTTGGACACACAAAGCTTTGGATATATATCGATTTGCCTACACACGCGTGTGCACACACATACATCTATCTATAAACTTTGTTAGCTCCTGGATTTCATTCTTGTTGCCCTTGATAAACAAAGAAGTTATAACCATATAAAGGATATTTATAGGAGCGAGAATCTCTTAAGTCTTTCAACATTGGATCGCTTTACATGGTTGTAAGATGATGGTTTTGGGAGGGAGTAAAGAAGGAAATTCCAAAATGTGAATGGTATTTAGACTTCTTAAATTTTTTTCTTCAAAGGCAAAGAAAAAGAATAAAATTATGTTTTCGTTATTCGACAAGATGGCATGCAGAAGGGCTGTTGGGCAGAAAAATAACTACAAGGAATACAAAGATCTAGTGACTTGAGTCCCTTTCATGAAATATGTAAGTTAAAAAAATATTCAATAACCACAAAACAACTTTTTCTTTGATGCTGAACAAAAAACAAGCTTGAAGTTTAGTGCTGCTGAGCAAATGAATGAAAAATACAGATGTCTTTACCTTCAGCTCAACTCAGAGTCGCCATCTGAATAGTCCCATGCCTAACTCTTTGTACAACTGACTAAATGTATCACAGCATTAGTCAACAGCAAAGGTTTAAAGCAAAACTTAAAAGTACATATTTTTCCTTCTTTTAAAATATCTTTTAATGAATTAGTAAATGCAGTTCTGCCATATCCCTTTTCTTGTCCTCCATGAATTCAAACCTTAAAATAACACAGAAAAGCGAAACATGTTACGTCTTTTCCTGGTGTAGTACTCCAGTCTAATGTTTTCATATTAACTAAGACATTGTTTCATTTAAAATGTAGGACTTTGATGCTATTTTAATTTTCCAAAGTCAGCTCATAATGCCAATTTCCCCAAAGGTCAAAAACAATATATTAAGGAAATACCACCTGCTACTAAGAGCTTCCATAGGAAATTTGCATTTCCACTTTGCAGTGTATTATTTAGGGGAGGAAATGACAACCTACTTCATTATCCCAAAGCACGGAATTCCAATCCCTGCAAAGGAGCAGAAAAAAAGAAAGAAGACCAGTGTCCATTTTTCCACTGACACTTCATGGAAATTAAAAATTCAGTAGGAGAAAGCAAAACGCATGTGTTGAGAGATGTCAGGCCCACCCACACTCTCTCTTCTGTTTCTATTAAAGCCAGGCTTGCTTGCCAGCTCACCTGAGTGGGGCTAGTTCCACAGAGGGGAGGGGATGGGCCCTGGGCACATTTTTCAATCTTTTGTAAACAATCCTTGAAGGAATAAGGTGGTGGTCACAGCTGTGCCCTTCATCTGGCCTCTGAGAGTGAGAGGCAGCACATGGAAAAGGTCTTTCCAGAGTGCAACAGATCTTTTCTACAGAGCTATTTACAAACCAAACAAGGTTGAAGATAGATTACTTCCTACTGTCCAGCTCACAGGGAAGAAGCATTTTGCTCAGGTATAAGATATACATCAAGGAACAAAGGCATTGCAGAAAGCATCTCCTCTTATAAGCATTCAACCATATTGAGGTGTCCAATGTATTTCACTCTGAAAGTAATCCGTAATTTTTCAGCTTTTCTTGAGGGTATCATTTCTCTCTTCTTCCCTCTCATCCTTTTCGATCTTTCATGGTTTTCCTCCTTCTACAGTTCTTATCACCATTTACAAAAACCTGCTATTCCCTGCCATATACCCCATATTTAATGTGTATGGTAGTTAAAGAAACCTGTATCTTGACACATTACAAAGATTTGTTCAGTGGATCAGTGATTTGATCTGGGTAAGGGCAAACAACTAGTTTGATCAACTGTTTTTCGTCACTGAGTTGACTGACTATCCTCTTTAAAGTATAGAGTTATTTTCAGTTGAATTTAGTTTAAAATTGAGTAAAGGTGTATTCTTTGAAGTCATTGATGTAAGGTGCTTGAAGAACTGATGTAAGGTTTAGTTGGTTATCTACCTGTGCAAATTAACTACTTAAATATGTATGCCCTCAGGAAAGATCAAGTTGGTAAGTTTTTTTTTTTTAACTTTTAAAACAAAGGTGAGTTTATATAGGTCTTTAAAATTAGCAAGAGCTTCCTTTCACCTTCAGAGATGAAAATTATTTAAATTTTGTGGTCACGATGCATATAGCTCAAAAAATCAGCATTGTTAAAGATACAACGCTGCAATACAAGACTGGAAAACAGAGGGTTTTGCTACTGAGAGAAATGGTTCAACAAACTGGCCGAAAGGATACCCAGTCTTTACCTAAGAAGCAGTTTTGAGAGCAGAGAAAACCGCTCTTATATACATATACAGAACTCATATACATGAACGTAGACACAATATCCAAATACCTATACAAAACCTTGACCAATTCCCTGAATATTTTAGTTCAGAATCTGAAAGTCTGCTGTGCACAGACCGTGTTAAAATGGTGAAAAGATTAATAAATGGAAATATCAAAGAAAATGAAAAAGAATTGGGATTGTTTAGTTCGAAGATGAGGATGCTGGTAACTTAAGAGCTGTCTTGGGGGGACCTCCCTGGTGGTGCAGTGGGTAAGACTCTTGTGCTCCCAATGCAGGGGGCCCAGGTTCAATCCTGGTCGGGGAACTGGATACTGCATGCATGCCGCAACTAAGACCCAGGGCAGCCAAAATAAATAAATATTTAAAAAAAATAGAGCTGTCTTGGGGATATGTATATAGGATAGGGACGAATAAGCCTCTCTCTTCCATGAGCGCAAACCAGGAAATATTTGTATTAATTTAGGAAAGGCATCTGGATAGCTGAAAGCATGACAAACTATATACATCAAGACTCTGGCTTCTAACTCGTCTTCTGCTTCTAGCTGGCTATGAGATCTTGGGCCAGTCTCTTGAACTCTCAAGATTTCCATTATTTCCATCTCAAACGTCTAATGTCACAATTCTATAAAGCATAAAGAACTGTTTGTCTTTGGCTTCTTCAACACTGAAATAATGACCCGGCCACTTAAAAGTGAAGGAATGTCTTTTCCAGTGTGGTTAATATATTTGGCAGTAAAAATGAACTCCCGGCAGAGGTAGAATGAGAAATCAAAAGGCAGATGGTCTGTAGTGAAGGAGCAATTCGTCTTTTCAGAAAGTTGTGATTCCTTCCCAGAGCCTGGCGTGACCACGGATGGTAGCTCAGAGAATTACATTTCAGAAAACGCTCTTGGTTTTCCTACCATGAAGGGAATAAATTCAGTACCTACAAGTATAGCAATTAATAGGCACCTGTGACCATCATGCTCGGAGGAAGAAAGGAGCCATTTTGTGCAAACAATCCAGGGCTGGAACTCAGGCTGGTTTGAAAATGGTGTTAAGTTGTACTTTTAAAATGAGTAATAAAACTCCCATGTGTTGAAAGAAGGCCATAAAACACTGCAACTCCTCCCTTTCCAAAAAAAAAAAAAAAAAAAAAAGGAACATCTAGGCCTTTCCCTGGAAGCCTGCAATGGCACTCTCTCTCTCCCAACATGACACTTCAGCAGCAAGAAGAACCCTGCGTGTTTCACCGTTAACAATGTTCAACAGAGCCATGCAGAAGATGAAATGCAAGAACGCTTTTTTTTCTTTCCTTGAATGAATACAGGGATGCTTCTGGGATTGGAGGTTGCATTTTTCTCGCCACATACCTCCCTCAGAGCTGCATGTGTGTTGGGAGACAGCTGAAGGAGCGGCTTGCTGAATGTTTCATGTGACAACGGGCGCGTTTCAGAGCTTCCTGCGGCTCGTGGTGATCCTGCTAACCTTTCCTTTGTAATCTCAGCAGTTAACGAGGCTGTAAACCAGCATCCGAGCTGATTGAATGCAGGTTTAAAGGGCAAAAGAAAACGGTGGTTGTCTAATGATTAAACGACTTTTTTTTTTTTAACAAAAATTGCTCAACGCTGAAGTTGTTTTATTTTCATGTTTTCATCAATGTACATGCCGAAGCAAACTGCGTTCAGGCTGAAACTGAACTTTCCCACACTGTTGTGGGCAGGGGGAAAATGGCTTCTATGACTTTAAAAACTCAACTCCGTAAACCCGCCTTGAAAGCCTCTGCCCCGCCCCCTCCTCCCGCCTCCCATGAATTAATTCTATAGAGACAGAGTTAAACACAGAATTTGTAAAACTATTGAGAAGTAAACTTCTGGTTCCACAGTAACCGGGAGTAGTTGCCAAATGCAGATAAATCTTCACCCGGAGTAGGAAGCCCTACACTGTTTAGAAAACAATTCCTAGACTTTGCCACGGTTGAAATTTACTGAACGCTCAAACCACCGGCACCCCTGTGCTTGCTCTCACACATGGCTTTTAGGGGTGGAGTTAACACTTTTCAAAAAATCAGTGGCTTCCCTAATAAAAAGCTCCAGTGATTCAGTGGAGATTTTGATGGTCTTGCGTTTTGGTGTCCCCGAGAGCAGAAGCTTTAATAAATACAGTGATTTAGTGGAGATTTTGATGGTCTTGCGATGGTGTCCCTGAGAGCAGAAGCTTTAATTCATTTTGCTCTAAGCAGGTGTGTAATGAGAATAGAGGCTGTGTTGATAAGAGAACCCTGGGAGCTGGTAATATATTATCCTCTGTAATTTCTTCCCAAAATAGACTTAATGGAAAGAGGATGCATAATATACCCCTTCTCAAAGGAAGCGTTCCCCAATACAACAGAAGCAGTCATTCTAAAAACAGCTTTATGGCTCTTCAGTCAATGGCTCTATTTTCTTCCCTTTCACAACTTCCTTCCTTCTACTATGTAAGAATGCACGTGTGGACACACACATTCCCATCTCCCGCACACACCACTGAAAATGCCCCCAAGATCTGCATCCTCCCACTCGCTGAAAATTTAGATCATTATTTGTGGCGATTTAACCTGAGTACTTTAGAATGCTTTTCATTTAATTTCATTTTTACTCCAAATCTGATGGTGAAGAACCATTAATTAGCTTCGGGTGAAATTCAGTTCAAGGAGCAATTACTAAGTGCCCTACTATGAAGCCTTGTATTAGACTCAAAGACAAATAAGGGTTCACGAAATATGATGAGCTGCAAGCAGTACACTTCCCTAAAGATAAAGATGGCCTCAGGAGCAGAATCAGAACGCTGGCATCCAGACTGCTGATTATCGATCCTAAACACACCCCTAAATTGCAAGTCCAATTACTTTCCAAGGTCTCAGAAATGAAATTTCCTTGCTATACCTGTGATATTTTCCTTAGCTATATTTCACAAGCTAGAGGACTATTTCCTCCTGCTCAGGGCTAACCAAACCCTTATTAGAACAGAAGCAGTCCAACAGTTGAGTTGGGTGTCAAATTTTTTCAAATTTGTAAGATATTTTCCCTTGAGTGAATGAAGGTATAAATGGTGGTTAAATTCTCAGGCTGGGGACAAAAGTCTATAACCTAAAATGTAGCACATTTATAACAGAAATGACAGAAAGAAACACTTGAGCTATTCACAGTTAATTAAAGGAGTTAAAAGTTCCTAAGAAATAAGTTTGAAATTCATTTTGGAACCTGACATTTGAGGAATACCAGATTTTAATAAAAGGCAGTGGATGGAAACTTTTGAGGAGGGTCTGAATGGGAGCTTCTAGGCATTTTCAAGGGTTGGAGATTAATGGCATTCTTGCTTCATTCTCTTAAATTTTACCTCAAAACATATGGTTTGTCTCTTCTCTGATACACGTATTGCCTGGGCCACTCTAGCAATGGGACAAAATGGTAGAAGAGACATGGAAGAAAGTGGGAAGACATGTTCTGAAAGAACCTGAGGGACTTCCCTGGTGGCACAGTGGTTAAGAATCCGCCTGCCAATGCAGGGAACACGGGTTTGAGCCCTGGTCCAGGAAGATCCCACATGCCGCGGAGCAACTAAGCCCGTGCGCCACAACTACTGAGCCTGCGTTCTAGAGCCCGCGAGCCACAACTACTGAGCCCATGCACTGCAACAAAGAGTAGCCCCCACTCACCGCAACTAGAGAAAGCCCGTGTGCAGCAACGAAGACCCAAGGTAGCCATAAATAAATAAATAAATATTTGAAACTCTGAAAGAGTTGAAAGAGAGAAGGAAAGGGAAAGTAAATTGGATACTTGTGTATATGAAAATATACTTGAGAACATTATCTTGAGATGTAAAGGCAGGAGGAACCTCTGAGCCACACAGTACTCTATTCCAGTGCACAGCATAGTACCCTCTGCCAGAGACCTCATAGATACTGCTGTTTAGAGTGACCTCTGAACTGTGTGTGTGTGTGTGTGTGTGTGTGTGTGTGCGTGTGCGCACGCACGCACATCCTGTGGAGGCTGAGCCAAGACAGAGGACACCTGGGATTTGTAACCACGGGGCATTTACAGAATTTGAGTACCTGCCCTCTATCCAATTTACAGCCCAGGAATTAACATGTTGGAGAAATTGGAGAGTATCTTCAGACAGCAAAAAGAACAATGGGATTAGAAGCAGGTCAGATGAAGATAGAGGAAAATAATTTTACACCTTAATTTGAAGTGAAGAATTTAAAACCTAGCTTCAATAACACGCAGGAGAGTAGGTAGTAGGCAAAGCTTCCACAGCCCTGAATAAACCATGACAAAAGGAATCTTAGTAACCGCAGGAGAAATTTTAGTTACTCTTAGGTAGTACCTTCCCAGGCAGGCTGGGGTTGCCATTGGGGAAAGCTTTCTGAGGGGTGTGAAAGTTTGGCATCTCTGATCAGGCAACCTCTAGAGCTCCCATTTGAAGCCATAAAATGGCACTTCTATTGGTGTCCTAACACGCTTATTCTTGTTTCCCCCTGGGTACAGGAACCTACAGGAGCTTAAGGTACTCACCAGGCAAGTCAGACAGTTGTTTGCTCTTCAGCATCCTAACATATTTTGTTTGCCTAGTTCAGGGCCAGAGCTGGCACGTGGAGCCCATGACGGGACCAGCTTATTCCCTGAAAGCAGAGAACTGACAGTGACCTGCATATAATACAGGGAAGCCCATCGTGGGTGACCAGTGTTCCTTCATCAAAGAACCCTTCCACTTCCCTTTCTTCCCACACACAGTCTTAGAACATCAATTTGTATAAATGATAAGGACAGAGGTGCTCTTGTCTAGGAGTGGGAAAGGACCTAGCATCTTGTCCTCTTATTCCCTGAGGAGCCTTCTTACGGCTCCTATACATACATATACATATGGCTGTAGGGAATTTTTGCTTCTCTTTTACTGGACCCGAATTTACAATTAAATCAGCCAGAGGAGCAAGCCACCCTTCTCCAGGGCACACCAATTACTGAGGAGGAGCAATTTCCCCTCGATTCCAATTGGAGACACCAAAGAAATGGTCAGATTTTCCCAAGGCCACGTGGTTAGTAGTAGGAGAATTGGATCTAAAATACACATTCTGTAAAATCTTTTACATTTTCCTTGTCTTTTTTTCTTTTCTCGATCATTTCCTATTATATTTTAGTAGACCCTTGATGTTTTACAAGGATTTGGCAACCCCCAAATTCAGTCTCTAAATTTGGGAATCCAGGAAATATTTTGCTCAGGTTTGGACATTGCTCCTAAAACTGTATTCCTATTGAGAGGCAAGCCTTTCCTGTGGGAGAGGTTAACTGCCTTTCCAACTTTTCCCCAGGAGTCATCCCTCATGTGATGGCTATTTTCACAGAGAAGCCAAAACAATTGTTTAGTCTCCTAAAGAGAGTGTCTACGTAAACCTCAACTAGGGGACAAGCAGGTCGCATTGTGCTGGGACTGCTGGCTTTGTGTTGCCTCCCTTCATCCACAGACTGAATGGTTTCCTCCCAAACATCAGCTTCCAGGAGCCAGAATTCAACTTTGTGCCTAAGAAAAATAGCAACCACTCAATGTTACAGATCTTAGAGTCCACATCTGGTCACTGAAAACTTGGGTTGTCCGAGATCCTTCGTGTTCTTTTTTATAGCCTGAATCCTTTACAGATTGAGGTAAAACAGGTTAAATAAAGCCACAAATAAACAGAGCAGATCTGAACACTACCCGGTGACGTTTTTTGGTCCTATTCTGTCATTTATATACATACTCTACCCCTTACTTGATTCTATGACATGTCTTTCAGTGGTGTTGATGGATTCTCAGATGTTCTAATTCTCATCAATTTAATGGCAGGTAATAGAACATGCCACACCCTTCCACATTGTTCTCTGTCTTCCAGAGTTGGGAAAACAGCTGATTTACATACATGTTAATGAATTATTGCATTAGCATTTGAATCATGTTTAGTTTCTGTTTCATACATTTTATTTCATCTGCAAAGATCTGTGCTGGAAACACCTGCCCTTATCAGTGAAAACATCTCCTTGGCTGCCAACTTCCTCTTGCTTCTAAAGCTGGGAATTAACTGACTATAGGTACCTGTCTTCTGCAGTCATGCTCAAGGTGCCTCCACAGTCTTAAGAAAGTCTGACAAAAGCGGACATAGAAAAGTGGATCAGCATATATTTGGCTTTCCATTAGGACCACTACCATGTCTTTATTCGATATCTTGCCTAATTCACTTGAGCTTCCTTTTGGGCCAGGAGCTCTTGGGCTACTGCTATACTTTCATTAGTCATACTATCTTATGTGTCATTTAACAAGCACACCACAATGTCTAGTGTTTATATCAGTGTGATTAACGAAGACTGGCTATTGTTCTTCTCAGGGTGCCAGTCTATATTTTTATAGTGCTTTCCGTCATCCATGCTTGGGATTTAGCGAGTCTATGCTGCATACTGTTCCCACAGAGATGTGGCTGTAAAATCCATGAGGTCTGATAAAAGTTCTTATCTGATATTCATCCATTTTCTGTGGGAAAGTTCTATCACATGAACCAACACTGTCTGGACCTCCCTTTTCTTTCTTATCCTCCTGAGAGATTTACCAGAGTGGTACCCTTTTCTTCCTGCAGAAACTTTTTTTTTTTAATCGAATGAAAGATTCTTTAAATTCTAAGGTGCTTTACAATTTTCAAAAGTTTCACACACATGATTTCATATAATCCCATAATAACGCTTTTTTAAATCCCCTACCACTATCTTGCCCCTCTCCCCTCCCATTTCCACTAGTAACCACTAGTTTCTTCTCTGTATCTGTGAGTCTGCTTCTTTTTTGTTTTATTCACTAGTTTGTTGTATTTTTTAGATTCCACATGTAAGTGATATCATACAGTATTTGTGTTTCTCTGTCTGACTTATTTCACTTAGCATAATACCCTCCATATCCATCTATGTTGCTGCAAATGACAAAATTCCATTCTTTTTTATGGCTGAATAGTATTCCATTGCATATATATACCACATCTTCTTTATCCATTCATCTGTTGATGGACACTTGGGTTGCTTCCATATTTTGGCAATTGTAAATGATGTTGCTATGACTGTTGGGGTGCATGTATCTTTTCAAATCAGTGTTTTTGTTTCTTTCAGGTATACACCCAGGAGTGGGACTGCTGGGTCATATGGTAGTTCTACATTTTTTTTACATCTAGAGGCACTTTGTTATGGTTGACCCACTGGTATCTCTTGCTCTGCAATATCACTGACATCACCCCTAAAAACAGGAACGACTGCCAGGAAATGGATGCCAACAGCCCTTATAGATTTAATAAAACAAGTAACATTGGTGCCTTTTCAACAGTCTATTCATTGCCCTTCTACGAACACTGGTGCTAGAATATACTAAGGGTACATACAGATGCCATTCCTAAGACTATTTCCCGAGTCTCCAGCCTCTGAATATTTGTTAACACTTCCATCTTGATCTCTACTTACAGGTGAATTTGACTTCTTTTCTTAAAAGTTTGAGAAAAATGTGTGCAGACATTTTTAAATGATAAGAAAATTACATTTTGATGCTTTCAAAACCATTTTCTTATTCAGATCATTGCTGCACATAAATTGGTAGAAAATAAAAACGTTGATTTTTTCAGGTGTCTGGGATTCTTCAAAGGAGATCTTGTAGACTAACTATAGAGGCATTTCCCAGGTTCAAAATTAATTAACCACCTCCACCAAATTTTCTCACCAGCCTTGCTTTTGTTTCCCATGTGTACACTCAACATCAACAAGCCTGAGCTCCCTTTTTAAGTCCTCCTATCACAAAATTACATGGACATCAGATTTCCCTCCAGAACAACACTCTCTTTAATTCATCTGCAAATACTTACAGGTATTCTTATGAAAATGGAACAAAAATAAGAGTGAGGGAAGTGAGAGAAGCATATTTCAAATCCTTGAGGCCCGTGTGTCTGCATTTTGCTAAGATTAGGAAGGATGTTTGTATAGCTGGCTCTGAAGGACATGTCACAAGCAATGCATCTAGACATTCTTTTAGAGGAAGAGGTTGGGGTAAATGATTTAGAAAATCCAAGTTAAAAGTCTCCTCTGAGTGGAGAAGGGATGTTTAGGGATGTTTTAGTTTGATTTATCAAAACTGGAGGTTTCATATATAAAATAGATAACCAACAACAATCTACTGTATAGCACTGTATAGTACTATATAGTACTGTATACTCAATATTTTGTAATAACTGTAATGGAAAAGAATCTGAAAAAGAATGTATATATATACACACACACATACACACATATATATATACAAATGAATCACTTTACAGTACACCTGAAACTAACACAACATTGTAAATCAACTATACTTCAATTAAAAAAAAAAAGGAGGTTTCCCCCGACTAAATTTCTGGATAATTATACACTTGTAGAAATGACTGAAAACGTGCCTTTCTTTTTCTCAATCTGTCATTAAGTGTAGAATAAATGCTGTAGAACTGCATTAGGTACCAAAGAGATATACAAAAGAAGTTTTTTGTCTCTGCCAAGAAGCTTAAAGTTCCATCCGAGGGACAAGATGAATGTCCTGGAAACAGCTAGAGAGTCAAACAAATTAAAGGCCAAACCCGTACACTGAGGTTGTTTACCTCTCCGACTTCACACTCCAGGAACCCCTGGTCATCTCTGCTCATCACCCCTGTCTTCTCCTCTCCTCCTCAGTGGTGCTTCTCCTTTCTTTTCTCAACTCCTCTTCTCCCTTCTGCCTGTCGTACGTGTTAGGCCTGTCAGCGACTTTATAGGCACAGTTTAGTACTATGCTATTATCCTCTTTTTTATGGAAAAAAACCCATGATTACCTTTATCTGCTTATGTGACTGATTTATTCGTTCATTCACTCACTCATTCATTCAAGATGATCAGACCCAGATTCTGCCCCGAGTGCGCCTCTTTCTCGAAGTCCTAGCTTTTGTTTGTCCCATTTAATGAGTCATCAAACACCACGGCACTTTACTGAACTTCTTAGCAGGGTCCCAGTTCTAGGGATCCAGCTGCCTTCCACACCTTGATGGGCTTCCCAACCTCTTCATGGACTCAGCGGCATGGGACTGAGGCCACAGGACTCTCAAATACCTCCACTTACTTTTTCTTTCTTCTTCAACTCCCCCCTCCTCCCTCCACGCACCATCACTTAGTGCCCCGAGGGCTCAGCCCCAGGCTCCCGGCTCTTCTCCTCCTTCTCTGCTCACTCCCTTGAGGCACCCACATGGCTTCGATCAGAATCTGTACTCAGAGGAGCCCCAGATCCCCATCTTCAGCCCTGACCTTTCACTTTCTCTTCAGTCCCTTATTTCCCAATGTCTACAAAATACACAGACTAGATATTTCACTGCCATCTAAAACCAACATGTCAAAACCAGACTGTATCATCTCTCCACCCCCTCCCCAGGCCCGGCTGCTGGCTATCTCCCCATCAGCCACAGAAGCACTGGTGCCCCCAGTTCCTCAGATCTATCTTCCACCAGCCCCTCTGCATTCACGGTCCCCTTTGCCCGGCACTCTTCCCTCCAGTCTTCTACTGAGCCCTACTACCTCTCTTTCTGCAGCATCTCCTCAGATCCAATCTTTCACCACTATTTTCCCTGCCGAAGAACTATTCCAGATATTAACTATCTGAAAGTAAAAATATATACATATTAACACACTCAGAGAAGTAATAAACAGGAAAACTTTCTTGGGATGCCCCTCACATCCTAAGACGGATCAGGAACGGTTCCCGTCACATGTCTTCTGGTGATTTGTAGAGCATGAAAGAAATGCTTCAAGCTGAAGTTATACGAATACTTATTAGGTTTTTCTATTTACTTCACTCAGTACTTGTTTTATTATTATGTTCCCAGGGAGGCACTGGCCTAACGGGCACATTAGAAATAGATGAAGAAAAATAGAAGCAAGGTAAATTTAATAATGGCATTCCCAAGCATCTCCGTCACAAGACTTATCTGCAGTGCAGTACATCAAGCTGTCAGAAAAGTTTGTCTCTGGTTTCTCATTTCTTAATTTTGATCCCTTTTTTTGCATTAAAGTTTTCTTCTACCTTCTTGAGATGAATTTAAGAAGAACCATCAGTTACTGGATATGAGAACAAGCTGGCTGAGACTTATAACTTCACTGATCGCCAGAACTGGTTTGACTAAGCTTTGGACAACTTAATTGTTCAAAGCACCTCCTTATTGTTCTATGTGGGACTTATGCAAAGTTGTGAGCTTAGTGGAAAAGGATCTTCTTTCCTGTTAAGGAAGAGAGCAGAGGACTCCCTTCAGAACCACTGAACTCCCACTTCCTGTGAAAGTTTTCAGTGTGTGGATTATGGAATTCTCTTGGCAACCCCTCTCCATTGTCCTCCTATTACCTCAGTTTAGGCCATTTTAGATGTTCATTAGAGTCATCTCCAGAGGAAGAGTGGAGAAGAGGCAGAAACCACCCTGAAAGGAATTAACTATATCGATTTTGCCAATTTGCTTTTAAAAAGAATCTGTGAATAGAATGTTGGAAATTTCAGGAAAATCTATTTGGCTTAATCCCAAATTGCTTAGCATTTAAACACAGAGTAACTCTACACAAAATAAAAATCAAGGCAGGTATTCAAAAGTGCATGTAAAGAAACAGCTAGAATCAGTAGAAGTAACTGGGGCAAACTGAAGCAGGGAATGAAATGTTATTACACATTGTATTGGGAATAACAGATACAGGAAAAGGAGAAGGCCAACGGAATAGGAAAGGAAGGTTAACGTTGGATGACACCAAAGAGACAAAGATAGGGAGTACTTCTTCAGCATCTGTTTTCTGACGTTAAACCACACCAGAGCCAACACTCTGGTTTCTACAAAAGGGTTAAATCCGTACAAGGGTGCTGAAAGTTCAGTCCACCCTTTAACCCTCAGGCTATCCTCCCAGGCATGGCGGTGCACCTGCTGAGAATGGGTGCCTTTTATAATTTGCACAAGGATGCCACACAGAGCAGCAGTGAAAATGCATCCTGGGATTCATCTAGACCTCAGGTGGAAACCCAAGAATGAGTAACTCAGTTCTGAAAACGATCTGAAGGACATCTGACAGGTCCTATGTAGGAGAGAGCCACCAAGAAGCCACACAGAGGTAACTTGGGCAACTCTTCGAGGTGCAAACGAGGTCAAGAGCTATCCTGGACTCCTCCAAAGCCAATTAAGTGACTTTCTTGCATATTGTTTCCTCGGGGTGTTCTCTTTTCAGAGCTGATTCTTGGAAGTAGCTTGTCCGTGTGGACATAGCATCAGAGGACATATGGAAATGGCATGAATACCTCAGAGGAGATCTAGTGATGAAACAGTATAATGGAGGGAATAAAAAGAATGTCTTGGGGGGATGGGTAAGCAGAATTATTTCAAATCCCGGTCAATCCTAGGCTCCAAAATAGTAGGAAATAGTGACCTGATGTAGAGGAGAGTCACAGGGAGAGGGAACTAATATTTATCAGAGCATCGATTATACACTAGAAACATTACATCAATTCCGACAAGGACCATGTGACATAGGTCCCATTAACCACACCTGACAGCTGAGGAAACTGCAGTTCAGAGAAGTTAGGCACTCCGAGTCCCATGGCGCAGATTCAAACCCAGGTCTAACTGCAAAGCCCATATTCTTTCAATCACATCATGCTGCTTATTAAAAGGCTGAACAATATACCCGATGAGAAAAAGTTAAAGGAACTTCTAGAACTCACGCTTGACAAAATAGACTGAAAAGTGAGATGTTTGTGAAGTAACGTCTGGGAAGGGTAGACCTAAAGGATGGCAGCCAGCTGTTTTGAAACTTATTCTGAAGAAATAAGAATAGGAAATGGGCTTCAACTGCAACATGAAGGAAAGCTTCCTTCTCAGAATGTTACATGTGTTGGAGTTAGTGGCTGAGGAACACTGTGGAATTTTCTTCCTGTGCAGAAGTCAAGACGGCCGACTCTGGGGAGAAGACAAAAAGTGCGGTTTGCTTAAAATGAAGGAAACCGCTGGAGGAATTCACCAGAGAGAAGGAAGAGAAGAAGAACTGCCACGGAATGGCATCTACAAAACAGCACAAAAGGGCTTCCCTGGTGGTGCACTGGTTAAGAATCCGCCTGCCAATGCAGGGGACACGGGTTCGAGCCCTGGTCCCGGAAGATTCCACAAGCCGCGGAGCAGCTAAGCCCGTGTGCCACAACTACTCTCTAGAGCTCGCGAGCCACAACTACTGAGCCCGTGTGCCACAACTACTGAAGCCCACGTGCCTAGAGCCCGTGCTCCGCAGCAAGAGACGCCACCGCAATGAGAAGCCCGCGCACCGCAACGAAGAGTAGCCCCCGCTCGCCGCAACTAGAGAAAGCCTGCGCGCCGCAACAGAGACCCAACGCAGGCAAAACAAAAACAAAACCCAGCACAAAATGGCAGAAGGAATGGCAGAAGGAAAGAAATGTTGGATGGGGAAAATAAATAAAAAACAAGAGAATCATGTTTACAAATATTGAAAACACTTTTGTTTCAATAATGTCTAGTGTAACCATTTCTGCGGAGCCAAGTTCTACAGCCTCGCCTTCTCTGAAGGTATTTTCAAGCAATATATTTAGATTTTTATCCGAAGAGAATTTAAGTGTGATCCTGCCTCAGAGCAGGAATACATAAGTGCTAAATGACCACTTTAGGGGCTTTGGTAATCCTCAGAGCAGTTTTTTTTTTTAACCTTATATTTATATGGATTTAACAGTAATCTCATTTTAGAAAATTTAATGCCTCATTTAATTTTCAAATTCCCCTATGTATTAGGCTTTATCATCCTATTGCAATTTGTATTTTTAGAGTTATGAAAGCTGTGGCCCAGAGAGTCTAAGGAACTTATCTAGTTCCTAACTGACAGAGCTAAGACTCGACACTAAGTCTCTGAATGAATCTCCAGTCCAGGATTCTTTCCAGAATCTTAACCTGCATTTTCAACCACATTCTGAGCATTGGCTGTCAACCATACCACCTCTGGTTGTTCCCTTAACTTTGATGTGAATCACCTGTAAACTCCAGAGATTGCTTGCAAGGGGGGCAGAAGAATTGCTAAAGGAAACTGATCATTCAGAGTAAGAGAACAATAAAAAGGACCAATGTGTCTAGGACACCCGTGCCCCTCTACAGACACACTGATGAGACTGGCTTCCTCATGGTTCTAAAGAGTGGGAAGCAATGTCTAAAAGCTTTTGTTCTTTGTTGTTGAAGCCCACTATGAAGGCTGAACCCAGAGAATGCTCTTTCCTCCATATGTTTATTCATTCATTTATCCACATTTGAAACAGAGGAGATCGTAATTTTTTATCTCTTTTTTCACAGTGCTGAAAAATCTTAAAGTAGTGTGTCCTCTGGAGAAGTAAATGACAAAATATAAAAAACATATCAAGTTCACTTTAGCATTTAGAAAACTTTTCATTGTTTAGTTTTCCAAAATAATATGGAGAAATTTAAAGAGATTTTAAAACATTTATTATTTACCTTAAGAATCATTCTGGGAGATGTGCTAAGGATTGCAATTATTGGGTGTTTGGGGATTATAAAAAGAACATACACAGAAAAACTAATGGGAAGAAAAAAAAAAACATAGTTATAGATAATAAATTTGAAGAGAGCTACGGTGTCTAAGTCAGGAATCACAGTCTGAAGCCCTGATTTACACTAGAAACTCTATATAATATGGCATCTGTAAGTGTAAATATACCCAGATCCACAGAGAGCAGAATTTAGCATAGAGATGCCACCATAAGAGCCTCATTCCTATTGGGCCATGCTTATAAAACAATTTCAAGCATGAAATCATTGATAAACACAGAGCTCAATGTGATGAATTCCACATCTTGGATATTCAACAAGATGGAGCCTTCACCATGTATGGTATTATTTCTACACAGATGCTCTGGTCTTTAAGGGAGGCAAGGAAGCTACAGTGTCAGGGATCCCATCGTTACAAGTATGACAGAGATGGAAAAGGGTCTCAAATGAAATCGTTTGATATGATGGGAATTCAAACGCCCAAGTGCTCATTAGCAGGCTTGGCTTTAGGGAATAAGCTGCATTAGTGGAATTGACCATGCTAAGGGACTAGGAGAAATAGGCAACTTAGAGCCTCTGACCCAGCCCTGCTTCCTGCATCCTAATCCCGCTGTCATCACACAGCTTTCCTTGGAGCTCTGCCAAGCAATGTGCCAACAGAGAAGTTGCTCTGTTGAGCAGAGGATGTGGACGGTAACTACCCCGTCACCTGCTTCCGGGGAAAGTTGAAAGCATATTAAGGTTTTTAGAAGTCTGATCCTCCCAGCAACCAGCCCCATTATTAAGTTATCCTTTAATCTAAAACTAACTTTAAAGTGAAGTGATAGAGATAGTGTGTCTGCTACCCCAACCTCTGAATATCTGTTTTTCTAACAACAAAACCCAGCTAGCTCTTTCCCAGACCCAACATTTGAGCACAGAGGCATCTTCTAAACTTGCTTGTGCCTAAGTTACCATAGTATTCCAAGTGATCTGGATATACCAAGTCTTGTGCTGAAATGAAGAGTGGAATTTCTATGAGATATACATCAGTTTTTAGGATGAGAATATGTCTGTCATACTTCTGAAGCCTTATTTCTTGAGGCTATTACTCATGAGGATCTTGACCATCATTGCAGAGTCTGGCGGGGACTCCAATGCTGCAAGGAATAAACTTAAGTGGGGTTTGGGGGGTCTATGAAAGGCTGAAAATCAAGTCTCTTAACCACTGACATTCAGTGACTAGCAATTGCTACTTCTTAGTCTATACAGTTCAAAAACTTAAGAGTTGGATTTGGGCCCTCTGAATTCAGTCAACCCAGGGAACAAAGGGTACGTAGTTGTTTTTTAAGGAAAGGGGACGCATGTAAGAAACCAAAAGAAATGGAGGTGTGCATTTCAGTTTAAGTTGGAAAGTGTTCCGAGAACTCATAAGGAGCTATTGTAAAAAGGAAAAAAGGAGGAAACTGTAAAAAGTGGCCCAGGATCCAGTACCCAAAGTTCCCACCTGAAGATATCCATGGAAAATCAGAGCCCACAGAAGCAGGACAGAGAGAGATGCAGACAGGAGCAAAGGGAAAACAGCAGGCTTTATGTAGAATTATCAACTATATGTGTTTATATTCGTGCCTAAAGCTATATCGTATCTTATTCAGTAATCAATAAAGTTGTGACAACAGTATCTATTTTACAGGAGTGAAGACTAAGATGTCAAGATTTCTAAGTAAGAGATAAAAGATTTAACACAGTACTTGACTATGTGGTAACTATTGTTCATAACCGTAATATCTGACTTCTAGAGAGAATACTTGGATTATTGGAGAAAAAAGAAAAAAGATTTGAAGAAAGTCTCTGTTCCTGGTGATGGAGACCTGTCTTATGAGAATGGTAAGACAATGACTGAATTAAAAGATTGAACAGAGCCCCTTCCTCCCACTGGCGGAAGGAAAGGAGAATTTTTTCAGCTATGGTGTCCCATGGATAAGTGCTCAAGGCCAGACTGTGAGCTGAGTGTGATCGAATGTAAGAACCATCTGGGGCACGAAGAGGGGAGGGGATAGGAGCCTAGTACTTTTAGAGCTTTGCTCTTAGCTTCTCTAGTCTTTCCTCCCTCCCTCCTTCTCTGTTTCTCTCTGTCTCTCTCTCCTTTCTGCCTCTCTACATCTTCTCAATATATTCTCTTTTGTACTATTAACTTTTATTGATCTCTTTTTTTTTTTTTGTCCTAGTGAAAGTGTTTCTTCTACATATTCAACACCCAAGACAATATATATGCAGCAGTCTCACATTCTAGGACCACATGGGCCCAAGGGGCTGACCACAGGGCACTAGGGAGGCCAGTCAGGGAGTCTCTGAAGAGGTGAATGCATTTGGAAGGCCAGAGCTCTCCACGTGCATACGTGGGCGGGCATGTGTTCCTGCCACGTGGTGTGAGTCTAACATCTTGGTCCTGTAAGCAGGGTATAACATTATGTGCAATGGATTTACAAATACGGGGTTTATGTCTCCATAATTCCTGACCACAGATGTTCTACCCCTAAATTCATGTCTCTGTAGGCAAAACAGAGGCATGCCATCAGGCTTAAAGCATGATGATTTGGTTAAATTAGGTCTAAGGCCCCTATTTTCATTTTTTTTTGGGGGGGGGCGTCTGTTTATTCAGATAATGGCATCTCTTCCCCACATTACCAAGTCAGGTACAGCCTTAGTACCACTAGCTTTAGATTGTTTTCATTTTCAGATTAACCTGAGAGAATAACAGGATTTTTGAACTTGCCTTCCACACGAATGCAAAATTCAAAATACGCCTGTAAAAAGATTAAACAGAAATTAGGGATGCTAAGTATCCCATATTACAGGAACAAACCAAAGTTTTCTAAAAAAGACAATCCATAGTTTAAATTTCCTGCCTGCAGGGCATGCTACACCTTACATCCTCTTAAATTCCACAGGTAATATAATTTATATTAAATGGGACAGGTCCCAGCAGAAATTTGTACAGGCGCCAGGCAAAACAATTACTTTGATGTGCTCTTTTGAAAGTATTGCAGCTCCTAGGTACAGGGTTTACATGCAAACAAATAGTAGAAGATTTAGAAGTACTCTCTGCTATTAAAATTATTAAATTGCTAACATGTAATTATTGAGTATAATATATAAACAAAACTAATCTATTTACTTGTTTTTTAAAAAAATTAATCAACAGTTAAAAGTAAGAAAAAGTCAGACAGTCTAAGAGTTTGCTAAGCTACAGTTTCCTAGAAAAGAAAGCAAAACAAATCCTCTGCCAGCGGATGTGTTCGGAACTAAATCTTTTTAAAATGATAGCAGGATTTGTATGGAAACACAAAAGACCCCAAATAGCCAAAGCAATCTTGAGAAAGAAAAAGAGAGCTGGAGGAACTCTCAGGCTCCCTGACTTCACACTATACTACAGAGCTACAGTAATCAACACAGTATGGTACTGGCACAAAAACAGAAATATAGATCAATGGAACAGGATAGAAAGCCCAGAGATAAACCCACGCACATATGGTCACCTTATCTTTGATAAAGGAGGCAAGAATATACAGTGGAGAAAAGACAGCCTCTTCAATAAGTGGTGCTGGAAAAACTGGACAGCTACATGTAAAAGAATGAAATTAGAACACTCCCTAACACTGTATACAAAAATAAACTCAAAATGGATTAAAGACCTAAATGTAAGGCCAGACACTATAAAACTCTTAGAGGAAAACATAGGCAGAGCACTGTATGACATAAATCACAGCAAGATCCTTTTTGACCCACCTCCTAGAGAAATGGAAATAAAAACAAAAATAAACAAATGGGACCTAATGAAACTTAAAAGCTTTTGCACAGCAAAGGAAACGATAAACAAGATGAAAAGACAACCCTCAGAATGGGAGAAAGTATTTGCAAATGAAGCAACTGACAAAGGATTAATGTCCAAAATATACAAGCAGCTCACTCAGCTCAGTATCAAAAAAACAAACAACCCAATCCAAAAATGGGCAGAAGACCTAAATAGACATTTCTCCAAAGAAGATATACAGATTGCCAACAAACACATGAAAGGATGCTCAACATCACTAATCATTAGAGAAATGCAAATCAAAACTACAATGAGGTATCACCTCACACCGGTCAGAATGGCCATCATCAAAAAATCTACAAACAATAAATGCTGGAGAGGGTGTGGAGAAAAGGGAACCCTCTTGCATTGTTGGTGGGAATGTAAATTGATACAGCCACTATGGAGAACAGTATGGAGGTTCCTTAAAAAACTAAAAATAGAACTACCACACGACCGAGCAATCCCACTACTGGGCATATACCCTGAGAAAACCATAATTCAAAAAGAGTCATGTACCCCAACGTTCATTGCAGCACTATTTACAATAGCCAGGACATGGAAGCAACCTAAATGTCCATCGACAGATGAATGGATAAAGAAGATGTGGCACACATATACAGTGGAATATTACTCAGCTATAAAAAGAAACAAAATTGAGTTATTTGTAGTGAGGTGGATGGACCTAGAGTCTGTCATACAGAGTGAAGTAAGTCAGAAAGAGAAAAACAAATACCGTATGCTAACACATATATATGGAATCTAAAAAAAAAAGAAAATGGTTCTGAAGAACCAAAGGGCAGGACAGGAATAAAGACAGAGACATAGAGAATGGACTTGAGGACACGGGGAGGGGGAAGGGTAAGCTGGGACGAAGTGAGAGAGTGGCAGGGACATATATATGCTACCAAATGTAAAATAGATAGCTAGTGGGAAGCAGCCACATAGCACAGGGAGATCAGCTCGGTGCTCTGTGACCACCTAGAGGGGGTGGGACAGGGAGGGTGGGAGGGAGACGCAAGAGGGAGGGGATAAGGGGATATAAGTATACGTATAGCTGATTCACTTTGTTATACAGCAGAAACTAACACACCATTGTAAAACAATTATACTCCAATAAAGGTGTTAAAAAAATGATAGCAGGATATATGTTGTAAAGGCAATTACAGTGGAATTCAGGTGGGGCCAAAGTACATCAAGATTATAGTTCTGTAACAAAAAGCCTTTTGCTGTAGTTTGACTACGTTGCAGGAAGTCCTCAACCTACACAGGAGTTGGGTTCCAAAAGTCTGTTTGTAAACTGACTATCTGGAAAGCAGAATAAACTTTCTTACTGAAATTATAATGCTTAAAAACAGAAGTCTTTATTAAGTTCCCATTAGATGCCAGGTAAGTTGCTAAAGATGAAAGTCCCTTCAAGGCAGAGACAGGTGCATAATCAAATAGCTGCAATGCAGTGATCCTGACCTGTGGAAGGTGCTGTGGATGAGCCGAGAGAGGAATGTCCAACTCCGCTTCCCAGCAACAACGGGGATCAGTCACCTCACAGTGAGAATGCAAAGAGGGAAAGGATAAAGAGAAAGGCAATGGACATAAAAGAAGAAGAGATGTGGAGAAGGGAAACATGGAGAAGCCAATAGAACAAGACTTTAATTAGATGAGGAAAAGTACAGGAATGTATGAGCAAGAGTTGCACAGAAGAGAACAAACAGACTTAAGAATAGAACCACAGTGGTGTGTGAGATAATCTCCAGGTTGAGGGGAACAGCTCACGGCTCAGGCCAACAGTTTCCTGGACCTGTTCTTGAGGGGGAAGAGGAAGTCCATGTCATATACAGGCTGCCATTGGTATGTAATGGCTGTTGCAAAGTCAGGCATGGGCAATCCAGAGTGCCCTTTATACTGTACCGTAACTCACCATTACAATCACGTAAGCTGCCACATATGTATTTACACCAAGTCTTAGGCAAATTCTTGGTCCACTTGATTGTCTAATGTGACCTTCTTCCTCCACAAGGAGAGAATGCAGTTTCTTCTAAATGCTTAATTGGAAGACTCTATAGACATTGCTATGGTCTGAATGTGTCCCCCCGACCCCAAATACATATATTGAAACCCTAACCCCCAGAGTAATGGTATTAGGAGGGAGGCCTTTGTGAGGTGCCTAGGTCATGAGGCAGAGCCCTCATGAATGGGGTTGGTGCTTTTATGAAAGAGGCCCCAGAGTTGGCTTGCCGCTTCCACCATGTGAAGACACAGCGAGAAGTCTGCAGCCTGGAAGAGGGCCCTCACCTGACCATGCTGGCACCGTGATCTGAGACTTCCAACCTCCAGAACTGTGAAAAATAAATGTCTGATGTTTATAAGCGACCCAGTCTGCGGTATTGTGTTATATCAGCACAGATGGGTTTAAGACAGGTATGGTGTCAACTTCATTTAAAGGAGTAAACATTGAGTAAGTTAGCGTCAAGAGGCAGTCAAGCTACATTTGCAAAGGCTGGGAAGCAGTGGTAGGAGCTGAAAGGGACTCTGCCAAAATGGAACTTTAGTCACAGTGGTAGTCGGTACCACCCAGGAGCAGGAGGAGAACTGGAAATTATGTCGGAAACCCAATGACATCATGACTCTCCAGTGCAGCTGCCTAATCCCATGTCTACCCCATCCCAGAGCCACTCAGCCACAACAGGAATGTTACCTAGAAACATCCTTACTGGAAAAATGAAGCACTTGTCCAATAATTTCCTGTTAATGACCAATTTCCCTAAACGTTGGCTTGTGTGTCTCCTCAGGGGCCACTCTATCTTTCTGCTCCCTATTCCCAAATTGCTGTCATTAACGAACTCCCCAAAGAAGAGGCCTTCCAGGTGCTTCCAAAGAGGAGCACAGACTCCTATTTGAATCTCTCCATCATTTTCCCTCATGCTCGTTAATCGCTGAGTGATCTAACTTCACACAAATGCTGGGAGGCCCGGAACACTCAGCACAAGACTCCACCAGAGGACTGACCCCTTTGAATTGAAGTGCACAGTTCATATGCTTGATTTCCATCGTCTTCAGCCTCAGGGACTGCCCAGTCACCATTGGAACAAGTTGCTAGCATGGGTGCGGCACGTTGTAGATGAGCGGTAACTGTGAGTGAAGCCTGATTTGAAAAGGTATCGCTCTTTAATGTTTGAAGCAATTACAACACTATATTTAATGTTGAGCCTCTTAAGACTCTAACAGTCAACTCCTAAGCATATAAAACCTTATAAACATGCTCTTTTGCCCTCAAAGAACTTACAATCTAAACAAAGAATAATAAAAGAAAACTCAAAATCCTTTCCCCATAGGACTTAATGTTCAGCATCATTTATTCTGAAGCTCTTTCATTTTCATCCTCTTCTTTAATGCCCTTTTCTCCTCCACCTCTCTAATCAGTTCCACCAACTCTAGTCAGCACTCAAACAAAAATATCCCTCCAAACATTCTGTGACAATCTGAATTCTAAGTGTTGATGGTGGGGAAGACTCTAGAATTTTTTTTCTCGCTCAAGTATGGGAAGCAAAAACCACACACCATTGAGACTTCTGCTTAGCTTTTCCCTTCTAAAGCCACGGAGCCCACAAGTAAACACAAAGATGTACATAAATACTTACTAATGAATGTTGCTGGGCTACTGAGGACCCACTTCTGTAGGAATCACCCTTCAAGGGCTCACGTAAGATGGCAACAAATCTGTATGCCTATAAGATGCTATCGCCAGAGGCACTGGCCCCCCTCCCCTCCCCAGAGTAATCCCTCCCAGTCTCCCTCACCTCTCTCACAAGACTTCCAGAGGAACTCCCCCTCCATCCATTGTTACACGTGACCTCATGGCAACTTCCCGACATGAGTTTAGCTGCAGGCTGATGTCTAAAAGTTCAGGCACTATAAAAACTGGTTTATTGGGTGCAAAAGAGAATTAGGACTTCAAAGACTCTAACTCTGTCAAATTAAATTAACATATGGAACAGCAACTAAGCTATGATTGGTATTCATAGCATCAGCTCTTTGGTAAGGCTCTGGCTGGTTTTTAATGCAGCTTGTTCACTGTTTTAAGTGAACTATTGCTGATCTACTCTGGTTACTCAGAAGAATATTTAACGATGTGGGAAATGCTCACAATATACTGTGAAGTGTAAAACGCCAAATACAAATTATATGTAAAGTATAATCCAAATTTTCTAAGTAAGATAGGCTCCATGTTATATTCAGTGTTTTAAAAAAAATTATTTCCTTCGTCTCTGAAAGAATTATACCAAAATAGTAATGCTGACTCCCTCTGGATAGTAAGGTTAAGGGAACAATTTTATTTGATTTCTTGTACTTTTATGAATTGTCCAAATTTTCTAAAGAAAACGTATTACTTTAATAATCAAAAAAAGTGTTCAAAATACATTTTTAAAGAAAAATTTTCCTTATGTAAGAAGAAACATGCAAAAAATAGTGGGCATATACAGAGACAAGCCTTTACATGCATATTATTGGCTTTGTGTGGCTCTTCTCAGATCAAGTGCGGTCGAGGGCTTATCTGCCCGTGTGATAAAGGCGGTGCCCACACACAGGACAGGTTTTGACATGAAGTATTTTATTTACCTTTTTGTTAGTTTTTCCTTCTATTCCCCAACCTAGAAGACAGTAATAATGAACAAGCAAAGTAACAGAATAATGGTAACTTTTTTTCTTTTTCTTTTTTTTCCTCTGGAAAAGGAGTTAGTTTCAAAAGCTGGTGAAATGACATGGAAGAAGCTTGATAAAGACTTAAACAAAATCAGTAGGCTGAAGCATAAGAAATAGAAAGTATCCAATCGTTTTTGTCTTGCAAAAACAGCAATTTCATTTGGTTTAACTGAATATGTCAACATCACTAATTACACATAATAATAAATGTATAATTTTTAGTATTTATCCTTATTCCCCAGTCATCTATACACATATATGTATTTAAGTGATAAAGTCAATTCGTTAGCACCTCCCAAAATAATCAGAAAGCCAAACCTCTAAAAAAAAAAAAAATAGGACGTGGACCTCAGAACCTGATGTAAATGATTTTCTATTTATCTGCAAGTTTTAAATTTTTAAAAAAATGCTGTTTCACTCCACAATTCACCTAATCAGAAGATGACTTGGTATAAAACTATACATATACAAGATGCTTAAGAGTAGTCAAATTAGCAGGCAGTGTAATCCCCCAAATAGCCAAATAATTGTTTGAATCAATTAATAAACAATATCATTCAGAATCATCAGACCAACCAATTGAGCATACAGGAATCATTCTCTGTGCACCTTGCTTTATTCATTTATAAAATAGCAATACTTTACCTATAAGGCTGCAACAAAATTTAGTTAAGGAACAATTGCTAAGAAATTGAGGGTCAGGGGTGGCTTGCACTGTCATCTTAATTTGGGATGCTTTCTACTGTGGAAAAATAGGGTAAACCACAATTATTTGAAAGAGATTACCTGATAATTGTACCGTGCTTGATATTAGAAGCAGTGTTAAAATGAATTGCTCTGCAACTTGCATTTATTAGATGAGTTTATAATCTAGAAGCAGATATAGTGACTGCAATGCTTTGATCACTCAGCCAAAGGACAGTAATGGGCGGAAGCAGTAAATCCAGATTCTAGTCCTAGACAATGACCTTGGACAAATCTCCCAAACCTCCCAGGGTCCCCTGCAAAATGAAAGTAATGATTTATCTGTTGGATTAAGTGGTGCTTTGCCAAGTTACCCAACACATTCAAGATGTTATAATTACTATTCATGATAATCACAATGGGATATGCTTGGTTTTGTTATTTACTATTACTGGCAGGTCTAACACCACCTCCCTCAAATGAAACATTTCCCCTTTATTTCCACTAGGAAATCAAGGTGCTCTAGGCAGTTATCAGGAATGTAAATTTGTCAGTGTGAGTCTTGTTTCATTCCAGCAACAGAAATGAACGTTATCTGTTTTCTGCTAATTATCCACAGAAGCCGCGCCTCACCAATCCAGAAGCCACAGGACGTGGCATAACTTTGGGTTCAGACATTCTGTCATTTAATCCGTGTTCATTTTCAAGATGAAGGAGCACTGCCCTCGGAACACAAACAGGCTCTCTGGGCCCACCGATGCAGTGTTTGACAGGGCTGTCAGAGACATTTTGCTAACATTTGACCTAAATAAATATTCACTGTGACACTTCGAACCTGTTACACTCGCTCTTTTTTACAGGGACTCCCGTTAACCGGGGATCCTTGCTCTGCCCCGACCCGCCCCCCGCCCCCCCACCCCCCTCCAAACTCTCAGTCTGCTCTTGTGACCACAGTCTTTCCAGCTTTCCCCAGAAGGTACCCCTGCCCCCATCACTTTCCTGCGTGTTTCAGCATTTCTCCAAAGTTTCCTAATAGACTGCAATTTATATTGCCTCAAACCGATGACTTAAACCAATTAATAATCATAATTTTAAAAGACCAACAATCCTACATTTCCCTTCATTTCCTAGGCTACCTTGACTATTTATGCATTTAACTTTATGGCACGATTTTCCAGGCATTTCTTTAGTGAAGTGTCCCAAGTTTCGGCCTTTCTCATCAGCAAAGCCACTGATTCCAAACTGTGTGTTTTGTGGAAAAGACATAAATTTAAAAAATCCTAGATCAATACACAATAAAATATAAAGCAACTAAAGGGAGATGGCATTTCCAGTGACATCTCATGTCCTGATGTTTGTTTCTTTAAAAAAATACATGTATACACTAATATCTTGGCTCTATATTTATAAATAGCATATCCTCTCTCCCTTCTTTTATATCACACCTCAGCTTGCTTTATTTTCTTTCAAATCGCACTACCTGGTTTATCTGATCCTTTTACTCTAAACAATTGAGATATAAAATATTGGGTTAATACTGATAAGTAGGACATTGCCATTTTACATGGGACGGGAAGGAGAGTGAGAAAGGGGGGATTACTTAGGCCACACTGTGAGCTGAATAATTATATCCTGTGGTATCAGTGGGTCAAAGACTTGGTTGTTATCAGAGATGAACAACAAGATCAGAATATGGTTCTCTACTTTCCTCTCAATAGAAAAGATACCACAAGATTCTGTTGCCTGTTCCATTCCCTCATTCCCAGACAGCTGTTTTCTCATGCTGTGCTATCTACTGCAGAAAACGGATCTGGTCATCCAGAAGTCACTTAGTTTTATCCTCGCACTTGTTGAAAAGCACTTCCCCAGGCTCAGTGGGTGTTCAGTAATGATATAAGAAAGAATATAGTTTTTGTTTGTTTTGTGTGTTTTTTTAGGGCCTCGGGGTAAAAACCTTTTCAGAAAAGACAGAGAATTTTTGGATCAGAGAGACCTGTACTCAAATCCCACCTCCATCAAATTTCGTGTAAAATGCCACATTTTGGCATAAAATGGAGATATCAGAACCTAGATCACAGAGTTCATTAAAAGATTAGTTTTGAGGAATGTGCCTGGTATAGAATGCAGTACCTAACGGATGGTCAATAGTGTTGACTTAGTATTACCAGTCTACGGAAAACAAATTCAAATTATCATCGGCCTTCACAAATTCATACCAATTCTCCTTAAGACACTGAGACCGGCTTTTTAATTTTACTATTTATTTGGAATGGAAAAAACAGCTTTAAAGTGGGGTGATCCATCTTGTGAACAAACATTTGAGCTTGACCTAGAGAACAGGGACCGAGTCTTAACTTATCTCTCTGTGGAGCCACAGACAAAGTTTGGCACCTAGCTGGTTCTCAAAAAAGAAACTGAAATTAAGTTTCAGTTATTCAATTAATATAAAAATTAAGTTTATATACATCATTGATTTTTACTGTTCTTGAAATACAATTCTATGGGCCTAACATAAAACAGTTTTCTGAAATAGTTAAGTATATTTCAGATGCAAGTACTTAGATTAGATTTTCAAAGACAAAGTAGGTTATTGATGATAGCTTTTTTCCCCCAGGCGTGTGTGTGTGTGTGCGTGTGCGTGTGTGTGTGTGTGTGACTTTTCATTCTGTTTGAAAAGTTCTGCTGGTGTCCTCGAAATAACAAGGACCTAAAAATAGGACTCAAGAGAAATTTGTGGAGGATTAATGGATTTGGGTCATAAGGCTTCTATTGTCTTCCATTGTGTAGTAAATGATTAACACCAGGCTCTCCAGGAGAAAAAACTATGTGCACATCTACACTTATACAAGTTGATTATAAATTTTGTGATATAAAAAATGTATTGCAAACAATCTCAAATATTAATAAGACATACAATACTCTATTTGTTAATTCCAAACACCTGTAACTGCAGTTTGACTTGCTATTTCTTGCAAAATTCATAATCACTTTTTATAATTCTATCACCAAATACAGTGTCACAAAATCGGGCTACAAAGAAATGCTTGATTCCTATTCAATTTAGCAAAGAAAGAGCCATGCTGTTAACAAACGAATGCAGTTCCAACACAAATATAGGTTGATATTTTCATTTATATTAACAAGTTAAGACAAAGTGAAACAATGAAGTCAGAACTTCACTCAGTCATCAATAATGTAATTTCTTTGCTGAATTAGATAATAGTTTCTGAAGCGTTGAAGAACATTTCCTCAATTTTTTTCTTGCTATTCACAATAAAGGCCACAGACATAGCATTCTTAAATTTAACCTGAACTGTTAAAATGTTCTCAATAACTGAATCTTAAGTCTGGACAATCATCAAGACAATATGTCAAGCCCTATTTGTAGCATTTTTCAATTTCTGTAGCATAAATGTTCCCACTATGGTCAGTTTCAAGCTACCAAGGTGTCATCACTGAACACAGAGTTGGGAAGAGATACATGCATTACATACTATTTTCTCTGGACGAATGCAATAAACATAAATAACCTCAAGAGCATAGATAATAGCAAAATCTAGTAAAAATAATTTGGAAATGACGAGCTTTGTGTACTACCTTTCTTTTTAACATAATTTATTTAATTATGTGTGTATATACCTTAACTTTTTAATAATCGCTATGTGTAGCAACCAGCTCACGAAATTCCTAAAAATTTGATAACCTGCTCCAGCACACCACAATATCTCCCTCAAAAGCCCTGGCTAGTTTGAATCTATCCAGCTTTATCTGTAAGCAGCTTGAAATTAGTCTCAGAAATGAGTGGAGCTTCTACTACAAAAATGGGGCTAATTTTTGAAGCCATAAATTTGTGACTGTGGTCTCCATGCCCTGCTCTGTGTATTCATTACAGTTCACAGAGTTGGTCAGTCTCATTTGACACTGTTGGTCCTTGACCGGCAGCTGATGTGAGCTCGCTGTGGAAATGTTAACGCCACACGTCTGGTTCCTACCTGAATCGTGCGCAAGATTCCCATCTGATAAGCTCTGATCTCTGGCGCTCAGCTACGCTCTGAACAAGGAACAGATTCTACCTAGTTTGATAACACCCTGCGAAGGAATCTTGATGAGAAGAGCCTGAGCCTACCCTGGGCACAAAAACAAGTCCTCGGAATCGTAGTGTGGGAAATGCTCAGCCATTTCGCAACAGAAGATCTAGTACGTTCACAGCAAAATCTCACCATATAAAATTTGGAATGCAGTAAAGCCCTACAAGAGAATGTAGGGACTGATATTTACTGCTCTTTCTCTCTTATTCAGAGGTAGCAATGACTGAAATAACCCAAAGGGACCTCAATTCAAACAAATCATTTTCATTGTCAACAGAGCAAATATGACCTAATTTGCTACCAAGAATTAGCAAAATAATCTAAACTGCATATACCAAATAATCTACAATGACTAAATAATTACCCTGTAAGTCAGGGTTTTTGGAAACACAAAATAGCCAGATGACTGAGACAAAAGGTTTCCCCCTCTCCTTGGATTGTGTTATTTATTTATCATTTTATTGAAGTCCCCACATAGCTGCCTCAATGTCTGACTTTGTGAGAGGTAGAAAAACCCGAGTGTCAGGAAACGAGTTACTTTGATGGCAAAAATGCTGAAGGTGAAATGTGATCGTTCATGATGGAACTAGAAATGCCAGCTTTCCTAAGATGCAGTGGGGTGTTTGTAAATTACAATGAAAACTATCCAGAGATAAAAAGTCTTCAATTCTCATCATAAAAATAACACGATCTGGGAAATAATCACTTTCTTCCCCAGAACTACAGAATCCTAAAGGGTATACAGACCGTGGTAAAATGTCTAGAATGTAGAGAATTTGCTATAGATAGTGAATTAGGCTTTTCTTCCATAAGCATTCAGAAACTTGGCCAGAACGCTTCCATTTAATTCCCTAGACCAGAATTCTTGTCATCCAGAGATAAACTTGATTCAAACCCTCATCCCCCTCTACTTAAACCTTTTGCAATTCAGAAAATATCTTGTGATTATCACATCATAAGGCAGATTTTCCCAAGCGTGCATGTCCTGTGATGATAAGGAAGAAAGCCAATGAAGTAATGGGGTGAATTCTGAAGCAGGGGAAAGTAGGATGTGAGCCATTATGGTGGGGGAGGGGGAGTTAAATGTAGGTACTATAGACAATAAATAAACATTGAAAAGGACTTGTTCCCCAACGTGTCATAAACTACAGCCTATGAAATATAAGGATATTTGGAAACATTTAGATATTTGACCAAACCGTTAGGTTTTCATCTGTTTGGAAGCATGAGTTATAAATGGACAAGAGGGCAGATGAGGAAAAACACAGCCACTGCAGTTTGCCAGATGTAGTTGGAATCTGGCTCCGTTATCCTCTAACTCTGTCACCTCACTGAGCCTCAGTTTCATCACCTGTAAAATGGGAGTAATCATGACACAAGTTTTGCAGGACTTGCTAGGAGGATTAAGGATAATGTGAATCAAGTGCTTGACACAGTTGATGCTCAACATATAGCTGCTATGGCTGGGATCCTAGTAGATATAAATGCAACTTATGCCCTTAAAGTATGTTGAATATATTCAATAGCCATATGTATAAAACAACAGAGTATTAAATAACATAGATATTTAAAAACTCATGAAGCTTTCTTAATGAAAAAAAAAAAAATGATACCTAGTTAGCCTTTTGGGCACTGGTGTAACAGGGCTCAGCAGGAAACACCAGCCACTGTAGGTTTCTGTTGAGACTGGGAAGCTCCACTTTGGGAGAGTTGAGAAAGTCATAGAAAAGAGATCTGAACACTGGTTTACCATTTCAATAGATTATACTGAACTGACTGTAACAAATAGCGCTAATCAAAGAACAAAACCTGAAAGAAAATGAATAAAACACTGCTCTACCGCAGATAATGATTTTCTACTCCGTTGTGCAGGCTGGCAAACTTTTTCCCCACCCGACCTGTCGCACCTGTATATTAAAAACTTACTGAGGGAGGGATTTTGGGGGGCTATTAGAGAGCACGACCATATCTTAGTTAGAAAGCAGCCTGGTATCATGTTTGTTACCTAGTAGGGACTGAGGCTCATAATGCAACACCCACACTTAACCAGGTCACATCAGAATTACAATAAAGAATTAACATCAATGGCTTGTGGAAACATGAAACCACTGTGCTGGCCTTTGCTATGGATGAATCATTTAACTTTCTTATTTCTCCAGGAGAAGTGGCAAGCATTGTTCCTTACCTACCATCCCTCGTCCTAACATCACTTTTGAATTTTATTTTTTATTTTAAAATTTATTTAAAAATTTTTTGGCCGTGCCACATGGAATGCGGGATCTTACCCATGCCCCCTGCAGTGGAAGCATGGAGTCCTAACCACTGGACCGCCAGGGAAGTCCCCCCGTCTGAATTTTGAAACACTGTTTGCTACACTTCCTCACTCCGTGCTCTTCCTGACCGTTCTTTTTTTGTCCTTTTTCCTGGGCCCCAGTATGAAGATGTAACGTAAGACAATGCGTCGAAAATAAGTATAGTAGAATACCTCTGTTAGGATGCCTAAAACTCAACTTAGTCCCAAGTTACATCACAAAAATTCCCATTCAAAATAAGACGTTTTTTCTTTAATTTTTCTACACTCCTCTTAGTGTAGAAAAGAAACTGCCCTCTAAAGTGTGACACTGACAACTCAGCTAGAGATGTACCAAGTAAAACAACCGCCTGGAGTCAGATTCTTACGTTAAGTGTTGCTTCCCACAGACTCTCTCAGCACAAGTCCCAGATATATTTTCAGGACGTAAATGTCAGGGCGTAAGAAAGATCTCGAAACCAGATTCTTCATGCGGTGTTCCTCCAATGTTTATTCAATTAGGAAAATACAGACCTCTCCGCAGGCTTCAGGGCTACTGTAGATCAGTTTATAGAATCATCTTATGTCAAACAAAGACCGGCAGTTGGCCATTGACTTGCGAGCAGCAGCGAAGGTCAGAAGATCTGCTTCTAGAAATGGCCACGCTGCACACAGACAGAAATGTACGTTCATAAAAAGAAAGGAGAGGAAAAGACTAAGAGGAAGGAGGAAAAACACAGAAGGAGAAAGAGAAAGAGAAAGAGAAAGAAAGCAGTACACCTCCAACAACGGCTTTGTGACCCCTCTGGAAATGCTACCCAGTTTTGTTTATCATGAAAAGATCCCATTAATGCCTCAGCTCCATCAAACAGCAGACCAAGTCCATGAATGGCACCTATCAGAGCCCAGGGTAAATCCAATGATTAGAGGGAATTCGCCAAAGGGCCTTTGTAGCTGAGAAAAATGCCTACTCCAGAGAGGAATGCAGAAAATTCCTGGGAGCACAGGCCTTCCTTTGTTGGCAGTCTGGCGGTATTCTGGAGCAAATAAAGGGACAAAAATGGGATCTTAGATGCAATGAACATTTGAAGAAAATGTTTTTCAAAGACCTCCTTGAAACACTCCTTTAAGAAAAAAAACCCCCCTCAAACTATCACTCTGATAAAGATGAACTACAGAACTTCAACCCAAACCACCATTTTACAGGATTGCATAACCTTGGAGATTCTCAACAGGAATGGTGTTTTCGTTAGATCTCCTTTGTCCTACTGCGTTTCCTGGTTAAACAGTAAGTCAAAGTGAAAACTTTACAGATAAGAAAACACACACATTCCCTCACTCCCCTCAAATTTACTGACAGAATCCACTGAGATTTAGCATAACATAAAAGCATCAGGCAAGGAAAGAGGATAGCGTATAACACTGAATCAAGGATATCAACCAAACTCAGACCAGAACAAAACATAAAGGATATGCTGAGCTATCACCATTATCAAAACATGCAGACAACCAACCAGAAAGAAAATCTGCCAGGCTGACTAAATAGGATGAAGAAGGGACGTTAAGGCACAAGGACCCTGGACATCAGTAATTCTCATTTATTCCGTACACAGCAGCGAAATTTTACTGAAGCCCCCTAACTAACTAAAGGATGGCAAAAATCACAGCCTTATATCGTTGCTACCATTCAATAGCTTGGTTATACCAGAGCGGGCAGAAGGAATGCGAAGCCAACTACACTTCTTTTAGCATGTTTTCCTGGAGAAAACAGAATCTTTCAGTTTTCGTTTGGTGCAAAGAAGCTGGCCTAATAGAAGATGGATCTGAACCTTTGGTACAGGGGTATTTTAAACCTTCAACCTGAGGCAGACATCAGAAAGGCATTTGGTACATCTGAATTTCTCATTTTTTAAAAAAGCGCCCCACCCCCATGCTTCTTCAGACCCAAACAATTTTAATGACTTTTCTGCACAATGTGCCCCTAAGTGTAATACCTTCCCTCATAAATCTTGTTGTAGACTTATTTTATGTTCCATTTTAACAGTTTGCAGGGTTGAGGGAGGAGCAAAGTAATAATCATGTAATTCTAGTGGAAGGTTTTCCTCCCCTTTCCCCCCGGGCTGAAATATAATAAAATATTATTTATTTGCATCTTTAGAGAGCCATTCACTAACATTTTTCAAAACTGTAGTAAAGTGGTTGCAAAGGGGGTGCCTTTATTGCTTTGCAAATGTTGTTCATTTAATTATTTGTTTTAAATGCCATTTTACTGGTACCAGTGGGTTTGCATTATAAAGCCTGTATTAGGATGCTATTTGCGGTATACACAACAAATCCAAGCCTTTGGATTGTGCTTTTCCATGCTTATTTCTGTTTGCCCATGTAACCATATATAACACTTTTCCCTGACTTCCCTTCCCTTCCAAATAATTGAGCATACATAATTGTGAGGTTATTGTATCACTGTTTATGACCAACCTTGTCCTTCCTAAGAGTTACTCCAATAAGTCTCTACCTTAGGGTGTACTCTCAAAGTTTATACCTCTGTGCACCAAAGGGGAGAGGTCAATTTTACTTGTGCATCATTAAATATATAGTTCAGCAAGCACTAATGAATACAATACTTTCTCAACATACATGATGGCTTGAAAAACAATTGGCCCACCTTTCTGATGCATTTTGCAAATTTCCTCCTATGTCTGGACTGAAAAAGCTTTATCGTTAGAGTTCTTATGAATAAAATGCTTCGTTTTGCCAATGTAAAAAAAAGTAAGATCCATTTGAAAGAAATACATAAAGCAGAAATAAATTTAAGCACAGAACCAAATAAATGCTCTCAACGACCCTGATTCAGGATTCCCTATAAATGGAGTGTACCTCTCCACCACTGTAGATTTCTCTGAAATCTTGCCAAATGCATAAATCCTGGAAACATCTTCTAAAAGATAAGAATGAGCTTGGAAAATAGATCATGAAAGAAATATGCAGTGCCTATAAAATAAACCACACACATACACACACAATTTTCATTTACCAGATCCTCTTTCACAAATCTAGCAGATGGTGGAGTTTTAAAACTCAGTTTTCAAACGACAATCTGACTTTCTATTTAAACCAGAATCTTCAGTATGTTAAAAAAAAAAAATGTGGTGGATACAATACAAACACCAGGAGTACATAACCATGCTCATGTTAAGTTGGCCAGAGGAAGAGAAGAAAAATGAATAAGAAATGGAAATTCAAAAAACATGACAATTGTTAGCTACGTAACTTTATACTTTTCTATATCATTTCTTTCTAGTACTACAATTTTTTTAAAAAGTGAATTAAAAAATTTCCGTAGCGACTTTCTACTTCAGCTAGTGATATATTTGGGTACTCTGAGCAAAAACAATGATAACACAATGCTGAGGAACAGCTATTCTATGCAGACCAGACCCTACGAGGAGCCAGAAAGTCAGACATCAGTCTTGCTTTTTAGACTTCTTCCTTAGAAGACTCAAACTGTTCTAATATCTCTCCCTTTTGATCCCAGTTCCCCCCCAAATTAGACCAATTAAACTCTCTGCCGCTTAGTTGCTTAACACTTGGAATTACAGCTCTGATTTAGCTCTTTGTCAGCAGGGACTGGCGGGCCAGCTGTATACCACGAAGGTGCAGGCAGAACAGGAGCTGGTCCTAAGCAGCCATCGCTCTGAGATCTACCGTGTTCGCTAAGGACAAACAGCTCAAACAAGGAGGTTGGCTGCAGAAGGAACGCCTACTCTGCATCCATTTACAAATCCTAATATACAAAACCTCTAAGTGGACTCAATGCTTCCCCTCCCCCCCCCTTTTTTTTTTCTTTCACATTTTACGCTTGTGCTCTCCGGAAGAAAATGACATCACGCCGAAGATATAAAAAGCAATAACAAAAGAGGTTAGTCCTTCTTTGCAAAGGTATGTTTGGCCTGTCCTCAGGCAACGCTGGGTTCTGGAGTGGCCTGTCCTGGCAGATCTGGTCGTGACAGTAAACGCCTGGGATCTCAGGCTGTAACCACACGGGCGGGAGGAGATGGTAGATGGGGTTAGGAACGGAATGCAGCCCTTCAACGTCCTCCTGTACTAACAGAAATTGGAGAGTGGAGCTGTAATGTCAGCCCTCCTTCCTTCACGCAGGACCCTGTCTCCCTGTCTCCAGGAGATGGGGGCTGAGTTAGCGGGGCATGACTATAATCGGAATCTGTGACTGCAGCGGGGTAGCCATCGGTGTAAATCTGTCATAGACACACTCACAGAGGAAGAGGGACTTCCATACACTGTAGCCTTTACACTTTTTGATGCAGATACAGATTTATGGCCCACGGGAAGCAGAAAGCCTTTGAGGCAAAGGGGCCCTGTGAATCAAGGCCGTTTTGTAGGTTTCCGCCGCCTGAAAAAGCTACACATTTATAATTGTGCTCGGAGTCAGCCCCCTTCCAGCCCCAGGAGGCAGCAGCATTTGGTTGAAATAAAACTGAGGACTTTCCCCAACAGCTGGCCAGCTCTAGTTTTAAGTTTTAACAACAGGATGAATGAATTGAGGACGGCTGAAGGGATCAAAAAGCATTATGCCAGACTTTTTAAGAGACCCCCTTCCCCAACTACGCTGTTCCCATGTATCAGATTCATTCAGAGATGGTGAACTCTACTTTGAAGAGTTCCCTCCCATTGTTCGGCCCACACAGATGACTCTTTCACCAAGATACTTAGAAATGATCCGGCGGAGACCGTGAGGAAATGTCTAAAAAAGTTGCAGGCAAGAAAAGAAAAAAAAAAAAGGAGTCAGCTAGAAGTAAATTAAAAACCAGCCCAGAGTTGGTGTTAATTAATTAAAAACACAATTTCAAAGCATCCCTAATAGAAGACTTCCTCCACGCAGCCAGTATCTGATTCAGGGAGTGACTCAAGCAATAAAATCACAGTTGGGACGACTCTCGTGGTGCTGGCAGGCCAAGTTCAATATTTTCCCTATGAGGCATGCCTGTACTATAAAAAGAATGTGATGTTTGAAAATGAGTGTCTCTGCTCTCTGTGTGCTGGCATTAAAAGCCTTTCCTAGCCCTCTTGCCACACTTTGAGAGTACAGTATGAATCACGATCATGTGGCGAGTACCTCCTTGCCAAATTCTTTCATGCTGCTACCACGGTGCGTTCGCTCTCAGGCTCCTGCCAGCAGCCTCTGTCGTTCAGCCAAGAGCATCAGTGCGAGCGGCGGTGCAGAGGCGGGGCACTTCACTCCACACTCAGCAACCAGGACACAAGGAGGCACATTCTTGTAAAAATCGGAATTGCTGAATGGACCGAGTGGGCAGGAGGGGACAAAAGTCAGCTGAGGGACGAGGCAAAGAAGCTGGAGAGAACGGATGAGCCATAAAGAAGAGGGGCTGATGCTTCCGGAGGGTAGCCTCTGGGTCAGGCGTGGGGTTGGGCTCTTTAAATTCACGCTCTCAAGGAACACTCCTGAGATATGATCGCCCATACCGTGGGTGAGGCAACAAGAGAGCAACGGGTATCAGAGAAGTGGCTTCCTGCATTATATAGCCAAGGAAAGCAGAGCTTAGGCTGGAACCCAACCTAGCGGCCCTGCCCTCTTCCCTCTCTTTACCCTGCTTCTCTGATTCTTCAGCTGAAACTGGGAGAAGCCAGGAACTTTTTTTGCCATCCTGGGCTTTTTAATTTTGTGTGTGTGTGTGTGTGTGTGGTTTTTTTTTTTTTTTTTGGCTGTGCCATGTGGCTTGTGGGATTTTAGTTCCCCGACCTGGGATTGAACCTGTGCCCTCAGCAGTGAAAGCGTGGAGTCCTGACCACTGGACCACGAGGGAATTCCCAGTCTTGGGCTTTTTAATGTTTAAGCCACTCTCCTAACTACCACTGTTCTCTAAACGAACATAATGCCACTTTCAACCATACATGTTTATTAAAATCTGTATCAGCCAGATTAACATCCATTGGACCAATCTTCACAGCCATGACCACAGAACTCACCCCAAGCCCACCAGTCATCCCCAAATTCTGCTCCAGGGTCACAGAGGGAACTGGGTTCAACATCATGAATCACTACTGATGGAACCACTCAAAGTTTATCCCTTACTTACATCTGCATTTCCTTTGTGTTCACTTATTGTTGTGGTTAACTACAGATTAATTGACTTGCCAGTTTTCTGGCTGAGTCTCCTGTGAACCTAGCATGGTTTGGCTTCTAAGAGGCAGAAATGGACTGTGAAACCAGGATGCTCCCTGGAGTGACGATGCTTCTAAATGGCCTGTTACATATAAGGGTTTGGAATCAAAAACAGGGTTGGAGGAAGTTTCTATGCTTTGCATTAAAAACACAACTTGTCCCAATGGCTGGGAAGAGGAAGATACAGAAGAGGAGGTGGAGGAAGGAGAGAAAGGCCCAATTTGCATGCAAGGGTCTACAGGAGAAGCAGTAAAGTGGACATCCTAATCCAAGAAGGACAGTCCTTCCTGGAGTTCTGGTCTACCTGAAATCACAGTGGGGGGGGGGGGAGGGGGGAAGGGAATGTGGATGTTCATAGCCCATCTAGCTAGCTAGCTTGAGTGGGTAGTAGAGTAAGTCTGTCAAAAAAAGAGTTTCATCTTTTCTTAAAAAATATTTCTTTATTTGGCTGCGCCAGGTCTTAGTTGTGGCGTGCGGGATCTTTAGTTGTGGCACGCGAACTCTTGGTAGCAGCATGTGGGATCTAGTTCCCTGACCAGGGATTGAACCTGGGCCCCTTGTATTGGGAGCACAGAGTCTTAGCCACTGGACCACCAGGGAAGTCCAAGATTTTCATCTTAAGAAATATAATATTTAGAATAATACCAGGTGATGGTCTCACTCTTCTTTGCATTGGTCAAATCCCAAGAATCTATTAATGAAAGATTAAGTAGGAAATTGAAAGGACTCCAAACCAAGACCTATTACTTTAATCAGTCCATCACTTATTTAATTGTGCAGCTATTATGTCTCAGGCACTGTGCTAAGGCCTGGCCATACAAAGATAAATAAAACATGTTCTCTGCCCTATTGGAGTTGAATACAGTGGGATAATACAGTGCTTTTTAAGTGCTATACTCAAACAGTGGCCTGTCCTTGTAACTACTAACTTTGTGGTATAATAATTTCCAAGATTTGGGCAACTCTCATCTTGCTTAGTGTTTTTGCTGATGAAATTAGACCAGAGGAATTTGTATGATTTTTTACTACTTAACTACTCTGTGAGTTGGTGATGTCATTGTTGTATGGATCCACTTTTGTAGTAATTGTGGACGAAGTGAAAGTGGGTAAGAATTGGTGGGAAGAGAGCCTGGATTTTCTTTAGTGAAGAAAACAGAAGAATTTTTCAGAGTGATGTGCCATGTAAGTGGGACAAGGGTGTAGAAAGAAATAGGTAGTCAAATAGGATGGCTCTGAAGCCAACCTGCTCTGCCTGGCTCTATCACTTATTTACTTAGCTGTTGAATTCTCCAGCAGATTACTTTACCTCTCTGTGCCTTGGTTTCTTCATTAGTAAAAAGGGGATGGTAATAGTACTACCTCATTGAATTGTGAGAAAAAAAATGAGATAATCCTTACAACAACCCTGATATGGACTGTCCCACGACCTAAACCACTTCCAAACTAAGATTTGTCAACAACTACCCACAAAGCTATTTAAAGTCATACTCCGATTCATTCACCATTCTGCAAAGCTAGAATATTCTGTCCTACACTTTTTTGGCCTTGTGCACTGGGTTTTCAAGTAGCATTCTTGGAATGGAAACTTTCTTGAGTACTCATCTGTTTTTATCTGTGTGTACAGATTGTTATTTACTACCCATGTATTTACTAGAACAGGCTGTCTGGACATCTCCAGTGCATCTAAGGTTATTTTGCCGGGAAAGAGAGGGAACAAATGCCAGATAACACTGGCAGCTCGTGGTGCACTGAGGATTGTTTGATCTATAGAAAAAAAGCCCTTTTTCTTTCTTGGAACTTGAGGGGAAAAAACAATGGTGATACTATATTAATTACAACAATCAGTTTTACCAAAGTCCAAATTAAAGAAGCCTTAGATATCTAGTTGGGATACTGGAGTTTATGCAACAAGAATAAAAAAAACAGTTGAGGAGATTAAAATGTGCACATTTAATATTTCTTTTAAAAAATGTTTAATACTTTGGATATTTTGGTGTAGATTGGAGGAGGGTGCCAGTAGGATTCAGAAGTATAATAAAACAAGATACCAAGTGTGTAGTCCTCCTTGCTAGTATGCACGTGGAGGGCAGCTCACAACTGGTAGAAATAGCAGAGGCTCTGAAATCAGATAAGCTGGGGTGAGTGCATCTAAAAGGGGATGATGGTCCCTGGGTCCCTGAGTCATCTTTGCTATAAGAATTGCGAGAGATAATCTGATCAAAATGTCTAGCGTTCTGAGGCACTCTCTATATATATTGGTGAAGGAATCAATGAGTGAAAGATGTAAACAAAGTTTTATTCAAAGGTTTCTTTTTACAAAATATCTGTGCCTCCCTAACTCACAAATAACATCTTATGCCCCTAAACCGCTAAGGAAAAGGGCATTAATAACCTCAGAAAAAACAGCTGCTATTTCTAGTAGTCTTTGTGAAGGGGTGTGTGTAGGTGGGTGTGTCTGTGTCTGTGTATCTGGGAGAGATCAAGAAGAAACTCTAAAACCTAATGTGTGATCCAAAAGTCACATAGCGCCTTGGGGTCAAATGCAAGGAAGGCGCAGTTAGAATAATAAATTCAAAAGTTTTTTTTTTAAAGCTTATCTATCTATGTCAGGGTGTGTTGCGTACAGGTATCTTACTATAGAGGTCCTAGGGATCAAACACCAAGGAACCTTCACTGTTTATTTATTTTAATTATAAAAGTTAAGATCTATGGTTCTTTAAGATTTTTAGAATTTCACAGATTCTAAGTATCAAATATTTTTCTTAATATTCTCCCAATGGTGATTCACTGGAATGCCAACTTCAAAAAGAAGAGTTAAGATTTTCATTGCCTTCATCGAACTGGCCTCAAAAGAAGTCATCAAACTTCTGTCTTTGAAACTCCCCACTAAAATAACATTGATTGCACAGGGGCCATTTGTGTAATGAGCTCTTTATAGAAAAGGCATCACTTAAATTGCCAAATAAACAGAGTGAGGTAACTGGCCTTCTATAATTCTGGGCCATGAGAAACATGCATTACTTTCTAAATGAGCTCAAAGTCATTAAAAATCACAAGAATTTCATAACCTAATCTATAGTTCAAGAGATTCTGGCTTACTTATTAAGGGGCGCAGGAGGAAGGCAATGAATAAACCAGGAAATGAGGAATTCAGCGGACTGTGCCTTCAAACAGCAAGAGTGTGTTCAAGATAAGGCAGAGAGTGAAAGCGACCACCATCAGTTGGCTCTTGGTTGGCAAACTGATAAGCTTTGTCTGGACATTTCTCTTGAATTCAATGGTGTGCCCTGGTTGGATTTCTGCCTCGTTCCCCAAACACCTCTGTGTTGTCTTTTAGCCAATGTACTTCTCAGGAATTCCCTGCAAGAATGATGAATCCAAAGAATCTCCCCATCAGGAGGAGGAAGCAGGGACTAAGGATGCTAGAGAATCTTGAACCTTAATTGAACTGTCAGCTGGAAAACAGTTTGAGAACAGTCCGGTTTAAATTCCACTCAGCATTGTAACTCTTAAAACTGCACTTCTTTTAGTCAATGAACCATTTTTAAGAATGGTTACAATACAGCAACAAAGATATTTATGTGAGCCAAGTTTAAGTAGTCTGATCTTTTAACTAGCAATTTGGTTTTTTTAAAGACATTGTCACGGCATAGATATTTGATATCATCAGATCAAATTTTAAGATAGTTTAAAAAATGTGGCTCTCAGGGGCTTCCTTGGTGGCGCAGTGGTTAGGAATCTGCCTGCCAATGCAGGGGATGTGGGTTCGAGCCCTCGTCCGGGAAGATCCCACATGCCGTGGAGCGACTGAGCCCGTGTGCCACAGCTACTGAGCCTGCGCTCTAGAGCCCATGTGCCACAGCTACGGAAGTCCGCGCGCCTAGAGCCCGTGCTCCCAATGAGAGAAGCCACTGTAATGAGAAGCCTGTGCACCGCAGCGAAGAGTGGCCCTCGCTCGCCACAGCTAGAGAAAGCCCACGTGCAGCAACGAAGACCCAACGCAGCCAAAAATAAAATAAAATAAAATACACAAGTTTATTTAAAAAAAGAAAAAAGAACCAAAGTTATATAAAAAAAAAAGTGGCTCTCAAACTATAATTTATAGTTATAAACTCTTTTCATATCATTGTTGTGATTATTATTATTTGGACCAAGAAATATGGGAGAGGAGGCCGGCCTTGATATTATTTTTTAACAAGGAAATTGGGTTGAGATATTTAGAGTGTACTGTAAGGTGTAGGAATGCTCTTGTTGCCTCAAAGCAAAGTGTTTCCAGCATGTTATTTATTCCTAGGGATTGTACACATTCCAGATGACATCACCAGGGCTGCTGGTGCACAAGAAAATAAGCAAATGAGATACACATTGGCTCATGTGGCAAATCACCGGCTTTGCCAAAGGGAAAAGAACAGAAATGGGGAGGGAAAACATTTTGTTTTCAATCTACAAGGATATTAATAAAACTCAAGCCCAGCATTCTGTGGCTACGTTTCCCAGGAAGAGGAATCTTTTCTGGCCAAAAGAACATAACAACAAACTTTTGTATCTGAGAAATATGTATCTCATGATGTCATTTAAAAACCCACTATTTACCATGACTAGGACTGAAAACATGTTTCTCTGAAACTCGGACACCAAGAAAAAAATTGACGGCAAATTCTACCTAAAATCATCTGCAGTTCAGAGTAAATCAATTCAGTGAGTGTAATTTGATGCATTATTTATCACAGCTTAAAGTCAAAAGCTGCTCTAGATAAAATTCGAAGGAAAAAAATAAACAGTAAGTCACCACTTACTAAAGAGAGGATGAAGTAAAAGAATATGAAAGTTTCTTAAGAGACTTTCTATGTAAATGCAATTTATAGACACCAGTGAGAAATGAAAAAAGCAAACTTTATAATGCTGAATACCAATTAAAAATAGAATAAGTTGGAAGGCTTGGGACTTCCCTGGTGGCACAGTGGTTAAGAATCCACCTGCCAATGCAGGAGACACGGGTTCCAGCCCTGCTCCAGGAAGATCCCACATGCCGCAGAGCAACTAAGCCCGCGAGCCACAGCTACTGAACCCGCGCTCTAGAGCCCGCGAGCCACAACTACTGAGCTCCTGTGCCACAACTACTGAAGCCTGTGCGCCTAGAGCCCATGCTCTGCAACAAGAGAAGCCACGGCAATAAGAAGCCTGCACACCGCAACAAAGAGTAGCCCCCGCTCGCTGCAACTCTATAGAGAAAGCCCACACGCAGCAACGAAGACCCAACACAGCCAAAAATAAATAAATAAATAATTTATATTAAAAAAACTTAATGGATACAATTATTAGCAAATTTCGGTTTGGAAATCATCAGTGATTAATAATATTAGTAAACACACATATAGCACTGTGTGCCAGGCACAATCTGAAGCACTTTATGAAATTAACTCATTTAATGCTCTCAACAATCCATGATAATAATATGATGATTCCATAAAAATTCCCATTTTGTGGCTGAAGCAACTAAGGCTCAGAGAGCTTAAGAAACTTGTCCAAGACCATACAGGTAGTGATTATTAGCACATATTCTTCTAGATGAGGCTAACTAACAAAATTTCAAAGATACTAATAAATATTGAGAACTTAGAGGCATAATTCCATTAGAATATAAAAAAATTTTTTAGAGAAATTTCACTTAGTAAAGTAATAATGCTGAGCTACACAGATAGCTTAACTTGAGAATATTAATTATATGCATAAATACACAATCTTTCTTAGAAATAAAGGCCAGCGCAAATAAAGTTTAAAATTTGCCTTTGACAGCAAAAGGAGATACACCTGTGCATTAATACTATTTAGTCAGTATCAACTGAGCAGGCATAATTTGGTAAAAATGCTAATTTTTCCCAAGAGCCACTGGGCTTGCACATGTATCAAAATACCACATGAAATTTCTTTCCCAGTTTTTAATCCCTTCCTGAATTCTCTAACTTGAATGATACATATTATACATACCAAAAAAAGGCAACTGGTCCTTTCATTTTAATAGGGTACAATTTATTTGGAAAGTAAGATTCCTTATTATAAACTGTGCCTCTTCCTGGAGACATTTAGAATTTTGAAAGAAGTAGATTTGGCAAGAATGTAGTGCAGCCCTTAATTTACAGAGGAAAAGACAGCGACCCACAGAGATTCAGGTTAGAATAAAAGCTACCATTAAGAGGAAGGCAGGGCATGGCACGCTGGCTAAAAGCATAGGAGCATTTACTAGCTGAATGATCTTGGGCAAGTTATTTAACTTCTCTAAGCCTCACTTTCCTCATCACAAAAGAGGGAAATATTTCATGCGGTTGTTGTGGAAATTAAGTGGGATTACAAATATAGTGTGCTTTGCGTAATAGCTGACACCCTGTGAAGGCTCAGTAAATGGTCACTGTTCTTGTATTGTTATCTTTAAATGATTTCCAACCAGCTGGTGTCAGAACTTGATGTAAAGCACTTTGGGAGTAAGTGTTGTTAGAAGCTGGCTCCTAATTCCTTCCATATACCTGGGCCTAAGGAGGCAAAATCATCTATCATTAGTCTTTTCCGCAAACGTAGTATTATTCACCGCCTCCTCCCTTCTTTTACCCCCTAAAACAGTTCTTCAGCTTTTAGGAGGTGTTTTTCCCATCAGAATATAACTTAGAAGTTGAATATTCTAAACTCTCAGTCAGGAAGGTTCAGAATTCGCTTTCACAAAGGGGATAAACATGGATTCAGGAAGTCTGACCGGCAACAATTCCAGGGCTCACATTACCCGCTTCCTCGTTATTCCAGTTGGGCTCTTCCTGGAAAGGGGAGTCTGCTGTTTGATTAAACATTCCAATAACATCAACACTGAACAAAATCATATAATCGGCCTGATCTTAATCGAGTGTGCTTACCTCTCCTTGGGAAAAGCGTTCAAATTAAAAAACATTTCCCTAACAGATCAGATATGTAGGAACAGTTCCCCATCTCTCCTGCTTCGCTGGCATGTCAAGTCCCCGTTCATATGAGACCAGCCAACGCGTACTGAGCACTTCCTAAGGGCCAGGCACAGTGCCAAGCGCTTTTGCTTACACTTTCTCATTTAACTCTCACAACAACCCTTA